>NC_139966.1:13011809-14211809 GCF_963993115.1 Abramis brama
CTATTGTCAGGTAAATGTATCATGCCAATCACAAAATCACTTCAAAGATAATCAATACATAACATCAAATGCTCTGAGGTAAAGAGTAAGAGATGCAAACCTGGAATAGTCTTAATAATGCTGAGTGTCTCAGTGTGTGTGTGTGTGGGTGTGGGTGTGTGTGTGTGTGTGGGAGTCTCAGCAGTGTGGGCTGATCCGATTACGGAACATCCTGAGCCTCTTGTTGCATTTCTTTATGAACCAAGACCAGGGCAGAAACCCAAACATTTGCTAACAATGGGAATTTGCATTCAGAGTTTACACCTTTTGAGAGCAGGATGCCTTGTGTGTGTGTGTGTGTGTGTGTGTGTGTGTGTGTGTGTGTGTGTGTGTGTGTGTGTGTGTGTGTGTGTGTGTGTGTGTGTGTGTGTGTGTGTGTGTGTGTGTGTGTGTGTGTGTGTGTGTGAGTGAGTGAGTGAGTGAGTGAGTGAGTGAGTGAGTGAGTGAGTGAGTGTGTGTGTGTGAATGATATGGAGTGAATTTTCTCACAAATCTGCCTGGACACGTTTGTGGTACAGGTATGCGTTTGTATGCATTAGGTTTGGTATTCATTCAAAGGATGATCAGAGCGGTCAGATTTCCTCCAGAGCGGAGAGAGCCTTTCTGAAGATAACGCTCCGCCCGCTCAACCCAGAATGCACTTTGGTGATTTGCTAGTTCGAGAATCTGTGATATAGCTAAGCAAGAGTGGAGCAAAAGGTTATGGAGTTCAAATATTATTGTAGGGAAGTTGCAAGCCTTATAAATAAATGCACAGTAAAATCCAAGTTAAGAACGAGCAGGGAGAAGAAACTGAAAGGGAGTGTGGAGAGACAGAGCGAGTTAGCAAAGATTCATATTGGAATCTAAAGCGGCACATTTCCAGAAAGCACGAGGATGTGCTACACAAACATGGTAGTGCAGCAAAATGCGAGCTATACGATAATAAATAAGATAAATAGGTAAAGTATGTAAGTTATAGCTATTGTGTAATAAATTGGATAAATAGGTACGGTACGGTAAGGTAGCTATTGTGTTGTACGGACCCCCGCTTATGACATGCAGACAAAATATATCATGGCCATTGACCACGAATTAAGATTTCCTTCCCATGAATTAAGAATTTGTTCTCTCATTTAGGCCAAATCATGGCCATGAATTAAATGTGTTCTCTGGTTTTAGTAAATCATGGCCACGTTGTTGAACTAATTAATTCTCTTGTTTTATTAAATGAAACCCTAAACCAAATTTTCTGAGATTTTAACAGAGGTATGTGTGTTGAACACCATTGAAGACAATGTTAGCATTTAATAGTAGGGGGAAAATGGTTAAATTTTAGTTTTTTTCCGCTATTTTCGTCTTCCGGGTTTAAAATCTTCATCGTGTCCACGTCACAGGCTGTGACGTGGCAGAGCACTATAGTACTTTGATGACTCATCGGAGTCTCATTATAGCCGCTTTCCGACCGGAGGAACCTTTTCACAGTTCCTAGAACTATTGGCTAAAGTACCCGGATGTCGGCGTGTCCGCAGGAACTAGGAACGATTTTAGTTCTAGGAACTCCATTTGTAGGAACTAATTTAGGTCCTACTTCAGAGTAGGGTCTAAACCAGCACTATAGGAACTATCCGTGACGTTAGTGTACGCTGATTGACCGAACGCACGCGGAAGACCAGCACCCGCCATTTTTAAAACAGCTAGAATGTAAACACACAGATTATAGCCTATATATTTACTCCATAAACTATACAAACATGGAAAACAGTGATAGATGGGTCTCTAAACCTTTATGCTGAAGAGAAAATCCAACGCAACTTTGAGGGGACCAAGCCAAACATGATTATGTTTATCTGCCCAGCTAGCAACACTGGACATCAACCACATAGGCTAATAACCTTTTTTTCATATACTGTCTACTTTCTATTACAGTTCTATCTAATAACATATTAAACAGTACTGTTAGACAGATCGCTAACTAATAAACACAGAGAATGCGAGCATTCATTGTTTGCTCTGGCGTTCTCAGCGCTGCCAAAATAAAGGTCCGTCGCGCCGTCAAAATAAAAGTCACCGTGCCTGCGTCACTCCCTTACCCCTCCTACCAGTTCCTATGGCCACTTGGCCAGTGCGAACGCAAACAGCAAAACCGAGTTTAGGGGAGAGTAGTTCTTAGAACTGTTTAGAAGTGGACAGTTCCTAGAACTAAGTTCCTAGAACTACTTGGTCGGAAAGCGGCTAATTATTCATGTACTGAGTTTTCTTATCCAATGAGAAGACACTTTCTCTTAATTATTCATGACACCACGTGGAACTTTCCAATGGCAGA
The DNA here is from genome assembly GCF_963993115.1 of Abramis brama. NCBI lineage: Eukaryota > Metazoa > Chordata > Actinopteri > Cypriniformes > Leuciscidae > Abramis > Abramis brama. The sequence continues at coordinate 13,014,154 of NC_139966.1, forward strand.
CATGTCAAACTGTGATCTCGCGTAGTAGATGAGAGAGGCAATAATGGGACGCGCGTTTGTTTTCGTGGTGCAAAAGTTCCAGTTGGTTGGCCATCGACCACGGACACATCTAAGCTATGTGTGTGTAGCAACCATTCAACTGGAGAATGGTGGACTTCGACCTTGTACACCAATGCAGGTTTCGTCAAGTTGCGAGTGATGCGGTCCCGGGGACTTTTCTATTGCTTCAGAGGTGTGTGTGTGTGTGTGTGTCTAAAATGTAACCCTGACCGTTTTACATGCCTTTTGTTAAATAATCACTCGTTATTAAAATGTAGATATTTCGATAATACCTCAATTGTATGGAACGTATGCTTAATTTGTGCAAATTTCTATGTCACTGTCCATCTTTATTATGTGTGTTGAGGGGGCGCGTAGATCTAGGCTATGTACGGAATGTTTTTTTTTTTGTTTTTTTTTTGTTAAGCGGAAAATGTATTACTTTCAAATACATTTATAGTGTGTATAAACAAATATATATTTTAGAATGACATAATTATACATATACATGTACATTTATATGTTTTAAATACAATTATGATTACTGTAGTAGGCTAATATGTAGCAGGGCATTCAGTTACTTTTGAAAGGACAAAAATAAGGTGTCAGTGTATTTCATTAGACTTTAACTTTGCCAGCTATAAAAAAAATCTAGCATTTCCTCAAGTGTTACCACTGATTTTTAGTGACAGTCGATAATGCTTGGGCCACTCGCGATTACTAGTTTTAGGCTAGTTAATTGTGCATACGCTTAAATTAAAATGAGGAAACTAATTATTAAAACATGGTGGCATTGGGTGGGATTAATGAATTGTTGATTCGTTCTGCAATCATCATCATCAGTGCAACAAAAAATAACCTATATAGCCTATATAGCCATAGCCAACATGCTAATTAAATTAGCCAGCAGAATCGTAGCTTATGTATTTTTTTTAAAAGTTGAATTTAGACAGAAGTTATTAAACAACTTTAAATTATTATTAAAAAACTGACAAGAATATTTAGGTAAGCCTATCATTTAGATGTAGGCAAGAGTAAATTGTAAGCTAATATACCCATATTTGTTATTTACAGAAAAAACTGCAACCAATCAAAGGGATATAAAGATTTGTTTCCCTCTCCTGCGCCCCAGATTCCCCAGTTCTCTCTGTCAATTGCACGGAAGAAAGAATTAGATGAGGCATTTTTTAAGATGGTTTACTTGGATTATGAACCTCCCACAAAAGCTGAACGAGAGGGTATACGTCATTTTGTCAGCATTGCCCAGCCGGTTATACCACAGCGTGCTACTGTACAGTACGTGATGAGTGTGTTGAGAGAGAGAGTGCTACAGTACAGTACATGATGTGTGTGTGTGAGAGAGAGAGAGCTACTGTACAGTACAGTACATGATACTCTGATGCCAAATGCTCTTAGCGAGGTGGAAGGCAGATTTGGAGAGCTGTTGCATTTAGGAGATGGCTTTGCGCTTACTTTAGACATTTGGACAAACAGAAGAGGACACAGCTTTCTGGATGTTGTGGCAAGTTTCATTGATGAAGTGTTTAATGGTCACACTGTGTGAACATCTTAAAGGACACCACACAGCAGAGGATGTTTTTCATAAATATGAAACTGTCTTGCAACACTGGAATCTACAACGATGAGTTATCAGGGTGGTGACGGACAGAGGTAGTAACGTGGGAAAGGCTTTCCACCTTCCAAGCTAATGTTTCTTACAGTAAATTCTACTTTTCTACTATTTTTCTTAATGTGAATTCAAGTGATGTAAAGATTGAGACATTCTAATAGCATTTAAATTAAGAAAAAAGTACAGACTGCCACAGAATGTTATATCATAACTGCTATTAATAATCCTACAACTGTAATATAGATGCATTATTTCAGGAAATTCATTATAAACAGAAAGCAATTAGCCTACTACAGAGAAATGTAATGTCGGAGCGGGATCTGAGCAGGATTTGTTTTACTGGTGAGCGTTTTGTGAGTGGAGTGTTTGCGTGAGCCATGATCGCCTGAGCTGAATATTGCGCGCTTCGCCCACATGGACTAGTGTGAGTGTGTGTGTGTGTTATGGAGTGAATTTTCTCACAAATCTGCCTGGACACGTTTGTGGTACAGGTATGCATTTGAATGCATTAGGTTTGGTATTCGTTCAAAGGTTATGCAATTTGTAGGATGGTTTGTATTTATTTGTGAAATATTATCTAGGCTCATTTATTTACATTTGTAAAATACAAGACGTGTGAGTAATTGAGTGAGTGGGTGTGTGTGAGTGTAGGAGCCATATTCATTTATTTTTCTTTAACTTCTATTTGTTATTAACATTTTCCATTTAGTTATTATACGTTTTATTATTGTGTGCAGTCCCCCTGCAGGCAATGGGAGAAATTCATTGTAAAGGCTTTAATTCCAGTCCAGCAGGGGGTGCTGATACCAGCGCAACAGTCGTTGACCGCAAGAAGAGTGCGGATGACCGTTTTGAAGCGTGTGTTGCAGTAACACGCTTATAGGACTTAACATTTGTGTTTTGTTTATGTATTTTTTTCAACAATAAATATCCTTGAACAGCATTTAACTTGAGCATCTCATTCTTACGAGTCGAGACGGATCAGCATCACCACAAAGGTACAGGAGCATCGCCAACAAAATCAACAAAGGATGTTTTACCAGTTCAATATAGTCAATGACTCGCTGTTTGGATTGGATTGGATTGTGGATCATTTGTGGAGCAACATAGACGACAAATGTTAAGGATTCATTTTATGTTTGGATTGTTTGAACAAGCCGCATGGCAAAGGAAACAGGAATCAACAAGTGAGCTAACAGAGGTATGTGCGCTATGACTGACTGAAATGTGTAAACATAAGATGAACGAGTTGTTGCTGCATATGTTTGAAAAGAAAGAGTTGTTAACAGACGAGAACAAGAACAGTTTATGGATAATATCATTGCATTTGAAATAAGTATGACATCTGGAACTCGTTTGAAAACAAACCTTTAAGGAACAAACCTGAAACTGATCAAGGTCTCCATCCAATGTAATGCTCCAATCTTGAAAACATTGGATAAAATGAGAATGAGAAAGAAAGAAAAGAGGAGTGTTACACACACACTTACACATACAAAAAAGGGGTTGTTCTTCAGAATTTCTTCTTTGTTCTGCAGAAGTAAGAAAACCATTCGTTTTGGTACGACATGAGGGGGAGTAAATGATGACAGAATATGAATTTTTGGGTCAACTATCCCTATCCCTATTAAATCAACTACAATTACTACACCCTGCAATTGAAGCTAGATCTATGTCTGTCAAGAAGAGATGCTTAAATGAGAACACTGGTGTGCTATTTATGAAGGCTATATCTTTAACACCGAGCATATCTGCAGACTTACGTAACGTGGTGTAGTGAAAAGCATGATGAAGACGGAGAATAGGAATAAACAGAATTTAATACAAAACTCAGGAAAACACTCAATTTAACACAATATAACATTGACGAAACTGGACGAAGACTGAGGGAGAACACAGGGACTAAATACATGTAGCAAACAAAGGAGCTTAATTGGATAATAAAAAGGATACAGGTAGCCGGTTAGGGGCAGGCTTCTCTCTGGGACTTTTCCAAACTTCCTGAAAACTCCAGTTGTTAAAGGGATAGTTCACTTCAAAATGAAAATTCTGTCATCATATACTCACAATTGCTGCGTCCCAATTCGCCTACTTATACTACGCCCTGTCAATCATCTTGTCACAGTTAAAATCCTCCATTCAATCTTATTTAATTTCCTACCGTTTCGGAGAGAAATGAATTTGCACGTTCGTCTGCAAGTCGTGGGTCTTTCATGCGGAGACTCTCCTCATGTGCTTGCAATATGAATAATGATGCATTTAAAAGTTAATGGCTAAATGTATCTTTACAAAAGTTCACAATGCAGATGCAATATAATGTAGACAACGTTGAATAAATACATTTTCGTCACGTTAGATACTGATAATTAATTACTCAAACCCCTTTTTCTAAACCTCTCTACATAACCGCCAGACTCGCGCATCCTCCATGTCTGTAGTTTTTTTTTGTAGTTCTAACCGAATCCTCGTCCAACGCGCGATGGGTTGTGGGAAATATTAGCCGTTAGAGTGTGCATCGATCTGCACTTCGGATTCTGACCGGAAATAGTAGACCATTTCAACATACTACGATTTGGGATGTACTAATTCTATTTTCGATTGCTATTTAGGATGGATAGTATGCGAATTGGGACGCACCAAATGACTAATCAAACAGACTGGGGAAAACTAGGTCACAGGACTAAACCAAAAACACAATGAAGGGGGGAACACAGAACATACATGTTACAGATATTGCTCCTGTGAAAGTCAGGAAGAAGAGTGGCAGACAAAAAGCACCTTGAAGAAACTCAACAATAGGTACAAAATATGAAAAGACAATGCAGAAAAGCAGAGCGCGGAAGACAAAACTTGTAGTCCATTGTAACATCTATAAATACAGCCTTCATGCTTTCAATGTGGAATTAGGCAAAGCTAGACAGACCTTCACGCGCGTGATCATAGGTACTAAACCTATGCGCGTGAACTCGACAATCGATTACTGTGGACTTCGACCGAAAACAGGATGTAAATACAGGTATGTGCGCTGGCTGAATAAACATCATTTTTTATATATTTCTTTCACATCTACTGCAGTCAGATTCATCCGCGTTTACTCCGAAGGAATCACTCACATGACCTGTGCACTTGTAATGACACATCAAGGATGTTAAGAGGCTAAAAGCAGGTTTAAAACTTGCCCCATTGAAGTCAACAGGGTGCAAATTTTAAAACGAGGATAACACGGTGTAGGCAACACCGATTTTTGTCGTTGTTCTCTGTACTGACAGCAACTCCAAATGTACAAAAAAATTAGCTCAATGTTAAAATTGACCGGAGTTCTCCTTTAAAACATCACCCTGCACCCTTGACACACTTCCCACATCTTTTTTCAAACGTGTGTTAAACTGCTTGGAAGCAGATCTCCTGGAAGTAGTAAGTTCGTCACTTCTCTCTGGGACTTTTCCAAACTTCCTGAAAACTGCAGTTGTTAAAGGGATAGTTCACTTCAAAATGAAAATTCTGTCATCATATTCTCACCCTCAATTTGTTTCAAACCTGTATGAATTTCTTTCTTCTGCTGAACACAAAGGAAGATATTTTGAAGAATGTCAGTAACCAAACAGTTAACTGGACCCATAGTGAAAAAACACTATGGAAGTCAATGGGTCAGAATTGTAAGAATTTACATCATCCTTCCACGCCAGGTTCTGTAGACCCAGCGTTAATTGGTGTCTCTCTCCAGCCCCAAGATAGGTAAAGAAAGGGTCCCATACTTTATAGAAACTTGTGTCTCATTTAAAACTTCAATGTAAACGCCCACTTCTGTGATTGGGTAATATCGTCGCATATGAAATAAGTATTACATCTGGAACTTGTTTGTTTGGAAATTTGACTAAAACAGCTGCCAAGATCATGAATAGTGCCATTGAAACACCGATTTCTGATTTATCTTGGCTGAGAATACTGATGCATTTATTTATTTATTTATTTATTTGCATTGTTACCTGGAAAAGGGTGGCATTCGTTTTTTTTATGAAGATTGATAGGTAACGTATATTCTTGAGAAATGGCATCTATTTAACTGTAAAAAGACTGTGAGACAACGGCTTCTCATGATCACAAAAATATCAACGGCCTATGCATTAGTTATCAGTTGACATTACGACACTGTTCAGTTGACTTTAAAAGGAACCCCGACTAGTGGCCTTATAAGATTAACGTGGGCGTCAGCTATAAAAAGGGGATACAAAAACACTCCGAATGTTTTTGTTTTTATTAAAAAAAGCCGAAAATTCATTCACTTGTAGGGCGCCATAATTATTTAGATCTCAATGCATTCTGGGTAGTGACGTGTATAGGTTGTATGGCCACGTAACAACATTTATGGTTGAATTTATCTGATATGAAGGATAGAGAAAAATCTGTTCTTTTGGACGCTCCACTTTCACCTTGAGGTCTATTCGGCAACGCTGTAAATACAGTCGTATTTCAGGAGGCGAAGAAACAATCAGTGGCATTCCAGAAGTTTCTTCCTCACCGATCTAATGTCCCAGAGTCTCGACTGTCTACGAGCTCCTCACAGCACAGACTCGAGAGACTGGTTCCCTTAGTAGATTTTCAGGCAGCCTGGAAGCTCATGAGTTGTCACTTGGCGAAAGGTCTATGGCAAGACCATCTACTTTCTTGGCACATAAATCAGCTAGAAATTATGGCTGTGTTTTGAGCTCTCAAGCACTTCCTGCCAGACCTAAGAGGTCACCATGTGTTTGTCCGGACGGACAACACAAATGGTTGGTCTCTTATATCAACCATCAGGGGGGTCTGAGGTCATGTCACCTATGCACCTATGCATCAGATCCTCCTATGGGCCCAGGGGAAATTTCTGTCTCTCAGGGCATTCCTGGGCATCTAAATCAGGGAGCAGATATCCTGTCGAGGCAGGGGCAGAGGCCGGGGGAATGGAGACTTCACCCCGAGGTGGTGTTGCTCCTTTGGGAGAAATTCGGTCAAGCTCAAGTCGGCCTTTTCGCATCTTCAGATAAAACTCATTGTCCCATGTGATTCTCTCTCACGCACCCAGCTCCTCTGGGGCTGGATGCGATGGTTCAGGTGTACGCTTTTCACATGTAAACATTTGACATGTGTAGACATTCTACACATTCTCTCACATTTCACATTCTACACATGTACGCTTTTCCTCTGATATCCATGCTTCCGGGAGTTCTGGAGAGGGTTCGCCGGGAAGGGGCCCATCTATAACTAGTAGCCCAGATGGAGATTTCAATCAGGAGGGACCTACTGTCCCAAGCAGGAGGCACTATTTATCACCCTCACCCAGAGTTGTGGAAACTGTGGGCTTGGCCCCTGAGGGGGCCCAGCTCATAGAATCAGGTCTCTCGACTGAGGTTGTGGAGACCATACTCCAATCCAGAGCTCCATCCATGAGAAGACTGTATGCACTGAAATGCTTGGTGTGGAGAACAACAATTGAATCCTGTTAACTGCCCTGTTGGTACAGTATTCGATTATCTGCAAGAACCTTTCTCTGCGGGGTTATCTCCGTCCACCTTAAAGGTGTATGTGGTGGCTATATCTGCTTACCACACTCCTGTGGTACATCATTGGGGAAAGATCCTCTCATTTCTCGTGTTCTTCGTGGCACCCTGAGGCTGAGGCCTGCACTGCGCACTAGAGCACCGGCTTGGGATTTGGCCGTTGTATTGGAAGGCCTGGATTTTGCTCCCTTCAGGCCCATTGAAGAGGTTTCAAAAAAGCTCCTTAATCTAAAAACTTTATTTCTCCTTGCTATTTCTTCTATCAAGAGAATTGGAGATGTTGCTCCTTCGTGCCTGGAATTTTGCACCTAGTATGGTGAAAGCCTTTCTTCACCCTAGGCCGGGTTATATTCCTAAGGTCCCTACTAATGTTGCAGGCCCGATAGTGCTGCAGGCCTTCTATCCTCCACCTTTTAATACAGTACACCAGATCAAGAAAAACTTAATCTGCTGTACCCTGTGGCGTAAATCGGTTAAAACTATTCGTCACCAAGGTCACTATTTGGGTCACCAAGAAAAGATTACCCTGCATCCAAGCAGAGGATGAGCAAGTGGGTAGTCGAGGCTATCTCACTTGCTTATGAAGCGGCTAGTCAGCCTTCACCTTTGGCTGTCCGGGCCCATTCTACTAGGAGTATGGCTGCCTCAAAGGCTTTATTATCGGGGGTTTCCCTTCATGATATCTGTCATGTGGCAGGCTGGTCCTCACTGCATACATTTGTTAGATTTAACGATTTGGATCTAGGCTCCACTCCAGGGTCTAGAGTGCTTGCTTCTTAGCGTGCACAATGATTTCACACAGAACAGGCATTTGCTATTATGGCGTAGTGGGTATAGTGATCACACAGCATCTCGACGCAGCTCGAGTTCCCTTGAAAGGGAACGTCTCAGGTTACGTATGTAACCCTGGTTCCCTGAAGAGGGAACGAGACGCTGCGTCGCCCTTCCATACTCCCTGCATGACTGTGACTTGCTTCGGCATAACTGAAGCTAGCGCGTTCTGTTATCAGGTGTGCTTTATAGTTTCCTGGTCTATGACGTCACCCGCCTATGACGTCTCGTCACACCATTGGACTGATTCTACAAGTGCTTCATAACGCAATCACGCAGGGGCGTTCCCACAGCGTCTCGACACAGCATCTCGTTCCCTCTTCAGGAAACCAGGGTTACGAATGTAACGTGAGACGTTTGCAGGCAGTCCAGAATGCGGCCGCTAGACTGTTGACAAGTTCTCGCAAGCATGAGCACATTACACCAATTTTATCTTCACTTAAGAAGTTGCCGGTGCATCTCAGAATTGAATATAAACTTTTATTATTTGTTTTTAAATCATTAAATGGCTTGGCACCATCATACCTTACTGGCTTACTAAAACGGCACACAACTGCTAGATCTCTTAGGTCCTCTAATCAACTGCTCTTGACTATTCCCAGATCCAGACTGAAACTTAGGGGTGATCGGGCTTTTTCTATCGCTGCACCTAAACTGTGGAACATATTACCACTGCATATCAGAATGACTCCATCTAGATCCACTTTTAAAACTTGGTTAAAATCTCATTTGCTATCCCGGGCTTTTAATCTCGATTAGGTGCTGAGGCATGTTTTACTTTGAATTTGTGTTTATTTGTATGTATGCTATTGTTGTATTATCTGTTCTTTGTATGATTAGTATTATATTTAAGTTCTTTGTACAGCACTTTGGGCAACTGTTGTTGTATTAAATTGTGCTTTATAAAGAAAGAAAGAAAAGAAGGAGAAAGAACACAATACAGTGTTTTGTTTTGTTTTTTTCAGTCAGGAGCTTGTAACATACAACTCGTAGAGAGTTTTGAACCTTGTATTAGGCTACATGTCTGTAGATCCTGAGCAGAAGTTTGAGACTGGGCATGTTTCTCAGCTTCCACACCTACATGTCCTGTCATGACCTTGTCAACGCCCACTTTGGTCTACTTGTGCTTTAAAAGGCAGCTCTGCACACCAAGTAAGTCACTGTTCCCAGCAGAACCACTGGAAGCTGCTTCAGAAACACTTGCCTTCTCCAGCCTCTCTCTCCTAGATTCATTATTCAAAATGAGCAAGATCATTGTTTATACCAGAGAGGGCTTCGAGGGTGGAACAGCTGAATTCAACCATGATGTCAGCGACTTAAGAGAGAAGGGCTTCAACGACGCCATCGCCTCCATAAAAGTCATTGGCAAACCATGGGTGGCATATTATGACAAGGATTTTGCTGGAAAGCACCGGGTCTTTGAGGAAGGAGAGTATGCCACCCTTGATGACAAAGGACAGTTTTCTTCCCTCAAGATGGTCTCAGATAACCTGGCCAACCCTGAAATACAGCTGTTTGAGCACATTAACTATCAAGGAAGAAGCGTGACCCTACGCAACGAAACCAATCTTCACAGCATTGATTTCGGTGACAAAGCTTCTTCCCACAGAGTGAGAAGTGGAGTCTGGGTGCTGTACGAGCACATCAATCGTCAGGGTTCCCAGCTTATTTCTTACCCTGGCGATCGAATTCCCAACTATGTGCCGCTCTCCTTCAATGATGTGGCCAGCCATGTGCGTCCCTTGCAGCCGAGGCCATAGACAGCATCATTCAAAGAACGCTTTCTGCAGCTGAATATGAACCGGATCCCTTTTGGAAAGAACGAGGCAGGTGGTGGGGAAAGACTGATCTTGACCAGAAACAATGACTTTGACTCCAATAAGTCTGAAGAAACTTCATGCAATTGGACTCAACCTTATCATCTGATGATATCTGTGTAAAGACATACTGTACATGTTAATTTGGCAAATGTTATATAATAAGGATGAATTTTATTAGAAAAAGTTTTAAGCTGCTGGTTGTTTGGCTTTTCATCAGTAGTGATCAGTATCAGTAAACATATGCAATGAAATATGTTTTTGGAATTGTTACGGATCTACTACAGATCCTATTGTATTTTAATGTATTTCCCCTGTTGAGAAATGAGAGTGAAATATTGAAAGGGATTTTGGATTTATGTTATGCTGAGAAAGAGACAACAAATTCTGTTTTACCCTGTCAACTCAGAAAATAAAGACTCTGAAATAATGCTCCTTGTTTCAATTCTCTTTTTTTTACATTTACATTTTTCATTTAGCAGATGCTTTTATCCAAAGTGTCTTAGAATTGAGGAATTCTAGCGAAGTCAGTCATCCAAAGAGGCAATAAACAGGAGAAGTGCTATTAATACAGAGTTTCAGCCATCGTTCAAGCAAGAATAGGGAGGGATTAAGGAATAGTGAGAATCCCTGAATTTAAGGGAGAGGTGGGATGTCTGGAATAGACCAGTAAGAACTGACAGTGTTGAAACCGAGACACACTGATAAACTGCTTTTATATTTTCCAAAAACAACATAATATTTGAATATTTGAATATAATCTGTAACCCTCTACGTCAGTGTCCTCCCCCAAATGTCTCTGCGTTGTGTTATTGGATGAATGAGGAGGACACCAAGATTGTAGTTGTCGCAGCAGTGAAGCTTTCGTTTTTATTAAGCTCTTTATCTGCATCAGTCACCATGCAGCAACATCTCCACAAACATCACAGAACTGCAACAGCTTTCCACAAGGAAATAGAACTGTTAGTTACCAATCAACATCAAAATAGCAATGCATACAAAATTATAAAACAAAATAATATAGTTGTGGCTGCAGTTAAATTAACCTTAAATCAGAGGGTTTTAAAACTTACTAAAACATTGGAAAAATAACTTTCAGCATAGGACAAATAAAGTTAAATGTCAATGCATCTAAAATACAAACAATAAAACCCCCCAAAAAACCATATAAACCTTAAACACAATACAATATACAGAAAAATATAGATTTTATAGAACCAATTCTTAATGCGCATGTGAACGCCATCAGCGTTTATCACAGGTTCGCGTTTAAAGTCTGTGTAGAGAGAATGGTGTCGTCTTAGCGGCCCCTAATTTAATAACAAATGATCTTTGCGACGGAAACGAAACAATTAAAACTAACTTTAGCTGGAAAATAACTTTATTAAAGAACCGCTATAAAGCCAAAACAATCTGTTACCTTAAATTATACGTTTATCTCTATAAAGCTGCTTTGAAACAATCTACATTGTTAAAAGCGCTATATAAATGAAGATGACTTGACTTGACTTGAAAAATATACCCCACCACATGGAATTTACAAAATACCAAATAGCCTAATATTACAAATACGAACCCACCCATCAAAATAATCACACATATAAATTAGTAAACATCTTTAACAGCAATATATTTCTACAAATAACATGGATGGCCAAAATAATCATATAACTAAAATAGATATATCAGAGAACAGTGATGCCCCTGTAGTAGAAGAGTAGTTTGCAGTTTTGTTTAGTAGAACTGACTAAACAAGGGCTCACTCACAGTTTCTCACACTCACTTATACAACACAACTCTCACCTAAGCCTGGAAGAAACATATTACATATTCCCTACATATATATGTGTGTGTGTGTGTGTGTGTGTGTGTATTACAAAATATATACTACACAATGTTATTGATTGTTGCATTTTTGAGTGTTTTTGAGTCTATTGCCCTGTTTGTATAGTTGCAAAATAATAGTAGCTCTTTTCAAATAAATTGCATCAAACAAAAAATGAAAGAAATGGGGTTCATATTTTGCCATTTAGACAGAATCTCACATATTATATGTGGTTCAATCTCTGTTCTCTTACGAGAGGTTCTCTCGTATTGCGTAAGTAGCTTACGCTGCGGGAAAGTCTCCTTTCTCGAGATACTGAAGCCAAAAAATTATCCTTAATTTTAAAAAATCTTGTCAACGCAGTGCGGCAGCCTGCAGACCTAGGGCAGGCGACTCGCGTGCCCATTGGCTGCTCTGCGGCAACTGCAGCAGCCTATCGCTGAGCCCTAGGCGTGACGTCACGTCCAATGAGCACGCTTGGCGCGCTTAATGCGTCACAGCCCGTCATTAGGGGTGTGGCTTAGCGTATATAAGCAGGGCTCAGAGGCTGCTTCACTGATTTCTGTCTCTTCAGCGAAGCTCTTCGCATCGCATCTCTGAGGAAGCCGCCGTCGAAGCAAGCGACCAGCACGCCGAGGATATCAGCCTGAGGACGCCGGCCGCTTTCGCCGCCTTCAGCCTTCCCTGCCTGCTGTGCTATCCGGCATATATCCTTTTCTTCCGCTCTGTGTTTGTGTGTTTGTGTGCTCGCCCCGCGACACACTCTTGCATCTAAAAGAGCGCGAGGCGTTGTTTCAAATGCCTCGCTCATCCTGTGGCTCGTGCAGAGCCGCGCTCAGCGACGGAGACCGCCACGTGGTGTGCGCTCTCTGCCTGGGCTTCGACCACGCAGCCCGCGCTCTCTCCGAGGGCGGCTGCGAACAGTGTGAGGAGTTACCGATGTCGACCCTACGGGCTCGACTCGCTAAATTTGAAGAACCTCCACCTTCTCCGGCCACGTCTTCTGGGCCACGTAAGAAGAAACGTCGCTCTCAAAGGCCGCCTGAACTAGACGCTACAGCTGAGTGCTCGCCGGAACCTCTCCCGCGAGCCTCGCTCTCTCCTTCTCCCCCGCCATTCACCGAAGCGCAGCGGCCGGCTTCTGCCCGCACTGCCGTCGTCCTGGGAGATGATGCAGATGACGCCGCTGACAGCTGCTCTCTGCTTGCGTCTGACAGCGGGGAGTGGTCGGGCTCTCACCGCTCCGCCCCCTCGACTTTGGAGTCTGCCAGATCCCGCGCTAGTGTCGACGCGGAGCTTCTCCGCCTCCTCACTCAAGCGGTCGAGAGAATGGGACTGGATTGGTCCCCACCTAAGGAGCCGGCGCCCAATCGTCTCGACGGGTGCTTTTTACCTAGCCGTCGCCCTGCGCCTGCCTCTAGGTCTGCACCCTTCCTGTCTGAGCTCCACGCTGAGCTCTCAAAATCCTGGAACGCGCCATTCTCCGCCAGACTCCGCTCGCCAGTTTCCTCGGCTCTCTCCCAAGTGGACGGGGCCGCCGAAAACGGCTACAATGGTATCCCCGCCGTTGAGGAAGCTGTGGCAGCGCACCTTTGCCCGCCGTCTGCTAGATGGCGCTCAAAGTCTGCCCTGCCGTCTAAAGCCTGCAGGACTACCTCAGCTCTCGCCGGCCCCGCTTTCACCGCCTCCGGCCAGGCTGCTTCCGCCCTGCACTCGATGGCTATACTCCAGATCCTTCAAGCCGACCTTCTTCCGTGAGCTGGACGAGAAGGGCTCGGATCAATCAGCTTTAACGGATCTGCGCAGCGCTACGGACCTTGCGCTCCGTGCTACCAAGACCGATGCACAAGCCATCGGCAGATCTATGGCCGCGCTCACCATCATCGACAGGCATCTTTGGCTGACGCTCGCGGACATGAGTGAGTCAGAGCGCGCTGTATTTCTCAATGCCCCACTCTCGCCCACCGGCCTCTTCGGCCCTGCGGTCAGCGGGATAGTGGATCGCTTTTCCGAAGTGCAGAAGGCATCTGCAAGGAGGAAGAGATGGTTGAGTCCCGCTACGGCCGGACCGCCATCAAAGCGCCCAGCTCTGTCAGTCCCCTCGATTCAGGCTATTGCAGCAGCTTACACCGCAGCCAACGAGCCAGTAATAACACTCGCTCGCCTGCACACAAACGCCGTTTTTACGGCGACCCAGATAAATCTCAAAAAGAGTATAAGTGCTTCAAGTGTAGAAAATGTGCCCACACCCATGTGTTCACTGCTTCACACAAGTACGGTCCCCATGGTAACGCGCTCAGAGCGCTCTTTCATAAAGCGGACACACGCCGCTCGAGTATTAAGTGTAGAAAATGTGCCCACAACTCTGTGCTCACACCTACCCGCTGTTCGCTCTGCCACTCAGTTACCTCAAGTTGCTACGGCTCAGGCCGAAGGGACATTAAGTGTAGAAAAAGTGCCCACTCCCGTGTGTTCACTGACTCACACAGACAAAGTTCCCATGGCAACGCGTCCAGAGCGCTATCTCTTAAAGCGGAAACACTCCGCTCATGCATTAAGTGTAGTGAATGTGCCCACAACTCTGTGCTCACACCTGCCCGCTGCCCGCTCTGCCATACGGGTTACAGACCCTCTAAAGCTCCCAAACACTGGCCGTGTCATAAGTGTAAATCCTGCGCCAGCTCACGAGCACGCGCATCCACTTTCAGACACCATAATCCCCACGCCGCTCTCGCGCCAGGGGTGTTTGACAGCAGATCGCGCTCCATCTTCCGGGATCGAGCTACTAAACGCTGTACAGCTGGCCAACTCTGTTTTTCAGCCCCCGTGTCCGAGCACCGGCGGCGCGCGCGCCGCCCCATCCTCTCTGATACAGGTTCCCCATCCCGCGTAGGGCGGCGATCTGAACCTAGAGACCATTCGACCCCTAGCTATGTGTGCGAATGCATGGGAAGCTATTCAGGGCGCGTCAGAATGGGTGCTGAACACTATAAAACACGGCTATTCGCTCCAATTCGCTCGTCGCCCCCCGCGCTTTCTAGCGCAGACGGAGACGAAAGTGAGTTTGGAAACAGCGCACCTGCTTCAAGCAGAAATAGCGAAGCTGCTGCGCAAAGGGGCCATAGAACAGGTTCATCCTTCCCTGAGCGAGTCAGGCTTTTACAGCCGTTACTTCCTCGTTCCCAAGAAGGACGGAGCATTAAGACCTATTTTAGATCTGAGACATCTGAACAAGGCTCTCATGAGACGGCCGTTCAAGATGATTACAACCAGACAGATCCTTGCGCAGATCCGCCCAGGAGACTGGTTTATCTCTCTCGATCTGAAAGACGCGTATTTCCAGATCCAGATAACTCCCCGTCACAGGCCATTCTTGAGATTCGCCTTCGACGGTCGGGCTTATCAATACACAGTCCTGCCGTTCGGCCTGTCTTTAGCACCCCGTACATTTACGAAATGCATGGACACGGCTCTCGCTCCCCTGAGACGTCAGGGAATGCGAATTCTGAACTATCTGGACGACTGGCTTGTTCTAGCGCAGTCAGAGACAGAACTTGTGTCTCACAGAACAGCGCTTCTCAGCCATCTGGAAGGTCTGGGTCTATCGGTCAATTGGACCAAGAGCTCGCTCTCGCCCCGTCAGTCAATTTCCTTTCTTGGAATAGAACTGAACTCGGTGGCTATGACGGCCAGATTGTCGGAGCAGCGCGCGCGCCGCGTCCGTCTCCTCGCCGCATCCTTCAAAGAAGGCAGTCGGGTTCCTCTGAAAGCATTTCAGCGCATCCTGGGGCATATGGCCTCAGCTGCGGCAGTGCTTCAGCTGGGTTTACTGCGCATGCGCCCGCTTCAACGCTGGCTGAGAGCGCGCGTACCCCATCGAGCCTGGGCGGCCGGCGGCTCGCTAATCAGAGTGACTCAGGGCTGCGTCTCAGCCCTGCAGCCCTGGCTAGCAGCCGAATGGTATCACACTGGAGTGATTATGGGAGTGATTTCACACCGGAAAGTTGTCTCGACAGACGCGTCCAGCCTAGGTTGGGGAGCGCTCTTCGAAGGCAGACCGGTCTATGGCCGCTGGTCAGACCAGGAGAATCTCCTACACATAAACTGTCTAGAGATGCTCGCGGTCGAGAAAGCGCTCAAGCACTTCCTCCCATTCCTCCATGGTCACCATGTTCTAGTCCGCACGGACAATACATCAGTAGTGGCCTATGTAAATCGCCAGGGCGGCGTCAGATCAAAGACGCTCTGCGCCCTGGCGGAACGCCTCCTCGTATGGGCTCAGCACTCTCTGCGCTCTCTGAGAGCATCACATGTGCCTGGCCATCTGAACGAGGGCCCCGACAGACTGTCCAGGGACAACGTTCCCCCTGGGGAGTGGTCTTTACACCCCCAAACAGTCCAGTCGCTGTGGCGCCGCTTCGGCAGAGCGAAAGTCGACCTCTTTGCGTCAAAAGACAACGCGCACTGCCCAGTATTCTTTTCAAAGAGCGAGGACGCGCTGGCCCAGACATGGCCCAGCGGCCCGCTATTTGCTTTTCCTCCGATCTCTCTGCTGCCTCAGGTCATCAAGAGAGTCAGGGAAGCGCGCCACACAGTGCTCCTCATAGCCCCGTTCTGGGAGAACCAAGCTTGGTTCCCGGAACTCATACAATTGGCAGATTCAGCCCCTTGGCCGATTCCGGTGCGGAGAGACCTTCTCTCTCAAGCCCGCTGCTTGATTTGGCATCCCCACCCAGAGCATTGGTCTCTGCATGCATGGAGCCTCAACAATTACATGCTGATCTACCAGAAGGGGTGATGAACACGATCATACAATCTAGAGCTCCCTCCACGAGGCGGCTCTACTCGTCTAAATGGTCGGTGTTTAACAAATGGTGCACTGCCAAAGGGCTCGATCCACAGACATGTGGGGTTTCGCAAGTATTATGCTTCCTTCAAGAGCTGTTGGACGCGGGCAGGTCCCCCTCCACGCTCAAAGTCTATGTCGCGGCCATTTCAGCGCTCTCTGTCTCAGAGCCGGGCCGCGCATTAGGAAGGAACGAGTCTGTCATCCGCTTCCTTAGAGGAGCGAGGAGGATGAACCCCCCGCGACCCCCTTCGGTTCCTATGTGGGATCTTTCATTGGTCTTAGAAGCCCTGAAAGCACATCCCTTTGAACCCGTGGAAACTGTGGATATGAAATACCTCACGCTCAAAACCGTTTTTCTGATAGCACTGTCTTCAGTTAAACGTGTGGGAGACCTTCACGCGTTATCCACTAACGCCGCGTGCCTCGAGTTCGGACCAAATGACTCCAAAGTTATTCTCAGACCGAGGCATGGGTACGTCCCCAAAATATTGGGCACTCCCTTCAGAGCGCAGGTCATTTCTCTCTCAGCCCTGCCGAATTCTGGCTGCGAGGCAGATAGTAGTCTCCTCTGCCCAGTTAGGGCGTTAAGAAACTATATTTCTCGCTCCGCCGCCTTCAGGCGTTCAGAGCAGCTCTTTGTTTCGCTTGGTGGGCGCACCAAGGGTCTCGCCGCCTCGAAACACACCCTATCCAGATGGATAGTGGACGCTATCGCGGCTGCTTATGCGTCTAAAAACCTGCAGTGCCCACTGGGCATTCGAGCGCACTCCACCAGAGGCATGGCCTCATCGTGGGCGTGGTCCAGCGGGATTCCCATTCATGACATTTGTGCAGCGGCAGGCTGGGCCTCCCCCTCCACATTTGTGAGGTTTTACAACCTAGAAGTTCCCGCTTTGCAGGCTAAAGTGTTATCAGTCTACAGGTAAGTCTCGCGTAGCCAGCCCACTGTCTGTGCGCGGGCTACGTTGTATGATTTAGCTCTACTGGTTGAGCTGCACTACGTGGGAAGTGTCAGTTTGGACCGGCTGTGCCGCTCCATGCCCCATAGTATGTGCTTGTGTACTGTGCTATCTTGGCCGCCCAGCTCCGCTGTCGCGTTCCCCGGGCTTTCCCTGGGACTCATTCAGGATGCTGGGCGCGCGCACGGCGTTGACAAGGGAGTTCCCGCAGCGTAAGCTACTTACGCAATACGAGAGAACCTCTCGCAAGAGAACGTACTCGGTTACTAAACGTAACCTCTGTTCTCTCTAGAGAGGGAACGAGTATTGCGTAACCCGCCGTGCTCACGCCACAAGCTCATTTCGCTTCATGCGACAGAAACCAGTGAAGCAGCCTCTGAGCCCTGCTTATATACGCTAAGCCACACCCCTAATGACGGGCTGTGACGCATTAAGCGCGCCAAGCGCGCTCATTGGACGTGACGTCACGCCTAGGGCTCAGCGATAGGCTGCTGCAGTTGCCGCAGAGCAGCCAATGGGCACGCGAGTCGCCTGCCCTAGGTCTGCAGGCTGCCGCACTGCGTTGACAAGATTTTTTAAAATTAAGGATAATTTTTTGGCTTCAGTATCTCGAGAAAGGAGACTTTCCCGCAGCGTAAGCTACTTACGCAATACTCGTTCCCTCTCTAGAGAGAACAGAGGTTACGTTTAGTAACCGAGTACGTTTTTTTTATTCAGCACAATAATTTAACTTTGAATGCCATTGATATTATGTTCTATAATTTGTATGTGAATTTCTATGGACTTCTGTGATTTTACCGTTTGAACTGGACTTTTATTTTGGTGTGGTTTTGTGACGTCATCATGTTGCGTCGCGCTCAAAAAAGAAAGGTTTGTGTTTTTAAGCATTTAAAGAGTTTAAATGGTTTAATACCTTTTTTAGTTTTTACTAGTGGTGGGCAGATCGAGGCTTCGTGAAACAATGAAATAGTTGAAGCAAATGTGCTATATTGTGTCGAGGCTTCGAAAAAATCCGACACCCGTCTCAACGGTGACACCTAGTGGTCACTTGCAGGTGTTGATCTGAAACAAAATTGACAACGAGCCATTACAAAATTTTTTTTTTTTTTATTATTGTATTTTTCTAATATGTGAAGCTTGTAACCTATAGGCTCCTCACTGTGCATAATGTTATTTTGGTCATGAAAAATGAATATTAATAAAAGAAATCAAGCCACAATGTCTCACTTGTATTTTATTCAAAAATATTAATTTCTCTTCTGTGGAAGGACTTAGCCTACTTCTTTTTTTACAGATAATTTTTCCAGCCTTTGAAAATATCCTCTCACAAGGGACATTTGTTGCTGACATGCAAAGATATTTTTTAGCAGGGACATACAAATAATTATATTTCAAACAATGCATACCTTGCTTAGATGGCCCAGCAGTGTCAGTAGCAGGCCTAGGTACTGGGGGAATGCCATCCTCTGCACCCTGCAAAATGGCAGGATGAGTGCTCCTCAAATGGCACATCATGGATGATGTATTGTTGCAGTAGGCTAGCTGCCGATCACAATACACACATCTCACTTTATTTGGGGTTTCCAAATAGAAATGCTCCCACACCACAGATGTATGGCATCTCTTCTGTGGAGCCTCCAATTTATTTATCTATCTATCTCTTTATCTATGTATCTGTCTATTAATCTATCTGTTTATATATATTTCTATCTATGCATCTATTAATGTGTCACTATATGTATACTCTGTCTGTCTCTAGCCTATCAGTTAATGTGTAAATTTAAATGTAAGCCTAAATATAACTAAACAAATTGCACTATAAATGTCACTATATCACCAAAAATCCACTATCTCAAAATCAAACTCCTTTCACAAAAACCCACGAGGTCAAGATGCGTTGACTTCACTTTTATACAGATGTGCGATTGTGTGGTCTGTTCCAGACCCTGTCAATCAAACGCTGATTTGGCGGACCATGCCACCTGTTGAAACACTTGTGAAACACTCCAAAGCTTCATTTAGCCGTAGTCACCCAGTGACATTGGTGTTTTGAATCACGCTTTGGATCAGTGTTTCGAAACATCTGTGCTTCGGGATCTCGAAAAGCTTCGGAACATCAGTTTCGCGTCAGTCATTCCTAGTTCCCCATCGTTTGGAACTCCCGCTGCGTCTAATATAAACGCTACGGGGAATGCCTTCGGCATGCGTTATCTGAAGCCACTATACAACTATTCCAATCTGGATTGGTGCGCGTCATCGTGCGTCATGACGTTGCATGTGACGGTGACCCGGACGCTATATAAGGGTCACAGGAACAAGGAAATGACAGCTTCTGTTCTTCAGCAGCGTTCTGTGTCAAACTGTACGTCTTATTTGGTGTTGTCTGTCAAATCTACTATGGTGAAGGCAGTGTGCGTCTCCTTGATTTAAGAAAAATAAAGAAGCAAGGATGGCGCACACTTGCTTTGTGGTGTTGGGTTGTGAGCGGAGCTTGCACGGACAGTTCTCGAGGGCACTGTCTATTTTGTGCAAACTGAAAGGATTCTGTGACTGGGAATCTCGCGTTTGCCGAGGCAGCGCGCAGATTACAGGTCTGCAGCGAGTAGACTCCGAGTTTACTCTGAAAATAAATGCTCCGCTCCCGCCTAAGCCTGTTTAAAAAGAATAAAAACAGGCTTGCGTTCCTAGTGCATCAGCTCGCGTCTGTCGAGGCAGCGCGTTGTCTGTTTGCATCGGGTTCGCACGTGGAGCAGTGTTTACGGGTCTCGCGCACGGTTCGGAAGCCCGCGTCACTGCAGCTTCTTCCGACCGTGTTAAAGACCCGGTGTTTGATTTATCTGATTCTGAGGAGTCAGATACTATCAACACTGAACCACAAATATTCACCACATTATGAGGAGTTGCTGGAGAAAGACTGGGGCTGTAATGAAATTAAATGTATGGTCATTTAATAAGCAGGAAGCGACTAAAAAGAGAGCTTCCTGCAAACCCAGTCAAAATCCTCGTGTTAGAGTCTTTCTTTTTTCAAACGATCTCCATACTGAGGTATTGAGATTGTGGAATAATTGAAGAAGAAAATTACTGGGGAATTTAATGATACAGGGGGTAGAAGAATATTTCTCCCAGATATCGTATTACCTCTGATGACTCAGACACGTCCCTCCAAAATTAAAGTGGAGCTAATATAAATATTATCTCGAATTTGGTAGGGAAGCCTTATATGGCGGCATGTCAAGCTGGTGCATGCCTACATATGGTAGTCCAGGTCCCCATGGGACAGCCGCCAGCTCCTCATATTCTGAGAAGTCACCTCTTCCCCTCCCCCTCCCCCTGTACAGGGCTCGGGGTCAGAGGAGACATTCTCATAAAAAAAAAAAAAATTAATAAGAAGAAATAAAAGCCCCGAAGTCAGGTCTGAGGACTGCCTTTCGGGCTAGGACGACTTCAACTATGAGGTCCTGTCGTAAGAACGCGGACCCTTATGGGCACTTCATATTATTTTCGGTTGGTTCCTGCCAATCTATCGCTTCAGGTCACCGAATCTCAAAAATATAATACCTGAGGTCAGTCTTGAGGGACTGATCCCCCTATTAGAATTTTCATCGGTTACTTCCTGCCAGTAAACTGCTTCAGACCACCGATAAGCACATTATATCACCTGAGACTAACCCAGAGAAATTGATTCCTCTTGTAGATTATTTAGACGCCTGGTCAGGCCTTCCGAATATATCTAAATGGACCCTGGGTATAGTTAAAAAAGGATATAGGATCCAGTTTAAAGTGAGACCACCTGATTTCAACGGGGTATTACACATACTGGTTTTCTCAGATCAGCGCCAGGTGATGGAAAATTAAGTTGAATCCCTTTTAGCAAAAGCAATAGAAATTGTCCCTAATCAGGAGAGGGATTCAGGGTTTACAGCCATTACTTCATTGTTCCGAAAAAGGATGGTGGACTTCATCCTATTATAGATCTTAGAGTATTGAATAAATCTTTGAGGAGATTTAGATTCAAAATGCTCACTATACCCAGTATCATTCAGCAAATCAGATCTGAAGACTGGTTTGTGACAATAGATCTCATGGATGCTTATTTTCATAATTTCATCATCCATTATCATAGGAAGTTCCTTAGGTTCGCTGACGCTGCGTCCCCTCTCCCCACCTTCGGGGCGCCCTGAGAACAGCTGCTTTGAACCTTTTCTTCGAAGCTGTCATTTCCTTGTTCCTGTGACCCTTATATAGCGTCCGGGTCACCGTCACATGCAACGTCATGACGCACGATGACGCGCACCAATCCAGATTGGAATAGTTGTATAGTGGCTTCAGATAACGCATGCCGAAGGCATTCCCCGTAGCGTTTATATTAGACGCAGCGTCTCGTTCCCCTCTCTCGGGGAACCAGGGTTACATCCAGTAACCCGAGACGTTTTTACAAGCGATGTAAAAAAAGAATTATGTATTATTGAATGTAACATTGTAAAAGTGCTTTAACCACCTCAAACACGGACGACTCCTGCTGGTCAAACCGTGTAAATGCAACGAGAACAACAAAC
The DNA here is from genome assembly GCF_963993115.1 of Abramis brama. NCBI lineage: Eukaryota > Metazoa > Chordata > Actinopteri > Cypriniformes > Leuciscidae > Abramis > Abramis brama. The sequence continues at coordinate 13,036,197 of NC_139966.1, forward strand.
ACAAACAGGTGAAATGACAACTTTTACTTAGTGTTATTTATCATTTAAGTCCATTAACTCTCTCTCTGACTGACTCTCTACTGAACTATTGAACTAGATCTGATTGAGACACACTCAGATATTTACTTCGACTTCGGCGCAGTAATATCTTCACTAGAGGGAACGGGGGCCGGTGAGAGGATTTTTCACGAGTGAAGATATTACTGCGCCGAAGTCGAAGTGCTTCCAAGCACTTGCTATGGTATTCCGCCATACAATATAGTTATCCATTTTACACGCTTAGAAAAGCGCAACGTTTTGTTTTGTGTCACCGTCCTAGGTCGAGTTACACTACGCGAGTAACTGTACTTAAATAGGGAAAACGTGGAGGTGTTTGGTAGCTTCTCTGATTGGCCCATATTGAACGAACTGGGCTAAGCTAAGTGCTAACAAAGTTTCGCCGCAAGACAGAGCGATTTAGTGCACGCACTGAGACGAGAGAGGTATGTATCAACTCGTCTTATTTAAGGGAATAACATAGTTTAATATGAAAAAACGGTGGAGTATCCCTTTAAAGATGGTGTTTATGAAAGAGGAGAGTGAAGACGTGAAGTTTGAAGAAACGTTCAGAGTAAACATGAAGATACTGAGGAACAAACAGGTTGGTTTCATTCTCAAAGCTGATCTCAGTCATTTTCCACCGTCGGGCCTAAAGCTCCACTGTGCTTCACTAAAACACACCTCTCTGGAACAACGTCACACAAACCCATCATTTCCATCATTTCAACCCATCAAACCCATCACCCATCAAACGGAAGTTTTATCAGAAAACGAATCAGAAAGAAATCACTGGAAACAGCGAGATCACAAAACGAACATGATAAAAGTGGCTGTTTGTTGGCATTCTTGTTGTTTACCTAAAGATTTAAAACCCAAGCATCAATGCTTTACCACAGTTTTACACTAATAAGTGATACATTGACCATAATAAATGTATTTCTGTCAAGATTGCGCAGGTGACCTCATCTCATTTGATCATAATCAAATGAAAAATGCTGAGTGCATCTTTTGATCTATTTTAGAACTCCTAGTAAATGTTAAAATACTGGGGATATATCTTTCAATCTGTTGCAGTCTGCTTCATTCTCTGACATATCTGATGTAGACTTGGACGAAAAGATCAGGGACCTAGTGGCTGGAAATGACCAACTTGGATCAGATGCAGTTCGAGCACAACTGAGGGCAGAGGGACTTCTGGTTCAGAGATGCAGAGTGAGGAGCAGTATCAACCCAAGTTGATAGTGTCAACCCAAGGGCTGCAGCTCTCAGAGCAATGTCTCAGCGACTACGTAGAAGGTCCTATCGTGTTGCAGGACCTAATTCTTTATGGCATCTGGATGGAAACTACAAACTAATAAGGTAGGTTTTTTTTAAATATTTCATTATGCCTAAACTTTTTGTGCCATACTTTTAATTAAAAAATTAAGTAAATAAATTTTAAAAGTTTAAACTTAAGAATTGAGCAATTCATTAATGTAAATGTATATGATTGATAAAACAGGTTGTTTAGATTTAGTTAAATGCCCATTAATGGATGTAAAACAATGCTGATGTAGCACATCAAAATCACAACCTGGTAGTATATTTTGTTGTTGTCTACAGCAGTTGTTATGTTCAACTAAGTAATTATGTATTTGTGTTGATTAGATGGAGGATAGTAATTCATGGTGCCATTGATGGCTATAGTCATCTCATCACCTTTCTCCAAGCTGCCAAACACAATCGTGGCAGCACTGTCATGGATTGTTTCTTGGATGCCATTTCCAAATATGGAGTCATTTCCAGAGTAAGGACTGACCATGGTGGAGAGAACAACACAGTGTGCCTGTTCATTAAGTTGTTCAGAGGTACTGACCAAGGTAGTGCTCTTAGAGGAATGAAGGATTGAAAGACTTTGGATCGATCTGTGGCGTGGGGGGGTCAAATGTGTACTAGGACCTTTTCAATTTTCTTCAGAGTGAGCGCATTGTGGATGTAAAAAATGAAATGCACATGTGGGCTCTGTATCATGTCTACATCCCAAAAATGTATAAAGACTTGACAAATTTCTCACGCCAGTGGAACAATCATGGTTTGCGAACCGAGAGACACCAGTCGCCCCTGCAAATTTTTGTCCGGGGTTGCCTGGCACAACAGAGGCAGCCGAGTACTGCAGCGCGGGAGATATTTGCAGCAAGACCCTCAGGCTCCAGTGGAGGAGAGAGTAACCCAGCAGAACAAGTTGGTGGTGAGGGTCGCTCTGTATCAGATGTACCTCATGTGCTTTGGCCTGAACGGGTTACTTTACCTCCAAACCAGTTCACTGCGACTGATGCTGAGATGCAACAACTCACTGAACAAATTGATCCACTTGGTGGCCCCTGGGAAAATCTTGGAGTAAATGTCCTTAAAGATGTTCTTTCTTTTGTGGAAAACCTAAGACCTTAAAATGACATTTAAAGGAATAGTTCACTTCAAATTAAAAATTCTGTCATCATTTCTCACCCTCAAGTTGTTTAAAATCTGTATGAATTTCTTTCTTCTCACAACACAAAGGAAGATATTTGGAAGAATGTTGGTAATCAGACAGTTGATGGACCCCATTGACTTAGTATGAAAAAAATAAAGTAAATTATGACAGAATTTTCATTTTGAAATTTTATAGCATGTGTCATGTTCACGTCTGTTTCTCCCCTCTACTTTTCTGTCTCATGATCTATAGTTTATGCCAGTACTAAACAATTCTGGTCCTGGTCCAGCTGAAACCTATATCAAAGTGTGTTTAAATTGGGATAGAGCTAAACTATTCCTGCTTTATTCCACGAAAAGTGTTTAATGACAAAATTCACTAGATTTTTTTTTTTATACGCAAATATCCACACTATTCCTACGGCCCATGACGCTTTGCGCGAATTATGGGCGCGACTTCTGGTGCGTACTGTCACTGAACCGGAACTGGCGTTTTCCATGGTTAAGGTCATAAGCGGTAACTTAAACATGTGGGAACACAGCTTGTTACACCTCAACAGAATAATGTTATTATACCACTGCCTTCTACTGTTGGGGGATGGGAGGACGACCTGAAGAAGTGGCCTCAGATAACTTACACTAGTATATTTAGCTACTTTATTGACTCCGTTGCTACGGACGGTGAAGCGATGAACAATCTGAAAAGCTCCGAGGCTTATCAGTACTTCCACAGCAATAAAGTCGGTCGCGTTTTGTTAAAGGAGGTGGGACACAATCTTGGCTATCTTAAAGGGATAGTTCACCCAAAAATGTAAATTCTGTCATCAATTACTTTCCCTCATGTTGTTCCAAACCTGTATGATTTCCTTTCTTCTGCTAAACACAAAAGAAGATATTTTAAAGAAGGTTGGTAATTAAACAGTTGCTGGTCCCCATTGACATCCATAGTATTTTTTTTTTCCTACTATGGAAGTCAATTGGGTCCATCAGTCATTTGGTTTCCGACTTTCTTCAAAATACCCCTTTAAAGCAGACATAGAGCCTAGTCAGAGCCTTAAAGTTACACATCACCAGGCCTGGGTTTTAGTTTCATCGTCAGGTGAAATACAAACGGCAGGGTGTTCATGTATTGCGGGACCAGGGCGATCTTGCAGCCACGCAGCTGCAATACTTTGGAAGGTAAAATGTTGATACTTCGGATAGTTTTGTAATGTCAGTTTGCCTGTTATAACCTATTCGTTAACAAACATGTATTCATTACTTCAATGAGCTCAGTTTCTGCATTAGATTAATACATTATTAGCTAACTGTGTGAATAGTAGGCCTATGTATATGCACATTTATGAAAGACATTACTTGGACACAGTCACCTCTGACAAAAGTTCACTCTAAATTGTAATGTAGACATGCATTTTCATGCAAATTATTTGTATTGTGAAAGGCAAATAAATAAATAAATGTGGGTTTTACATACAAATAAATGTCAATTTAATTGAATCAGCTTGCAACTGCTGAGTGTATTTTATAATGGAACATTTTCTAATGTAGGTTGAGAATGCAGTCAGACAGGGAAAGACAGGGATAGCATGTAATGATGTGCAGGGGAAGTGGAATGCCGGCACAAGGCAGAACGTAGAGCAGAAAAAGGTGAAGCACATTCATTTCAAACGTCATAAACCAGACCACATTCATCCAGGCTCATCAGCACCAGATCCCCTAAGTGTGTCATCCACAGAAGCACCCCCCAAACTTTTCAAGGATCACTCAGAATTTAAAACTTATGTCAGTTCTTCTGTGATGGCCCCACTATTTAATCTACAGACGGATGGTCTCCTTCAGCTGTGTTACAGATTAGATGTAGAGAATAATGAGTCTTCTCAGAGCCAGTGTGATCTACAGATACCACATACAGAACATGGAACAGCACTAACCTGTAAGAAGTGCCTCACTTTTTATGAGACCTATATTCACCTAAGCCCCGCTCAGATGGAGAGGTTGACTGAAGAGACACAGGTACAGAGTGCATCACAACTTTGGCATGATGCAAGGAAGCTGCGATTGACTGCGAGCACAGCAAAGAGAGCCCCCAAACGGAGCACTGCTAACCCACAAAAATTCCTGAATGAACACTTGCATCCCACCTTCACTGGCAATACTGCAACTAAATATGGAAAAGAAAATGAGGACATAGCCATACAGCTCATGGAGGCTCATGGGCACACTGTGGAGAGGAAAGGCTTGGTGGTGTGTCCTGACCATCCCTGGTTTGGAGCCGGCCCAGATGGAGTTTTGGACTCAACACCGCTTCTTGAGATAAAGTGTCCCCTAAAGAGTGCCATGTCACTTGTAGAATTTCTTAGTCGGCCAAATGGTGACATCAGATGGGAAGTATATCATCCTTCCCAATGGGCAAAGTTGACACTACCTCCAGGTGGGTGATTTTTTTATTATTTTTTTAAGATTTGAACTAATGGGAGAGATACTTGTTGATACTCATTATAACAAAATGTAAGCCATTTTATTTTACATTTATTCTTCCAGATCCAGCTGACAATGATGTGCCTGGGGCTGCAGAGCTGCAAGCTGGTTATCTGGACATCAACTGAGCACCTGGAGTTAGACATTTCATTTGACAAAAAATATACAGATGCACACACATGAAACACCTCCAGAATTTTTATTTTTCACACATGCTTCCAAGATTAGTGGATGATTTTGTTGCAAAGAAATTGAAGCTCTGCCCTAAATACCTGGATCTTTTGAAAATACAGTAAGCAGATACCAGGTGTTATAACTTTTACACACCACAAACATCAAGAGTACTGAATGAAAGCATCAATAGGAAAACAAAAATGTAGTTAAAATAAAAACAAGAAAAAAGTATTAAAAACGCAAGGCATTAGAAAGGTATATTACATGTGTTAGATACAAAAGTTAGATAATACATTGTATCATAAAAAAAAGTGAAATGAATGTGTGTGTGTGTGTGTGTGTGTGTGTGTGTGTGTGTGTGTGTGTGTGTGTGTGTGTGTGTGTGTGTGTGTGTTGGAGTGCAATAATAAATGTCTTCTCGTTCTCACTTTTCACTTGAAATAAGCTCACCTCTTAAATTCACTAGTCCAGCACAGATCTTGAGCATTTTATCAATTTTTGGGACCAAGCTAATTGGCACTGTTTGCGAAAGAATCTTGTACATCTTCAGACGCCTTAATTTTTTTTTTTTTTTTTTTTTTTTACAGTAAATCATTTAATGTTCACATTGTTTTTGAAATTACACAGTTTATCAAAGTTTCCCACTACAATAACCGGTGAATTAAAAAAAAAAAAAAAAAATGTTTTATTGAATATATATCAGATAACAAGCAGAAATAAAGTACAGAACAAATAGAGCTTCTACAGGAATTAAATTATATCAAGTATATGTAAAGCCTCACATACAAAAAAAAAAAAAATACAAAAAAATTAAATAAAAGACATACACAGAGGAAACACTATGCATCAGTGGTATTGTCAAAAATATCATCATATTATTTCAAGAATCTATCACTTCTCTTGTTTTTAATCAACCTTAGAGACTTCAGAAATGTATCAATTTCAATTAAGAAATGTGGAAAAGTAGGCTGCGATTTAGAGAATTTTACAAAATATCCATCAGAGATTTACAAAATAATTTTTTTTACAATGTAATTAATTGAAGTACTAGCTTTATCTTCTTTATAATAACAGATTATATCCTTTAATTTAAAGGATTTGGAAGATTTAAGGTGCTTGCCAATATGAAGATATAACCTATTCCTGAAGTTTTGAGTTTTTTCACATTGGAAAAATAAATGGACCAATGTTTCATCCTTATCCCCACAAAATGAGCAAGAACTGTCAACATCCATATATTTTGAGACAGTATCATTCACTGGGTATATTTTATGTAAGATCTTAAAATGAACTTCCTTAGTCTTATTTGGAATACAATACTTATGAGGTAACATCCAGGCTTCCTTCCAGTCTACAAGTTCAATAAAAGAGGCCCAATAAAATTAGCCTTTAGCAACATTATATTTTTTACTCTGAAAAATGTGTCGATGTATGCTTATTATTACATTTCTTACTAAGTATATTTATACCATCTAAGATCAAATCAGGTTCTTTGGTGACACTCTTACTAAAGGTTAGATGACATTTAACAAGTTGACTTAGACCGGAAGGAATTGCTTTAAGCACTGAATTATATTCTTTAAATGGTAAAGGGAAATTATGAACAGACATAAGTTCTTCATAAGATAAAAAATTACCAGATTTATCAAAAATTGAGAGAATTCCAATTATATTCCTGTTAAACCATGTAGAGAGAAAAACAGATTTATTCCTAATCCTTATATTAGAGTTGTTCCAGAAAGAGTTGCACCCAGAAATTGTGGGTGTAGCATAACTTCCAAGCATAAGGACCTGCTGATGAAATTTAGAAAGTGCAACTGGCAATCTGTTTGGCAAGTAGTTACATTTCAATATAAAGGGAAGGCCACCAATTTTGGTAAAGATATGATTCGGGATAAAAAACCATATAGAATTAGGATTTGTTAAGCATTTTTTGATCCAATTTATCTGAAAGGTGTTCACTGTATCACTAAAATCTAACACTTCAAGTCCACCTTTTTTTCGACAATTTGAAAGGACCGTTTTTTTGAGCTTGTGAGGTTTGTTTTTCTATATGAAGTCTAGAAAAATTTTGTTAATTCCTTTAGCAGTAGAGTCATTGACAAAAAGCCTTCTTACGCCTTATGGACCACTTGCACTGAACTCCGTGACGCACTTCCGTTTGGAAACAATACATATCACTTATTTCCGGTTATGTTTCAATGTACTGTGGTCAATGAGTTGTACAAACACCGCCTAAAATGAGTGTCTGCGATAAGATTTAAAAATGTGGACATTTTTATTGACAGAAGAAGGGATTTTCTAATGTTTACTGTGTGCAGAATTTTCCAAACTCATCGGAACATGAAGTTTTAATCCAAACCAAGCCAATCTGAGAAAGCTGCTGATGTTAAAAATACGCATTATTTCACCACAGGGTGTCAGTGTTCGTCTACACTAGTGACCGCGACGCTGAAGTGTGTGAGGACAGATGAATAACATCAGTACGAACCACCAACATTTATTTATTTGGATTAAATATTTTAAACATTCTGTGTCATTTTTCAATGTCAGTCTTTTTACTATTTACATGTTCATGCCCAAAATGCTTAATTAATATTCAAAGACGTTTACTGTTATTCTCTTCTACGCTGTGTGTGTTACTGTTGAATATTAAATCAATAGCTTAGCCTATTTAACATCGTTACAGGCACCTGGCGACGAGTCGCGAGCATTCATTCATTCAAATATTTTAAAAAGACTGTAATGAAGCACCAATGCACACAAGCAATAATTTTTTTAGTCAAATTCATAATGTTTTTTTAACTAAACAGGTATAAGTTGGCTAAGAGAAAAACACTGTTAATGAGAAGACATATGACTGCTGCAGGTTAGTGGATAAAGATATTTAGCCTATTTATTATTCAGAATGAATAGTTAAGAGAATATATTTATAGGAACATTTCAGCAGGCTCAAAATAATTAATACAGAGATCATTATTCATTGTTTTAATCAATTGGCATCCATAAAACGTAGTGATAATCTGCATTCTCATGTATGCATGTGCGCTGAACGCTCTAACCGGAAACTCCCGATATGTAATAAGTAGAACACGGAAGTAGTTGTGCAAGTAGCCGTGCAAGTAGCCGATTGCCCGTTCAACATGAATGCGGGCGTGAGCAATGCGCCGTGTATGTGTTACCTCCTCGTTGGTCAGCTGGCATCCTTTGCATGTAAATGCTGGAATGATTAAGTTCACTCTACGCTCCTCCAGCAAAACCCCCACCACTCATCTCCAGCATGCAAATAGTCCAGAAACCCTGAGTTCTGTGTTATGTTCCTGTCACTGCATTCGCCACCATAAGCATCTGAAATAAACATGATTATTCCAGAGGGAGAAATTGCCACTAAATATTTCACAGTGTTGTTGGCATAGTAGTGGCTGTATGATTCACTTCTAGAGTCCAGGTTTTTGGCTTTCTGTAAGACAGTCTCTGAGCAGTCAATTACACAGGTTGTGTTTGAAAAGTGTTCTTTAAAAGCTTTGGGCAACATAGCTTTGATTGTTTCACGAGGCAACCAGATAACAAGATCCTTGGTGTGTTCAGACATTATGTCTATCCAGATTCCAACAGTCTTGCTGACCTGACCTTGCGACGCTTTAAATCACCGTGCTAAATCAGCCATGACAAAGTTTAGCCTTAGTTTCATTAAGGTCATTAGGATTTGGTCCACAACAGGCATGGATGAAGAAGTAGGAGAAAATGGTTGTAGGCAGGTTACAAGGGTGCGAAACGCAATGAGTGGAATCCCTGTATACAAGAGGGAGTCTGCATCACACTTCAAAATACTATCTGCAACAGGGCATGATAATTCTGGGGATGGTGTAGTGCTCGCTCTGCAGGTGATGGTTGGCCCTCTGGGTCTGACCACTGTGTATGGGCATCACAGGAGGGCTTTAATGTAGAGCACGGCTCCTCATCTCGATTCATCTCTTCCGAATTGTTTCTTGTTTCTCTCTATCAAAACTCCATCAGCGTTTTTTCTACACTCAAAAAACTGTGTACTGAGTGGTTAGTACAGCCGTGAACAGAGCAACAGGTACCAGGGGCCGTATTCACAAAGCATTTTATCTTACCACTAGGAGTACTCCTAAATCGCACTAAAAGATTTTAGCTAGGAGTTTTCTCTTAAAAGTTATTCACAACGCCTTTCAGACCTACTCTTAGTAAAGAAAAATGACAACTCCTAAACTAAGAGTGAGTCTTCGTTGCTATGGATGACGTCATTACTCATGCACGAGCTAGACTGAAGTGACCACCTTGATTGGCTGATGATTGTAACGAGGGAATGATTCCAAACACCTCCCCTACGATGATGAGTGACAGGTGACAGGTCTGAGAATGCGTGCGCTACACAAGTAGTGCGAAGGACGAAGATGATGAATAACTGAATAAATAGCCTAAATGAATAAAGAGTAAGGCAAAACAAATAGCCTAGCCTAATGAAACATATTGATTGATGCAATATCTTTGCAACATTATTGAATTAATCTGTCACTATGCCTCTGCCTACGTTTGCAAAGAGAAGAACATTATAATTTGATTCACAATGAAACATTACAATTAGTTTACATGCAATGAGTAGCCTAGTTTTGGTTGTTGTTGGTGGCGTTATTGCATCCCTAGTTATGCCTACAATGCAAAATTGTTCCCTCGCGATTGGAAGCTCCTGTAGCCGCCGCATACGCATTTCAAAACATCGCAACGTGAAATGCCACTAAAAGCGGTTTGTGAATAGGTCTTAGTGAGTTAGGAGTCCTCTCGACTTCTTTTAAGCTGTCCCAGGCTTAGGTGCTACTTTTAGGGCTAAAATGCTTCGTGAATTACTCTTAGTCAAAAAAATTAGGAGTCCTAAAGTTACGAGTGACACGCCCATTATTTTTAGGAGTTGCTCCTAAATTCGTCAGTTAGGAGCTACTTTTAGCCTTAAAATTCTTTGTGAATACGGCCCCAGATCAATATATTTGTTTTCCTTAAAATTTTAATGAACACTAACTTTATTCTATTTCTGTATAAAATAATACTACCATTAAAACACATTTGATTTTCTTTTTTAACCAATGTAGAATATGTAACTTTCTCACTAGTTTCCACGGTACCAGAGGTGCATTATGACTGTTTTTGTTTATTCAATATAAAAATGTTCAAAAATGATGAAAAAACATTGAAAAAAATATATATTAACTCTGAAACTCTGCAGGAAAAGTGGACTTCAAGTGCCTTAACTTAACCCCACACAACTTTAGAGTGTGATATGTTTTTATGTAGTTAAAATAGCAAAATATCGGCTACAGTAAATCACACTCTAAAGTTGAGACATCAAAAATGTGTGCTGTTGGGGAACTCCAGTACCAGGGTCGGGATCTAACAGCCAGTTGGTTGTAAGCCATTGCATAAAAAGTCTCCCATTTACTGGAACAGGAAAGTGAAAGTGAAAAGCCTATTGACAGTTAATCAGTTCTTATACAGCTTTGTATTTACAGGAAAAGAAAAGTGAAAGCGAAACATTCTAAAATATAATATATTTATATTAATTATTTCCCTGCCATTGATAAGAAGACAACACAACCCTGCCTCTTTTTGTTTTCATAAAAAAAAATGAAAACATGTGGGTCACTTTACAATGGTATATATAAATATACAAAGTTATGAAACTTAAAGGCGGGCATACACTGTGCGATTTTCATCCGACTCATGCGACTCTTTTTCGGGTCGGGACGATTTTCAGCTTTGTCGTGCGTCATTTGTCGTGCAGTGTTCGCGCAGTGTACAGGGGGAAACGAGAGGTGATTAACCTCTCCCGATGAATTTCTGGCATGTTAGAATTTTGTGTCGCTCCTCGTGACTATATCACAGTTGAAGCAGAGCCACGAACCGATCACCCTAAACTCAGTGTCTTTCCCCTCACTGCGACTGCGCGAAAACAGAAGTTTAATTTGCAACAACAACAAAAAAAAAAAAAGAAAAGAGGGAGATCTTTAAGTTCTGTAGTTGTTGCAAAATGGATTAACAATTACCCACTTCTTCCAAGCCACCTGCAATGTACACTTTGCCTCTTTTATTAATTTGTTAAAAAACGTTTTTGAAATAAAGCTGTTTTTAAATTTTCATTGCTGAATTATTGCAGTGTTCGGACATATAGACTGTTAATAATTAATTATATGCCTATAATTCATAATCGACCTAAATGTTTTAGGCAATTTTTTCAATGAGGAGGAGTAAGCTTCTATGTAATATTTTATTATCCTCACAGCGCGTTGGTTTTGCGGTGATAAGCTATGAAATTATTGCTTGGCAATTTAATTATAATAGCCTATCAATTTAATAATAAAAGTAACCTAGGCCTTCCCTAATAATAATAATAATAATAATAATAATGAAATAATACTAATAATAATTTAATACATAAATTGAAAATGCTAAATCATCTTGATATTGATAGCTGATGCTTGTTTTGACAATATCTCTGGGTACATGATATCTATTGACGCAACCCGGCATGGGGGTTTATCGCGCTGATTCGCGCATATTTCACACGTATAGTGTGAGCAGTGAAGTCGCAGCTCGACGTTCGGACCGCATAGTGTGAGCACATAAATCCTGAGCTTTGGCTTTACATCGCATGCGATCTACTCGTTCAGTGGGAGTAAGTACCTTGCTGAAATCGCACAGACATCGCACAGTGTTTTCCTGCCTTAACTTTGCCCTCAGCCCTCATTATGCCCAGGAGCAAATTATGGATTCATGAGATCAAAGATCACCCGTTAAATAAACACAAGACGAATTATATTTCATGTTTAACCACTACAGAGACATCAGAGCCAGCGGCAAATGTCAGAAGAAAAGGTTGTTCTAGTTGGGATACATGAGCGCTGAACGCCTGGATCTCACAACTTCAAAATCTTTTTAGAATTTTTTTTTTTAAATAGGTGCTATCTTTATAAATAATCCACAGATCTGGGGCCGTATTCACAAAGCATTTTATCTTACCACTAGGAGTACTCCTAAATCGCACTAAAAGATTTTAGCTAGGAGTTTTCTCTTAAAAGTTATTCACAACGCCTTTCAGACCTACTCTTAGTAAAGAAAAATGACAACTCCTAAACTAAGAGTAAGTCTTCGTTGCTATGGATGACGTCATTACTCATGCACGAGCTTGACTGAAGTGACCACCTTGATTGGCTGATGATTGTAACGCGGGAATGATTCCAAACACCTCCCCTACGATGATGAGTGACAGGTGACAGGTCTGAGAATGCGTGCGCTGCACAAGTAGTGCAAAGGACGAAGATGATGAATAACTGAATAAATAGCCTAAATGAATAAAGAGTAAGGCAAAACAAATAGCCTAGCCTAATGAAACATGGATTGATGCAATATCTTTGCAACATTATTGAATTAATCTGTCACTATATGCCTCTGCCTACGTTTGCAAAGAGAAGAACATTTTAATTTGATTCACAATGAAACATTACAATTAGTTTACATGCAATGAGTAGCCTAGTTTTGGTTGTTGTTGGTGGCGTTATTGCATAGTTATGTCTACAATGCAAAATTGTTCCCTTGCGATTGGAAGCTCCTGTAGCCGCCGCATACGCATTTCAAAACATCGCAACGTGAAATGCCACAAAAAGCGGTTTGTGAATAGGTCTTAGTGAGTTAGGAGTCCTCTCGACTTCTTTTAAGCTGTCCCAGGCTTAGGTGCTACTTTTAGGGCTAAAATGCTTTGTGAATTACTCTTAGTCAAAAAAATTAGGAGTCCTAAAGTTACGAGAGACACGCCCATTATTTTTAGGAGTTGCTCCTAAATTTGCCAGTTAGGAGCTACTTTTAGCCTTAACATTCTTTGTGAATACGGCCCCTGAGCTTTAAACAACCACATTCTCGTCGGAAAAACTCGTAAAACTAATTTTGAGTATTATTTTTAAATTTCGTGGGTTATCTCATCTGCTATTGACTATTGCTGGTTGGTGCAAGATGCAGGGGTGATAGTAGAAAAAAATCCTGAGCCTGAACTTTTTTCCCTGGGAGGTAAGCGAAGATATATGCCCTGATCAACATAATTGTCAAGTGGGATCCAGGGGTGTGCTGGATTGTGTGTTTGATAAATGATAGATTCTGGTGACTTTTGTGGATATAAATGGACATCATTCAGACATGAGATGAACAAACCCAATTCAAGCCTATATTACAGTAGCAGGTTTCAGTAGGTCAAATTTACGACCTTTTTAAGACATTTTAAGACCATAAAGATTGAAATTTAAGACCTACATTGGCATTGCCAAAAAAATATTCAAATCAAAGAATTAATTTTATTTCAATGAATTCAGTAATTGAAAAAGCATTAATTTAATTTACAGATAAAGCAATCACATTAGTAACCTTCCAGACCCAACAACGTGTGTCAGAGGAAAGAACAGAATCAGATTTTTTTTTTTTTTGAGAAAATTGTACTTTGCATATTATACTGTAAAAAAACACATAATTAGTTGATTTTAGTTGATCATAACTAGAGATGAAATGGCATGGACATTTAATTTCATGATTATAGTGACAAAAATTATCAAGGTTATCACAGAATCCTGTTCAAAAAGTACTAATACTACACAATGAAATCAATTCACCAAGTTTTATGTCGAAAACCAGCAAATAACAAATAAAATTAGCATCAATATGCACTTTTTGTTTACATAAACATTAAAATAATACCATTAAAAATGATAGCCAGATTTTAAAAGTGTCTTGCAACATGTTATACTAACATGTACCAGTTCAAATAAAGTTTTGACAAAAAAAGTTTTTTATAAAAAGATAAACCTCACATATTTCAGACTTTAAATGATTTTTTTTTGTCAAAAAAAGATAAATTACTGACATTTACAATGCACTTTAGCTTATCTTTTATTATTAATAGTAAAATTAGGTCCGATTTTCCCGTGGCGTCTGTCGTTGCTATGCAACCATGCACTGCGCTCTCCACAATGACAAAAAAGTGGCTAATGGATTTACACCACTGAAAAACGCCTGGAAAAAACAAGCGCGTCGCTTCAATTATGACCGCGCGCCATTTGAACGAACTAAAACACGCGATATGTGAACGGCCTGTTGGCGAGCTACCTCAAATCAGGCCACAAGCTACTGGAGCTCGCTTAGCGACGTGTTGGAGACCCCTGCTCTAGAGATCCGCTTTGTAGTTTTTCATCCAAGACCAGCGCAATTTATTCTTTATGCCTTTATCGACAAGTTTGGTGTCTTCCCCTGGCTTCATAAAATTGCACTCCATGACTTTGGCTACGTGTCGCGCTGCCAGTGTGGGAAACACATTTGTAGTGTATGGGAAACACAAATCAAATTTGCACGTGGAGTGACTGCTGAATCAATCTGATTGGCCAAAACCCAAGACCAGCCTCTTATTACCGACTGGCTGAAGTAGGCTTTCTGGTGTGGTTTAGTGAAAGCACCTCTCAGATCTTGGGAATTGTCAGATCACGCGAACGCGATTTTATTTTTTTTTATTTTTTTGCAGACACATCTGTACGCCGGAAATCCGGCGTGGCGCCAGACCGCTATCAGGCCTAAAGAGATGCATTCTGGGATACCTGGCTGTCTCAAGTCCGCACAAGTCACCTCTCGATGCATAAAAGGGACAGATCCAGGGATTTGACCTGTACTTGGCTAGATGTGAACTTTGAATTGGAACAGTACTTGTGCAGCGACTGATGACATTAATAGATAGAACTGTTAAATAAATAAAGTAGACAGTATATGAAAAAGTATTATAGTGTTTGCCATGTGGTTGATGGCTAGCTTTAGTCGCTAGACTAAGTCGTTCCTAGTTCCTGCGGTGCGAACACGCCAAAATCTGGGTACTTCCGCCAATAGTTATAAGAACTATGAAAACGGTCCAAAAGAAGATTTGGTAACCAAGATCTGGGAACCTATTCAGAACTGGTTCCATTATTTAAAACAAAAACAAAAAAGCGTGCAATCATGAATACACTTCTGTTAATGAATGCAATCACACAAGCAGATTGTTTCTTCTACAATATACTTGAAATTGCACCTAGTTGCAGTTTTTGTAGATTATCTCTAGATTTCTTAAATTAATCATCATATTTTGCTCAGTAATATAAGGCTTGCGCTCGGTCGGCCCAAAGCCGGCATCCGACCAGCGCGGAAGGTCTTTACGTGTTACTGTCTTTTCTTGAGGCAGAGTATTTTTTGATTAAATGCAATACATTTGAATATGTATTCTCTCGTTATTTCATCTGACTCCATAAATGAAAAGGTTTTAATGATATCTGTGCATCATTAAATGTGAGCGAATGTTTGACTATTCATTTTAACTCTTTAATGAAAATAATGCCAAAGTCGGTTTAAATAATCAAATGTAACAATTTATTATGTCAGGTAAATGTATCATGCCAATTTCATAATCAATTCAAAGATAATCGATACAAAACATCAAATGCTCTGGAATAAAGAGAAGAGATCATAGGAGACAATTTGTCTAGACTCTAGAGACCACCTTCCTTTGTGTGCAAGTTATCCCTAAACTCTTAAAAACCTTATTACCTTTTGTTTTACTTATTTGGGAATGAGACCTTTATACCAGTCGCAATGAGACATTTCAAATGATACTAAACATGTATAATACTCGATGTTAATCATTCACATTAAACCATATATTCTTGGGTGAGTTTTTGGTGATCTTCGCATTGGGGAGAAGGAGAGGGGGATGAGAGATGTAGATTAGGATGACTCTGAGGTGAGACTTTCGTCTCGATGGTGCACAAGGGCTAGTTCAAATGTTAATTTCCAGAGAGGTCCTTTGTCCTCTCAGGGTCTGGTCGCTCAACCAGACTGTCCGGCATCTCCTAATTTCTCAATTCTTACAGTAATATATTCAATGAATTCATCATTTGAATAGTGATGTCATTTAATAATCTCGTCCGTTTAGAATTTTCTTATAGATGTGACATTGTTGCACTTCAGTGGTCAGCTGATGCCTGGCCACTTCTTATAAAGCCTAACAGTTACTGGAATAAACAAATGAAAGTAAAACATTCAAAGCCTAGTGTTTTTCTAACTTTATGGGGAGGAGCAGCAATTGGACACTATAAAAAACCCATGCAGAGGCTTTCTGCAGCTGCAGATGAAAAGCAGATTCAAGAGGAAACCCAAATAACAGTAAGTTATACAAATAGATTTACAAAGACTTTAATATTTGACTAAAAAAAAGATTGAAAAATAGATCCTGCTGATTCTGCACAGATATTTAAATCTAAAAAGTCCTTGTTTTATGTTTTGTTGTCCTTGTTTTAATGTACTTTATGTATTTTTATGAAATGTGATTTAATGTATGTATAAGTATTGTTGATATTGTTTTAATGTATTTCATCTGACATCAAACCTGCCCAGGGACTACAGTTGAAAATTATCCAAATTGGCTAAACTGCAACATTTACATAAATGTTTATTACTGTGCACTGTCCCTGTAACTTTCAACTTTATAAATAAATTAAAAAAGTTGAAAAAATCTGATAGTTTTTCCTAACAAATTGTTCATTAAAAAAAAAGTAAATTGAATTATTTTTCAGCATAGCGGTCGTTGCAGATGGCCAAATTGTAAAGTACAAAAAACAATGTGCATTTTTATTGTGTTTTTAATAATTTGACTAATATTCATTAATAATCAAACCTTTCTTTTTCAATCATTTTTCAAGACAAACAGTCACCGGCTGCTATTACAGAAAGAAACAGGGCATTGTCCAGGTGAGTACATTATCAGAATATAGACTAGAATATATTCAATAGCAAATGTTTTTGATGAATGTGATGAATGTCATTAAAGCCAGAGGAATAAATTTAAACACACACAAAAAAAATTTTTTAATTTACTTTTTATTACTTAATTCCAGTAAATATATCTAATAATAATAATAATAATAATAATAATAATACAAATAACATTTACAAAAATAACAACACTATGTAAAATATTAAGACTATACAGGTTATTTAAACAAATCTCCTATGTATGATATATTATTGCCAAAATCCTAATTGGGAATAATTATAAACCACATATTGTTTGTGTGTTTAATTGCAATATACACTACTGTTCAAAATGTTGTATTCACTCTGACTTTCTATAAAAAATTATTATGTTCTTCAAACTTTGTTCAACACAGCATCCTGAAAAAAATAATTATATTGTAGTTTCCACACTTATTATCAGCATGTTCAGCTGTGATAAGAAACATTTCTGATTATTGATCAGCATATTAAAATTATTTCTGAATGATCATGTGACACTGAAGACTGGAGAATCGGTGTACCATTTGTTAAAAAATTTTTTTTAATGTAATATTAAAAGTAGAAAAATAAGAAAATGGCTCCTTTTTCGTTTTTTTTTTTTTCATATTTTTCGTTTTTCTTAATATTCAATCTCAAACCGTACAGCGGGGGAGAGCCTAGACAGGGCTTTCTTCTGTGTAGACATAAATTCACTTACGAAATATTAAATTAAGATATAAATGATTATATTATATAGTTGTAAATCAAATATTCTTTAAACACTAATACAAAAAGGAAAGGATTATGCATTGACTGAGGCCTAACGTTCACGCAAGAACTGTTGTTCTAACAGTCTGTACACCCTGTAATTTGCCATCTTTAATGTGACTTTGCATTAAACAGAAATTTTGAAAAAACAAAACAAACATGATTGAGGAGAATTAAGGTTAAACATACCCTGTAAATCCAGAGTTCTCACGAAAGCATTTGTTCAGTGAGTTTTACTCTGGCGTCGAGTAATGATGCTCATTAAATATGCCCTTGTATCCGAGCTGCACCAATCACATCGGGTTATCTGATATAGGCGGGCCAGAGGCGAGATGACGACAGCGCTGTGACGTCGAGGTCATTAGTAAACATTGCAAGATGGCTATGGATGAACACCAGTTGTTTGAAAACGGCTTTGGTTTTAAATAAATCTCGTGCAGTGAGATTTTCAAATGCATGTTTGGTGCCGCCCCTCGAGCTGGCCGATTTTCATTAGTCGATGCCAGACCATTAATCTTTCAGATTTAGGTCTGGATTTCCAGGCTAGGTTAAAAACACAATGGGGATTGAAGGTAGGGTCAGAGTTATTAAATCATATTCAAAACCATGTCCAAATGTATAGAGAATGCATCTACTATTAATGAAACAATCTGGTGTTCTTGCAGCATTTTTCCTGAAACATTTTTAGTTGCATTGTACAAAGTCCTCACCTACTAGTGAGAATGATCTGCTTTGAATAGGTACAGTACAGCCTCAATGTGAATTCTGAATACTTAATGATTAATAAGCTGAAAATAGATTATGACAGGGCTAGAGGCACATCTCAAAGAAAATGTGCTTTTCACTACTTCCATAATGTATGACTTCAGAAAATATGTTTTTATTATACATTGATGAATACAAATCATATTGAATGTATGAGGTGGCGAAGGGGGCCTTTTACCCCACACTCACCCTGAGGCTCACCAGGACAGGGCAAAAGGCCCCCAGTATTGATACATTTATCTAAAGTCATATAGACAATGCATAATTTAATGTTGATTAATAAATATACTGTCATTAAAATATGTTCATAAAAAAAAAAAAGATTAAGACTAAAGATTCTCAAAGCTTTGAAGGTGATCCCACAAAAAATTGAATATGACTTTACATCAGCAGCAATAAATAATATGATATTTCATTATATGATTAATACAATTTTTAATGGTTTCTTTATAAATATGGTGATTTTTTTAAATCTAACCGTGTCACGTCACCAAATGGAAAGTCAGCCGGCTGTTTATTATCATCAATTATTGTGCCTTTCAGCAGGGGCGCCTTTTACCCCAAACAACATACTTTTGCATATTCTTCTGTTATTGAAAAACTGTTGCTATTATTACCTTGAACAAAACTGAAAATCATTAACAGGATCTTTGTCTAAAAATAAAAGCAATAACTTAGGTGATTCTCATTTGCTACTTAAATCTATAGCACTTTTAAAAAACATTAAACATTAGATAAATTTAGCACATAATCAACCTTGTGCCTCGGTCCCCGATTGCGTCAAGGATATAAATATATAAATAAATAGCAGTTGAATATAATAGGGCTCTGTTGTTAATTTCAACCTCTAATATTATAGTAATGTAACAAATGATGGGGTTTCCTGTATAGTTTGCAACATTATCTGGAAGAGATTTTTTTTTTCCCTTAAGAAAAGGTCAAACATTTAGATATCAAACCTATTTAGGGACTGTTTACACGACACAGTTTTCAACTAAAAACATAAAACTTCTGCGTTTTGGCCATTTTTTACCCGATAACTGCGTTTTGGGTGCCTGAAAACACAAAGTTTTAAAAACGGGTTTCAAAGTGCAAGTTTTTGAAAACGGTCTCTGTGTAAAGAACAAAAACACAAATCTGTGAAACCGATGACGTTATGCACATGCGTATTACGTGTTCAGTCTATAGTGTTTCATCACCATCTAATGGGCTGGCAGCAGAATACAGGGGTTTAGCCATTTTCAGGGATCCGTGTGAATGGGGATTGTTTTGACAGTTGTGTCATCTGTACGCAGAAAGCTCAAAGGAAAACCTCTCCGTTTTAAGCCTATCGCTGTTGTGTAGACGTACCCTTATTCTGTGTCTTTTTGGAAAAGATTTCATTGCAGCTGAATACCATGATCAAAAATCAGCAGCCTACAGAACACTTGCATGAGGAACTCATACAACAGCAAAAACAACTAGACTAACTAATATAAATTTCAAACATTATTAAAGACAAGTAATACAATAAGAATGAATTAGCAATAGCACAAATAAATAAAACTGGACAAAAATACAAATGAAATAATCAGTGTTTAATCAAAGTTTTTCAGCTCTATTTAGGTACAGAAATTGAAATCAAATTGTAATCAAATGTAAATCCATAGTATTTTTTAAATTAAATACAGACTAAAGGTAGCCTGGCAAGCCAGACGTACATCAAGATGTTTAGTCTGGCAACTCACCATAGACACGGTCAATCTGATGGGCGGGATAAACGGCTGTCTTTCAAATTCCCTCTGCACACAATAGGACAGCGCTTCAACCAACCAGAGCGTTTTCCCTACAGCGGAGCTAACGTTAGTTGATAGATTCAACTTTTAAATCTGGCCGACAAAACTACGAACACATCTTCCTTTTTTAAGAATGACTTAAGTGCCGTTCTTTGTTCTTTTCTCAAAGAAAAACTTAACTCCAACTCCTCCAGAGTTGCGGCCAAAGCCGATTCGAAAGACCGTTGTTCTCCATCCGCAGCAGCCATTCTTTGTTTTCAAGTGGCAGGTAACCGTCGCAACTCTGTCGTCATATGTTAAGCCCGCCCCCGCCTACTCTATACACGACGTGATTGGCCTGACCCAATTTAGGTTTTTGCAGCAAAAAGGTCTATTGAGAGTGTCTAGACCCACCCTGGCTGCAAAATAATTTTGCTGCCGCTAGGGTGCGTCTAGATTTCTAGGCTAGACTAAAGGCCCTTTCACACCGGACGCGTAATGAAAAAGCGAAACGAAAAAGCGAATAGTTAGCGTCAAAACCATTCACATCAGCTGCGACGCGAATTTGCGACGTCTGTGACGTTCAGAGAGCTTCAACATTCCAAAACTTTCGCGCCGATAGCTGAGAAAACATGGACTCTTCATCATCATCATCATCCAGTGAAGACGACCCTTTCATTTTCTTTAAAAGACAGAAAAGAAGGTTTTGGGTGCACCCAATCTGCATTATGCTAATGTCCACTTTTAGTTTCCTTTTCCTCTCTCCTTTTTCTCACATAGGTGTCCCTGAGGTTTTTCCACAGTTTTTTTGCATCTTCAACTAAACACAGTGCGTTTTGTAATGTCAACACACATTACATATAACACACGAAGTAACAAGTTAAAATCATTCGACTAGAAACTGTAGATATCACACAAAAAATGTATAGTATACTAAAAGCAGCCCTAAATAGTCTCACTACATTTTTGTTACATTTTCAAAGTAAACACGGTCTCTGTCTCTATCTTTGACGATAATAGTGTTAGCTTTCTATCCCAAATGTAGTTTAGCCTGCTAGCCTACACAGCACAGGACTATACAACGACTAAAACTATCACACAACATACTCAGTCGTGATAACCAAGTTGGTTGGCAATGCTACGCCACACATTGTCTTTCAAATCGTTGTCCTTGTAGTATGATTGGCTGAAGCCTTTTCTGTCGCCGCAAAAGTACAAAAAAATCGACATCGAAGCGGAAAAAAAGAAAAGTTGTTTTTTCGCCGCAACACATTCGCGTTCGGTGTGGAAGCACTCATTACACAAACAGCTGATCAAAAAATAAACCCATCGCGCGAATTATTCGTACGTCAAAATCGCGTCAAGTGTGAAAGGGCCTTAATCCTTATTAAAGCAAAAAAAGTTATTCAGTCAAAAGTGAGCGATTTTCTCTTTTACTTGTGCTGTTTGATTAACATTAAATACACAGGAGCTAAACCATTTAGGGCCTTGGAATCAGTAGCAACACTTTGTTATCAATATGGAACTTAAAGGTGCAATTAGAGATTTCTGAGAAACACTGTTGATGACATCAGCTCAAACAAACACGCCCCTCGCTTCATTGCTCCGCCCCCAAAATGCACAAACACGCTGTGCAAGAGTGAATGTTTCTTTATCCAAGGTGATGCGGAACAAAATAATGTTTCACGAAAAATACTTTGAAGATGATGAACGAACGACAAGGAAGAAATAAAATGAACATACAGTACAAGCAAAAGTCAGATGTTAGTCTCCAGCAGCACACCAGCTCCAGACAAAACTGACCTGTTACTATAGCTAACATTAAAACAACAGCAGTACAGCATATTTTGGTTCTGTAAAGATTAGCAAAATGTCTTTGTTTCATATGGTAACCCTCATTCCCTGAAGGAGGGAACGGAGACGCATGTCGTAGACCGACTAATAGGAATCTCGCTAGAGAGAGGCCAATCCACTTTGAATCCACATATGAATCCGGTGTGAAAGGGCCTTTAGTCTGTATTTAATTTAAAAAATACTATGGAAAAATACCAATGTTACTCACATATGGAGCAGAAACAATGCAACTCGGGGTCCGTTTTCAGTCCTTCCTGCTTAGGTCTCTCCAGCGCTGAAAAGATTTTCTAATACTAACACATGTCCTAAAGCTTTTGCCTCATCATAACCGTTCTATTTTTAGTGGTATATATCTGAGCTTTTCTCTTTTGTAATGTCTCCAAGCCATCTCTCTTTCTACATTCCTTCTTCAAATCTCCTTATTTCTCTCTCTCTCTCTCTCTCTCTCTCTCTGTGATCAAAGGTGTATTCACTTTTGTTCCACTACTATGGGGCTTATATTTTCAATATAGTCTTTCTTGTTTATTTGATTTTGATTCTTTATAATAGGAAATACTCTACCTGTCAACTTGAAAATGATTTAAGTACTGAAAGATGATAATTTTAATGATAATGATATTGATATTGTTATACTTCTTTTGAATACTGTTTTTATAAATTATTGTACAAACAATTATTTCCTTTTCCTTTATCCAACATAGGTGGGAAAGTCAGAAACATATTTTTTGCCAGTTTGCTGATAAAAACAACCAAAAAATGTCAAGAGTTGCACATGTTATAAAGAACAACTGGAGCAGAAAAATAAAAGATGGAAGCAATGAAAACCTTCCCATGTTTAAACTCCACCTGAATGAAACAAGGCTGAATAGAGATGGATTCTGCAGAAGAAGCACGTTTGGAAATGACATCACAAAAGAGAACAAGACCATCATGATGATCGGAGCCACAGGTGCAGGAAAAACCACTCTGATTAACAACATGATCAACTACATCCTGGGAGTGCAATGGGAAGATGACTTCCGGTTTGTGCTGATAGATGAAGGGGATCAGAAATCCCAGGCTGAAAGTCAAACTTCGGAGATCACGGCATATCAAATAAATCACATGGATGATGACCGGGTCCCGTATTCTCTGACCATTGTGGACACACCAGGCTTCGGTGATACCAAAGGAATTTCACGTGACCAGGAAATCACAACGCAGATTCATGAGTTCTTTTCTAAACCAGGAGGGATCGACTGCATTGATGCCGTGTGTTTTGTAGTACAGGCTTCACTTGCTCGCCTGACTCCCACACAGAAATATGTCTTTGACTCCATTCTTTCCATATTTGGGAAGGATATTGCTCAAAACATCCTTGTGCTGGTCACCTTTGCAGATGGGAAAACACCTCCTGTTCTCAAGGCCATTAAAGCCTCTGAGGTGCCCTGTTCTATCAATGAGTCTGGAGAGCTGCTTCACTTCAAGTTCAACAACTCTAAGCTCTGGCTAAGCTAAAGGCTAAAAATAACAGACTGGTAATTCCGTCCCTCTTTCTGGCCAATGTTCGGGCGCTGGACAATAAAATGGATTTATTAAGGCTGCGGATTAATATGTACAAGGAGATGAGGAACTGCTGTGTGCTTCTATTGACGGAAACATGGCTTAATGACAACATACCAGATTCGGCACTCCAGATTAGCGATATGCTACTCCACCGGGCCGACCGGAGTCGGTTGTCGGGAAAGACTCGAGGAGGTGGACTCTGCATGTATATCAACAAAGGTTGGTGCACTAATTGTTCCACTATTAGAACTTATTGCTCTGGAAATGTTGAATACATGTCCATCAAATGCCGGCCGTTTTATCTGCCGCGAGAGTTCACAGCGGTGTTCATTGTTGTTGTTTACATCCCCCCTAGCGCAAAAGCTAGCGAGGCGCTAGCAGAACTACATGAACACGTAGTCTCTCTCCAAAACAAGCACCCGGACGCATTTTATGTGATTGCTGGAGATTTTAACCATGCTAATATGACGGACATTTCACCAAGGTTTCATCAACATGTCACTTTTGCGACCCGAGGGAATAATACCCTCGATCGTGTGTATACAAATAGACGCGGAGCCTACAGAGCGGTCCCTCTTCCTAACCTCGGACTGTCTGATCATATTTCTCTTATGCTTGTCCCCTCCTACAGCCCCGCAGTGAAGAGAATGAAACCAACACAAAAGACAATCACAGTGTGGCCCAGTGATGCTGCCTCTGTGCTGCAACACTGCTTTGGAAGCACTGACTGGCAGGTCTTCAGGGAGGCAGCGACAGATGCTGGAGAGGTGGATTTGGAGGAGTATGCATCCTCTGTCACCTGCTACATAAGTAAGTGTGTGGATGATGTTACTACCACAAAAACAATAACTATCCACCCAAACCAGAAGCCCTGGCTGACTGCTGAGGTCAGATCACTTCTGAGAGCACGAGACTCAGCATTCAGGAATGGCGATACGGAGGCACTTCGAGTAGCAAGGAGAAACCTGAGTACCGGCATTAAAAGAGCTAAGGCTGGTTATGCTCTTAGGATACAAGGTCATTTTTCTACCAATGACCCCCAGAGAATGTGGGCCGGCATTAAGAGCATCACTGATTATAAAAGAAGAGATGCTGAATGCCCCAGAGACCCATCTCTTCCTGATGCTCTCAACACATTCTATGCTCGTTTTGAGGCCTCTAACACCACTTCTAGCACCAGACTCACTGTACCACCTGGTGAGCAGCCACACAGTGTAACCACAGATGATGTCAGGAGGGTCCTTCAGAGAGTCAAACCACGGAAAGCTGCAGGCCCAGATAACATCCCAGGCAGGGTCCTGAAAGACTGTGCATATCAGCTCTCAGAGGTATTTACTGACATTTTTAATATCTCACTGTCAAAAGCAGTTGTACCATCGTGCTTCAAATCTGCAACTATTATTCCTGTCCCTAAGACTAACACAGTGTTAAGTTTGAATGACTATCGCCCGATAGCACTCACCCCAATAGTGATGAAGTGCTTTGAGCGGCTGGTCATGACTCAAATCAGTGAGGAAATCGATGCCAGCACTGACCAGAATCAGTATGCTTATAGAAAGAACAGGTCCACTGCAGATGCTGTTTCATCAGTTGTACATCTGGCTCTCACCCACTTGGACAGCAAAGACACTTATGTGAGACTGCTTTTTATGGATTTTAGTTCGGCTTTTAATACAATTATTCCACAGACATTGATACACAAACTGGAAATTCTAGGATTGAGCTATTCACTGTGCAACTGGGTACTGGACTTTTTAACAAACAGAAAACAGTCTGTCAAAATCCATAACACATTTTCTTCCACCATTGCTCTCAACACCGGCTCGCCGCAGGGTTGTGTACTGAGTCCAATGTTGTACACACTGCTGACATATGACTGTTCCGCCAGACATCCAAGTAATCATGTTGTCAAATTTGCAGACGACACGGTTGTGATGGGACTCATCTCTCAGAATGACGAGGCAGCCTATAGATCGGAGGTGGAACAAATGGTGGCCTGGTGCAAGGATAACAATCTTTGCATCAACGTGGAAAAAACAAAAGAAATGATTGTGGACTTCAGGAAAACAAACAGGTACCACCCCCCACCCATCTTCATTGAGGGGGCTGAGGTGGAAGTTGTCTCCAGTTACAAATATCTAGGAGTACACATCAACGATGACTTCAAGTGGAAACCCAACTGTAGTAGCCTGGTAAAAAAGGCTCATCAAAGACTGTATTTTCTGAGGAAGCTCAAACAGGCTGGCTTAGGAACTACAGTTCTCACATCTTTTTATAGGTGTGTGGTGGAGAGCATCCTAACATCTTGTATCACAGTGTGGTATGGAAGCTGCACTGTTGCAGATAGGAAGGCCCTACAGCGTGTGGTTAAGACTGCTGAGAAAGTCATCGGGTGTAGTCTCCCGCTAATCGGAGACATACACAAAAACAGATGCAGGATTAGGGCTGTAAGTATCATGAAAGACTTCACCCACCCTGCCAATAGAATATTCGAACATCTCCCTTCAAGCAGGAGGCTGCGCAGTATCAGAACCAGAACCTCAAGGTTAAAAAACAGCTTCTATCCAGAAGCCGTGAGACTTCTTAATAATGCCAACCCCAGAACTGGCAAACTGAACTTACTGCCCTAAAAACTACACTGCTATTTGTTTACCATGCTGCTAATTTTCTGGGTTTTAGTGTATATTTGGGTTTGTGTGATTTATTATTATCTGTATTTGATTTTTCTAACTTATATTATTGTATTTATTGATGAGTATTCTAGCTATTTATTGTGAGTGATTTTAACCGGACCTCAGTACCCAATTTCGTTTCAGATCATGTACCATGCTTTGGAATGACAATAAAAAATCCTTAATCCTTAATCCTTAACTCTGCTCTGTTTGCTACCAATGAGAACTCTGACTGTGACAGCTTTGACAAAATGTACTGGACGCTGGGATTTTCTAGCATGAAAACGTTCTTCACATCCCTCAACAAGATGCAAGCCAAGAGCTTGTCTCTGACACGGGAAGTCCTGAAAGAGCGACAGCAGCTAGAAGTGCTTGTGGAAGGCCTTCAGCCCCAAATCAATAATGGTCTGACAAAACTGGATGAAATCAAGAAGACAAGAGCTGCTCTGGAGCAGCACAAGGCTGAAATGAATGCAAACAAGGATTTTGAATACGAATTCAAAGTAACTGTCCCAAAACAGACCGAAAACACATCAGGCTACTTCTTAACCAACTGCCAAATTTGTCACTATACATGTCATGGCAAATGTGCTTATGCAAGCGACAGTGATAAATATAAGTGCAGTGCTATGAACGCTGGAGTGTGTCAGATCTGTCCAGGAAAGTGTGCTTGGAATGTGCACTTTAATCAGAAATACAAATGGAAATATGTCCCAGAAAAGAAAAAGGGAACCTATAAGGATTTAAAACAGCGATTTGAGGCTGCACATGGACAGGTCATGTCAAAAGAAAAGATCTTTGAAGAGCTTGAAAAGGAGTTTCAGGATGTCCAGAAAAATGTGACCAGACAAATTGGAGAATCTCAAATGTCCTTGGAGCGTCTGCAGGAAATCGCCCTGAAGCCCAATCCTCTGTCCACCCCGGACTACATTGATCTGATGATTGAGTCTGAGAAAAAAGATGGCAAGCCTGGGTTTCAAGATCGCATTCAGTCTTTAATGGGCGTCAGGCATCAGGCAGAGATCATCAGTAAGGTTTCCACGGGAAAGAGGGTTGGGAAGCATACAGAGGATTGGGAGGATTTCAGAGGATTGGGAAGCATACAAAAAAAAGTAAAAAGTAAGCACTGCATTGAAGTAAAACGTTTAACCTTTTATCAACAACTATAAACCTTTTACAACTATAAGCAAAATCATTTGGTTTTGTGGTAATATGCTCTGCATGCATTTTTATTATACTTAAAAATACTTTAGCTTAAAAATGGTCTTCATCTTCTTTCTTCATATGATGTGTAATACCATAGACTGTAAAAAAATATGGACGACGCCCCGTCGCTCTCTTCCATTGATGAGAACTGAAGCCGCCAGAGTCCCGATATGGCGCTGACATATTGGAACTTGAGTCTGCGCAGTAGCGATCTCGGGACCAGACCTGCGCAGTCGTGAGCAGGAAGTAAATCCGCGAAATCAACGCTCCGCCCTCACTCTCGAAGAATGCGCTCAGGAAGAGTGGATTCTGCACACTTTTTCACAAATTGATTGCAGTTAGACAAGAGGCTTGTTAAAATATAGTAAATACAATCTCCTCAGTCCTCCTCAGATCCCGAAAAAATGTCCGTTGGTGCTTCAGTGACTACTTCGCTCAGAGAACCTGTCAATCACAGCTGTCAATCATGACGTTACACCACCGCATCACGTAACTAACTAAAAGCCAACTTATTTTTGAAACGGACACTTGAACTTACATCAGCGTGATAAAAATGACAGCAAATGAAATAAACCACCCTTGGAAAAAAGATATTTGAAGTGTAATTTAATTGTTTAGTTGGTCTCACGTCCCGTTGAATAACACGGGGAGGCGGGACTTATAACCTATACTAGGACCAGTCACCGGGGGGCGATCGAGACGTTTTGGCTTCACTTTTGAGGGCTTGTGCGGCACGCTTGTGTAATACATACCTGCATGATTTTGCCAAACAGCTTGTTACATGAATGTTATGTATCACAAATTAGCAGATTGTAATCTAGATGCTCTTTTGGAATGATGTAATTTTACTTTCACTGATGCTAGTCATTCATTTTGCATGAATAAAAAAGTAAAGTTGACAGTCTAAGAATTGTGTATTGCCATTAAATACATTTAAAATGCACACACACACACACACACACACATATATATATATTATATACTCAATACCGTATTTTCCGGACTATAAGTCGCTCCGGAGTATAAGTCGCATCAGTCAAAAAATGCGTCATGAAGAGGAAAAAAACATATATAAGTCGCACTGGAGTATAAGTCGCATTTATTTAGAAATTTATTTCACAAAATCCAAGACCAAGAACAGACATTTAATCTGGAAAGGCAAGTTATTTAACTACACAGTAGCACACAGAACAACAGGCTGAGTAGGTGTCCGGTATGTTAACGCAACACATTAACAGTTATTCAGCTACACAATAGCATAAAGAACATATACCTGGGAGGCTGAATAGGCTAAATTAACATAAGCCAGGGAGTCCAACAAGCAAGTTACCAGTAAACAAGTTCACCACCTCCCGCGATCTCATTCCACATCACTGAATCCATTGAATTTTCTTCATATGGTGTCGCTTCTGAATAACTCCGCCAACTAGAGCGCCCTCTCGCGGCTGTAGACGGTAATGTTTTCTCTTGGTTCATCTCAGTCTGAATTAATTTTGATATATAAGTCGCACCTGAATATAAGTCGCAGGACCAGCCAAACTATGAAAAAAAGTGCGACTTATAGTCCGGAAAATACGGTATATACATTACTTTTAATGTTCCTTTTTTGTTAATCCGTCAGAACATTTCTTATACTTTAACTTAGTTCTGAAATGATACGAAAACAATGATCTAAAAACAAATAAATTGTTATTCATCTGTTGCACAAAAGCAACAAGAACTAAAACTAAATAAAAACGATTTACAAGCAGAATTTCTATTTATAACAAATTTTGTAACATTGATTTCTTGAACGCAATGGCCAATCAGAAGCATTTAAGATTGAATCGACTCAATCGCTCAAAACTGAGTTTTTGTTCAGTGCTGAATTCTGCATGCTGGCAAATCCTCTGATTATAACAAACGAAGTGCAGACATTATGAAAGATTCATTATGCTGTCAGCTTCATTGATCATAAAAGAGCTTTGTGAGATCGCAATGAATTGAGATGTCAGCTTTTTAGGTCTTATTAAATTTGTATTTCTGAAATTATAAGCTTGATGAATAAAACTTATCTTACATTTCATTACTTTTGTGTTATTATTTTGGTGGTCAAGAAGACATCAGTGTGTGGATGTCAAATGGACGTCAAGTTTTCGACGTCAGTTTGATTTGCATATTTTACCTGTTTTTTTGTCTTTTCAACATCAAATGCCTGCTGGTCTTAATCTCATAGAGAACCTATGGTCAATCCTCAAAAGGCGAGTGGACAAATTGTGATCATGTCCGCACTAATAAGGCAAGAATGGATCACCTTCAGTAAGGATTTGACCCAGAAGTTGATATCCAGCATGCTGGAGTGAATTGAAGAGGTTATGAAGAAGAAGGATCAACACTAAATATTGATTCTTTGACTATATCTTTTCCAACAAAAGCTTTTACAACTTAGGAAATGCTTATTATATATAACCTTTATTTAAACAGGAAAAGTCCCATTGAGACACAGTCTCTTTTACAAGGGAGTCCTGTATAGCACAATTTTCAACCATGAGCTGAAAAACAATACATTACATAAATTAAATACAATACAGATTTACACAAAGTTTACAAAATATTTACATAGGAAAAAAATGCAATGAGTTTAAAATATATAAACAAACGAAATAAGGACTAAAAGTCAAGATCTACCTACCATTAATTAAAACAAGTGCACATGTCCGTCAGCATGTCAAATGATCTTTTTTTTAAAAAACAGCTAAAGAAATTAGCGCACCAATCTTAAGCCTAGACTGGAGTTTTTCATTATTTTCCAGTATACCATAAAAACGTGAAAAAAAAAAATCTTTGAATGAAAATGAAAAAGGTTTAAAAAGAAAATAAATGTTGTTTATGTGTGTTTAACAGTGAGAGTTTTCCACCACACTCATCCACTATAAGGAAAATAAATCAGAGGATACACGCACACACACACACACACACACACACACACACACACACACACACACACACACACACACACATTTAGTATTAATTTTGCACAATTGATAACATATTGAATAATGTTGTATATTTGTTTTTTGTTTTTTTGAGTCTGTGGCTCTAAATGAGTTTTATTTTATTTAAAAAAAATAACTGCATCAAACTAAATTTGGTTAGTTATTGAAAAAAGTTCCCGACCACTTGTATAATTGTATAAATTGTATACTGGTTTCTGCACACCAATATGAGTATTTAGCCATTAACAGAATCTCACATATTAGATGTTGTTCAGACTCTTTAATGGGTAATTATCATTGATCAACATTCATTTAAATATGTATTTCATCAAGAATTTAACTTCGAACGTAGTTGATATTTGGTGTATTATTTGTATGTGAATTTCTTCGCACATTTCAGATTTTAGTGCATGAATATAAGACTTTTATTTTGGAGTGGGAAGATGACGTCATAAGGCTGCGCCGCTCTCCTGCATCTGTTGTGATTCTGCTGAAGAAAGGTTTGTGTTTTAAGCATTAAAAGTGTTTAGATTAATAGATACTGTTAAATCAATTTAATCGTTTTTACAAGTTATGTAAAATAAACTAATTCATATTGAATGTTACATTATAATAGGTTATCTAACATTAATGAACGTTATTTGACTGTGTTGGTCAGAATGAGTAACCCCTGTTCTGGACAACGCGCTGAAAGAAACGGCAACTAAACCCAGATAATTCACAACGATTTATTACAATAGTATCCTCATTATAATGTCGTGTATAGGCTATGACAGTCCCAATCATAGTTATTAATGTGCATTGCTGTTTGAGCTGTGTGCACTAAAGATAAACATGATCACCGGTTCAATATGAATCGCTTTATTGCATCGTTCATTAACTCAACCAAACGCATCATATATATATATATATATATATATATATATATATATATATATATATATATATACTCACACAAAATAAACATAATGCTATAACTTTTACAGCCGGGTTCTCATAATATTATGAAGCCAATATGACAGATTTGTGCTGCACATGTTGCACTGAATGGTTTCTTCCGTTTTGAAGTGTTTAATGAACCATCATGGCTAACAGTGTCTCAGCTAAAGGATATAATACATTATCTACCGAATTTAATATATTGACCTAATTTTCTTATCAGATCGATAACAAAAACATTAAAAATTACCATTATTGGCAGATATCGATATGTGGTCGATAAATCGTGCATCTCTAATATATAATATTAGTGCTCTCAATCGATTAAAAAAAAATCAACTAATAAATCACACATTTTTCCTGTATTAATAATGATTAATCATGATTAAAAACATCAGATTTTAAAAATATTTTTATATTGTAATAATTTCAGTTACTCTACAAATAAATGTTGGACTAGTTCTACACGTGCTTCAGACGCTATTACACTTACACTGGAGGCTTTCCCCAAAGTGTCGTCTTCAACGCAACACAAGTTCCCTCGAAAGGGAACTGCTGATTTAGCCGCACCCAGAGATTCAGTTTTGATGTGTTTTTCTTTCTGTTACTTATTCTCATTTTAAACAGGACAGTGTCCAAACACACAGAAAAACTCTTGGTGAAGGAACTGAGGTCCATGTGGCACTATTATAAAGATTTAAAGAAAATTTAAAGAAAAGAGTGAAGACATGAAGATTGAAGAAACATTCAATGTGAAACATGAAGATACTGACACACAAACCGAGATGGCGTTTATTAAAGAGGAGAGTGAAGACGTGAAGATTGGTGAAACGTTCAGAGTGAAACATGAAGATACTGAGACACAAACAAAGATGGTGTTTATAAAAGAGGAGAGTGAAAACATAAAGATTGAAGAAACAATCCAAATGAAACGTGAAGATACTGAGACACAAACAAAGATGGTGTTTATAAAAGAGGAGAGCGAAGACGTGAAGATTGAAGAAACATTCAGTGTGAAACAAGAAGAAACTGAGGAACAAACAGGTCGGTTTCATTCTCAAAGCTGAACTCAGTCATTTGATCCTTATTAAAATGTCCAGCTCTACAGAAATGAATGATATTTTTGAAGAGTGTCCGAATTAAAGTGGTTTTATTTGACAATTAAATTAGGCAAAATAATAGAGAAGTAGTCTATTATTTTGAGTAACATTAGGCTAAACCCAATATCTACTTTTTTTATGTGAAGATTTATTTATTGGGGAATATACTACATACAAGTATGAAATACACTGAACAGAATTATCTAAAACTATCTATTAATCTATGCAAAGGAGATGCGTTGCACTGTGTGAGGCAAATGGTGGTCACACCAGATATTGACTGGTTTTCTCTCACTCTTTGCGTGTGTGTGAGAAACAGCGCCCTCAGCAAAGCGACGGCGTGTTTTTCGAGTTCACGGTACGTCAAATACAGGTATACTGCGCATCTTTTGAGTAGGGATGGCCATTTTTGTAAATTTCTCATTTCGATAATTGTCTCAAAAAAACGAGTACTCGGTGGGCATGGCTTGTCCGTCCTGGAAATGTTATGAAATGTTACATGAAAGACTGTTACGAAAATTTATGTTGACAAATGTCTATGAAGACATGAACGTATGACTAGAAAAGAGCTAGATTATGATGCATCAATGTTATCAAAAAAGAAACATCTTAAAGGAATAGCGGCTTGAGGTAAAGCTGAAGAGTAAATGATCTCCAGTAGACTGAAGCCCATTCTATGACACATCCTATGAGATTAATAATCAGAAATCCTAGATGCATAACGTAAATGTAACATTACAACTTGCATCTGCAAAAAAGGACACGAATGCGCATGTGAACTTGAGCGTTCAATATTTTTACACTCAATGGTTTGAAAGGTAAATTCTGGATGCTCTCTTCTCTTAACAGCGCACTAATACACGGGCAACTAAAACACAGATAATTTATAACATTCTATCACAATCCTGTTCTCATTAAAATCCTGAATATGGCGTTATATATTGGAGCTGCACATCTTGCCCTTAATTAAATTTTTCATGATAGAAAGTGACAGTCATCACTGCATGGTAACTAGAAACAACTTTAAATAAAACAGGTTTATTGTTAAAAAATCAGAACAAAATAACACTGCTGCATTATTCATATCATCAATGATTTTGAAAAAGAAATAGGCTATCTAAAAGGATCAGTAATGTCGGACATTGCATATGCAAAATGCAGCGTTTTGCTAACTGGTTATTAAACTCAACCAAACATGTCTTATTTGAGATTAATCAGATATAGACAACATAAAAGTAATCTTGCAATTTACATCTGCACAAAAGGACGCGAATGTGCACATGAACTTGACCGCGCTAGTCTGATGTATAACACATGAAAGCACTCTTCCTTTAAAAGCACGCTGAAAAACTAAAGCACAGAGAAATTACAACATTCTATTAAAATCGTGTTCTCATTATAATGTTATGCATATCATAGATTGGCGCTGCACATCTTGCACTTAACTGCATTTCATGATCAAAGTGATTCCAGGCATTACTGCAGTGTGTGCTTTCCAATCCAGTTTCACTTTATTTCGCTGGTCTGGAAGGCGTGCTGTCTAACTGACAGATCAGATCTCAGGAACTGCCCCAAATGCTACAATAACCAATCAGAAAAAGAGAATTTTTTTGAAAAGGTCAGGGCGATCATCGTTTTCATGATCGATCATCTCTGTCACTAATGAGTACTCGAGTACTCGATCACTCTTGCCCATCCCTACTATTGAGGTGAATTGAAATAGTACAGATTGCATGACGGAGAGGGAAACTCTTAAGCGCTCAGTCAGAGTGTTGAGCGAGTGAAAATATATCTATGCTAAACTTATACTTAGCCTCTAACACACACACTGGTGAGTAAAATCTAGGAGTTTATTAGCCAATGGGTTATGATAGACATTATTTAGTCACCCTGAGTGAAAATTTTGTTTTTCAAAACCCGGACCCCCCAATACAGTAAAACTGCACATTTTAGAGTGTTCTTTTATTGTGGCCAGCCTAAGGCACACCTGTGCAATAATCGTACTGTCTAATCAGCATCTTGATATGCCACACCTGTGAGGTGGTTGGATTATCTCGGCAAAGGAGAAGTGCTACTTACACAGATTTAGACAGATTTGTGAACAATATTTGAGAGAAATAGGCCTTTTGTGTACACAGAATAAGTCTTAGATCTTTGAGTTCAGCTCATGAAAAATGGGGGCAAAAACAGAAGTGTTGCATTTATAATTTTGTTCAGTGTATATATATATATATATATATATATATATATTAGGGCTGGGAAAAATTAACTAATTAATCGCACAATTTGCTGTGATTAATCGCAATTAATCGCATTAATCGTAATCATCAATATTTAAATGTACAATCACCTAATTAAATTAAACAGGAAAAAAAAGAAAAGGAAAAATGTCCTCACAAATTGGACAGAAAATAGCCCTATATTAAAATAATATTAAACATCAATATATCAATATATTATTCTTCATTCAGTTCTATGCAACATACTCAAATTTAACAGATTTATTTTTTGACTAATTATTTTAATAAAGTATAGTCCTACAAAGCTATTATTACCAGAGCATGTGATCAGAGCAGGTCATTTTACCATTGTTGCCCAGCATGGCTATACCAGCTCAGCAAGTCTACTACTGAGAAATTTCACGTTATTTGAGTGCTTCTTTATTTCAAATCTTTACCAAAACGGTTTTTAATACCGTCTTGTACGTATTCCCCACCGGCCTCGCTCCATTGACTCTCGGCCCCACCGTGCTTCCCACATTTATAAGGTTAGGACCCTTTCATCAAAGGCTGGAGATTAATCTGTTGTTGCCTTCTCTGAACAGACCAGAGACGTGGAACTTCGTATATTTCTGCTTCCTACCTAACAGACCAGAGACTCAGAAAATGGTGTATGTAGTTCAATATGGAGTACTGCAAGGCTCGGTACTGGGACTGTTGCTTTTCACCCTGTGCATGCTACCCTTGGAGAAGATATCATTAGGAAACTTGGCATTAGTTTTCACTTCTACACTGAAGACACTGTTTACGTCTCTATTTTCTTTTGTTCTGTTTTATTATTATTTGTTATTATCTGTAGACTTTTTTTAATTGTACAGCCCTTTGGTATACTTTGTAGTGGAATGGGCTCTATAACTAAACTAGAATTGAGACTATATTTCTTTGCGGCCTGACAAAACATACCAAAGTCATCTGCACAGACCCCTATGGCCAACTTCATCTCTATGTCGGTGTGATGAATCGCGATCTTCAAGCAGAATGGATGAATATTTTTGAATGATACAAAGTCTGAACTGTGACGCAGCCTGAAATCATAATCACACTATTTTTTGTTTGTTTAGCCAGAGGACAAATCCTAAGGTTTTTTCTTCTCTATTTCTGTCACCCGATTGA
This sequence comes from Abramis brama, assembly GCF_963993115.1. NCBI lineage: Eukaryota > Metazoa > Chordata > Actinopteri > Cypriniformes > Leuciscidae > Abramis > Abramis brama. Next base: position 13,072,147 of record NC_139966.1, read on the forward strand.
GTTTGGGTTCCTTGCCACTGTTGCCTTTAGCTCTCTTATTTAGGGATACTTTAATCCTCTGGGGTCTGAGGTGTTTTCTGGGCCCTGGAGGTGTTCTGACATGCGCTGACATTTGTTCTTATTTCTGTTACTTGTGACATTTTCATGGCTAAAATCTGATTACACTGTATTCAGCACAAACTCTGCTACAATAATATGTCAGTGGCATGTATGTAAAAGTTTGTGGTTTTAAGATAATGACATTTTTGTCACTGAAAATAAGGCCATGAAACCCATACTGATTATTTCTTCACACGACTTTTAAAAATTGTATCACGTAGCCTAGAATATTTGCTTCAAAACTATGTGAAAATCATCCTGACAACTCATTCAGATAAAACAAAATATCGATTTTAAATTTGTAAGACATGTTTTGTGTAAGAAAGCTTTATGCGAGGAGGCGTGAACACATCATGAATATTGATGACTTTCACACCTGAGAAAGACAAAGACCCTCCCATAATGGCCCTATCAGTTGATATCATTATGAGGAACCTTGCACAAAGAATGAGATTTAAAAAAGAATGGCTTTTTGATTATTTGGATTTATTTACAACACAACATAATCCAAAGATACACAAAAAATGACAAAAAAAAGCACATTATTGAACATACTGATCTAAAGAAATAGCCTTGAACAGTCACACACCTTTGTGCCATTCCTGAAACGTACATACCTGTCATTTCCAAGGTGTTTGATTTTTCACTTTACCATGTTCATGTACAGAGACTCATGTGAATGTTGAAGTCAGCAGGACTCATCAGTGGGGCATCTGGTCCCTTTATAAAAAATAAATATAAACACCTGTGAACATGTTGATATCAAGAGAAAGTAAAGGGCTGCACAATTTTGGGAATACATTTTAGATTTTTCTGGTTAAAATTGCTTTTTAAAAATCACAAAATACACACACACACACACACACACACATATATATATATATATATATATATTACTGTGTTTGTGGATATCTGCTCAAACGTAGATATATGGTAACAATAATGTTTCATAGTTTGGAGCGGCTCGATTGCTTCAGTAAATAACGCGCTGTGCGTTTGAAAAGTAAAACGCACCAAACATTAGGCTTAATGTTTTTACTCCAATCTCATTTCATAACGTCATAACGAATGGAAACATTTTAAGTGACACATGATAATCAATATATTTTTCTCTAGTGCAGTGTTAGGCCGCCTGCTATAGGTTATTGTTATTATTTTATGCAGCACTGCAGCCTATGCCTACAAGGCACAACAAATCTGGTGTTCATATATATACATTGGTTCCCGTAAGCCAATCACATAACGTTTGGTTATGGTGTGTGTTATGCGCATGCTTAGCCGCATCTAACTTCCACTGTAAACACATGTAGTATGTTGCGAAAACAAAACCATCGAGCGAAATACCGGAGTGAACATGGCTGTGAACGACTTTTGCAGATTATGTGAAGTAAATCTACGCATCCACGGTACAATCAGTGTCTACATCACGGCTCTCAGCCCGCCCTCTGTTCGTTGATTGGCCGGCTGTTTTCAGGCCGAAGGAAAACGGAAAGCTATTACGCTGTCTCAGACTGAGTACAGAAGCGAAATGAAATTGAGCGGAAGTAAGAAGTCTGACGTAGTCAGGCTAGAGGAGGATTGCAATTTGGTGCTTTTCACTTCCAGAGCTGTGATTGGGTATTGACAACAGAGGTGACACACACAGTGTGGCCCACCCTTCTTTCTCTTTGTAGAACTCATTTTCATAAAGCACATGTTTAGAACAGTGACTTTTTTTTTTTACCAGTGCATTACTCAAATTCCAAACCACTTCCATAATACCTTTGGTAGTGGAAAAAGATTTTGGAATGTATTCTAAAGAAAGCAAAAAGGTTATGAATAATGAGAACATTTTCTGAGTTTACAGGCAACTTTCAGTGGCTTACATATTTTACATGTATCTTATATGTTTAGCATACATGTTTTTAGTTTTGATGCTTTAAATGTTTTAATGTCTTGATGTCTGTTGTTTTGTGCCATTAAAGTGGGGTTTAATAGTATTTGTCTTTTTTAGATCTGATGGCACTGAAAGTGAAGAGTCAAGAACTAAATGAAATGGAAGAGAAAGAGCAGTATGGGGAACATCATGATTTCATAATTGGAGAAAAATTGAGCACTGGAGCAAAGCCATTTAAATGTAATCAGTGTGGAAAGAGTTTCACTCAAAAAGGAAACCTTAACAAGCACATGAGAATTCACTCTGGAGAAAAGCCTTTCACCTGCCAACAGTGTGGAAAAAGTTTCACTGATAAAGGAATCCTTAAAATACACATGAGAATTCACACAGGAGAGAAGCCTTACACCTGCCAACAGTGTGGAAAGAGTTTCACTCAAGAAGTAGTCCTTAACAGGCATGTTAGAATTCACACCGGAGAGAAGCCTTTCTCCTGCAAATTGTGTGGAAAGACCTTCACTGAAAAAGGACACCTTAAAGTCCACATAAGAGTTCACACTGGAGAGAAACCTTTCACCTGCCAACAGTGTGGAAAGAGCTTTATCAAAAAAGCAAACCTTGAGGATCACATGAGGAGAATGCACAATGGAGAGACGCCTTTAACCTGCAAATTGTGTGGAAAGAGTTTCATTCAAAAAGGACATCTTACAGGCCACATGAGAATTCACTCTGAAGAGAAGACTTTCACCTGCCAACAGTGTGGAAAGTGTTTCACTCAAAAAGGAAGACTTGAGAATCACATGAGAATTCACACTGGAGAGAAGGCCTTCACTTGCCAACAGTGTGGAAAGAGTTTCATTCAAAAAGGACATCTTAAAGGCCACATGAGAATTCACACTGGAGAGAAGCCTTTTACCTGCACATTGTGTGGAAAGAGCCACACTGATAAAGGAAACCTTAAAAAACACATGATAATTCACACTGGAGAGAAGGCATTTACTTGCCAAAAGTGTGGAAAGAGTTTTGCTCAAAAAGGAAACCTTAAAAGGCACATGTCAATTCACAATGAAGAAAAGCTTACACCTGCCAAAAGTGTGACATAAACACAGAATTATAAAACGGATAGTTCCGGTCCTTGATTCTGATTGGTTGAGCTGTGTTCGAAGCCATTGTAAATTGCTCAACAAACATACACCTGTGACCGCATTTCATAGTATTACTGCGCATTGCGCAACTGCCATTTGTGATTCTTTGTTGCTGCATGTGCTGCTTGGCAACCTCTTTGGAACTACCTTGCTTGGCGAAGGAATGTGTTATAACGTTATTACATTTGTATTACTGCGCAACTGCCGTTTGAGATTCTGTAAAACAATTCAGGATTACTGTGCCAAATTGATTCAAAATGACAGATTTTGTTGTCAATTTTGACTTAATGGGTGGTCTCAGCGTTGATGGGTGGTGGAAACAGATGGACAGGACAGAGAAAGAAGATAAAAAAACAAAGCAGAAACTTTGGAATTAATGAGAGAGAAATTGAAGAGTTGTAAAAGTCAAGAAATGAAACTGGGACCGTTAAACAGACTATGTGGTCTGTTCGCTGTTTTCAGAATTGGTGTGCCGAGAAAGATCTGGCTATTGATTTCAAAACAATAACCAAAATTGACCTAGACAGGCTCTGCATCAGTTTTATGCCACCGTGAAAAACGGGAATGGTGAACCCTACGGTTTCAGCTGTTATGTCGGCCTATGTGCGGGGCTTAACCATTACATAAATCGATCCTGGTGTCTGTTGAAAGATCCCGAGTTTATCTCTAGCAACAACTTACTCTATCTTGCAACGAGCCTCTGACTTGGAGCTGAGAGTGGACCTGAAGAGGAAGCTTGTCTTCCCACAGGACATGGCAGTGACCTCCCTTCGGCCAGATATGGTCCTGCTATCCAGGAGCACGAAAACCATCATAGTTGTTGAGCTCACGGTGCCCTGGGAAGAGAGACTAGCCATGTCCCACCAACTGAAAAAAGCCAAGTACCAAGACCTGGTCGATGAAGCCGTTTTAAAGGGGTGGCATGCAAACAACCACCCCATTGAAGTTGGCTGCAGCGGGTTCCCAGCCAAATCGGTGCGCTACTTCCTCCAGAGGCTGGGTCTGGAGTCTAAACAGCTGAAGAAAGCCACCAGGGACATAGCTCCAGCAGCCGAGTCTAGCTCAAGTGGCTGAAGAGAGCCCACTGTTGGAACCCTTCTGCAGGTGAAGGCTAGTCAGTCTTCGCTGCCCCAATCAGCCGAGGTGTTCAGGCTAAGGGGAGAAACACCTGAGACCCTGAGATCCCTGCTGACGATGCGGAAGGGTTCCAACAACGTGGATGCTCCAAGGAGTACCATCTTGGACGAAGATACGCATCATAGTTAGTATAGTTCGTACAGTTTGTGGCAATGTTGTGATGTTTACTTCACCCCAATGATCCACCGGTCACCCGAGCCTGGTGTCTGTTATCACTAAAATAAAAACTTGGTGAAAAATCTTCGCAGAGAAGGACGTGACAAAACATCCCACCATCCTGCGTTAACAGAGGCAGACTGCAGCACTGAATCCAAATTCACCTGAGGGTCTTGTCAACAAAGTCTGGTTTGATGTACAGCTGCATATGGGATGCAGAGCTAAAGAGGGCAACCGGCAACTGAAGCCCGAATCATTTATCATCGGCCAGGAGGAGAACGGTCAGAAGTATGTAACACTGTCATTTGCAAATGCAAAAAAAACCCACAAAGATGCCGGAGAAAGAAACAAAGAAAGCCTACATTGATTTGTTTGAACAGTCAGGGAATCATCTGTGTCCTGTCGCCTCATTGGAGAAATACCTCTTGTTGCTGCCAGCCAATCCACCGGCCTTTCTTTTCCATCCGAAGCGGACAGACTAGACCAAAGATGTATGGTAAGTTAAACTTCAGTTTACTTTTTCATTTGTAGCATATTGTGCTAGACTGTAACAAAAAAAATATATGGCTGGCAAATGACAGTACGACTACAGAAAGGTGTGCACAATATGCTACAAATTTGCTAGTAACATTTGCTAGTAACAACAGCTACAATGCAACAGGTTACAAGGCAACATTTCTTCTTTCTCCTAATTAGGTACACTAGAGAGCCTATGGGGGTGAACTTCCTTGGTTCTGTGTTGCCAGGGATTTGTAAAGCAGCTGGCACTGAGACAATCTACACCAACCACTGCTTGCGAAGCACGACTGTACCGTCACTGCAATCTTACTGGCGCCCAAACTACGAGGAGAGATGATGCTGGAGCAATATCCTTGCCTCTGGCACTGCACAATTAAAGCGCACCTGTACAGCTTTAAAAACTCCTCATCCAGCAAAGAGTGCTAACTTATTTGATCAATGCTTCAGCAATTGCACAATTAATGGTGATATCCAGATAAATGTTAATCAACCCAAACATGTTTTTCACTGTCTTTGTTGCTGCATGTGTTGCTTAGCAACTTCTTTGGAACTACATTGCTTGGCGGAGGAATAAATGTGTTATAACGTTATATTTTTTGTTGCTGGTGTTTATTTTATGAATAACCAAGGTTTATTTAAGCAATAAGCCCCGCAAAACCATGTTTTACAGTGGATTTAGAACAGCTAAGGGGGAACATTCACACTGAAGAGAAGCCGTTTACATGTGATCAGTGTAGAAAGAGTTTCAAACATAAAGGTACCCTTAATTGCCACTTGAGAATTGACTAAAAAAATGTGGGAAAAGCTTCAGTCAAAACGGACACTTAAAAGTCCCCATGAGATGTCAAACTGGAGAGAAGCCCTTGTTATTTATTTAGCTATGTCATGTGTTTATCAGATAATTGTCTGAACAGGTGACACTCCCACAAGACTGCACTCTGACATGTTCAACACATTAGCTGTGTCCCAATGTGAAGACTGCATCCTTCGAAGCAGTGTTAATTTCGTTAACGAAAACTATGACGAAAAATTTTCGTTGACGACCTTTTTTCCCCTGACTAAGACAAGACGATGAGAGACGACACCCACGTCATTAAACGATAACTGTGACTATATCAACACATGCAATATCGTTGACGAAAAAAGACGAGACTGAAATGTGTTTAAACATTTTTAAACTTAACCAAAACCACTTGTTTGTGTCAAATAAAGGAGACGACAACACATTGACTGTTTTTTACGAGCGTTCATGCTTATGGTTGCCAGATTTTAATAATTAAATCCCCAGACAGAGCTTTTCTGTTAAAAGAACACGTTTTCTACCCGGTCTTTTCAATAGTATCTGGCAACCATGCGCGCGCGCTCTCTACACTGCTGAAGAAGCGCGGATGATCTGAAAACAACACAAGTAAGCTGGAGTTTAGCGATCTTCATTTGAGATTTTCTACTTAAATTAAAGTGTCTTTCAGTCGGTCTGTGTTCTGCCACGAGCCGTTTGCGCTATCTGTGCTACTAAATCTGCGATCAAAATATAGGCTGATATCCAGTGTTTTTAATGTCGATCATATTATACGAGCAAGAATGCAATGTTTCCTTAATATCCACACGATTTCAAATGAGACATTGATTTTATACAACAGTTCAACAAACAGAAGGGTAACATTAAAGGGACAATTTGTATCTTTTTAGGTATTTTATTATCTAAAATCAATATTTTTATTCATAAATATGTCCTCAATGGTGTCCAAATACCTCTGCCAATGATCTGACTTGTCCTCGTAAACAAAGAATTTATTATCTTTATATACATGGGACGGGTAGGTCCACGGAGGCTTCCATGTAGTTCCGCCATCTTGAAAAACTATAATAGCAGAGAGGGACAAAAAGTACTAGGCCAACGCGTTTCCACAACGCGTTTTCGTTCAGAGCCCGCGACACGTGACTGAAACCAGCAGAAAAGGAGCAGAGCAGTGAGAGGCGCTTGTCACTGCCCGGCAAGTTTAAAAGGCTGCACTTCACGGTTAAGTTACAGGATAACGAGTCATCTTCGTCGAAAAAGTCCAAAATAAGACCGTAAAAGGAAACGTGACCGGAGATTACAAAAACAAGGGTTTATGTCGCGATAGCTAATGCAGGAGAAAGCTTTCAAAAGAGACGCTGAAGTTGCCTGCTTGCTTCTCGACAGGTAAGTCAATGTTACGGTCTTAATTACAGGCTTTTTATTTTTATTTTTTTATTAGCCTATATAGACCAGCGTTTCCCAGCGGGGTGACGCGGCACCCTGGGGTGCTTCTGGCGAGAGCAGGGGTGCTGTGTAAAAAAACAATTTTTTACCATCAATCTCGGATCGTCGGAAGTCTCTAATAACAACAAATAATGCGCACAAATTTATAATAAAAATGCAAATCATAAGTTTTCGGCGTTGAATTGCGGAGGTTGCGCTTGCGTGTGATTTTATTCCCGTGCCTTATTCCCAGTGCGTCCACATAAAGCTGCCTATTTTTCATTGATGCGCTTACAGTCAAATACACACGAAAACATTGTCACAACGTCCGTCTTGCCGCGTATTCACATAAACACATCGGTTATGTCCGTGCTGCTGTCAACGCAACGCGTGCGATTAATGTTTTTCAGTTTAACACGTTAAAAATATTTAACGCAATTAAAGCAGCATTTTTTTTTTCTGTCATCCTTTGGCTAGCGTTACATTATATAATCACGTTCTTCTAGCGAGAAAATACAAAAGAGAATGCGCTGTCTGTGATGCTGACACGACGCGCGCCAGACTCGACTTCTCTTTCGCGCTTTAGCTTTGAGTATCCTCATGAGAGCAGTCTTAAATTAGTTAAATAAAGTCTTAAATGAACGTTAAGAGTTGTGAGAAAATGGGACGTGTGTGGGATCCACATGTGACAGTGCAGCAGTGACATCAGAATCAAATAACACTACATAAAATATAGTAAAAACAAGCTATCTTGTGCAATTATAACAAAATTATCCCAATAATTATCACATTATCCCAATTATTATCCCAATAATTATCCCATACACTAAGTGAGTAAAGCTATTGAGTAAAGTAGAGAAGGCCCTATAAACAAGGTTGTAAGTTTTGTTTGTTCAAAACTGTAACATTCGTTTGTTCGTTGTGTCAAGTTGTAGTTTGTTTGAAATAACAAACCAGTTAACCCGAAGGAAAACTCGATGAAGTGCTATTAGAGGACATCCTGTCATAGCTTTTTGGTACATAATGGCTACCGTAGATGCAACACACATTTGAAAAAGCGAGGCGCTAGAGAGCACTATTCATTTGATTGCAAAATACAATTTCACCACTAGATGGGAGAAAATCCCACTTAGTGTCCCTTTAAATTATTTACTACATTTAAAACAGTATTGTCATAGGCTTATTGCTCTATTTTGCAACGAAAGCCACAGCAGAACTTCAGCACACAGCGGTGATTCGTGAACGATTCTGTGGCTTAGAATGAATCGTGAGATTCCTGACCCGTTCATAAAAATAGCAGCTTGGTTCCTTACTGAATGAATGACTCCATGACTCACTCATAAAGACAGTGACTTACTACTGGCTTTAATTTAATATTTTAAAAGTACCGGTATCACTAAGTTTTTACCATCATTGCATATTTATTGAACATTGTTTAATTTAAAAATATATATATATAAAAAATATTGTCCCTTAATGGAAAAAGTGTGACCGCAGTCTAAGTGGAAGAGGTACCAGGGGGTACCAGGGGGTAGGGCACTCTAAAAACCACTGAACTAAGGAAAAGGGGTATGTAGAATTGCACAAGTGCTACTGCTAAAGAGTGCAATGTCAATACAGCCTGTTACCTTAATTTACATTTCTCATAAGCTTAATTGAATTGGCCTAGAGATAAAAAATTAGGACATTTTTTGTCTAAAGACTACATATAAATAGCTACCAAAATTAATGTCGGTAACTGCAGTTTGACTAAAAGTTGACAAAAAACGCAATGACTTTTCGTCAACTAAAACTATGAAAGACAAAATGACTAAAATGTGACTAAGACCCATAAGTATTTTCGTCTCAAGATGAAAACTAAGACTAAATAAAAAATGGCTGCCAAAATTAACACTGCTTTAGTTCGAAGGCTGCGTCATCCAAACGACACACCATGTAGCCTTCGTAGGATTTCCTAATTGCGCAGCCAGGTGTTTCCGATTACCACTCCAGGCGGCAAGCAACGGTGCGAGAGTATGCTGCCATCCTGATAATTCATTTGATATAATTGAGTAAACAGCTATGGAGCCAGAATTGGCTATTGTCATTTTTACGTTTTATATTTTACTGGAGGACATGGTATTATTAAGGATGTTTCAGGTCATGTACTTTCGGCTTAGCCGAAGATTTACCTTGATGCGATTTTGTAGTGTATTATGTTTTATTATGCACATAAATGGACCTTGGTAAATATATTTACACAGGTTTTCAACCCTATTTGAATATAAAACTCAGTTGAATATAAAAAGTCCAGTGCGAATGTTACTCCCGCTCTTCATCGGCAGCTGTCAGTCACTGTTGCTAGGCGACAAGAACAATCCGAGCGCTTCAGATGCGCCCTTTGAAATGGGACGGAGCTGTAGTTAGCAACAATTTGTTAATATTGTGACAATAGGCCTACATTTACTTTAATTTTCAAAATAACCAGTGGTGGTATGTAAGGAACTACATTGTTAATACTCGAAGTGATTTTCCCACACAGGACAGCAACACTACAAAATTATGTTATTTTACAATATGCATTGTTTTACAATAAACTACACAAAAGTATATAGTTTAAATGTATCAACCTTGAAAATATTCAGAAGTAAAATGCAACATATGCAGTAATATAAAAGCAGAACCATCATAAAAACCCTGACAAGGTTTTTTTCCTCCAGAATTCCTTTACTTTTACTCTTGATACCTTAAGTACATTAGAGTATGCAAGATAATTTTGCTTAACTAAGGTTTGAAATATATGACTAGTAGTTTTTCCCCAATGCGGTATTAGTGGTTATTAAAAGTACTTTAGTGTAATAAAGTATCTCAATATTTATTCCATGAGTCAGCCCTGCAAACCAGTGGATAGTGGAAACATGCAGTCAAACACTCTGGAGACCATCCCAGATGATGTCCCACCAGCAGGAGGCCTTACCAGGGTCTCTATTGTGGAGCCCATCCCGGTCCAGCAGCACACCAGGGTCTCCCACTCAGCTGAATAAAAGTCTACATCATTTTTCTTATTTTATGTACTGTAAATTTAAATGTTTATGTTGATTTTGAGATGTTTAACGTATGTTGTAAATAGTTGGGGGAAAAACGTTATAGAAGAATTTGTTACATGTAGAAATTATGACTGTCATTACAAAAATAAACAATGTCCAGAGCAATGAATTCTCTTTTATTTACACATTTAAAGTTGCATAATTTTTTTTTCCTTTTAAAAAATATAAGTGAAAAAAGTTAAAGAATATATATATATATATATATATATATATATATATATATATACATACATATTTCTCAATCATTCTTTCAAGAAGAGAAAACAGCCTGTCCATTCTCTCTTGTGCTCTCCTCGCCTCTGCAGTCCCATGTCTTCTCTAATCAAGTCCAAAAACTCGTCCTCTCTGTCTCGCCTTAATCGTGGTGCTGGTGCTGATGCGGGTGCTGGCCCTGGCTCCTCCTCTTCTTGGACACACACTGCTGAACTCGGCCCTGGTGTGTCCTCAGGGATTGAGGCAATGAGGGTGCAATGCCTCTGTCCCAACATCTCATCCATGAAGACAAACCAGGGCCAAGTTGCAGCAGTGAGTTTCCCACTCACACCCTCACCTGTCCCAGGACACGTGCAATCCTAAAGGCAGAGCAAATTAACCATGGCTTGTTAACAACAACAGCACAATACATTTCAGCAAAGATGTGATCTCAACTTTCTTACTTTGTATTTTTAAAATCATATTCATGTTCAGAAATCATATTTATGAATACTCAAATTTGGTTAAAACCTTTGTAGACATAGCTTGCATGACAGCACTACAAAAACACATAAAAGTGAAACCCCATTGCCTTATCTACTGCTTTTCCTATTGTTGTGGGCTTTATAGGGTGAGTGACATTTATTATTTACACAAGTTAGACAGACTAGTGCAAATATTACAATCAAATTTAATTTAATTTATTTAGTTTATTTATTTATTTTAAATTGCAGTTTAATAAATTGAGCTGTCTGCTCCTTGCTCCCTGAAACAATTATTAAACTAATGTTAGCACAAGTTTTGCCTCAGACCACCTGACAAATGAAGCCACGCAATGGTGAAGAAGGAGTTAAGGTGAAGTTTATAAGAAAGAAAAACGTGTGGCTTTTAACTCAGGTTTCACTAGCTATTTGAGTAAATGAAAACATAATACTTACATTAATTTAAATGTGAATTTGCCGTCCACCAGCGAACTCTCGGCCGTCATTTATTTATTTTTTAATAAAAATGCTGTCGTCACCGCCGCGCGATGAATTATGGGGTAGGATAGTCCGCAAAGTGTCCATTTATGTATCCTTCCTTTCACGGGGAAACGAAGGGTGCATTTGGCGTCGCTTTAGCCTTCGTCGCGCCGCGATGACGCAACCGGCCTTCGTATACGGCCTTCGGAGGATGCAGAATTGAATTGGGACAGCCTTCATAGCGCCGCGGTGACGCAATCGGCCTTCAAATGCGACCTCCGAAGTGTGCAGCCTTTGAATTGGGACATCCTTCGTCGCTCCGCTGTGACGTTTCGTCGCGGCGCTGTGACGCAATCGGCCTTCAAATACGGCCTTCGGAGGATGCAGACTTCACATTGGGACACAGCTATTGCTGCAGAGCCAGAACCCTGCGTGTCTGACCAGGTGCGCAAGCTGGCTGCATTATCCGACAACGAGGGAGTTAATGATGACTATTATATGATTTTGGAGACGAGGATCCCCTGCCCCCTTTAATCTTCCCCTGAGGGAACAATATGTAAGTGCTATGTTCCCCCTTCCTAGTTTAGTCTAACGCAGTATATGTACTTTTTTTTTTTCAATAGATAGGATAGGACAGAATAGAAGAGAAAGTGTTAGTATTAATGGATCAAGTGTTGTCTCAGCCCTCAATCCCCCATGCTCCCTCCCTCCTTCACCTCTTATGTAATGGCGCTAGGTTTCGCCTTCTGGTAAGGGAAATAATGTCACAATATCACCCTGTTTTTGTTTTGCACCATTTCCCGCCATAAGTCCTTTGTCATAGTCACTAATTTGATTCATCATCACTGTGAGCTGTGTATTAGGCTACGTCTACATTAATCCAGATACATTTGAAAATGGCGTTTTTGTTTAAAAACTCTCTCCGTCCACACTAGCATTTTCATGTGTTTTCCAACGTTTCAGTGTGGATGAGAGACTTTCGGAAAACGCATGAAAACGCAAAAGCTGGAAAAAACACCTCACTGCACATGCGTAAAACCTCACAAAAGCTCACTGAGATGATACAGATGGAAAAATAAATAATAAAGTTATTGCACAATTCTTCTGACAGGATCATTTTATTTAGCAAAATATCTCAACCTTCACGGAAGCGTCCAGGTCGCACTCAGTCACCATTATACGCTCTCGGGTTTTTACCGCAGTACAGCAAATGTGAGTGAATTTTCTGTCATCTTTGCAGGACTGTGATATGAGTTTGCAAAGTAACATTATAGCAGCTGTGTGAAAGTGAATAGCACATAACAGGCAATATCTTTTGGTATAATATGTGTCACATGACTAAACGTACGCCATAGTTTTTAAATACCTCCATTTTGACTCTCCACGCTACCATGTGAAAACAGCGTTTTCAAATTTATCCACTTTAGGAGAGCGTTTTCATTCATAAAAACGCTATCTCAGTGTGGACGGAAGGCCAAAACGGAGAGAAAAAGATGCGTTTTTGAATGAAAACTTATTAGTTTTGACAAGGCCTTAATTACCTCGCTTGTCTGTGTTTTTAAGTCCTGTGGTTTCAATTCACCTTTGTCCGGTCTCGTTTATGAATGGTTGTGTTTGCTTGCTGTTCTATGTGTGGATTTACCTTGTGGATATTAAAGTTCACTTTTACAGGTTATTGATTGTATTATGATTAATGATTGTGTAGCGACAATGCCTGACCTGCGGTCACATGCTGTTCCAATTAGTAAATCCTTGTCTCCAAACACATCCTTCGTTGTCTTTTCAGACAACGGGTCTGTGCATGGTGCCGCTAAGTCTACCATGAACAGTCAAAATTGCAATTTGTTGTTCCCCAGAGGAACATTTTAGTCACAAAAGGAACCCTGTTCTTTCGGACAATCCGTTCTAAAACCCCCATGTCAGCATGGACTCCCTGTGACTTTACAACCTCATGACCCCCACACACACACACACACACACACACACCCCCACACACACAAACACACTCGTGGACTTTGAAACATACACTTCCACACATGCGATCCAATAGCCATGTTTTTGATATGTATTTTTATGTGTGTATAATTTCCATGGCAGATTGAGATTTTCTATGTTCTATCATAGAAATCAATGGACTCTTAAGATGCTCAGAATCCTAAATTAGAAATGCATATCTGTATTTCCCATATTCTGTACATATCCATGTCTAGTATCATTCTAATCGTAGGGATCCCACGGAATTGCATATATGTATGAGATTACAATGAAATGTATTCTTATGGGTATTATCTTTTCTGAAAGAGAAAATACGAATTCCATCTCTCACATGACAAAGTCAAAGTAGGCGTTTCTCCTTCACACAAAGAAAATGTTCCCGCTGTCAGATAAGGAGATCTGATTGGATGTTGTCCCCAACAGGAGGGTGTAAACAAGTGTCTTTAAAAAGCAAGAGACCCTGTTTCCTCTCTCTCTCTCTCTTCTCTCATCGATCCCGCTGATCCCACTTCCTCGCTTCTCCGGTCCCTGACCTCCTCCTTCTCCACGTGCAGCGCTGCTCCAGTTGGAGAGGCATTGCCTTGGCCTCTGGGACACATGGTCCGCGTCATGTAAAAGCCTGCCGTCTTTGCAACCAATATTTGCAACCTCTCCCGTCCCGGGAGACGAACTTTCTCGGTAACATTACAGTCAGTAAGCCTTTTAAACTTCCGCGGCACTGGAAGACGCAGCGGAAAACAGGACACACCCTCGCTTCCTGCTTCAGCCTCGCCCGAACAGAGAACGAACGTGCAAGTAACTTTAAAACCCTCTCTGAAAGCTGCTTTCCAGGAGTCTCGTGAACTTAGGTTTCTGTATGTAATAATTACTAATTTTCTCTTCTCTTCTCTTTCTTTCTTTCATTTCATTTCAGTCTGATCACTTGTATGTATGTTATTGTTTGGTTAAATGTGTGTTTGTTTTATTGTTTGTATTTTTACGTACGTTTGTATTTGTAGCTCATATAATCTCTAGTTTTGCATTTATTAAAATTCATAAATACTTTTCACTGTCTCTGTATTTGAAAGCCCACTTTTATAAAGTCAATGAGACAAAAGATCTTGCTACACGCTCGATAGACTACAGTGAGTAGTTTTAATTAATAAACTCAGAAAGTTTTATGTCTGTGGCCAGGACATAAACTTCCTTGAAGTTTGTGAATACCTCTTCTTAACTGTACTGATCTTACCTTTACTCGCTGGACGAATTAAAGGTTGGACAGACCAGTTACAGAACAAGGTAATCTCGGTAATTGATAAAATAAATGTACATGCGACTTATGAATTATGACCATGAGTCATAAATATTAATATTCCCAGAATTCCCCATATTCTTGAGATAATTCACATTTACCCAAAGTCGTATTCGTTACAATTGTATCTAATGAAAAAATGGCCCACAGGTGTGCAATTTACATTACAGTTCACTTTCACAGGTTATTAATGTTTGTTAGTCATAAATGAAAAATTCACAGGTGTCCACTTTACATTAAGGTTCACTGGTAACTAATTGTAAAAATGAAATTTTAAATTTGTAAACTAAATTTTTTATTGTTAATATTTCATCATGATCAGGGGCCTCATTTATACAACTTTGCGTAGGATTTGCGTCAGAAGTGGCGAACGGATGAAACATAGGAGGTGCGTACGCAGAAATGCAAAATAGTCCGTGAAACGCCCACAAGTTAATATTCATCGATTGCGAAAAATGTTGTTTGGAGGGCACAGTGTGGGCATTACTAATGCCAAAAAGGCACTTGAGTGGCAAAAGGTTGCAGACGCCGTTAATGCTGCAGCCTCACAACCTCGGACCGTGGCCGAAATAAAAAAAAGAAATGGTCGGACATTAAAGTCGATGCAAAAAAGCGTCTAGCACTCCATCTCCAGAATGTGTCTGCCACGGGTGGGGGAAAGGGGACACCGGAGCTGACCCCTCTTGATGAGAGACTGGTGGCAATTATTGGGGAATCCCTATTAAGTGGAGTGGTGACTGAGGCGGAGGGGGACACTGACGCGCCAGATGCACCGGATGACATAACATGCCAATATTATTGCAGAACATATTTCACTTTTCTTTTTGCAAATGTGTTCATTTGCATTTCTGTTGTAATCTGCGTTTGATTTTCGTTTGTTTTACACTGCAGATCGATCAAACGGGTGTTCATGTAGGCTGTTAATTAGGCTGTTAAGTAGGCTGTTAACTTGCTTTGTGAAGTCTTCATGTTATTTATGAGAGGCAGTATTGCCATTTCTTTTACACAACTGTCTACAGTATCACACACTTTCATGTGTTTCTTCCATCTGCCGACGGTGTCACCATTTCTCATTTCACCCGTTTTTCCTGGGTCAGAGTTTGCGTGAAGGACCGCACATTTTCCCGTCAAATTTAATTTTTATAAATAGCAATTATTGCGTAGAGAGCGGCGTACGCCTTCTTTTGTGTGTAAGCAACGTTTATAAATGAGGCCCCTGGCCAAGACTGGACTCAGCAGAATATATATCAGGATCCTGCCACCCCAGAGCCAGTCAAGTCAACCACTGTCATCTTTCAGTCAATCAAGTCAATTCCAGCCACGTCGGAGTCTGCTGAGTCAATCTCTGTCATCCCAGAATCAGCCAAGTGTGCTCCTGTTACTTCTCCTACTTCAGCTAAACCAAACTTTCTCAAACTTTTTGGGGCCATGGACCACTTATAAGGTAGAACATTTTCCAAGGACCCCTCATAATTAGCTTATAAAAGCGATTAAACCCAAGGTTAGAGTGTGGGTGGGAGTAATTAACACATTATAATTGTTTTATTACATAACCCCATTTTTATGCACTTTTTAATAACATTGATTTTTCAAATTGGTGGCCCTACATTTTTTTAATTAGATTGACATACCTTTATTGTTTTTAATAAACTGTTTAAAAAAAAAATTTGGTTTGTTATTGAAAAACGTACTCGAACCCTTAAATTGTTTCTGCACACAAACATTAGTTTAGCCATTTACAGAATCTCGCATATTAGATGTAGTTCAGACTAATAGTTATCATTGATCAACATTCATTTAAATATGTATTTCACCAAGAATTCAACTCTGAACGCCACTGATACATGTTTTATTATTTGCGTGAGAATTCTATGCACATTTCTGATTTTAGTGTGTGAACAGGACTTTTATTTTGAAGTGGAGGTATGACATCATAAGGCTGCGCCGGTCTCCTGCATCTGTTGTGATACTGCTGAAGAAAGGTTTGTGTTTCAAGCTTTCAAAGTGTTTAAATCAATGCAAAGTGGTTAGGCAATTTAACCTTTTTTACAAGCTATGCCAAATAAATAATTTTTTTGTCTCTTGCTGGTCTCCTGTTGGTCAAACAACACAACCGTGTGATGACTAATTTTACTAAGTGTAATCTATTTAATGTAATCTACAAATCAATAAATGTTGCATAGAATTTCTAATTCATATGAACCTACTGTGTAATGTGTGATCATGTAATAATTTGTAATACTATTCTGAGCATTTTATTAGTTTTTAGTCTAATCAGATCATTTAAGTCCATTAACTCTCTCTCTGACTGACTCTCTTACCAGTGAACTGAACTTCAGAACTAGAGCTGACTGAAACACACTCAGAGATTTAGTTAGGATTTATTTTTCTTTGTTAATTTTTCTCTTAAATAGGATGAAGTGTTCATAAACAGAGGAAAAACTTCTGGTGAAGCAACTGAGATCCACGTGACACTATTATAAAGATGGCTTTTATTAAAGAGGAGATTGAAGACGTGAAGATGCCGTTTATTAAAGAGGAGAATGAAGACGTGAAGATTGAAGAAATATTCAGTGTGAAACAAGAAGAAACTGAGGAACAAACAGGTCAGTTTCATTCTCAAAGCTGAACTCAGTCATTTGATCCTTATTAAAATGTCCAGCTCTACAGAAATGAGTGATATATTTTTGAAGAGTGTCCTATTTAAAGTGGTTTTATTTGACACGGAGCGGGTCGCCTCATGTGGACAGACATGTTGAGATCACATGACCAGACAAATACTAATGTTTTAATTAACATTAAAGCAGGGCTCAGTAGTTTCGGGATTTCTTCGCTGTATTCTCACTTTTTGCTCGCAGGTTTCTCTCTAGAGCTCCCCCCACAGCTTCGGAATAGATATTTGACAACACTGTTGTAAAATCTCATTGGCGATTCTCAGACACCAGAGGCTAGTAGATCAACGACATCAAAGCAGATGGGACATTCTTTAAAACGTCTTCTTCATTCGGGTTCGAACAGCGTGAGGGAGTGCAATAATGACAGCATTTTAGCAGATTTCTTTTGGCAGTAAAGCAATTGTTTACATCGCGAGACCTGATATCACGCGATACTTCCTGACGCGGCGGCCGTAATTTTGACATAATTGTGTCTAGCTGTAAAAAGAGAACTGAATTCACAATCGCATGCAAGTGAGAGGCGCATCTGTGCTCGTACTTCAGCTGTGTGTCCATCAGTGCGAGTCCTTATTCATGGCGTAATGTGATTAACGTCAATTGCTTTAAATAGTAAAAGTTAAAGAAGTGTGACATTAGTATTGGTGGTGTAAACATGATATTATTTTTAAACATGACATATTTTCATTAGTGTTCTACTTTAATCTGCATAGTTTTGATATTTACCCCTTTATAAAGGCAATTTTTTAACATTATTAAATGTATGCGTCATCTTTCATGTCAAATTCATAAAAGGGATAGTTAAAAATTAAAATTCTGTCAGTAATTACTCAACCTCATGTCGCTCCAAACCCTCCATTCATCTTCGGAATTGACAGCATTGACAGCTATTTAATTAACACTTTGAAGGTCCAAAAAAGGCAGGAAATCAATTGTTAAAATAGTTGTAACTAGTTAGCTCAAAGGGGAAATATTAATAATAACTCATAACTTGTTATGATTAATTATTAATATTTGGGTCAGTTAACTTGATGTAGCTAAATTAATATTACAATCAATTAATCAGTTCATCCAACAAACTCTTTTGATTATTCATTTATTCTAAGAAAAGCGTATCTTTCATGACCACCGAAAAATAATTATTTCTTAGCATGTACAGCGCTTTGAGCATGTAACAAGATCAAGATCAAGTAAAATAGACTTTTGCAAGCAGAGAATCAGAACCAAATACATATTGTGCACAAGCTTTATTAACTAAATCACAAACATAACTAAACTAAACAAACATACATACATCCATCCATACATACATACATACATGCATAGGTAAAATGGTGAGTGATATGGAGCAGGAAATGGTAATAATTTTCAGAGCACCTCTTTAAATTGATATTTGCATGGTCTGTGCAGTGGACACAATTCTTGAAGTGGTTGAAAATTGAAGTTGTTGAAGTTGCAATCATTTTCTTCTCTGCTGGGTGAAGAAGATATGATGAACTTGCATGGTTAGTTCGACTCTGTTCTCATGGCTTGGCCTGTCGGCTCTGGGCCGGAGAGAGAGCACAGAGCAAATGGTGGGAGTTGCGATGGACTTCTTCTGCATTGAATGAAGCCGTTGAACCCCTGAGGTTGTCCTTGATTCTGTTGTGGTTGAGAGAGTCTTCTCTCTCCTGGATGAAATCAATGGGATTCTAAGAGCCGCTCCTGTGAGAAACTATCCCAAAGTACACACTAGAGTGCTAACCAAATGAAATCTCAGAGCACCTATATACTCCATTTTTCCTAATTAGCAATTAACATGGGGGAGTGACTCAGAACTAGTGTTGCTTTTGTCAACGCAACGTAAATACTGGTCATGTGACGATGACTATAAGGCATACATTTTTTTTGTTTGGTTCCAGTTTCCGACCGACCCTGTCAATTTATGTTCGACCCAAATTTATTTTATGAGCTTGGGGAAGAAATAATACAAATTAAATAAATACACAAATAAAAAACTTTGAGGCGAACTATAATGTACGTTTTTGTACACGGTGCTGCGTGACGTAAGCGGTACTACGTGACGTTAGCAGGTTCCAGCTCACCACGCCCTTCCTTGGTACGAGCTACCATTTCGTCTCTATAGCGCCACCAGGCGCTGAGATATGGTAGTGCACCACCCTTATTTTTGCCCCTATTCAGCTCAAGTCTTGTGGGTATAGCAATTGGGCCACAGCTGTTCGAATGCACTTGGTCCTGTGTCCCTAGCGCCACTAGGCGCCGAGATATGGCCGGGTGAGTTGTTGGAAAGATACGGTTGAGTGGTTGGAAAGATATGAGTGAGTGGACCCCCTGACCTGAGCCCCCCCAATATCTCAAGTTCCATAGGTCCGAGGGAGCTGAAACTCGGTACGTCTACTAACTGGGCCACGTGCAGTCGAATGGAGTCGGTCTGCCAAAATAGTATCAGGTGAGTGTCTCCTCGCTGAACTGTAATTAGAAAAGACTCACATTACTGATGTGACATTACTGCCGCCCTTGCCATTTCCAGTGCCCTTCCAAAGGTCATAGGATAGTCAAAGCCTTTCCTCTCTGAAAGGTCCTGGCACAGTTGTTCAACTGTCCGGCACCCGACCAACTTCGTCAGCAGAGGAGGAGCGTCACCTTTCAGGCTTTGGATCGAGATTCCCTCGTTTATGTCATGCAGGTCAGACAGGATGACCTGCATGAGTGCCTCTCCGATGACAGCCGGTCCTGCCTCAAGCGTGTCAGTGAAGGGAAATATCCGTTCTATTCTCAGCCTTTGTATTGGGTCACTGATCCAGATCTTGATTGGTGGTGGAGACTCCCCAACGCTGGCACTACCGACAGGTGACAGTCCCAGGAAACCTCTTCTATTTGTAAGGCTGTTTGGATCTGTGGAGAGGGTCCCGAGGCTGATGGAGTAAGGCCTAGATGGAGGATAGAACAGCCTTCCAAAGAACAGCTCCTCAAGGGCAAGCTCCATTTGGAAAGCCATCCAGCTGTTCTTGTACCCCCCTTGACTGTGTGAATTCCTTAACAGCCCTTCAAGGGTGCTGGTCAGGTGTGTGGCAACAGGTTTCACCACATGTCGCAGGCCCAACCCATGGGAATAGTCCCTGAAAGGGAGGACCATTGGCATCTGCTCCAGCAGTAGGTGAAGAGCTGGTGGGTTAAAAAAGTCCCTTCCCTCTAGACGTACTGGGATGTGTTCCTTCATCAGGAAAACTGCCTCAATCCTGGCATCGGTTCTGCACTGGGATTTCCTGGCCAGGTCATCCATTCATTTGATATAGCTGTGGGCCTTTTGAAGAATCATTTTCAAATGCCTGTTAATGTGAACCCCGCAGGTGGCAATCACCCTGGTCACTGGGTGTTTAGTGACCAGCATGTGGACATGGGGTGTGTTTGCATAAAGCTGCAAAAATGTGATTTTAGAATATCGTTGGGGACACACTACATTTATAAAGAATTAGGAGTGCTCTAAGAAACAAGATTTTGTTATTTGAAAAAATTTGGCCCCCTTTTATTTATTTTCTGCAAGCTAGTGATTAATGTTTACTATGCCTTCATCACCTGCTTTTACCACTGGATAGCACCTTTGGGTTGAATTTTTGGGTGGGTTGTTATTTATTTATTTATTTGTTTTTTGTTTTCTTTCATTCTTATTTGTCAGGATGTTAGTTTTATTTGTTTGCATAAAAAAAGTGTAGTTACAAATGATTTTCTGCTGAAAGACCAAATAAAAACATTTAAACCCAGAATATTGTTGGGGACCGTTGAATATGTCAAGAACGCTGTTGTCAACAGTCATGGGGTGCCGATCCAAGTTCGACTGGAAGTTTGCAGCCTCTGGGATTCCGGTGGAGGTGTACAGGTTCCCCCTGTGGCCCACAACTTCTTGGAGCCCGTAGCGTGACCACATGAGATCTACCCGGTGGTCCATCCCGGACAGGGTACATGCTGCGTGGCATGTTAGGCTCTCCACTCCTTGCCTGCTGACCAAAGACGCTAGTTCAAGTAGGACGGTTTGTTTTTGTCCAAATTGGAGAGAAAAAATGAGTATTCTCTGCATGGGATCCTGGTCAACTTCTCGGATGGCCTGCATTAAGATGTCAAGTATGAACTTTTGGTCGTCACTCACAATGTTCATGTGGATCAGGTCATTGAGGTTGTTCTTCAGTACAGTTGGACGCTGCATTTCTTTGTCTGGCAATGCCTTTCATTTCAATGTGATTTCGGCATGAATGACAGAATTTATCACTTGCGCAGCGTTGCCTCTCGCTGCCACCTCGGTTCTGAACACTGGGTGCGGATTGATTTTCTCTGCAGTGACGCAGCAGATGTTCAAAAGGTATCCACCGACGACAAAGCCTAAGGTGTGCCCAAAGGTCTTTTTTAGGGCAGATATACCGTCAGCGCTGAAATCACTGAGAGGTAGGTGTTTCTTCAGGGAGTGCCAATGAGTTTGAAGGTTAACACAGACAACCTTGGCCACCAACAAGTAATGAAGGGAAGCCTTGAGTGCGGTGATTTCCTTCAATTCAATGACGATGCCATCGATGTCATAGGCATAGTTGATGGAATCCTTTGAACTTTCCACCACTGTAGGGAAAAGGGGGATGTGGAAATGAGAATGAAATTAAATGATTTAATTTTCACAGTGACAGTGCATTATCCCTGTCAAATTGAAAAATGAAATGCAATTGGTGATTTCACATTTCATTTTCACTACAGTCTCGAGGCAAGACTGCCAATATTAAAATGAAAAGCCAAACGTGAAAAAGAAACTACAAATACAGCTTTTACAATGCTCTTTATTAACGCTCACGCAATAATAGTGACACAATTCAAATTCAAATATAAATTTTCGTTTTCATTTTAATTCCTCTTTTATTTCAGTTTTCATTTTCATTTTCAAAGACAACCTGTATGCAAATTCTATGTTAATGAGTGGGTGTGGCTTATTCAAGTAACAACGCTAGAGACACGCCTTCTGTAAAGCGAAGTCGTCGACGTCCCATGTGCATGAGTTGAATGTGTGAAACTAAATTACTTAAATGTGATTATATTGTAATCGTGACGTTGAGATATGGCAAAATCTGTTAGGGAGCTTTTGCGGGAAGCTGCCGCAGCATTAGAACATGGAGACAACCAGCCTGACCATGTTAGTTATGATGTTTGACTCAGACTAGACCATAAGCGATGAGGTTCATTCATGTATTAGGCTGTTTTGGAAATTCAACTATTTGGGTGTACAAAAGTCTTAGCAACACAATTTCTACAACAATTATAGCCAGACATTAATACCCACCAGCTTTAATTGAGAACCTCGGCCAATGTTTCATATTCGCGTCGTGCCTAACAACGCCCTTCAGCCGTGACTTATTCTGTATTGTTGTTGGATGTGTTTGATCAGTAGATGAAAAGGATGTAAGATAAGATTCCATCTCACAATTCTTTGGTTTTTACCACGCATTCGATCTAAAAAGGTCAAAGGATTGTGATCTGTGTAAACTATTGGAGCTTTTCCATTACCAGTACCAGCTCAGCTCGCCTCGTCTCATCTTGGCTCGCTTTTCGCTCCGTTTTCCATTGCAGATAGTACCTCCACAATAGTACCTGACCTCAAAATGTTGAACAGCCAACACAAGGGCTAAAGCCTCTTTTTCAATTGTCGAATAAGCCTGCTGATGGCGATTACATTTTTTTAGAAAAATAGCTAACCGGATGTTCAATTCCATCAGCATCTTCCTGTAAAAGTACCGCGCTAGCACCATAAGCACTGGCATCAACTGCAAGAAGAAACGGTTTCTTAAAATCAGGGGCAACGAGTACAGGAGCGTTGGCTAACAGGGCTTTCACATTATCAAAAGCACTCTGGCATTGTTCTGACCACTTGAATGATTTCTTTGGACTCAATAAATCAGTCAAAGGAGTAATTGCACTGGCAAAATTCTGACAAAACCCTCGATAGTACTCTACCATTCCCAGGAATCGACGGAGTTCACGATGGGTATTAGGTGTAGGGAAACTACTAATAGCATCAACTTTAGCGTTGATTGGTTTTACACAACCCCGACCAACCACCTTACCCAAATATGTCACAGTGGCTTTTCCAAACTCACACTTGGCAAGGTTAATTGTTAATTTGGCTTTGGACAGACATACAAAAAGTTCTTCCATTTGGTCAAGATGTTTCAGACCAGGAAGAACTAAACAATACAACATCGTCTAAGTAAGCCTTGCATCCTGACAACCCAGACAGTACTTGATTTACCAACCGCTGAAATGTAGCGGGAGCATTTCTGACCCCAAAAGGCATAACGGTGTACTGCAGGAACCTATCTGGTGTAACAAAAGCAGACAATTCCTTACCACGAGATGTCAAAGGCACTTGCCAATAGCCTTTCAAAAGGTTGAATTTGCTGACAAACTAAGCAGAGCCAACACGACCCACACAATCATCAATTCTATGTAAGGGGTAACAATCAGGTTTTTTCAGTGTATTAAGCTTCCTGTAGTCAGTGCAAAAACGATAATAATTATCGGGATATAAGGAGAGCTCCAAGATCTAAAACTGGGTTCTGCTAAATTATGAGCAAGTAAGTAATCTACCTCTTTCTGAAGCAAATCCCTTTTTACAGGGTTTACTTGATATGCATGTTGTTTTACAGGTTGAGCCATACCAACGTCAATGTCATGCTCAATGACATAAGTTTGGGTAGGGACATCAGAAAAGAGAGAGGGAAATGAACTTACCAACTTAATAATATCCGTCTTCTCTGATTCAGACAAATGAGACAAATAAGAAGTAAAATTAGCAAGAACTTCAGAATTGTGGAGTTTCCACTACTTCTCGAGAAGGACGGTTAATTTTGTCCATAGCTATTGGACCTGAATTTTCCACCATCTTCTCAAATACCTCTGAAGTGCTCTGACCAACAGTTGCAGTTGACACAATATCAACAGATGGAGAAGTCACAGGAGTCATATAAGGTTTTAATAAATTAATATGACAAACCTGTTGTAACGTCTCAGGGTTGATGAAGAAGATGAAGGTAGGCGAAGATACAAAATAGCAAGGTTTATTAATAATAAAGAGAAACACGAAACAGTGAGTGTGTGCTCAAACAATAACCGACATGAAAAGGAGTGAGAGGGGAACTTAAATACACAGATAGATGAACACAAGACAGGTGATGCAGATAATGATAATAACTGGAGCACAGGTGAAGGAGATGATGATAATGATGAACAGCAGGTGCAGGTAATGATGGAGGATTCTGGGAACTGTAGTGAAGACAGGACGATGACAGACGGTGAATGTGACACCTGTAGTTTCTTTTGGCGGTCAGGCGTGTTTAATAGATAGTTGTTATTGGGAAAACATTTTGCATTCGTATAAGGTCCAATAAACATAGCCTGGAAAGGACTAATCAAAACTGGTAACAATGCCAGCTTGGTCACCTACTTGAAATTCTCTGAATTTAACCTTGCGGTCAAACAATCTCTGCATCTTCCCCCTGAGACTTACCTAATTTTCATTGAGCAATAGCTTTAGTTTCTTAGGGTCGTTTTATTAGTTTTATTTTGAGAAACTTTTACTGCACTACATTCCAAAGCATAATATTGTACTTTTTACCCCGCAACATTACTGTACTGTTTAAGCCCATTGAATGTGGACATAATTCACATCTCTCTCTCTGATATTTCACAATAATTTGCAGACTGAGCTCTTACCTTAAGTTCTAGCATTAGACCCATCTCTCTTTAAAGGGGGGGTGAAATGCTATTTCATGGATACTGAGTTTTTTACACTGTTAAAGAGTTTGATTCCCATGCTAAACATGGACAAAGTTTCAAAAATTAAATTGTACGTTTGAAGGAGTATTCTCTGTCTATATATAAATATAATAAAACTAAAGACTTTTTGAAGATTTGAAGGATGCAATACTACTCTATAGGTACTCAAGATTATGGCCAGCAGCCATATCACCCTGTAGCCCAAGACTGGTTGCCCACTAAAGCTAAGCAGGGCTGAGTCTGGTTAGTACCTGGATGGGAGACTCCGGAGAAAACCAGGTTGCTGCTGGATGAGGTGTTAGTGAGGATGAGGTGGATGAGCTGGATGAGGTGTTAGTGAGGCCAGCAGGGGGTGCTCACCCTGTGGTCTGTGTGGGTCCTAACGCCCCAGTGTAGTGATGGGGACACTATACTGTCAAAGAGCACCGTCCTTCGGATGAGACGTAAAACCGAGGTCCTGACTCTCTGTGGTCATAAAAAATCCCATGGCATTTCTCGTGAAGAGTAGGGGTGTAGCCCCGGTGTCCTGGCCACATTCCACCCATTGGCCCTTACCAATCATGGCCTCCTAATAATCCCCTTACATTGAATTGGCTCTATCACTCTCTCTCCTCTCTCCACCTATAGCTGGTGTGTGGTGAGCGCACTGGCGCCGTTGTACTGTGGATGCTGCACACTGGTGGTGGTTGAGGAGAGATCCTCTGATATGATTGTAAAGCGCTTTGGGTGTACAGTAGTACATATGAATGCGCTATATAAATGCCTCATTCATTCATTCATTAACATGAGATTGACTGAAAATGAGTGTTTCACCCCCCCCCCTCATTCATTCATTCATTCATTAACATAAGATTGACTGAAAATGAGTGTTTCACCCCCCCCCCTCATTCATTCATTCATTCATTAACATAAGATTGACTGAAAATGAGTGTTTCACCCCCCCCCCCCCATGCATATAGCAGATTTGAACAAAAAAATCAAGTGCAAATACAAATGCAAAAATAAGATGAGTAAAGAAATGGGATATACTGTATGATCACAGAACCCACTGTTAACAGGTTAATGTCACGTTTCCCATTCCATGACTAGTAAAATAATTGCAATTTACTCTGTAAAATGGCGTAATCCGCAGAGTGATGGACACGGAGACGGGTAAAAAGGTTGGTGGCAACACATTCTGCAGATTGGGTTTAAGGGGATCGCACACGCGGCACACCGGACGAGAAGCTCCACGATGCGTCTAGGACAAGGCGCTTCTCGTCCGGTGTGCGACCCCCTTTAAGGAGATGTTTTCTTTAAGAGATGTTGTGAGCTTATTTTTTTCGGGTGTGGACAGAGTGTTTCACTCTCTCGCTCAGACGACATTCTTCTCTGAAAAACCTCACCATGCCATCGAGTTCCCTTTGCACCCTCTCTTCACCAGTGATAGCCAGGAAGGTCTGCACCTCCTGGGTCGACCAAGGTAACGTTATGCTTCGCGGCGGCATTGTTTTGCAATGGTGTTGTGGTTTAAAAATTTGCCTCTTGTGTTGCGTTGTTGTTCTCCTTGAAGCATGCGCAAGTGACAATAATCTGTCAACCAATCAACGTCTAGCTGCACTCTTTAGTACCGTACCACAACGGAAGGGTACCCAAAAAGTGGTACGGTATGGTTCGGCATTTTGGTACCATTCACAACTTTTGATAGTGGAAATGCAAATAATTGCGTACCGTACCGCTCAGTGGAAACGAGCCAATAAACTACAATGTTAAGACTACAAATCCCATAAGCCACCTCACCAGGGACAGTCACAGCACAGCACAGCACAGCTCCTGTTGCAAACTTCACCTAGTTACAAGATAGATGAAGACTTACCACAAGTCGTTCCCAACATCATCTTCATAGGCTACTCTTAGCAGGCATGACAAACAGCACAGACACGGAAAACAGCAAACAGTGTCACCTTAAATGAAAATGAGACTTCGGTTCCTAACTATAAACAAAACTAACTGAACCCACCTAATCTTCAAAGGTGTACCAGACTCGAGGCAGCATTTAAACGCTGAACTCAAGGACAGTTGGTACATTTAAACCAAAAACCCGAAGCGTACCCCCGACAGATTTAAAACCTAAGGCCAGAATAACCTTCAAAAATAAGAAAGGCAGAACAACAAACTAAAATAACAAACAGTGCCCCAATGGAAGGATTGTAAACCCAGCTGGGGACACTCTTAATACCTGAAGTCTACTCATTTACTCAAGTGAACACTAAAACATTTAAAAATTATAATAAAACAATTCCTGTGCCCTTCTGGGACCTTGGCCTTAAAATATGCAGTTTATAATACAAAATCATTGTGAAATATCTTCGCAAATATTTCGCAAATATCTCGGAAAAGACAAGGGCAAAATTTTTTAAACATTATACAGTTACTTATACATGTAGCTATCCCGGACAAGTCCCCAATTTTATGCCGCAACATAAAAGAGGAATCAAACATCAACATTCAACGAATGATTGTTTTATTTTCTTTAACAGATATAACTATAATCACTCATAACAAACAAAAGTCTAGGGAAATAAAGAAACAAAGAAATAAACAAAATAACTACAACAAAATATCAAAGCTACATGACATAAGATAAGTATAAGAAAGAAAATCAATGGGATTCTAAGAGCTGCTCCTGTGAGAAACTATCCCACAGAGAGTGCTAACCAAATGAAAACTCAGAGCACCTATATACTTCATTTTCCCTAATTGGCAATTAACATGGGGGAGTGACTCAGAACTCCCACTGACTGCCACCATCAGGTAAGGAGAACACTCAGGGTCGTTACAAACACATAGAATCCAAACATGATGGAAAAAGATTTTGGAATTTATCCTAAAGAAAACAAAGAGAAACAAATATTGAGAAAAGTTTCTGAGATTACAGTTAACACTTCTTTCAGTAGCCTAGTGGGTTTAGGATCTAGGGTACATGTTTTTGGTTTTGATGCCCGTGTTAATGTCTTGATGTCTGTTGTTTTGTGGTATTAAACTCTGGTTAACTTGTATTTGTCTCTTTTAGATCTGACGGCATTTAAATTGGAAAGTCAAGAACTAAATGAAATGGAAGAGAAAGATCAGTATGGGAAACATCATGATTGCATAACTGGAGAAAAATCTTTTAGTTGCTCACAGACTGAAAAGACTGGAAAGAATTTCACTGAAAAACGAAACAAAGTCCACATGAAAATTCATACTGGAACAAAGCCATTCAAATGTAATCAGTGTGGAAAGAGTTTCACAAGAAAAAGCGGCCGTAATAGACATGTCAAAATTCACACTGGAGAGAAGCCTTACAGCTGCCAACAGTGTGGAAAGAGCTTTACAGAAAAGGGACATCTTAGAATCCACATGAGTATTCACACTGGAGAGAAGCCTTTTACCTGCAAATTGTGTGGAAAGAGCTTCACTGATAAACGAAACATTAAAGTCCACATGAGAATTCACACTGGAGAGAAGGCTTACGCCTGCCAACAGTGTGGAAAGAGTTTCACTCAAAAAGGACATCTTAAAGGGCACATGAGAATTCACACTGGAGAGAAGGCTTACACCTGCCAACAGTGTGGAAAGAGTTTCACTCAAAAAGAACATCTTAAAGGCCACATGAGAATTCACACTGGAGAGAAGCCTTTTAACTGCAAATTGTGTGGAAAGAGCTTCACTAATAAAGGAAACCTTAAAAAGCACACAAGAATTCACAATGGAGGGAAGCCTTTTACCTGCAAATTGTGTGGAAAGAGCTTCACTGATAAACGAAACATTAAAGTCCACATGAGAATTCACACTGGAGAGAAGCCTTACACCTGCCAACATTGTGAAAAGAGTTTCACTCAAAAAGGACATCTTGAAGGCCACATGAGAATTCACTCTGGAGAGAAGCCTTTTACCTGCAAATTGTGTGGAAAGAGCTTCACTGATAAAGGAAACCTTAAAAAACACACAAGAATTCACAATGGAGAGAAGGCGTTCACCTGCCAACAGTGTGGAAAGAGTTTCACTCAAAAAGAACATCTTAAAGGCCACATGAGAATTCACACTGGAGGGGTAAGACTTTCTACTGCCAAGAGTTTGGAAAAAGTTTCACTCAAAAAGGAAACCTTCAAGTCCACATGAGAATTCACACCGGAGAGAAGCCTGTAAGCCCACGCTCAGTCGGCCCAATGGAGGCATCCAGTCAGCGGGGAAGGTCTCTGCATGTTACTGTGTTTTCTCGTGGCAAAGTAATTTTATTAAATGAAATACATTTTCTTATGTGAATTCTCTCATTATTTCATCTGACTCCATAAATGAAAAGGTTTTAATGATATTTGTGCATCATTAAATGTGAGCGAATGTTTGGCGATTCTTTTTAACTCTTTACTGTTAGAGTCCATTAGAATAAAATCAATGTTTACAATTTGTTATGTCAGATAAATGTATCAGGTCAATTTCATAATCAGTTCAAAGATAATAGATACAAAACATCAAATGATCTTGAATAAAGAGAGAAGATTCAATACCTTGACATTGTTAATACATGATGCGAAGTGTTTTGCTTACACTTTGCATCACGGGCTGATCTGGGTTACAGAATCGCCCTGATCCTCTTGTTTCATTTCATTATATAGACAGAAACTTCTTTCACATGGAAACATCTGCTACAATGGGAATTTACATTCAGAGTTGACAGCTTTTGGGAGTCGGAGAACATTTGTCTAGAGACCCACCCTCCTTTGTGTGCCAGTTATCTTTAAACTCTTAAAAACCGTATTACCTTTTGGTTTACTTCTTTGGGAATGTGACCTTTATACCAGTCGCACTGAGACATTTCAAATTATACCAAACATGTGTAATACTGTATGATAATTATTCACATTAAACCATATAGATTTTTGGGTGAATTTCATGTGATCTCAGCATGAGAGAGGGGAAGTGGGGGAGGAGGGGAAGATTTGTATTCTGAGGTGAGACTTTTGCGTCTCAAATGGTGATGCTAACTTCACAAGAGTGAGTTCAAATGTTAATTTCCTTTGTACTCTCAGAGAGTAGCTCTCTCTTCCAGTGTTTCCAGTCTTACAAGCCTTTCACTTGCAAACTGTGTGGAAAGAGCTTCACAACAGAGACAAACCTTGAGTATCACATGAACATTCATACCGGAGATAAGCCGTTCACATGTGATCAGTGTGGAAAAAGCTTCAAATATAAAGGAACCCTTAATAGTTGGGGGACTTAAGCACATTTTCGCGCAAATTCATCTAAAAGCGCCAAATTTGGCACAGATGTAGCTCAGGTCATACCGAAATGATTTAGCTAGGGCGCCGGAGCCAGCGACCCTCGGAGCCAAGATGGCGGCCAAATCCAATATGGCCGCTGCCCGAAAAGGGTTCCGGCTTTAACTTTTGAACCACATGAGTTACGAATACAAACTTGATATGTTTTTCAGCTTAATTGATCATGAGAAACGCATAGGAATGTTTATATTTATGACCCAGTATATCTGGACCCCTTGATCCTCCAATTCCAATATGGCCGCTGTCCAAAAAAGCAGTTTAGGCTGTAGTATGGGGCCTTACACCCCATTGTTCACGCAAATTCATCTACAAGCACCAAATTTGGCACAGATGTAGCTGAGGGGATACTGAAATGATTTAGCAAGGGCGCCCGAGCCAATGGTCCCTGAGACCAAGATGGCGGCCAAAAATCCAATATGGCCGCCGCCTGAAAGAGATTCGGCTATAGCTTTTGAGCCAGATGAGATACAAATACAAAGTTGATGTCTATTTTACCTTCTTTGACCATGGGAAACCCATAGGAATACTTACATTTATGATTGGGTATATCAGGACCCCCCAAATTCCCTAAATTCAATATGACCGCTGTCCGAAAAATGGTTAACGGGTTTGTGAGGTCACACATGAGCTATGAATCTGTCACGCGATTGGATATTGTGTTTGATACATATCCAGAGGAGAACCTCAAAACACAAAATCACCAATGCAGAGGAACCAGATCAAGAACTAAAGTAGATGGGAGAACTCCAATTCCAAAACTTAACTGGAACAGTGACTTCCTGAAAAATGAGGACAACAAGGATGAACTATTTGGATATATCAGTGAAGAGATAACCAAGCAAGGCATGTCAGGTAAACTCCTCCTTTCCACCAAGAAAGATTCTGTACTATCCAACAGACCAGGGTATGACATGTCTGCCCTTCAGCCTTGTAATCATCCAGAAGCAGATACAAGAATAATCCTGCATCTTGCACATGCTGAGAAGCCTTTTACCTGCATATTGTGTGGAAAGAGTTTCACTGATAAAGGAAACCTTAAAGTCCAAATAAGAATTCACAATGGAGAGAGGCCTTTCACATGTGATCAGTGTGGAAAGAGTTTCAAACATAAAGGAACCCTTAATTGCCATTTGAGAATTCACTCATGAAGTGTTGGAAAAATTTTCAACCTAAACTGACACCTTAAAGGACACCTGAACCCTCGGGGGTCGACAAAGCATTCTGCCGGAATTTTTTTTACATAGCATCGAGATCAACTTAAAATATTCTGCTATTTATGGTCATTCAGATAAAACAATACTTCATGCTAAGCTGTAAAGGGACTTTACATAGTGCTTTTGTAAAATAAAACAGTGTGCTTTCTGCTGTCTCTGTGAACTTTTTTCTGGTGCGTGTCACAAAAACGAAACAAAACTCTGCGAATACTTGTCACACAGACATGAACAGTATACAATGGTGTGAAAAAGTGTTTGCCCCCTTGGTAAATATGATCAAATATGGCTGTAAATAATAAATCTGCATTTTTAATCCTTTTGATATTTTATTTAAAAAATGTGCAAAAATCTAACCTTTCATTGAAGTAAAATAAATGAAAGTGGGGGGAAATCACATTATGAAATAAATGTTTTTCTCCAAAACACGTTGGGAACAATTGTTTGCCCCCTGTTATTAAATACTTTTTGCAACCTCTTTTTTCCAAGATAACAGCTCTGAGTTTTCTCCTATAATGCCTGATGAGTTTGGAGAACACCTCAAGAGATCAGAGACCATTCCTCCATACAGAATCTCTCCATCCTGTTTCCCATTATAAGATTTCTAGCACAGGCTGTCAGGTTTCGATTTTTTATCTGTTGGTATTTGATCGAATCCGTGATGCCATGTATCTGAACAAGATGTCCAGGACCTCTGGCAGAAAATTAGTCCCACATCATTTATTTCATAATGTTATTTTTTCATTAAAATATCAAAAGGATTAAAAATGCAGATTTATTTTTTACAGCTATATTTGATCATATTTACCAAGGGGGCAAACACTTTTTCACACCACTGTATGTACTTACGAATTCAATGTCTTAAACTGCTGATCTAAGTTACCTTGCTAATAAATAGTGTTTCACTATAGTTTGGATATTTATATCCGCTGCAGAGCTGATAGTTACAGCCGGTTCAAATGAACCCTGGACGAGTCATTTGCTCGGTCGTAATAAGTGATTCTTTCGAATTCCCTATAAATTAATTAATAATTCCTTTTGAGCTAAATTGACCTGTCAGAATTACTAAATTATGTTACAGCCAATAGTCAAAATCTGGGTGAAAACAATATAATGATAGTCCAAAAAGAGAAATGTTCCCTTAATTTCCCCATTCTTATTAATGATTATTATTATAAGTTATGATATTATTATACTAACTCAAATTTCAGGATTTGTTGTGCGACGGGCTCTGAAGAAGCTGCCCTGTGATGTCTGCCGTGCCAGCCTGGTGACAGACGCTGCATCTGCCATCAAGGACCAGAGCTACCACCTGCTGACTTCAAAAAAACAATGGAGGTCTGGTGATTCCATCAGAAGGCACAGTGAGGGTCGTCAGGGCAGCAGAGTGGGTCATTTGTCAGGCATCAGCAAGTAGCAGACGATCACAGCATCAAACTGCTAGAGGTCGTGTACATTGTACGGAAGAGGATAGGGTCAGAGGCTGTGTTTGTGTTCGGGGAGCACATCGGCGAAACACAGTATGGCATAGATAGACAGCCACCACCATACGCTGTTAACATTAGTTGTGTCCCTGTTTTTTAAGCTAAGGCTGCATCACATCGCTAAAATGACTAACCTTAGCTTACAGAGCAACAACATGCGACAGAAGCTCAATAAAACCGTCCTTTTCAAAGGGCATTAGCCCAAGCTATGTTTTTTGGGTCATTTTTTATCTCTGTCCTCCATGTGTATATCTCCACAGTAGTGTAGTTCTCTCTACAGGGTGGGGATTTCAACATGCAGCATTTCTTTATGTATATTTGTAAAGGCCAAAGGGGAACGGGTGGCCTTTTACGGCAAAATGCCCTCCTCCGCCTTTGGTGCTTCCCTAACTTCTAGCTGCAGTGTATATCCCTTAGCAATAAGTAGATGCAGCATATTGGGTCTTGAAATATTCACAGGAATCTATAGAAATTAAATATTCAATGTTTTATCCAATATTAGTTGTGTGCAGATGTATAGTCCATCTTATACACACCCACTGAACCAACAAAGAAAATGCAAAAATAGAGACTTTTGTTTAATTATTCCTTATTTTTATATGGCACACTGACATACAATCCAAATAGTCTACAAGAAACTTCAGAGTATTACCTTTCATTTGACACCAAGATGCTTTTACACCAAGAGGTTGCCACACAGTAAGCCTTTTATTGTCAGTATGCATTTGGGGTAACCAAAAGTCCTATGGGGAGTTTCCATAGGGCATTTTACTTGCCTGGAGGAGCTGGGAATGAAACACAGAAGGCAAAGGCCCGAGGGTTTCTCCATATTATGAAGGATGGGGCGGTCATCAAATTCTCCTGCTCCTGCGTGACTTGCTGACTCAGCTCAGCAGCCTGTCCCTAACCATGCAGAGTTCCTCAGTGACTGTGGCCGAAGTCCATGACTGCCTGACCTCCACCATGGCTTTAATGCTCAAATACAAATCCAGGTACAACCACCAAATAGACTGTATTTATCATTAAATGAGACCACTCCCTGAATCAGTCCAAAGACCACCTCATAGACCTGCTGGCAAAGACAATGGACAACAGGTTTGGAGATGTGAGCCATGGGATCCTGCGTGCCATGCACATTACCAACTTCCGATATTGGCCAGAGGCAGACAGAAATGCTGGTGAGCTGGGAGCGTTTTGGGGATTTAGTGCCATGAAGCTGGTCAGAAGTGACTGGCGGACCAGTCTTAAGAATCAGACCTTGTCAGACCAGCTGACTGTACAGCTGTCCACTGTTTCCATCACAGACTTTGATCCAGTCCCAGCCATCAAGTTGTGGCATGTGGGAAGTCTCCGGTCTCGAAGGCCAGCTTTCATGGAGCACAGAGACCAGCAGAGAAAGGATGAATCTGATGATGAAAGCTGTGAGGACATTTAATCTGCTCCTCTCCTTCAATATCACTCTCACGTTCAAGTATTTTTGCAGAATTTGAATTGATGAGCCAAAAATAATTTGTTCTTCATTGCTCATTGTTTTTCTAAAGCAGAGATGTTTTTCTACTCTGTATTATTTACTGCTGTTTTTGATGATAAGGAGTGTTTACATTTACATTGTATATTTCTATCCATTTCTTGTCAACCTAAC
The DNA here is from genome assembly GCF_963993115.1 of Abramis brama. Classification (NCBI taxonomy): domain Eukaryota; kingdom Metazoa; phylum Chordata; class Actinopteri; order Cypriniformes; family Leuciscidae; genus Abramis; species Abramis brama. Next base: position 13,106,941 of record NC_139966.1, read on the forward strand.
CAGTAGTCATTATTAGGGCCTGAGCACAAAAATGACACAAACTGAAATGTGTTCTTTATGATGAGAGGAACGCAACTTTGTCCGAACCATGGCATGCATTTTTCGTGAGGTTTCCAGACTGACCTACTTTCCATTCCAACTTGTAACAAAGAATTTCCCATTGCAGCTCAATAAAGTAATTCTGTGTCTGATTCTGATATTTAAACAGACAGTGTTTCTAATGCTAAAGGTTTTTTTAGTTTAGTTTTTTATTAATCTTCTACATCCATGCACCACTTTTATTATGCAATAAGAAGCAACTTTTTTATGTCTTTATCTTAATACATGGTTTTGTTTAAAGAAAAGGAGCTTTACACACAGCCTTATCAGAGCTAATGATAATGACCTGTATTGTTATACATTTATGTAGTCTTGATTTGGGTGTTTACAGTGGTTTTACATTTAAAAGGGTTGTAAATCTAGTTCAAGTAAATTTTAGCTTGCCATAGTCAACTTTTATCAGGTTAGTTCACAACAAAAATGTGGCTAGTAAAAATGCTGTCTGGCTAGTAACTTTGGAAAACCACTTGCCACATTGGCTAGTAAGCAAAAAAGTTAATGTCAAGCCCTGAATGTAACTAATAAAACCTTTTTGTAAAGTGTTGCCAAAAAATAATATAAATGTTGTTCATGTGTGTAAAACAGTGAGCGATTTCCACCACACTCATCCACTTTAAGGAAAATAAAGCAGTGGACACACACAATCAGTTTAATTAAAAATAAATTATTTTTGTTATTTAATTGTGCACAATTGCATTAATTTTGCACAATTGATAACATGTTGATAACAATTGATAAAATGTTACCCAATGGTTGTTGTATTTTTTTTAGTCTGTGGCCCGGATTTTATTTTTTTAATTAGAGCTTTATCAAAAACAGTAACGGTCTGTCAATCTTTAATTTACACACACACAAAAAAAATGCATCAAGAAATAATTGGTTTGTTATTGAAAACAGTTGCCCACTCTTTGTAATTGTTTTCTGCTCTCAAACAGTGTTATTAGTGCCATTTACAGAATCTCACATAGTCGATGACTCGATGTAGTTTAGACTTTTTAAGTGGTAGTTATTAGTGATTAAGATTAATTTAAATGTGTATTTTACCAACGCCGCTTTTGTTTTCAGGACTTTTATTTTGGAGAGATGTGACGTCATAAGGCTGCGCCGCGCTCCTGCATATGTTGTGATTCGGCTGAAGAAAGGTTTGTTTTAAGCATTTTAAAGTGTTTAAATGAATGCAAACTGGTGAATCAATTTAATATCTTTTACAGGTTATGTAAAATAGGTTAATTCATATTGAATGTAACATTAAAGTGAGTTATCTAACATTATTGAACGTTTTTTGTGCAAGTTATGCAAATCCATACATGAGTAGCAGCAAAGGTGTGTCTCATTTCGCTCCCTACATCGTGAATTAATTTATCATAAACATGAATCCCGCTATTTGCAAGTAGTGATGAGAGAAACGGAGCTTTTGAAACTCAAGGGTCAACTGAATCAATCAAAGCTGCACAGAATGATTCACTGTGTCGACTCGCTCGAATCACATCAAACACGGACGACTCCTGCTGGTCAAACAGTGTAAATACAACGAGAACAACAAACAAGTAATGACAAATTTTACTAACCAGCTGCAAATGTTTTAATCTATTAAATGTAATCTACAAAGAATTTTTTTTTAACCCTTAATCAGTGTTTGGGGTCCCAGGGGACCCCACTGGACTTTTCCTTCATTTTTTAAAAGTGTTACCTTTATCTTAGGGGCATGAAACTCTGTTACTTTTTCTAAATAATCTATCTAAACATGCACAAAAAAACTGGGCTTGATTTGGTTGTTCTAAAGGTGTGTACTTTTTTTTTTACCGTTTAAGGTGTTTGGGGTCAAAATGATCCCACATTGAAAATGAATGGGAAAATGAAAAAAAAACCAAAAAAAACTTTTTTTCATTTTGTTTGTCAAAAAAATAAAAGTAAATCCATTATAAATCTGAAAATTTCTACATATAAACCAAGGTCTGGTCCTGGAGCATAAATAAAAAGTGGAACGAACTTTCCATCTCATGCACACACACACAAACACACACATGTGACTGCAACAGAGAGCATTTTTATAGAAATTGGCAAAAAAAAAAAAAAATTGGCATAAATCTAAAAAAAATAAAAAAATACATTTAAATAAAGGTCTGGCCCTAGAGCATAAACACAAAGTGGAACGAACTTTCTATCTCATACACACACACACACACACACACACACACACACATGTATGCCACTGCAACAGAGCATTTTTATAGAAATTGGCAAATAAAACCAACTAAACTGGCATAAATCTGAAAATTTTTACAAATGAACAGTGACAAGAATTCATCTTGTTCTTAAAAAATAAATAATTGTTGATAAATAATTTTCTGAAATAAATAGTATGTGATTACAGTCATGTCATAGTGGGAACTTGTAATGTTTCTGCAAATGTATGTGTAATAATTTGTAAAAGCAGATAATTCAAAATATATCAGACAACAACAACAAATTCTAACTTTGACAAAAATACAGATTGTTTATGCATTTCAGAATGTTTAAATATATATTTACAAAATATATATCATAAAGTTGTGAGGAGAATTTTAAGCATCAATAAAAAATAAGTGAAAATTAAATGAGTCTCTATGGACCTCTATTGGATATATGTGGTCATTGCACTTGCTTTCTTTAATTATAATTTATAAAGTTTTTCCACAAACCAGCAGATGTCAGTATTCTATCCCTAACACATAGAGCAATGTCCAACAATTTAGATTTAATTAAGATTGTCATTTAAGTGATTTTTTCTTTAAAAAAATCATTTTTCATGAGCCAATTTATGTAATTGTGCAGTAAATAGGTAAAAAAAAACCTTCCAAATTTCCACAAAAACACAGCATATATGTATAGTTGAGAAGTAAATAAAAAAATTATATATAGTTTTCCATATAAAAAATGTATATTTCCTTATGCAATCGCTCTTTAAAAGTTTGGGGTCTATCAGACCCCAAACACTAAAAACATTATCCTTTTTGAACACTGATTAAGGGTTAAATATTATATTGTCTAAATATAAACCAACTGTGTAATTTGTGTTTAAAAATTAGTGCTAGTTTGGAGTGGTTTTTTTTCTTTTTCTTTTTTTTTTTTTCTAATCAGATCATTTAAGTCCATTAACTCTCTGACTGACTGACTCTCTTACCAGTGAACTGAACTACTGAACAGAATAACTCCTGGTGAAGTGACTGAGATCTATTATAAAGATGCCGTATATTAAAGAGGAGAGTGAAGACTTCAAGATTGAAGAAACATTCAGTGTGAAACAAGAAGAAACTGAGGAACAAACAGGTCAGTTTCATTCTCAAAGCTGAACTCAGTCATTTGATCCTTATTAAAATGTCCAGCTCTACAGAAATGAGTGATATATTTTTGAAGAGTGTCTTAATTAAAGTGGTTTTATTTGACACTGAGCGGGTCGCCACATGTTGAGATCACATGAACAGACAAATACTAATGCTACTTCAACCTGAGAAGATCCGATTTCCATGTTGGACATTTGTTGGGTATTTTTGAAGAGTGTCCTAATTAAAGCAGGGCTCAGTAGTTTCGGGATTTCTTCGCTGTATTCTCACTTTTTGCTCGCAGGTTTCTCTCTAGAGCCCCCCCCACAGCTTCGGAATAGATATTTGACAACACTGTTGTAAAAACTCTTTGGCGATTCTCAGGCACCAGAGGCTAGTAGATCAACGACATCAAAGCAGATGGGACATTCTTTAAAACGTCTTCTTCATTCGGGTTCGAACAGCGTGAGGGAGCGCAATAATGACAGCATTTTAGCAGATTTCTTTTGGCCGTAAAGCAATTGTTTACATCGCGAGACCTGATATCACGCGATACTTCCTGATGCGGCGGCCGGTGGCCCGCCGGCTCAAAGTTGCAAGTGCGGATTTTCCGCTCACAGTCACCAGGGGGGTGCGAAACGACCACCATTCAACCCCAAATAAGTAATATAACCATTCCAATGACTCCGAAGCTGTTCAGTTAAGGTAAAAAAAAGTTACTTAGAGCACCTTTAAAGTGGTTTTATTTGACATTGAGCGGGTCGCCACATGTTGGACATTCGTTATTCCAACGTCAAACATTAAATTAGGCGAAATAATACATAAGTAGCCTAAAAACAATTATTTTGAGTAACATTCAACACAATATCTACCTATTTATCTCTGCGGCCAAATAGCAGTGCTTCCCCCCAATATAGTCCCATGTCAATATCTGCCTAGGAAATCGCCTAGTGTTAACCCTCTGGGGACCACAAACGCGCCCGCGCGTTTTGCTCGTTTTTTTTTTTTAGCAATGAAAATAAACTAAATGCTCTGTTAATTTTGATCTTTCATTTTCGTGTAATACATCAATCGATCCTGTTCAGTTTCTATTTTTTTTCTGTATACTCACAATAAAAATAAAGTGTTTTGCTTTTTGACAAATAAAGAAAAATTAACATGATGCGATTTCTGCCTTCTCTCTGTCAGTAAACTCCCGTTTGAAACGCGTTCGAAAATGATCTATAACTCCGCGAAAATTCAGTCAAACAGGCAAACAGACCCACGGGCATAAAGCTTGAGATCGCAGCTTTTAATTGAAGTCATTTATATAAAAAACAAATATTCTTAGTTTCTGTAATCTGTATACAAAGAGAGCGACTCCAGTCGACCTCATTACGAGATGATTCACAGTAATGTGACCACTCCCCGGAGAGCGCGCGCTATTCAAATGCAAATTCTGAGAACCATTTCAGTCTGTGAAACGCCCCCACATCAGCTGTAAACAAAGCGCGTCGCGAGCATGGTCGCGAGTGAGACATTATAGCCTTTATGGAGAAAAGTTTCCACAGTGCTGATGAGGCGAAATATCTCCTGATATGAGCAGCAGATCGCGCTGAGGAGTGAGGTAGGCTGTTTTCTTTTCTCAAGTGTGGAATAACGTTATAACGTTAGTGTAGGCCTGTAAACCGCAAAAAGATGAATCGCATTTCTATAATATGACTCGCGTTTCTGTGAGATGAATGAAGGGTACATATTTGTAAAGAGTGTTTAGCCTAAATATGAATCGCGTGTCTGTGTGTGAAAGAATAAACTGCTTTGCCATAGCCTACTGAGATGAGTAAAAATCGACTGGAATATGTTGAAATAAAATGTATTTGTATAAGCAACGTAAATTAACATTTATATGCCCTGATATTTCAATAAAACAACGTTAGTCAGGCGTTAGTCACACTATTTTTGTCAAAAATAAAGTCATAGACTAAGATGTTAGATGTTCCAATGTTGGCTATATTCAAACTAATGAATACATATGATAAAATGTAGGCCTATAATCTTTTTTTTCTTTCTTTTTTTTTTTTTACAAAGAAAGAGTACACTTGAAATATTGTTGAAATTGTAATTATTGTTGTAATTGTAACATTTTTAATAAAATAGCTAAACATATTTACAAGATAGATGTAAGCGAAATCTTAAATGGTCAATATAAGTATTCTTCTATATAGGCATTGTCCTTGCATTGTGGCTCAGTCAGTGTCACACCTGAATGAATGGCTAATTATGCAGAGTCTAGTTGCAGAGTGGGTGGGACAACCCAGGTGTAAACTACTCCTTCACGCCCCCCTCGCATATTGGCTTTCCAAGCAAAACCTGTTTTACACCATTTAAATCAATGTATTTTTTTTTGTGAACGATAAAGCAAGACTATTTTCACATAATTTTGAAGCCAGTACTCAAAGGTACAACATCAATTAGACAAAAGTCTTGTGGACACATATTTAATATGTGTTTTGTGGTCTTAATTCAGCCACTTTCATTTTTATTTTTTCCAATAACCACGCATAAACATTATTCTCTTAAAAATACAAACATCTACATACACGTTGCCCGCATATTTTGGTAGCCCTGTTTGTGCTATATAGAGTGATTTTACACCTTTGCCATTAACATGTTTATAAATAACTGAAAAAAGCACAAATTTCAAGGCATGTCAGAACATCTCAAGGGCTCCAAAAACACCTTGGTCCCCAGAGGGTTAATCTGCATTGCTATACTTGTTGTGAATACGCAGGCCACAAGAAGTAATTAGGTGGGTTTTTTTATTTTTTATATCACTTTTACTCAGGACATGCTAGCTGGCAACAAAGGATTCCATTCATTATGCTAAGCTAAGCTAGCGCCGACCCTGTCAAACTAAAACAATGCATGCACTGAGACAAAAATGCATTTGCCCAACTATCTAAATGTATGAAAGAAGGTGAATAAGCCCTATTTAAAAAACGGTGGAGTGTTCCTTTAATCAAACAACAAAACTCAGAAATTGCTTGCTGCTTTTGACTGAACAACTTTAGTAACTTTAGTGAAGGCCTATATTTAATCCATATAGTAAAGACAGTGCAGTACTGTTCAGTGATTTTGTCGACTAGAAAAATAAGCTGACCTTTACAAAACAGAATAAGTTGCACTGCATCTTAGTTTTGGAAATCAATTGAAATTTAATTGTTCAATCTGATGGTTTACTATATATACAGGTCTTGACATTAACACACACCAACCTGCCAAATGCGGGTGGATTTCAGCAGTGACGTGTAACGCAGTCACTCCTACTAGCCTATTTGACGGGTTGAATTTATATATAAAATAGGCTATGCATTTTTTAATTGCAGTTGTTTGAAAGGAACTGTATTGCACCAATTACTATTACGATGTCAACCGTCTCAGAGGGTCGATTATAGGGGTGGGAATCTTTTGGTACCTCACAATTCAAATCGATTCTTGAGGTCACGATTAGATTTAAAATCCATTCTTGATTTTGAATCAAATTTCGATTCGATATGTGCATTTTGAGTGTAGTTTACTGTTTTGTGTTATTTTTCTCATTTGACTGCGGTAAAAGTTTAATAGGTCTAGAAGGAAAAAAATCCTACTGAATTCAATTTGAACCTTGACATTTATTTAGTTTTTCTTCCAATTTTAGTCAACCCAATGTTATAAAAAAAATGCCCTTTAAAGCCCATGGTGCAGGTTAAACACCACTGTCGATTAATGGGTACATAAAGCAGTCAAGATATGTATATAAAGTTAGAAATGTCTCCAAAATGGTGATAAAGTCCAGTTTTTGTAGTTTTTGGTTAGTAACGGTTATTTTTTACGCAATTCGGCGATGACGTCACATGAGGTAGACGTGGTGGAAGGTAGCCTCAGCCTTGCTCAGCTACTAGAACTAGTTCTAGCACTGACTATGGCGTCTAACTGGGATGAGGAAGAGGTGGCAAGACCCACAGTTAACATTTATGATGGCCCACAGCCATATAATTTCGAACCGTTTAGACGTGAGAGGGCGAATGAGGAAATACCGAGAGCCGATGGCCGTCAAAGACAAATAAATGCATGGTTAGAGGAGAATGACTGGAGAGTTGGTGAAGTGTCCTGGTGAGTTGCTACCATTTAGAAACCCAGCAATGACCGCTGGAGCTAGTAGTCTATGAACAGCAGTGCATACAACAAACTTTTTTTACTGTCAGTGAATAGCATCGAGTGAAAGTCAACGTTTTCTTTATATCTAACGTTAGTGAGAGTGATTATGTCGTTGGCTCAGATAAGTACCCTAAACTTAGTCAGAAGATCTATAAATAGAAGGCATATTACATTTAATAATTACATTTAATAATCACCTAGTGTTTATTTATAAGCTTTTACCTCTTTCTCCGGTGAAAATGTTGTTTGCAAACGTAGCCGATGCCGAGTAGGCTGGTCATGTCTTCAGTGTGATTATTGTTGATAGTGCCAACTAGTTTTCCTCGTGATTGATTGTCATTGACACCGTCAGGCTTACCGGGAGAGGGAGTGAGTAGTAAGCGTCTGTGTCGCTGTGTTTGTCAGGTGTCTGTGTGGGCGGTGTCGTCCCATGGAAACTGTGGTGGAGAGCTTGTGTTGTAGAGAGGTGAGCGCGTTTTGGTCGCTGGTCGAGGACCTCACCCCGCGGCCAGCAGATGTAACGTGCCTAACGCAGCATCCTGGATTTGAGGCATGCTGCCTGAATCCGTTTGTGCTACACATAGCATACTCACACTTCAGGGAGGATCATGGTCCCCTTCAAGCCAGCACGCACGAGTATGTTCATGGTTTATGTTTACTTTACCAATCTTTTTACAGTCCTTTGAACAACAGCTAATAGGTGTCAGGAGATGTGTTGCATACACAATAAACATGCATAAGAGACAGGCTTAAAATGACGTTTACAACCTACTTACAGAGTTTTAAACTTAAGAATCTTTCCTACTTATCCCTAGGCAATACCGGTACACTGCGTACAGGCAGGCTATACGCTGGGCTTATGGAGGTTTAGGCAGGAGTATAAGGAAGCCTCTACCCTCTTGTGTGGTTTCAACCATCAGACAAAAATTTCAAAGTGGTGACCAGACCTATCAGGGCTTTCAATGGCCTCGTTTGGATGAAAATGAATAAAAATAATTGCTTATTCTGTTGTGATCGCCCAATTACCCTTAAAATGTTATAAAGTACACAGAACACATGAATTTTGATAAGAAAAAACTGTTTATTGGCATTGCTTGTAATGGTTACTGAACATTTAAACATTTACTGAACAAGGACAAAGATTACTGAACAAAGACACAGGTTGGAAGTAAACAAATCTATATAAAAAAAATGGTTAGGCACAAAACATACAAGGAACACTGATGAAGGGCTAGACCTGAAACGTTTGCACATTGTTTCTTTTGCCTGCAATATTGTGGTCTTACCTGAGGGTCAACTGATCTTTCTCTTTCACTCACACACACACACACACACACACACACACACACACACTTTCATGCATGCATATGCAGTGATACATGCAAAAGCACATCAAGCAGACACACAGTGAGCCCAGACAACACCGCACACAGAGGTTGACAAGGCACAGGTAAAATGATTGGTAAATTATTTTTAATTACATACAACAAATTCCATGCAAATAACAGACAGAGGAGCAGACATGCAGCATGCAGGACCCCTTGAATGGGGTACAGCGACAATTATTGCCACTTACAAAGATGAAAAAAGGTAATGATTTTGTGCAAAGTAAAACCAAAGCAACAGCACACAAAGAAAAAACAAAACATGCAGCATGCAGGAAACCACCACCAAATGAGATGACAGGGACAGAAGGAAAAAAAGATAAATACTTACAGCTAAATCATTGGACTTGTCTGTGGAAAAAAAAAAAAAAAAAAGAGTGAAATTAGGTTTTCTTGTAGCGTGACTGCCGGGCTAGGTAGAGGCTGACGGCCTCCTCCTTAGGAACCTGTTCGAAGGATTTGGCGATGGGGGCGGGTGCATCGGAGGACAAATTGGCGCTAACCTCTCGAAGAACTGAATTGGTGTAGCTTTCCCGAAGGGCCTTCATTAATGATGTTGCATAACCTGCAGACATAATAATAATAATAATAATAATAATACTGTATAAAGATCATTGCCACTGATCACAGATGTCTCGTGCGCCATCTCAAAATATGATAGAACTGCATGACACTGCTTACCGTATGAGGCTGCCTCTTTGATGGGACGCACCACATGGGCACCTTTTCTGAAGCGCGGATAACGCACGCAGTACTTCTCCGTCCCATCACTTCTCCGTGCTGTCTCGCGGTTGGCATTGTGATTGTAATGCAGCGCCGCTAAGAGAAGCCTACAAAATAACACATTTGAGAACATTTTTGAAACTTGGTGTATGTATGACAAAATACTACAATAGGCATGATAATAGGTACTATTATTACTATAAAAGGCATAATAATTGGCAGTATTATTCCATTGGATAGCACTGACCTGCTATACATCCCAAGGTATGAAAACCCTGTGTGCTTGGGCGCGAAGTGCAAGATGAGGGAGTGGTAAGCCTCAAGGGAGAAGGTCTGATGCTGTGGAGACAGCTGTCGAACATCTTTTAGTAAGGCAGTCCTCGTGATTATGTTCTCCAACTTTACTGCTGCCAATGAGCCTGCAAAGACCAAGACAGGTAGGCAGACAGACACACAGATGGAAAACGTACAAATAGACAAGAAGATAGATAGACAAAATTAATTTTTTTAATGGAAACACATGAAATTGTCCTGCATATGAATTATAGCAAACATAAACAGTAAACAGAATGTTATGAGATTGCCAGGGAATGAAAAAATAATTTCATCACAAAGGTCACGTCAAAGCATCCAGACAATCACTCAGACAGCAAATACAACAAAACTGTAGAGCGTGCATAATACCACATACTGCGTTGCGTGTACTGTACCTGGGTCCAGCCACTCTTTGTTGCGCTGATCCCCGTCTAGAGGGCCATGGGCACAACTGGAGAAGGCAAGGGGTGTCATGGTCATGGATGTCCTGGATGTGGTTGACTAAACTTCTCCATTTGGCCTCCATGACCGCTGGGTTGCCATCTGGGGTTGAGGCTGCAATCCAATAGAGGTGATTCACTATAGCAGGCCTCCACAACTGTAGTTGGTCACACTCTTTTGAAGCTGCATCCAATGCCTTCCCCAGACCTGTTTTAGAACAAATGGTATTAATTGATATGCACTAACAAAAACAGCTTCAAGGTTCCAACAATGGATACATACTTTTGGCAATGTGCCACACATCAAAATACTCTACCAAAGCTACAGTACACAAAAAAATGAGCATTCAAAATGGTCTATGTTGGTTTTAAATTATCTCACTTGTGGTGGGGGTCACACGTGTAAGGTGGCTCCTCATCAAACAAGTCCTCCTCATCCTCCTCATGCATCGGCTCTTCGAGCACCCACGATAAATCACTGATGACAGAGGCATTATCATAATCTTCATCTGTCTGTTCAGGACTAGCGAGGGGAGTGGAGGTTTGTGGGCTGAATGACGTCTGTGTGCCCACGCTGACCATCTTGGGCTTCAGGTTAACCTGCACAGCTGTGGAGAGGCAGTAAACATACCCAAACATGTGACAATTATGGCAAATCTAAGCGGCTATGTTTTGGTGTAGGCTATGTATTAATTTAATCAATGTGTATGGAAATGTCCTGCTTGCATAGATACTGGCAATGTTTTAGACAGAATATCTACCCTTAAAATACCCAAGATTTACCGTGAGACCATCGGGGGGGCTTCAGATAACACTGTGTCTCAGCGTCAGAAGTGGAGGAGGGCAAGGGCTGATCCCCAGTATCGACACTCTCCACAGTGTCTACACTGTCCACGGTCTCCTGCTGTGAGGCGTCTGTCAACATCTTGCGAAAACAAATATAAAAAAGGGTCAGCGAAATGCAAGGGTGTAGTGGTGAAATAAGAGGTGGGTACACTATGAATACTTAGATCAGTGATTCGCAACCAAGGGTACACGAGCACAGTGCAGGGGTACATGGAAACATTTAATAATTTATTTTCAACTTGGAAGTACTGAGAATTATTTACTTATCTTTGAAATGCCAAGACGATAAGTAAATATTCCCAGTCATTTCATAAGTTCATCAATAAAATGGGACGTGTGTGCTACAACTAGTTTCCCAGTGGAAACAATAACCTATGGCACAGCCGTACCAAAATCATAACAGTGTGAGTGGGTGAGAAAAAGGCTAAGAGGGTACACAAGAGAAAAAACTTAGATTACAGTACAGTGGACCCTGATATGCGCTACTCAATGTTTTAAAAAATACATAAAAGACATTCAGAACATATCTGATGATGTTGAAGGTTACTGTTAAATGTTTACACCAATACTAGTGGTAATAAATGTCTAGAGTACATGTGGTGCATAAACTCTATGAGGTAGTGAATTTACTGAGAGGTAGCTAAACTCTGAAGTGAGAAGTGGATAAACTGTTTCTGACATTTCAGCGGTGGGTAAACTGCGTTTACTTGCGTTTAGCCTCCACTACAGCCCTGGCGACACGGTCACGGTCAAATATATGTGAAAGAGAACCGTAGCAGTCTAACACAAAACGCAAATACACTATTGTGAAAGCCGCTTGATGATCATCACCACTGATCCAAACACTAGCCATGAAGCTTTCATGACGATATGGACATTTACTTCAGGGCAATTTGGTTTTGGCTCATATTCGTGAATCACGAAATATGCTCTTCTAATGTCTGAGTGATCTTGCTTGTAGTGGAGGCTGTGTCAAAGGGAACATACACACAGAGCTAGCTAACACGCAACTTGTAAACATTAATGTTAGCATGATGCTTACCGTGGCAATATTTCGCTTGCGGCAGACGGTGTCTCTCGACCTCGGGACAGGGCAAGCAGAGAGGTTTGCATTCACAGACGGCACGGCGGTAGGAATTAACTTAGCCATCCTCTCACTCTTTAAACCAAGTGCGACCATCTTGGCATCCCCTGAGTGGTAATCCTCCTCCTTGAAATGCGCGCTGCATATTCTCGAGTAGGCAGTGACAGAGCTAGCTGAAAAATCTGCCCGCCTAATCTTGACAAATTGCACCCAGCTTCGGAAGATCCCTTTGTCCTTGGGGAAACAATGGACCCTATGTCCAGTTTTGCTAGAGTTCTTGCACCCGGCACAAACACAGTAATACACCATTTTGTCTATTTATTATCTACTCTTTCTCTAAGTACTCTTCTCTATCTGTTATGCTATGCTATCTCTCACTATCTATCTATGTTATGTTATGCTATGCTATGATATCTATCTATCTATCTGTCTATCTGTCTATTTACTTATATATCTGACACTGTCACTCTTTCACTAGCTGCTACTCTCACTACTCGTCTCACTCTCTCTCAATGGTATCAAGGCGGGCTTTCGTCTGCGAGTACCTCAAGTGACGTCATGGAATGCATGCGGGAGAAATAAGAATCATCGCTAACCGCTAAAATATCACCTACTTTTCCTTATTATATTTCTTTTTTGTAATACCCTACAACATCAAATACAATGGATAACTGTTTAAATGTTTATTACCAACTAGAAAATTGTCCAAAAAAAAAAAAAAAAAAACCTGCACCATGGGCTTTAAGCTGCCCGCAATCATTACACATAGTCTTCTGTATTAAAGCAAGGCAGGCAATTTTATTTTATTTTTTATATTAAAAATAGAAACAAAGAAGCATATTACAAATATAATAGAAGAATATACAAATAAATAAACTACGTTTTTCAGGGACAGTAGCATGGTTTATTAAACGTAGTAAGAAATACTACTGAAATTGAACAAACAAATGTAAAAATTAAACACTGTATAGTGTTTTATTTTCACTTTATGAATTAAATATATGATATAAATACATTAATACATTGATGATAAGGATAAAAAAGTGATTTAGTCAAAACCAGTATGTTTTTTATTAACATTAATGAAACTTATGGCAACAGTTTGAGGCGGATGTCCCTTTAAGAATGAATGCACGGATTCAGTTACACATCCGATTTTCTCCCATTTGTCTTCGTTTATGTAGGACATGACAGACTCTGTTAATATTGGATACTCCACACTCCACAATTGAATAGTCCACATGATGTGCATTTTGACATAATTGCTGTGAAAGAGAGCTGAATTCACAATCGCATGCATGTGAGAGGCGCATCTGTGCTCGTACTTCAGTCAAGTCAAGATCCAAATCATCTTCATTTATATAGTGCTTTTAACCCCAGGTGGAAAAAAAGTTCACTAAAATACAAGTGCACATAGTACACTTCCATAATGTACTTCCATAATGTACTTAAAGTGCTCTATTTTCGCGCACTTATTTTGTACTTAATATACTAAAAGCTTATCTTTAGTACTTCTTAAGATAAACTTAAGATCATCTTAGTGTACTCAACTGTGCTATTTTGAGACACACTGAAGATGAACTAAAGTGTATTTTTAATATACTATTTCAGCTTTTTTTTAAAATTATTTTGTTGCCACTTTTAGTAAAACTGAAACCATCTTTAATGCATTTTAAATACAATAATAAATTATTTGAAATATAATAATATATAATAAATATATACAAATTATACTTATAATGTATTAATAGGTTGAAAAAGTGCACTAAAATACATTTTATTAAAGTACACTTCCATAATGTACTTAAAGAGCATATTGCAGGTTAAAAAAAAAATCAAAATGAATATATAACCGTGTATGAAAATATCATATGAAAAGATAATGCAGGATTTAAAATGTTTTAAAACGACATAAGGACACCAATTTAGTAGATAAAGTGAGCGTTTCTTTGACTGCTTGTAAAAAAAGTTTTGTTTTTTTTCAACATCGCGTCATTTTACGTCACATGAGGGAGATGTGTGCTGTGCTCTGCGGCTCTACCGTAGCTCAGTGCAGAGTAGGTTGGTATTCAGTAAGAGCGGTCGTGAGTCAGTGTGTTTTCAGTAGTTTTTGTATTTCAATTTATCATCGTCATGGTAAATTATTGTGTTTGTGGAGCTTGCAAAAACTCCAGCCTGTCAGGACATCGAGTCCACCGGTTTCGTAACAAGAAAAGGGACGGCGCTATCTTTCGTGCCTGGTCGCGGTTTGTGCAGGTGAAGAGACGGGATTTCTCTTCCGCGTCGGCTTCGGAAAATGAAAACTGAGCTACTCGTTATTGTGTTTGTGTGGACCGTTTATCAGTTTGGACCAGTGCAGCGCGAGCCTGATCAAGCAACACTGTTACTGCGAGATCCAGTAAATAAAGCATTTGAATTCACCACTGAAGTAATAACATCGGTGCGAGATCTAGTGAGAAATATTCACATTTCTCCGTTATTAACGGATCAAACAGTGCTGACGTGGAAACCAGGAATAAACTGTGCAATGAATGAACTATCCAGTGTCCACAGATCAGCAACATTCACCATGGATTTACTGTAGTAACACTACTGTCTGCAACCATGGACGTTTGACAGGAATAGTAGGATAAAATGCTTTCAATTTACATTACGTCGGTTTTATTTTGACATTATGAATACAATTGCTGCCCTCAAATGTTAATCTGAACTAAAATAAACCTTTGTTTATAGCCTACTACCAATATTACATTTCATTTTGTCCAAGGAGCTGTTTTCTTTTATTTGCTTAAAGTAAAAAAATATCATATTTATGATGTTAGTTTTAATAAATAAAAAAAATAATTAATTCAAGGAAACGTATCTATAAGCTAACACTGGTCTCTCAACAAGACAGCTGCCCTGTTCTTCACTATCTCCTCACACCACAACTCAATTTGTCTCCTCTGACCGTTGTTCTGTCTAACATTAATCCTGGCCTGTCCCTGCTTTCTTGGCTGCCTAGCAGGCTCATAATTGTATAGCTGTGCTCTGTCATACGAGTAAGTATGAACAATTTCCTCAGCGTCCGAAACGTCATGCGATCCATTATTTCCCTGTTGTTTGAATCGACCGCTCTCCCTCGTGCTACGTCACGCCCGTCACGCCCATTTTCAGATGCGGAAGTAAAATTTTCTCACAAAAACGACTCCAGAAGCCACTGTAGCGCATTTAGAAGTTTTTTTTTTGAAGAAAATCTAGTTCCTACATTATTTTTCTATACAATGACTTATTGGGTCTTCTAACCTGCAACATACTCTTTAAAGTGCTCCATTTTCGCACACTAATTTTGTACTTAATATACTAAAAGTTTTTCTTTAGTACTTCTTAAGATAAACTTAAGATTTTCAACTGTGCTATTTTTAAATATGCTTTTAACATTTTTTTTATATCAGCTATGCATTCCGTTAATTTTGTGAATTGGTAAGTTTCGTCGGGGCATGAAGAAATATAGAGCTGAGTATCATCAGCATAACAGTGAAAGCTAATGCCATGCTTCCTAATGATATCTCCTAATGGTAGCATAGAGTGAACAGCAGCGGTCCTAGTACTGAGCCTTGTGGTACGCCATACTGAACTTGTGATCTGAGGCTGCACCTCTGCCGCAGTGTGTGGTCTGCAAGGAGGTGCTAGCAAATGATAGCATGAGACCATGCAAACTTCGGCGTCACCTTGAAACTAAGCACACAAATTTGGTGAACAAGCCAGTTGAGTTTTTTGAGATGAAATGTGATGATTTGCAGTCACAAAAAAGTATAATAAAGTCGTTTGGCACTATTAACATGAAGGCGACAGAAGCATCTTATCGTGTTGCGCTACGTATAGCGAAGGCAGGCAAACCCCATAACATTGGCGAAACATTGCTACTCCCTGCAGCTAGAGATATGTGTTCAGTGATGCTGGGAGAAGCAGCTGCTGCTAAACTTGACACGATCCCTATCTCTGACAATACCATCCAGCAACGAATATCAGACATGGCTGGTGATGTCAAAGAGCAGGTCCTGGACTGTGTTCGTAAAAGCCCTTTTCACGCCATTCAGCTGGATGAGTCCACTGACGTTGCACACTGTGCTCAATTGACGGTGTACGTTCGCTTTATCAAAGAGCACAGTGTGCAGGAAGATTTTTTGTTTTGCGTTCCTCTACCCACCCGCACAACAGCTGACGAACTTTTCAAGGCATTGAATAACTTTTACCAGGCTAATTGCCTTGACTGGGGCCGGTGTTGTGGGATATGCACTGATGGGGCAAGAGCAATGACTGGCCGTCACAGCGGTCTCATAAAACAGGTGCAGGCAGTTGCCCCTGCGGCTGTCTGGAAGCACTGCATTATCCATCGCCAAGCTTTAGCAACAAAAATGATGCCCCAAGAATTACGTGCCGTTCTTGATGAGGCTGTCAAAAGTGTGAACCTAATTAAATCGCGTGCCCTAAACGCCTGTTCTCAATCCTCTGCAATGAGATGGGCGCTAACTTCCAGCAGCTGCTCCTGCACTCCGAGGTCAGATGGCTCTCTCGGGGCAAAGTCCTCACCAGGCTGTGCGATTTGTGCGAACAAGTCCTCCTCTTCCTCACCGAGATTAACTCCCCACTGGCAAAACATCTGGCAGACATGAACTGGCTTGCTAGGTCGGCCTATCTCTCCGACATCTTCGATAGGATCAACTCCCTCAACACCTCTCTCCAGGGCAAAGAGTGTCATGTCTTTTCGGCACACGACCAAGTGTCTGGGTTCAGGAAAAAGCTGGACTTGTGGTGTGCTCGTGTTGAACGAGGTTCGGTGGAAATGTTCCCAATCCTGGAGGATGTTGCGGAGAAGACAGGGCTGCCTCTTATCTCTGTCCAACCGGTCATCACTGTGCATTTGAATGGGTTGCGTGACCAGTTTGGGGAGTATTTCGGAGAGGACGCAATGGGAAATCAGTGGGTGAGAAATCCGTTCTCTTTCTCCCCCACACCCCGTGATGGACTGAACCTGCAGGATGAGGAGGCCCTGGTCGAGCTCAGCATGAATATGGACTTGAAGCAGAGACTGGGAGAAATGCCGATCACACGTTTCTGGTTGTCTGTGGAGAACGAGTTCCCCCAGATCTCCACTAAGGCTATGAAAGTCCTAATCCCCTTCACCTCCACCTACTTGTGTGAGTGTGGATTTTCCGCACTGACCCTAATTAAAAACAAATACAGATCAAGGCTGCAGGTGGAGGACGACTTGCGTTCATTTCTCTCTGAAGTGCAGCCCTCCATCGAACGCCTCTGCGCATCAAAAGCGCGGCCTCATTGTTCCCACTGATATGGACGGTTAAATTGAAACTCCGTATTACGGAGCCCGGGAAGTCACCTGTGGGCGAAAAAAATAATAATCCGTGGAGACGGTCATGCAGTCCGTCCGCTCAGTTTATAAAGCGTACTCACAAATTCTCAAACTGTTCCCTCTGTTTAACAAATTGTGCCCACGACGAGTTTCTAATCCGCGCTCTCAGATTTTTAAACCGTGCCTTCAGTTTTTGCAATCTGTGCACAAATTCATAAACCGTGCCCACGCTTTCGCAATCCGTTCCCACGGGTTTGTAAACTTTACTCACGGATTTGTGGCTCGCCCTCATTTTAGAAGAACACCAAGACTGTTGTTAACGAATCTTATTGTATACTGTTTTATTGTGTATTAAGTGGAATACATCAAATTGTCTTAACTGGGTCTGCATGCTTAAAGTGATTCTCAATTGTAAAGGGTATGGGGTGGATATATGATTTAATATGAATGACGTGCATAAAAAAATCTTTTGTTTATTTGTGATAATCTTAGCACTTCATTATTATTGTTTTACCTGTATTATGACTGATATTTGACGGTCATCAGGTCAGGTCTGCCCCAAAAACTTTTCCAATTGTCTATGAATTATATATTATTTTGCGGACACCACTTAGACAACCAGCCACTGAGTGAGGACAATCTACTAAGTATCTCATCAATCCTGCGAACAGGAAGGGGGCCAGAGCAAATTACATTGCCTGACATCGTACTTGCGAGTTCAGACACCTCTTTAACATTAATTTTGGTGATCTCCGACTGGCGGAGTCGAACATCATTAGTGCCGACATGAATAATAATCTTAGAGAATTTACGATTAGCATTAGCCAGCCTTTTTAAATTTGCTTTGATGTCAGGTGCTCTGGCTCCCAGAAAACGTGACTATCGTTCCGTGTGATAGAATCGCCAATAACTAGGGCACATTCAACAGGATTCACAGTGGGTGTTTCACTGAGAGGGGAGAACCTATTTGAAGTTGCAATCGGAACGGAAGAGCGGTGTTTTGTCCTGCGACTACAGCGTCTCACCGTCACCCAATTGCCCTGCTGCACGGGCTCTATTTTAGCCGTGTAGAGCTGGTGATACTTTGAGCAAAGTTTCATGTTGTATCGAGCCTCCTTAGTGTTTTAAAAATAGTGATTTTTGATGCTATCATAAAAGTGCCCCATTCACTCCCATTCACAAGGCATTTTATCCTAAAATGAAAATACTGTCAAACTTAAAAGTGGCGTTTCCATTCTAATTATGATTTAAAATGAAAGTTTGCCTCGGGTAGATAAACAAAAAGAGCCTAGGTTGCATTTTGGCGAGAGTTACCCTTTAAATCTGCAGTTTTGATATTTACCCCTTTATAAAGGCATTTTTTTATGGATAATTCTTAAAGGGATAGATAAATTCTGTCAGTAATTACTCAACCTCATGTTGATTCAAACCCGTAAGATCTTCGGAACACAAATTAAGATTTTTGATGAAATCTGATGTCTTGGGGGGGCTCCATTGACACCAATTTAATGAACACTTTGAAGGTCTAGAAAGGCAGGAAATAAATCATTAAAATAGTCAATTTGACTACAGTGGTTCAACCTTAATTTTATGAAGCGACGAGAATAATTTTTGTGTGCCACAAAAAACTATATAACGATTTTATTCAACAAGTTCTTCTCTTCCGTATCAGTCTCCGACGCGTGTTCAAGAGGGCACCATGTGTGTCATCAATACGTGTGTTGATGATGCGTTCTGACCAAGTGGCAACCTCCCCTTCTCTCTCTTGAAACCAACACGGAAGTGAGTTAAACTGCAATTCTTTAACTGGCCGCTTGGGCTGGCTGCAGAAGTGAGTCAAATCTGTATCTCCCCCATGTTAAAATTACCAACTTTACAGCAGAAAAAAAACATGTTTACAGCCTGGATCTCTATGTGGCTTTGGTCTATACAGCTAATTTTGCCCTTCATAACAACTGTGAGGGGGGTGCATTTTTTTATAACTCATCCGTTTAGTTGATGAATATTTAAATTTCTGCATTTAAGGGTGTGAGTGACACTTGAGTGACAGGTGGGTGATGTCGCTGATGTCAATGCTAGCCATTTGTCTGCTGTTACTAGCCGTCACTTCACCTCAGCAAATGTTACTGCTGAACTTGCTTTCTCTGCAGTGTTTGTGCTTTTTTTTCGGGGATTATTTCATACAATTTAATACACCCATTACTTGGGTACAAAGCCCACGGCTTTGGATTCCGTCGTTATCGTCAAGTATCGTTCGAGAGAACAACCAGCGCTGTATTTCAGTTGTTTTCCTCTGTGAACATGCACTAATGGATGTCTGACAATTTCGTTGCTTTTTGGAGTTTTCAAATTTAAAAACGTCAATAAAGGCTCGTTCGTTCTGCTCTCACGGAACAGATAGATTATAATATGCTATAATATGTACCGTCAGATGAAATCATGCAGGCGTCGGCGCTTTCTCCGTCCATGCTATAAATGCACATCCATGAATGAGCGCAGATTTTCTAGCGCATTTACTTGAACTTCATAGGCAATATATCTATGGTTTAACCCATTTGAGAGGCGGCCAAAGTCAGAATTTAAAATGGACTGAAAAGCTCTCTACGAACTTGACGAGCGATGACGCGCTGACGGACCATAGACTCTAAAAAAGACTGACATGTATGCGCACAAATCACTGTCACACACACACTCTCAGAGTAATATTAAGTTACTGCAATACATTTTCAACTAGCAGAATAGTACAGAATCACGATACACAGTCTCACTTGTTGCCATGACTATTAACTATTATAATATTTCGAAGGGCAAAAACAGGAACTTTTAATTGGCTTTACATCATCAAGTGTCAGTTTAGCGTGAGGCACTGTGCAGTCGCGGCAGACTTGGTACTGTCAGTAGCATAACCTTATAGCATTAACGTTACCCAGAGCCGTTAACAGCCTGAGCTAAACTCAATCACGTTGAGCTATTTGGGCGTGATTTCTCAGCCTCTGCCCATTTTCTGTTATCCGGGAGTGACGCAAGGCCAAGATGGCGACGGCCGGCTCCGCCCACTTTAGGCTTCAAAAATGCTTTTCAGAAACCTACGGGTGACGTCACGGACACTACGTCCATATTTTTTTACAGTCTATGGTTCTGACATATGACCTGAAAATGCAGGGCTGTGTTTTCAAGCAGAGGAAGATGTACGTGAGGTAATGCATGTGTCGTGGTGCTCTCGTGAATGCGCGTTGGAGACTGATATGGAAGGGAAGACATTGTTGAATAAAGTCGTTATTTTGTTTTATTGGCGCACAAAAAGTATTCTCGTGAACACATAAAATCCAAACATGATGGAAAAAGATTTTGAAATTTGCTCTAAAGAAAGCAAAGAGTAACACATATTGAGATTACAGGTAACACCTCTTTCAGTAGCCTAGTGGGTTTAGGATTTAGTATACATGTTTTTGGTTTTGATGCCTTAAATATGTTAATGTCTTTATGTCTGATGTTTTGTGGCATTAAACTCTGGTTAACTTGTATTTGTCTCTTAGATCTGACGGCATTTAAATTGGAGAGTCAAGAACTAAATGAAGTAGAAGAGAAAGATCAGTATGGGAAACATCATGATTACATAAATGGAGAAAAATCTTTTAGTTGCTTGAGTTTCACTGAAAAACGAACCAAAGTCCACATGAAAATTAATACTGGAGCAAAGCCATTCAAATGTAATCAGTGTGGAAAGACTTTCACAAAAATAAACGGCCATAACAGACATGTAAAAATTCACACTGGAGAGAAGCCTTACAGCTGCCAACTGTGTGGAAAGAGCTTTACAGAAAAGGGACATCTTACAGTCCACATGAAAATTCACTCCGGAGATAAGCCTCACACCTGCCAACAGTGTGGAATGAGCTTTGATGAAAAAGGACACCTTAGTACCCACATGAGTATTCACACTGGAGAGAAGCCTTTTGCCTGCAAGTTGTGTGGAAAGGGCTTCACTGATAAAGGAAACATTAAAGTCCACATGAGAATTCACACTGGAGAGAAGGCATTCATCTGCCAACAGTGTGGAAAGAGTTTCACTCAAAAAGAACATCTTAAAGGCCACATGAGAATTCACACTGGAGAGAAGCCTTTTACCTGTAAATTGTGTGGAAAGAGCTTCACTGATAAAGGAAACCTTAAAAAACACACAAGAATTCACAATGGAGAGAAGGCGTTCACCTGCCAACAGTGTGGAAAGAGTTTCACTCAAAAAGGACATCTTAAAGGCCACATGAGAATTCACACTGGAGGGAAGACTTTCTACTGTCAAGAGTGTGGAAAGAGTTTCACTCAAAAAGGAAACCTTAAAGTCCACATGAGAATTCACAACGGAGAGAAGCTTTTCACATGTGATCAGTGTGGAAAGAGCTTCACCACAGAAACAAACCTTGAGTATCACATGAACATTCACACCGGAGAAAAGCCGTTCACATGTGATCAGTGTGGAAAGAGCTTCAAACATAAAGGAACCCTTAATTGCCACTTGAGAATTCACTCATGAAATGTTGAAAATTGTTCAGTCTAAACTGACACCTAAAAGGACACTTGAACTCTTTGGGGTTGACTAACACGCCAGAGCATTCTGCTGGATTTTTTTCACATAGCAGCAAAATCGACTTAAAATACTCTGCATTTATGGTCATACAGATAAAAGCAATACTTCATGCAAAACTGTAAAGGGTCTTTTTTTTATGTGTTCACCAACAATCAAAACAAAACATTGTGCTTTTGTAAAATAAACAAAACTGAGTGTGCTTTCTGCTGTCTCTGTGAACTTTTTTTCTGATGCGTGTCACAAAAACTAAACAAAACTCAGAGAATACTTGTCACACAGACACGGACAATATACATATAGAAATATTCACGTCTACTTTAGAATTATCTAATTCAATTGAAAACAATTATTCTCTTTTTATGCAATCTGTATTAAAAAAGAGAGATTTCCAGTCATTCTTGTGTTAGCTCATTACTGCTAATGTGAACACCTACGGACAGTGCACGCTATTCATATGGCAATGATGTGAGGTGATCCATAAAAACTGTCAACGCTGTGGTGGATTTTTAATAACTAAGATAGTAAACTAATTTTTCTGAATCTAACCTTTGTTAAACTTCTAACCTTAATTCAACCTGTTAAACTTTTAACCTGACTTCTTCTTTGGGTCTAACATTATGACAAACACTTACCTAACTTCCTCCTCTAGGTCTAACAAAAAATAACAAACTAAATTTTACTTCTTCTTTTAGGACAGGTCTTACTAACCTTTTGTTTTTAGCCTGCATTATGTCATGATATATATTGAGTAATCAACTGACTGTTAACCCTTTACAATGTTTTTTGATGATTTTGCTTATGCCAGTAACAGAGGGTAAAGAAGGGAGGGGTGTGCTTTACAAATTGAACCAATCATATTGATAGAAGGTGACGTTATGTTAGTGATTTTAGTCACGCTGAGTTTATTTTGATGTGTCTGTATTTGTCCTATAAAAACCTGATGTATTCTTTTTCTTGAGAGAGATTCTCTGAGAATTGCTCGAGTACTCTCCCGGCCGTAAATAAAGAACTCAAAGGACATTTGCTGAAGTCTGTCTGTCATTTTCTGCTGCGCAGCAGGTGAGATAGTTTAGAGAAATAGATTATATATTGAAGCGTCGATTGGAGACGTTAGGGATCGTCGATTGGAGACGGCCCAGGTATTTATTAAGCGTCGATTGGAGACGTTAGGGATCGTCGATTGGAGACGGCCCAGGTATTTATTAAGCGTCGATTGGAGACGTTCGGGATCGTCGATTGGAGACGGCCCAGGGAGATTGTCGATTGGAGACGGCCCCGGTAGACTTAGGTCAGATGAGATAGGACGACAACGCATATTTCATTTTATTTAGCCTTAATTTTATTAGAAGACCTCAATGAGATTAAAAATCTCTTTTACAGGTGTGTCCTGGCCTATGGATATGTGGCCCAGATATACAAATGCACAAATGCTATAATAAATAAAACAAAAACACACTAGAGTTCTCAAAAAGTATTGAATACTGTACTTTGGCTGTTGAGCGGCATTGTAAACACTGTCAGAAACCACGCTAGACTTTGCATGTTTCGACTGTTTTTACCGAACACTTCCTTGAACGTACATGCACATACATAATGATCAATGAGAAAACTTGTTACTAACTCCAATACTATTGTTTTTAACAAAAGCAAAATTAAAACTCAAGTTCAGAAACACTGCTGTGAACATCATAAACTTAAAAAAGGTTATGCAAACAAATCTTTCCACAAATAAAGTCTCTGTGATGCACTTGTCAACTACAAAAAGAAAAAAGTCTATTTCTATTACAAAGGTATTTCTGTACTTTGATTCTGTATTATGACTGGTAATGCTAAGGCTTTCTTATCACACACCTACAGCGTGTCATCTAGGGCGACATAATGTGTTGTGGAGTATGGGGCATAGCAGCAGAAGGTTCTAAGGAAGGAACAGATGTCCCTGATTTGCCTCGGGTAATTGCTAACTTGGATCCACGGGCAGGTTACCTTCCTCAGCATCCGTCGTACAGTCGGGTAGATCTTGTTCATGTTGAGTAGCTGTACTCCCTGGAATGGCTTGCAATTCCTGCAAAGTTCTCCATGGTCAGTTGACACATAGTATGACCTCGGCACATAGTATTTAACATTCCCTTTTGTTGTCCACTCCTTTTCACCATCCAACTTTAGGCGCACAGAGTCCCCAGGACGAAGCGGTGAAAAGGATCTAGCACCAAGTCATCGATTAAAGAAGTATCTGTAAGATTCCTTCACTCTGTGATCCTTAACTTTCACTCTTTGCAAGTCAGGCCATTCTGGGGTCAATCTAATTGCTGTCACTGGAACTGTAGTACTGAGGTGCCTACCCATGAGAAGTTACGATGGACTGCACCCCGTAGCTGCTATTGGACCAAGAAAGGGTCATCCTGCTTCTAAATCATCTTTGCTGTCTTAACAGCCCTTTCTCCAAGGAATCTCCAAGGTATCTCCATGGACCTGGGGGTAACTTTGTCACTTTGTCATTGATCTGACACAACTGACATTGACTCACGTTGCGTTTTAGATCAGTGCCCTTGGTGGCCTTCATGAATGCGAGCGAGTACTTCGTCTTTAATTTTTTTGGGATCATGATTGTATTTACTATTACTATTTTCTACCCGTGCAAGAGAAGCCCTGTCGACTCAATCAAAAAACCCTGTTGGCTAAGGTAGACCCGAAAATCGACAGGCACCGCTTTTACATGTTTAGGCCACCCTTGCTGAACATATTTAAGCACACTTTGCAGCTCCTCATCTGTTTTCGTAGCATCAGATATCTGCTGTAGCTTCTGAGAAGAAGCTGGCAGGTGCTTCTCAACTCCAGCTATGTAGGCCTCGACTTCCTCTTCGAGCTCTGAGGGTTCTGATTTGGCCAGGGGGTGTCTGGACAGCGTGTCTGCTATAAGCAGAGACTTTGCAATGGCTCTTAGTAGCTCATTCAATGGCTGTAGCACAGTAGCGCTGTGTGGCAGGTAACAGCAAAGGTAATTAATCATACCCAGCATCCGCTTTAACTCTGTCAGATTTTGGGGTTCTTTGAGGTCCCGAATAGCACAGACCTTGTCCGGGTTGGGCCTGATGCCCTCTTGACTGAGACTATGTCCCACAAAACCCAGTTCCTTTTGGCCAAAGATGCATTTTTCCTTCTTTAGCTTCAGCCCTGAGGCTGAGTCTAGTCTATGGCATCAAGTCTATGGTCATGTTCTTCACGCGCATGACCATATACCAAGATGTCATCCATGTAGCAGCACACTCCCTCGACATTCCGAAGTAGCTCAGTCATGTGATACTGAATATCTCTGGAGCACTAGTTATACCGAACGGCAAACAACGAAAGTAGTAACTCTTAAAGGAAGTAATGAAAGTAGTCAACCTCTTGCTGGCGTCATCTAGAAGAATCTGCCAGAAACCACTGGTCGCGTCCAGACTGAAAAAAAAATTCCCAGTTTAGAAGTGATGGTTTAGAAGTGATGTCATCCAAGGTTGGCAGAACATACTTTTCGTTCAGTAGTTTGAGGTCGACGCAAATCTACAATATAGCTAGTCTACAACAAAACTATGTCAATAGCTTAAATCAAGTGAAATATGATCCAAGTAAACCACCGACTCCTCTTGACATGGCCTCATCGTCTAGTTTGTCATACTTGTGAGTGTGTTAATGACAAAAAAATAGGCTGCTACTTGGTGATTCCACAAGATAGTGGTAGATGGCTGAATAGTCCATATTTGATTATTAATCCAGTTTTCGACCATTTCAAAGGGACACCTCTGTAACCCCGTATCCAGTAGCTTCTTTAAATACCGCTCACGGTCCTCGGCCGGCATGAGAGTGTGTTTGTGCCATTTTTGCTATCAAGAAGAGATCTTTGCAGATCTAGAGCGAGCAGTTCTGTTCTCAGGGGAATCCGTTTGTCTTCCCCCAAAAAGGGGCATTACCCTTCGATGACGCAAAAGTAGCGTTGGTCTATAGTCAGCTGCGCTGTGCATTATGGGATGTTTGTTGACAGATTACACTTTAGCACCTGAGCCTCATGTCAGCTCGCAGACAAACTTGAAGTTGTGAGGCAGAGCCTCATAGAAATTTGGTACAGTATTTATTAATCTTTGTGAATGTTGTTTATTAACAATACAGCTGTTCATTGTTTGTTCATGTTAGTTCACAGTGCATTAATGTTAAGCATACAACATTTGATTTTAAGAATGCTGAAATTAATACTAAGATTACTGTTCATTCTTAGTTCATGTTAACTAAAGTAGTAAACTAATTTAACAAATAAAACCTTATTGTAAAGTGTTATCAAAAAATAATATAAATGTTGGTCATGTGTGTAAAACAGTGAGAGATTTCCACCACACTCATCCACTATAAGGAAAATAAAGCAGTGGACACACAATCAATTTAATTAAAAATAAATATTTTTAGTAATTAATTTAGAACATTTGCATTAATTTTGCACAATTGATAACATATTGCAAAATGTTACCCAATGGTTGTTGCATTTTATTTTTAGTCTGTTAAGTGTAGGCCGGAAGTTTTTTGTATTTTTATTAGAGCTTTATCAAAAACAATAATGGTTTGTCAATCTTTCCACATACACAAAAAATGCATCAATCAATAATTGGTTTGTTGTTGAAAAAAGTTACCCACTTCTGCACACAAACATTAGTGTTAGTGTTACATCAGTGGCACTTACAGAATCGCACACAGCTGATGTAGTTTAGACTTTTTAAGTGGTAGTTATTAGTGATTAAGATTAAATGTGTATTTTACCAACGCCACTTTTGTTTTCAGGACTTTTATTTTGGAGAGGAGATGTGACGTCATAAGGCTGCGCCACGCTCCTGCATATGTTGTGATTCGGCTGAAGAAAGGTTTGTTTTAAGCATTTTAAAGTGTTTAAATGAACGCAAACTGGTGAATCAATTTAATATCTTTTACAGGTTATGTAAAAAAGGTTAATTCATATTGAATATAACATTAAAGTGAGTTATCTAACATTATTGTACGTTTTTTGTGCAAGTTAAGCAAATACATACATGAGTAGCAGCAAAGGTGTGTCTCATTTCGCTCCCTACATCGTGAATTAATTTATCATAAACATGAATTCCGCTATTTGCAAGTAGTGATGAGAGAAACGGAGCTTTTGAAACTCAAGGGTCAACTGAATCAATCAAAGCTGCACAGAATGATTCACTGTGTCGACTCGCTCGAATCACCTAAAACACGGACGACTCCTGCTGGTCAAACAGTGTAAACAAGATCTACAAACACAAACAAGTAATGACAACTTTTACTAACCAGCTGCAAATGCTAGTTTGGAGTGTTTTTTTCTTCTTCTAATCAGGTGATTTAAGTCCATTAACTCTCTGACTGACTGACCAGTGAACTGAACTACTAAACTAGATCTTATTGAGACGCACACAGAGATTAAGTTTGCATTTATTTATTTTTCTGTTAATTGTTTCTGATATTAAACAGGACAGACTGTCCAAACACACAGAAAAACTCCTGGTGAAGCGACTGAAATCTATTACAATGATGCCGTATATTAAAGAGGAGAGTGAAGACTTCAAGATTGAAGAAACATTCAGTCTGAAACAAGAAGAAACTGAGGAACAAACAGGTCAGTTTCATTCTCAAAGCTGAACTCAGTCATTTGATCCTTATTAAAATGTCCAGTTCTACAGAAATGAGTGATATATTTTTGAAGAGTGTCCTAATTAAAGTAGTTTTATTTGACACTGAGCGGGTCGCCACGTTGATATCACATGAACAGACAAAAACTAATGCTACAACCTGAGAAGATCTGACTTCCATGTTGGACATTTGTTGTTGGACATTTCGACGTCACACATAAAATTAGGCAAAATAATACAGAGATAGCCTAAAAAACTATTATTTTGAGTAACATTCAACAAAATATCTACTCAATTTTTATGTTAAGATAGCCTATATTTATTGGGAATATACATACAAGTGTGAAATATGTAAATGCACTAGGAGCGTCAGCACATTCTCTTATGTAAAATATTGAAACCAGAGCATTGCATTGTCTAGAGTGCAGGAAAAGAGGTAAAAGTAAAACGATAACAAGAGGGTGGGATTAATAATAATACACAAATTAATATGCCAGTATCGAGTAGTGATGCACCGATCATGATTTTTCATGGCCGATACTGATATCTGTGTTGATGTTTTTCAACAAACAAGAAAGAATATGTATACATAAACAAGATGTTAATTTGGTATTTACCAGGCCAAACTGGCTTTTCACTGTTAAAACCATCTGAAATTAACGGCAACAACTGCACAGTTCACTACACAATCAACACACATCCATCAATCCAAACAAAGATGTTTGGCTATTTAATCAGCATTCAGCATTTGTTTTTGTTTTTAAATTCATTGTAAAGAAAAAAGGTATTTACCAGTGAAACTAAACAAAACCAAAAAATAATAATTATTCTAAAATGTCAAATCAAATAAAAGGGTTTTTCCTGGTTCAAAACGAGGCAGAGGTGGTAAATTCCTGATCATGTGTTTTAATAGTAAGATAATTAAATTAGTATTTTTCATAGACCATCTCAGTATCTCTAGGGGGGTCTAGGGGCATGTTCCCCTGGAAGAAAATTTTGTACATTTTAAAGATAAATTAATTAATCTGGTGCACTTTGAGTCACCTGAATCTGCTGTTGAAAATAAATAATCTACACACCAACCGCCCAAACGACATTCTCTGATTTAGATATCTGCATCTGATCATCGCATTACAATTATTCAAATTATCAGTGTTAAGCATGATAATATGGTAAAATATCACACTGAAGTAGAATGATTTAAAATTAACTTTTTAAAGCAAAATTACATTTCCTTAATAGCCTCAACAGAGGCTTTACTCCCTTCAAACTTAAATTGTCAATGTTTCATTACATCACTGTTGGAAAACACTTTTATTAGAATACATTTGATTTTGAATATGTCATGGACTTTTTGGAGCTGGCTCACTTGACCTGTATGGACCAGTTAGATCTTATGATATTTTTCCGTCGAGGACTATCCAAGCCGTTCAGCTCCCTTATGCCACTTCATCACCCTAGCTGGAATCTTCAACATTATATTGTCCATGCTCTTTTGCTGGCTGCATCAACTCTTACTATGGGTTTTGCAAAAGAGTCCTGCAAACTGACAGTATCCGCTGAGCCAGACACTGTTCATGTCACGTCCGCCGAGCCAGAGACCGTTCACGTCACGTCCGCCGATCCAGAGTCTGTTCACGTAACGTCCGCCGATCCAGAGACTGTTCAGGTCACGTCTGCCGATCCAGAGTCTGTTCACGTCACGTCTGCCGATCAGTCCGGTCC
This sequence comes from Abramis brama, assembly GCF_963993115.1. Taxonomy (NCBI): domain Eukaryota; kingdom Metazoa; phylum Chordata; class Actinopteri; order Cypriniformes; family Leuciscidae; genus Abramis; species Abramis brama. The sequence goes on from NC_139966.1 coordinate 13,136,625, forward strand.
AGAGACTGTTCACGTCACGTCTACCGATCCAGAGTCTGTTCACGTCACGTCTGCCGATCCAGAGTCTGTTCACGTCACGTCTGCCGATCAGTCCGGTCCAGAGACTGTTCACGTCACGTCTGCCGATCCAGAGTCTGTTCACGTCACGTCTGCCGATCAGTCCGGTCCAGAGACTGTTCACGTCACGTCTGCCGATCCAGAGTCTGTTCACGTCACGTCTGCCGATCAGTCCGGTCCAGAGACTGTTCACGTCACGTCTGCCGATCCAGAGTCTGTTCACGTCACGTCTGCCGATCAGTCCGGTCCAGAGACTGTTCACGTCACATCTGCCGATCAGTCCGGTCCAGAGACTTGAGTCTGTTCACGTCACGTCTGCCGATCAGTCCGATCCAGAGACTGTTCACGTCACGTCTGCCGATCCAGAGTCTGTTCACGTCACATCTGCCGATCAGTCCAATCCAGAGTCTGTTCACGTCACGTCTGCCGATCAGTCCGATCCAGAGACTGTTCACGTCACGTCTGCCGATCCAGAGTCTGTTCAAGTCACTTCTGTGAAGTGTGTCTCACTAGTGTCTCCGGACAAGATGACCGCCACCGAGCCAGTGTCTCCGGACAGGATGGCTGCCGCCGAGCCTGTTCGAGTCACGTCTGCTGAGCCAGTGTCTCCGGACAAGATGGCCGCCACCGAGCCTGTGTCTCCGGACAAGATGGCTGCCGCCGAGCCTGTTCAAGTCACGTCTGCTGAGCCAGTGTCTCCGGACAAGATGGCCTCCACCGAGCCTGTTCAAGTCACGTCTGCTGTGCCAGTGTCTCCGGACAAGATGGCTGCCGCCGAGCCTGTTCAAGTCACGTCTGCTGAGCCAGTGTCTCCGGACAAGATGGTCGCCGCCAAGCCTGTTCAAGTCACGTCTGCTGTGCCAGTGTCTCCGGACAAGATGGTCGCTGCCAAGCCTGTTCAAGTCACGTCTGCTGAGCCAGTGTCTCCGGACAAGATGGCTGCCGCCAAGCCTGTTCAAGTCACGTCTGCTGAGCCAGTGTCTCCGGACAAGATGGCCGCCACCGAGCCTGTTCAAGTCACGTCTGCCGAGCCTGTGTCTCCAGATAAGATGGCCGACACCGAGCCAGAGTCTCCGGACAAGATGGCCGCCGCCATGTCGCCTGAGCCCTCAGCAGAGATGGCCGCCGCCACGCCTGAACCTGAGCCCTCAGCAGAGATGGCCGCTGCCACGCTGTCTGTTCCTGTCCCTGAGCCGGTGTCTGTTACTGGGAGGTCCCTTGATAGGACCATGGAGGCTGCGCCTGTCTGGTCCGCCCTGAAGGCTTTCTTGCCTGTTCCTGATTCCATGTCATATTTCAAACATGTCATATTTGCATAAAAAATTTCATAGTTTAGTGAATTACACTTGATGACAGTTGTCATAAACATGCATAAAACCTCCTTCATATTCATGACACAGTCATGTCATGATTATGAAGGTGTCATGTCAGTCTTATGCACACCCCTTCAAGTGAAGTGTAACCATATGTATACGTGACATCACAGACATTACATCTATATTTTTTTTTACAGTCTATGGTATATATATAATATGTGTGTGTTATGTCAATTCTTGGGACATTTGCATGGTAATGGATATGGCAATTTTAATGTATTTGGTCTTGGTGGAATAGATCTGGTGCTGCTTCTGCAGAGCAGGTACAGAGACTTGGCTACTGCCAGTACATTCACAGACATGCTGCTGCACATGTAACATACATGAAAAACTTGTATTTATTAGGGCTGCCAACATTAATGCATGTGATTAATTCAGAATGCTTAAAAAATGTGATGCAAATAACACAAATATAGTACTGAAGCATGAGAATTTCCACATTCTGTTCCTTTCATTTCAAGCAGTGCACTTTAGGTCCCCCTTAAATCTTTTCCCGTCAGCGCTTTTGATGATTTTCACAAAACCTTTATGGCCCTCAGAAAATTTTGATGAATGAATATCTGAATATATGTCAAAATAATAAACGGACCCTCTGCTTTTTTAAAACATTTTATTTGAGCTTCATGCATTCTTTTTATCAACACTTGAATCTGGATAAGTTTCATTTAAAAAAGAAATATACATTTTGATCAAAAAGCTGAGGAAATCGTGTTTTTAACAAAGGCTATGTCTGGATCAGATTCAGAACAGTGATCAAAGCAGTTTGAGTAGTTTGCGTCTATCAACAACCCCAAAGCGTGCACTGTCTTAACTCTTATTGGGTTCGAGATCTCATTCAGTAATGTTAAAAAGCTTTGATTTATACGCTTATTAATGCTTGATTATCACGTAGGCTAAAATATACATGATCACTGCGTGACAGTACCCTACCTCCCAGAAAGGCGCAAGCTCGCGCCAACAGGGGAAGGAGGAGGTTCTGGTGGAGGACGGAAACCCAGATGAGGTGACAACTGAAGAAACCTGGGTGGTGTAGAAGGTGGGAGGAGCCAGGGAGAAGCCTGTAGTGGGGGAAGCCAGGTGCAATCCCAGAGTCCTGCCGGGATGGAAACACACAGTCATGGCGGAGATTTCTTTGACATGTTCATGGTGATGATTGATGGTGACGGTACCGATGGTGGTAGAGCCCTAGGTGCAGACAGAGAGCCAATGGAACCGGGCGACTCTGATGGCTTCTGAGGTTGCGACAGAGTTGCAGTGCCGACCCCCTTAGGTGGTTCCGGAGGGCTGAGGTAAAGGCGTAATGGAGCCGTAGGGGTGGAGAGACGGCTCATAGGTCTGTGGCGCATGATGGGCGATGTCCGACTGAGGTGGAGCCAGTGGTCCAAGGGAGCCCGGTGGAGCCGTAAGCCCAATGATCCCTGGTGGAGACGAGAGAGGGAGGGGCCAAGGCGAAGCAACAGGATAAGCGGCTGGAGGCGGAGCCATGAGATCCAAATGCCCAGGAGTATCTGGCTCACAAAAGGCCAGAGGTGTATCCATGTCAGTATGAGGAGGAGGAGGAACAGAGGGGCTGACGGGGGACAGCTGAGACTTGTTGATCTAAAAACTCCCACGGCGATGGACGATGTTGTCGGTGTGGTGAAGAGATGAGTCCCACCATAGATATGAATCCCATCTTAGGATAATTGAATCATTTTCTTGTTTATCACTGTACTGCTGCTTTAAAGCTATATGCATTGTTTAAATCAACGTGACTTGACTATCTGTTAATGTATTGTTCTCTGTCATGATAGAAATGCAGAAATTTGTACTGTGTCTGTTTAGGCTTGCTGTGATAGTCTGTGTTACTGGTGTTTAGCTTCCCAACTGCTGCACTGCCCCCCACTGTTGTTTTTTTATTTTATTTTTTTTATAAAAATCGTTACGTTCAGTTAGAGAACAGACACTACAATTAAAAACTGGATGTGTATGCTTGATGCTAACATGGAATCTGTAGAGGATTAGTTGTATTTTTCTAATCGTTTGTGCTTTTCATTAAGAATAATAATGAACCCACCATTCAAGCAATTGCTGGCCCCGAACTGGTGCTAATTCAAAAGTACACTGTGCATGGCCGCACAGGCATTCATAACGGTGTGTCCACTGGTTAATTCCAATGGAAGCTCAGGAATTAATTGAAAATGCTCACTCTGATCTGCACTGTTATGAATGCCCCGTTGAGACCGGTATTACTGGTGTTGACACACAGCAATTAACCGGTGGGAAAATTTCTTCATAGTCATATTCTAGTCTTATTATCCTAATGGAATGACCAGAGACTCAAAATGGGGAATGTCTCTTGAAAGGGTACATTTATCCCCATCCGACAAGAAGGATTGCAATTTGGTGCTTTTTTCGCTTCCAGTGCTGTGATTGGCTTTTGACAGCAAAGGTGGCACACACAGTTTGGTCCACCCTTCTTTCTCCTTGTAGAACCCATTTTCATAGTCTAAAGGACATGGTTAGAACAGTGAGTTAAATAATTTACCAGTGCATTACTCGCATTCCAAACCACTTCCAAAATTCCTAAGATTTTGGAATATGTCCTAAAGGAAGCAAAGGGTTATGAATAATGAGAAAAATTTCTGAGATTATTGGTAACAACTCCTTACAGTAGCTTAGTGGGTCTAGCATACATGTTTTTGGCATTTATGCTTTAAATGTATCAATAGCCGCTTTCCGACCGGAGGAACCTTTTCACAGTTCCTAGAACTATTGGCTAAAGTACCCGGATGTCGGCGTGTTCGCACCGCAGGAACTAGGAACGATTTTAGTTCTAGGAACTCCATTTGTAGGAACTAATTTGGGTCCTACTTCAGAGTCGGTCTAAACCAGCACTATAGGAACTATCCGTGACGTTAGTGACGCTGATTGACCGAACGCACGTGGAACACCAGCACCCGCCATTTTTAAAACAGCTAGAATGTAAATACACAGATTATAGCCTATATATTTACTCCATAAACTAACTATACAAACATGGAAAACAGTTATAGATGGGTCTCTAAACCTTTATGCTGAAGAGAAAATCCAACGCAACTTTGAGGGAACCAAGCCAAACATTATTATGTTTATCTGCCCAGCTAGCAACACTGGACATCAACCACACGGCATAGGCTAATAACCTTTTTTCATATACTGTCTACTTTCTATAACAGTTCTATCTAATAACATATTAAACAGTACTGTTAGACAGATCGCTAACTAATAAACACAGAGAATGCGAGCATTGTTTGCTCTGGCGTTCTCAGCGCCGCCAAAATAAAGGTCTGTCGCGCCGTCAAAATAAAAGTCGCCGTGCTTGCGTCACTCCCTTACCCCTCCTACCAGTTCCTATGGCCACTTGGCCAGTGCGAATGCAAACAGCAAAACCGAGTTTGGGGGAGAATAGTTCTTAGAACTGTTTAGAAGTGGACAGTTCCTAGAACTAAGTTCCTAGAACTACTTGGTCGGAAAGCGGCTATAGTCTTTCTCTGTTGTGTGGTGTCATTAAACTGGGGTTAATTTGTATTTGTCTCTTGAGAGTCAAGAACTAAATGAAATGGAAGAGAAAGATCAGGACTGGAAACTTTCCAGACTGGACTTTCTCATTGTAGAACTTGCCTTCATAGTCTAAAGCACATGATTAGAATAATGACTTTAACGTTTTACCAGTACATTACTCACATTCAAAACCACTTCCATAATACCTTTGGCAGTTTCCTGAACACATAGAATCCAAACATGATGGAAAAAAAGAGTTCCTAAAGTGTCCTAAAGTAAGAAAAGTGTTACGAATATTTGGAGAATTTTCTAAACCACCTCTTTCAGTAGCTTAGTGGGTATAGGATCTAGCATACCGTCGCTGCCCGATGAAACTCACGTATGTCCAAAACGGTTACTTTTCAGGAAGTGAAAAAAACACCGTAATTTCAAAATCAGTTGAACGTAGCGTTGTCATACTTGGTACGGCATCTTTAAATGTAACCATATTCTTGCCAGTGTAATGATATAGTCCACATTTGACCAAAATCGAGTTTAAATGGACATACGTGCATATTTTACAGTAACGGTGGTCGATACGCATTCTTCCGATCATTAATTAGAATTGCCAAGTCGCGTTTCATATTGACAGATGAATAGGATACGCTTAGTTTATTAAATACGTCTCAGTTTATTAAATGTCTCTTGCAAACTATGAAGGGACAATGAATCAATACACTCATTGCTGACCGGCCAGCGCGTCCATATAGGCGAACTAGGCAATTGCCTAGAGCGGCACTTTTGTAAGGGCAGCAAAATGTGTGCCAACCGGGAATGAACAATTCACAAAATAGGCTAGGCTATGATCATATAATCATACATAATCAGAGAGTAGCCTTTTTCTTTTCGTTTTGAATTATTTCGTTTAAAGAATTTTCAAGCTTTGTGTATTGGATGTCATTCTCATGTCTGTGTGAGGCATAGCCTACACTGAGTTTCGTTAAGTTAGGATGAGATGCGCTTAACGTGCAATGCAAGTGACCGCGCGGGCGCCTCCATAATTATATTGTCTGCTATATATTTGCTTCCTATTTATTAAATCCACTCCAGGCAATTGGTTGATGAAAAATTGATTAAAATTAAGATACAATTTATACAAAACGAAATTCACTTTCAAAATTCACAAAACAAAACTTAATGAAGTGGTCAAAATCATGTCTGACCCGTCTCAAATTGTGCATCCTATTACTCGTGCTGTTCACTTTTCATACTTTCAACAGTATAGTAGACCTACAGACACTATTTGTACAAATTGCTGCACATTCATTTAATTCTGAATTTTGCACAAACAAGTTGAAAGGCTTCAAATCAAGTTCACGGATAATTGTGCGTGCATTTATTAATCATTATGATACTACAATCATAACAAAGTAGGCTATGCTATGTACAAAAAAATACAGCCATTTCTGTTTTTTTGTTTAAAAGAAAAAAACAAGCTGCACCCTTTTTTTTTTACATTTCATCTTTCATTCCGAAATAGAATAATGAATGAACGAAAAAGTACACGGACCCAACATGTAGGCTATTAGCCTTTTTACCCATTATCAATCTAAATTAATCTCGTTTTTAATTTAACTTAATTTCGTTTTTTTTTTTTTTTAATTTCGTTTTTCTTTATTTAAATTTTGGGTTTTTCTTTATTTATTTGAGTTTTTTCTTTATTTAAATGTCATTTTTCTTTATTTAAATTTCGTTTTTTTCTTTATTAAATTTCATTTTTTCTTTTTTTAAATTTAGTTTTTTTGTTTATTTAAATTATGTTTTTCTTTATTTAAAATTCGTTATTCTTTATTTAAATCTACCCTTTACTGTGTCAGTAATTTATTAGTCAGAAAAAATATTAGACTACCTTAAAAGTAGCCTATTGCTTAAGTTAACAGACCCGTGCGTTAACATCTCCACAATAAACAGTGACAATTACTTCGTCTAGACCATTTACCGGTAAATAACAGTTGTGAATATATTGTGAATATATAATGAACTTGAACAGTTGTCAAAAACAAACGTTTGCTGATACTTTACCTCACAGAGTTATTCGGCTATCCAATGCTGAGCTTCCAGAGACGCTTAGACCGGCGAGATGCCTCCACAGGGCGGGAGATACGCGGCGTGATTGACAGCTTTGACACCAAATGGATATACGTGGAAATCAGATGACATGATTTCACAACTTTTCATTGGTCATTTAGATATGTGAAGCATACTGTATACGGAAATGAACCTGGACATTCTATCCATCGAAAAATCTCAAAATCGGCAAAATGGACATACGCGGTTTTCATCGGACAGCGACGATACATGCGTTTGGTTTTAATGCCTAAAATGTGTAAATGTATTGATGTATGTTGTTGTTGTTCCATTAAACTCTGGTTAACTTGTATTTGTCTATTTTAGATCTGACGGCACTGAAAGTGGAGAGTCAAGAACTAAATGAAATGGAAGAGAAAGATCAGTATTGGAAACATCATGATTTCATAAATGGAGAAAACTCTTTTAGTTGTTCACAGACTGAAAAGATTTCCTCACAAAAAACAAGTTTCACTGAAAAACAATACCTTAAATTCCACATGAAAATTCATACTGGAGCAAAGCGATACAAATGTAATCAGTGTGGAAAGAGTTTCACCAAAAAAAATGGCCTTAACAGGCATGTAAACATTCACACTGGAGAGAAGCCTTACAGCTGCCAACAGTGTGGAAAGAGCTTCAATGATAGATATCACCTTAAAGGCCACATGAGAATTCACACTGGAGAGAAGCCTCACACCTGCCAACAGTGTGGAAAGAGCTTTACTGAAAAGGGACACCTTAAAACCCACATGAATATTCACACTGGAGAGAAGCCTCACACCTGCCAAAAGTGTGGAAAGAGCTTTGCTGAAAAAGGACACCTTAAAACCCACATGAATATTCACACTGGAGAGAAGCCTTTTACCTGCAAATTGTGTGGAAAGAGCTTCACTGATAAAGGAAATGTAACAAAACACATGAGGATTCACACTGGAGAAAAGGCGTTCACCTGCCAACAGTGTGGAAAGAGTTTCACTCAAAAAGAGCATCTTAAAAGCCACATGAGAATTCACACTGGAGAGAAGCCTTTTCCCTGCAAATTGTGTGGCAGGAGCTTCACTGATAAAGGAAACCTTAAAAAACACATGAGAATTCACAATGGAGAGAAGGCGTTCACCTGCCAACAGTGTGGAAAGAGTTTCACTCAAAAGGGACATCTTAAAGGCCACATGAGAATTCACACTGGAGAGAAGCCTTTTACCTGCATATTGTGTGGAAAGAGCTTCACTGATAAAGGAAACCTTAAAGTCCACATAAGAATTCACAATGGAGAGAGGCCTTTCACATGTGATCAGTGTGGAAAGAGTTTCAAACATAAAGTAACCCTTAATTGCCACTTGAGAATTCACTCATTAAGTGTGGAAATTTTTTCTAAACAGACACCAAAAAGGACACCTGAACCCTCTGGGATCGAATAACACGCCAGAGCATTCTGCTGTTTTTCTTTTTTCCTTTTCACGTAGCAGCGAAATCTACTTACAGTACTCTGGCATTTATGGTCTTTCAGATAAAAAGGGTCTTCTTTTATTCTTTTAGTGTCCACTTACAGTCAAAACATAACATTGTGCTTTTGTAAAATAAAGAAAACAAACTGTCTCTGTGAACTTTTTTCTGTAGCGCTTCACAAAACTTAACAAAACTCAGCGAATACTTGTCACACAGACATGAACAATAAATGTATAGAAACATTTAAGTGCCCCACCATGCATGCGATTTGCGGATTCACTTCTAAATTTAACCATCATAGAGTGAAAGTTCTTAATCTGGACTTGTTTTGACTTGCCAATTTACAGAAGAAGAGGCTAAAAATCGGGACTGTGCGTGCAAACGTAGAGAGAGAGAGAAGAGAGGTCGGCACGTTTCCTTGCCCTTGGACGGACACATAAACACAAAATTATGTCAAAATACCCATCTTGGTATTCTCGTTTATGTCATAAGTGAACATTTGAGAAAGAAACTGGATGTTTGTCAGTTTTTTTCGGTCCGTGCAGTCAGCCTTAAAGTGACAGATGACACTTAATATTCCTACTGTTGTCTGTGTCATTAATGTTAATAAAACAACAAAATACAGCTTTAACAAAGATAAAACTATATTTAATTTTTACTGTGATCAAAGTCTTATTTACATTTAGGCTTAATTATTAATTTTTTTACCTAAATACTACTGTTATACTTTGTAAATTTGATATTTAGTATTAATCTCTGCTTGTAATTTGTGTATTTGTTCTTATTTTATTACTGACTGTTCACTTGTTTTTAATAATGTTTGAACTTTATCAGTTAAGCTAGTAGTTTTTGCTGTAGTATCGAGGAACTTCAAGTGAGCTTTAAGTAATAAGTGAAAAGCTAAGTTGCATCCCCACCCCCCAATCCATATATATTTGTTATTATTATTATTTATTAAATTTTTTTTTTTTTTGCAGATCCGAAACAATTATGCGATCCGTGGCTCAAAAAACGTAAATGATCCAAAACGTGAATTTTGTGATCCATTCCACCACTAGTCAACGCCCACATCAACTCAATAAGATGCATCAAGTTTCATCAAATTAATTGTCTGAAATATGTTGAAATATAAAATGTATTTTGCTATATACTTTATAATGTATGCAATATATTATAAAAGTAAATGAGTGTTTAGACAAGATTTCATTGGTCTGTTTTGGACAGTTTATTAACTGTAAAGCTAAATGTAAAATATACAAATTTGTTCATGTACTGTGTAATAAGGCATTCATGGTCCAGCCTCACCTCGCACCCATCACCCTGCCAAGCCCAGCTAGCCTTCACCCCGCAGCACGGATTCAACCCCAGAGCCCACCGCAGACAGGGAGCTCAAATCTGCCCTTCGACTTCTATTACACCACTCTTTTGTGTGGAAACTTGGGTCTGCCGGTCTCCAGCTCCGTTCATGCTGGGTACACACCAAAAGATTTTTTACATCTTATAAGATTTTCAAAATGTGATAGACCACAAACATGAGGACAAAAAATCCTAGATTTAAGCATTTTGCTCCTATAGTGTGTGGTGTGCCATGATAAGACAAAGACAGCACACCACGCACGAACAGATTTTCAACCAGAGTCTCAACTGTGAACACAGGAATTCTCGCAAAATGACGCGAGACTTCAGAATAAGCATGGCGGACGATATGCAGGAAGAAATTGCGTTAGTGTTTGGAATGATTTTCACATAAAATTCAAGTGAAAAAAACCCCATTGTACCCACCATTAGCCCATATATAACCTTTCATACAGAAATATATTCATTCTTTATTGTCTTTATTTATTCTTTATTGGATTTATTGTCTCTTTAGAAAAAGTTATAATCCCTCTTTTTTTAATCTTTTTTTTTATTGATTTTAAGAATTACAATTACAGTCAGGGGGGTACAAAGAGTAAAGCCGATAAACAAACATAAAAAGACATATACATAAACAGTGACAAACTTAAAAGTTAAACAAAAAATTTCAAATGTTTACAGATTGAAATGCACTTTGCAGCTTTCTTATTTTTCAAACCCAATATTGTGTTTAGGTATTGTAAAATGTCTGCTCTTAAAATGAAAAACAAAGGCTTGTTTCCTCCAAATTTACACTTATGAATATTAAATCTTAACACTCAGCTTCCTGCAAGTGTGTGTGTGTGTGTGTGTGTGTGTGTGTGTGTGTGTGTGTGTGTGTGTACCCAGCATAAGTCAAGAGGATTGACTCTCCACCTCCAGCTTCTGTGTCCATCACTCGGCTCCTCCTTGGTCAGACGTCACCATGCCTGTGCCACAGACTTACGGGCCTTCAGCTATGCTTCTTCCCTCCACCCCTTCGGCTCCGCCTTGGTCATCAGTCACACTGGCTCCACCTCAGTCCCCTGGTACCATCTCAAATGCTCGTCGCGGTGACTCCGCCTTGGTCTCCAAAGCCACCAACGCCTCTAGTCTCCAGCCCTTCGCTGGCCCCTCGTCTTCCTCCAGAGCCCCTGCCATCTCTCCTCAGTTGGACTTTGTTTATGGCATATGGACGCTCCTTCCGGGAGGGGGTGTAAAGTCACAGTTATGCTCAGTTTTGGATTAGTTTTCTCCAAGCGGCAACATTTCCTGTCTCTCTCTTGAAACCAGCACTAAAGTGACTTAAACTGTAATTCACTGACTGGCCGCAAAAGTGAGTCAATCCCATAATGTGGAATAACAAATTTAAGAATCTATTTCAAATATGCTTCCATACATAACATCACGGTTAAGAATATTGTATTTAGCTTTTAAGGTTAAGACAATGATTCAGCTCAGCAAAGTTGCAATTTCTGTTTTCTCCTCATTGTCTTTAATGGCCCTTGGAGTCCCAGTTTCACTCAGACTGATGGGATTAGCACACAAATGATTTGTCTATGCAATTTGAATGATAGTGTTATGCTGACTGGGCCTGTTTCTCTTGAGCAAGCCGGATAACCTGCCTAATCGGTTTTCACTTGATATGAGTCAGATCACTTAGAATCTCACCTTCTGTTCTGCAAATGGCTTTCGGAGCCCAAATGGCTCTTGGAGCCAAAGTTCCAGCTCCAGACGTTGAATCGTTAGTCTGATTGGATTAGCAATGCAATAGACTGTTATGCTGATTGAATTAGGATTGGCCAGACCCTCAGTCTAGGGTGTTACCTAAACCTGTTACATGCTTTGTTTGAATTTGTCTCCACCTTCAAAAGTCCCTCCTCCTAAAATGCCTATAAGATACCATGTAAAGTTATGTTACTTTAGATTTTGTTGGATGACTGCAGCAACGTACAGCGAAGTTTTCAATAAAGAATAACTTCTGTTTGAACGCGATCCCAACATCTCCTGGTCTTCGATTCTGAGTTTTCAACACCATATATCCCCCATGTTGAAATGCCCAACTTTACAGCAGAAAAACTGTGTTTACAGTCTGGTGCAAAAAGTGGTTTTGGTCTATATAGCTGATTTTGCCCTTCATGACAACTGTGAGGGGGGTGAATTTTTTCTATATCTCATCCATTTAAATTATATTAAGTCGTAATGTTCTGCATAATTAAGGGCGTGGCCACTTGAGTGACAGGTGGATTGCCGCTGGTGTCACTACTAGCCATTTGTCTGCTGTCTGTTAGCGTCACATCACCTCAGCTAATCCCGCCTTTTTGCCCATTTTCGTTTATCCGGGAGGCATGTGCGGTGATGCGCTACCTAGATGGCTTAAAAATTGCTCTACAGAAACCTACGGGTGATGTCACGGACACTAAGCAAACTGGGAGAAAACCATAGACTGGGAAAAAATATGGACGTAGTTACCCGTTTCCTATGTTCCTTTGTTGTAGTTTCCCGCCAGGCTTTAGTTGCCATGGACACTCATACTATGAATACCCGTTTGTCATTTTAGTTATTATCATTGTATACTGAAGTTGCTCCTTGCAGCCTTTACCTGTGTTTGATTTATTTAATAAATACTACAGTTATTTGAGCCTTTTGGGATCTTCATTGTCTTCATCGGACTACAATGTTACAGCTGACAGATGTTAGCTTTATTTTTTTACAGACGTGATGATGACAGTGACCAGAAACTGGCCTGAACCACAAACTCTCCCCATGCTCTCCTCAAACTTTGTTTCCTAGAGTATTGTCTCAGTTTTGTCAAATAGACAAAGGTGAGCATCGGTGAGTTGCTACATTGGACATTTGACCGAAGTCCGGGGAGTGAATTTTGACGGGGGATGGACTTCCAGTTTTGGTTTGATTTTTTAGGGAAATGAAAGGAATTTTAACTTGCTTTTATTGTCTCAAAAGACTAAGAAAGCGATACGATTACAGCACAAATACATTGCGCAATAAAATTGCACGATTGATCATTAAAAGATTGTGATCTTGATTCAAACACCCATCCAATCTTACTCCTACATTTGCGATTTGGCTCTGTTGATTAAACATTTGAGGATCACAGCTAACATTCAGATCTGCGTTCTGAGCCAGAAAGAGCAGTTTATGTGTGAAACACACAGTCTTTTCAACCACACAGTATCATATTTTTGGCTTTGTGGTCAACCTTCTTAGGAAAAAAGGGGACGGGATGTGTAAGTTCTTACAGCTTCACAAACGGTCTCTTCAACAACATTGTTATTTGAGTTACAAATATTCATATTGTCACAGAGGTACTGGGATAAATGTTTATAGTTTGGATATAAACACTGAAGTGATCAAAATAGAGTAAATCACATTTTGAAAATAACATGATCCTTCACATAACGATTGTATCAATTACAACCTACACCACCAGGTGGTGACAAGTGACTGTTAAAAATGTGTTTAGACTAAAATAAACGGTAACTCTTTTTCGATAGTCCACTTTAGACATTCTACCAACTATAATAGCAGCAACTAACATTTTATAGAAATAGAATCAGCAGTTCGAATTATTTCAGAGAATTATTATATTAGAACTACATGTTTAGGTAGCAATGTGTTTAAAAAAAACTATGTCTATCGGTTTCATATTTTTTTATTGTCTAAAAAATGTCTATGGTAACATCTTTAAAACAAAAAGTTTTATAAAATGATAAACTTCACATTTTAACTGCTGTTAAGAAAGGATGAATCAATATTATTATATATTCTGAATACATTATCATCCAAATTATTTAGATTTTTAGAATGCACATTGCATTCCCTTAAAACTCGATTCACCTTTAAATGTGTTTAATAGTACTAGATTTTCAAAGCACTAAACTGAGTTAGCTCTGCATGAACATGCGGATTTATAAATTAACCACTCGTTTTAAAGCCGTCCTGGTAAACTGACATCTCTTATGACATCCACTTCAAACATTGCAATGCTGATGTTGAAGAATAAGTGGAAATGAGGTATGTCAGAAAACTAAGAGACAGAAACTTTAATTGAAAAAATAATATTCAGTTTTCCACCACACTTACCTACTATTATGTATGATTGCATGCTTTTTTTGTTTGTTTTTTGAGTCAGTGGATATACAAAAGGTTTACTATTGGCAAACATTTTTTGTTTTTGTTAAAGCTCTTTCTAGAAGAAAACTGAATTTGTTTTGTTATTGAAAAAAGTTCCTGACCCCATGTATAAATGGTTTCTGCACACAAACATTAGTGTTTAGCCATTAACAGAATCACACATATTAGATGTGGTTCAAACTCTTTCTTGGCAGTTATTTTTAGCACCTCATTCACCATCATTTAAATATGTATTTCGCCAAGAATTCAACGCCGAATAAAAGTTTTTATATTTGCATGTCAATTTCTATGCACATCTGTGATTTAAGCTTGTGAACAGGACTTTTATTTTGGTCTGTTGGTATGACGTCATAAGGCTGCGCTGCATCTGTTGTGATTCGGCTGAAGAAGAAAGGTTTGTGTGCAAACTATTCACGCAATTTCATAGGTTTAACGGTTAAATGAATGTTTGATTGTTGAATGTAACAATTTAAAGCTTTATCTGACAATAATGATAACTTTCACTAATCTTCTAATGTTAGTTTTGAGTGTTTTTAGTCTAATCAGGTCATTTAAGTCCAATAACTCTCACTCTGACTGACTCTCTTACCAGTGAACTGAACTACTGAACTAGATCTGATTGAGACACACACATATAATTAGTTTTGAATGTTTTTCTTTCTGTTAATTATTCTCTTAAATAGGATGAAGTGTTCATAAACAGGAAAAGCTTCTGGTGAAGCAACTGAGATCCATGTGACACTATTATAAAGATGGCTTTTATAAAAGAGGAGAGTGAAGATATAAAGATGGTGTATATTAAAGAGGAGAGTGAAGATATAAAGATGGTGTATATTAAAGAGGAGAGTGAAGACTTCAAGATTGAAGACACATTCAGTGTGAAACAAGAAGAAACTGAGGAACAAACAGGTCAGTTTCATTCTCAAAGCTGAAATCAATCATTTAATCCTCATTAAAATGTCTAGTTCTACAGAAATGAGTGATATATTTTTGAAGTGAGTCATGACCAGACAAATGTATTTTTCCAGATTTTTTATTTTTTATTTTTTTTTATCAAATTATAGTACTTATAAAAAATATATACTTAAAAAACGAATTTGGGTCAATGACGTATAAGGATTTTAAACAGGCCAATTTTAAAATACCAAAAAATTCACTTAAGCATACTGTATTAGTGATTCATATTTCAGCCACAGAAATAAGATATTTTATTTTAAATTTAATACAGTGATTGCTTTTATTGGTCGCACCACATGAGTGGTCGCTCCAAATGACAACGAAGACCTTATATAGTTAAAAATCTATTTAAAGAGATCAATGAACAATACATTTTATACAAAAAATAGATTTAAGCCAAATTTTATAAAAAAAAATCACAGAATTTTCCTTAACACAAACATTTTAACTTTTTTTAAATAAAAATCACATCGCAAACATAAGTGCACCATTTCATTTAACTTGACTTAGAATTTATTTCTAACAAATAATAATGTTATAGAAATACAAGTATTGTATACAGGTAACATTTGGGGTCAATAATTTTTTTTTTAAATAATTAATACTTTTATTAATCAAGGAACATTAAATTTATAAAAAGTGACAGTAAAGATATTTAGGCTATAATGTTACAAAAGATTATATTTAAAATAAATGCTGTTCTTTTAAACTTTCTATTCATCAAATAATCCTGACATATAAAATGTATCACTGTTTCCACAATTTCCAATAGTAACAAAAATAGTATAGGCTAACTAAAATCGTTAGATCTAGATCAGCATCGATAATAATCATAAATATTTCTTGAGCAGCAAATCATCATATTATACTGATTTCTGGAGGATCATGTGACACTGAAGACTGGAGTAATGATACTGATATTCAGCTTTGATCACAGGAATAAATTACACTTTACTATATATTCACATAGAAAACAGCTGCTTTAAACTGTATTAATATTTCACTCTTCTCCTAGCAAGGTACTCTGCTCTTGCTGCAGGGTCAGAATTTTTACTTTGCTTGGCAGTGGCATCTGGTAAAATAGATTAAAATAGTTTTAAATAAATAAAGAGGCAATAATAAATACATTACTAAATGCATAATTACTAAACTAAAATTACATGCTCTAATATATATATTTTTTTTTTGCATTTTTCTCATTAAGAGTAAACATAAACCGTCTGAAATATAAATAAATAAAAAAAATCCCAAATTGCATAAAAATCTATTCCAAATGATACTAAATTATATTAAATATTAAAGTACTTTTTGTATTTAAATCAATTGAATATAAAAGCACAAAACCTGCCTCTTTGGGACATATATCTATCATGGAAAACAGTCTGCAGTGGTCACACCACATGATATTTTCAAATTCAGTCAAAATTTACAGGCACAGAATTGGCCACCTAAACAAAACAAGCTAGCTTCCCACAAAAGGTCACTATGAAATTTAAAATAAAAATATATATTTTTAGAAATAATTTTAATATTAATTATTTTTGGGGGGTCATACTACATGACATCCAAATTTGGTAACTACATACCAACCATTACAAAGGTTTATTTTATTTTTTTTTCCAATTTGAGAGAATTACAAACCTTCTTGCTGCGTCCATGGGTCCTTGGTAAATTGGTATATGATGTAACTTCCTGTGTTTGAACATAAAAGTCCCAAAATGGTTGTTCCTTGATTTTATTTTTAATGTTGGTTAATGCTGGATTTTTCTGCAGGTTTGTATTTATACAAAATAATTGTACACTGTAAAAGATTGTGCTAGGGCTGGGCGATAATGTGTAAATGAGTATATTTAAAAAAATGATTTGGAGTAGAAACACACAGTCAGGCTCAGAATTAATCATACCCCTGGTAAATATGATAAAAAAATGGCTGTAAAAAATAAATCTGCATCATTTATGCTTTTGATAAAAAAATTGGCAAAAATCTAACCTTTCATTGAAGTAAAATAATTGAAAGTGGGGGGAAATCACATTATGAAATAAATGTTTTTCTCCAAAACACATTGGCCACAATTATTCATACCCTTTTATTAAATACTTTTTGCAATCTCCTTTTGCCAAGATAACAGCTCTGAGTCTTCTCCTATAATGCCTGATGAGTTTGGAGAACACCTGACCAGAGATCAGAGACCATTCCTCCATACAGAATCTCTCCAGATCCTTCAGATTCCCAGATCCATGTTGGTGCTTCTTCTCTTCAGTTCACTCCACTCATCAGGTCAGGGAACTGGGACGGTCATGGCAGAAGCGTCATTTTGTGCTCTCTAACACATTTTTGTGTTGATTTTGATGTTTGTTTTGGATCGTTGTCCTGATGGAATATCCAACCACGGCCCATTATAAGATTTCTAGCAGAGGCCGTCAGGTTTTGATTTTTTATCTGTTGATATTTGTTAGAATCCATGATGCCATGTATCTGAATAAGAAGCCCAGGACCTCCAGCAGAAAAATATCCCCACAACATTAAAGATCCAATGGTATATTAAATTGTACACATGGGGTACTTTTTATCCTTGTGTGCACCAAACCCATCTAGCGTGTTTGCTGCCAAAAAGCTCTTTTTTTTGTTTCATCTGACCACAGAACCCTGTGTTGTTTGAAGATCCAGTCGTGTCTGACCACTGAATATGCTGGAGTTTGTTCTTGGATGAGCGAGGAGCATTTTTCTTGAAACCCTCCCAAACAACATGTGGGGATGTAGGGGTTGTTTGTTTTTTTTTTGTTTTTTTAATAGGCTTTCTGACCCCAAGACTCAACTAATCTCTGCAATTCTCCATCTGTGATTATTGAAGAGTCTTTGGCCACTAAAACTTTCATCCTCACCGTCCATTAAGATAATATAGACACACGTCCTCTTCCTGGCAGATTTGTAACATCTTTAGTTGATTATAACTTCTTAATTATTGCCCTGATGGTCAAAATGGGGTTTTTCAATTCTTTATCTACTTTCTTACAGCCACTCTCTATTTTGTGATGCTCAACAATCTTTGATCATGAATGCATGATCACAAGTTTGGATGCCAAATGGCCTGGCTCAGTGCATGACTCACAAATTTTCCGTGAGTCTATTTTGTGTCGGCGCTTTGAGGAAGGCAAGTTAAATTTGGTACAGTACACTTTAAAGTTTTAATTTTAATATCAAAACTTACACAATTTTCCCCTTTTCTGTTCTATGACAGGGCTTTTTGATGGCATGTTGGTAGGAGATAGAGGTTATGCATGCCAGAGGTTTTTGCTAACCCCCTATCCTGAATCAAATCTCGATATGGACTAGTGTCTATGAATATTAAAGCTCAAAGAGACTGCAGTTGTTCTACGCGTCTCTGGGAATGAGCGCTCAATGTGTGCTCCACTACACACACAAGCACGCGTGACTCACGCTCGTGGTGTTTTCAGCGCTTCACTGTATTGAGACATGATGTAGGGTAGGCTACACATGTGCACTTCATCGCAGAGCTGCTATGAGAGTCACTTCACGAGAATTTCACCATTTCATTTGATAAAACTATCGTCATTCATTCGTTTCATACACAGACAGAAACTGTAATATCTTTACGACAACCTGTCAAAATAGAAGTTCGTAATAACTTGAAGAAATTATAACAGAAATATATTACTACTGCACAGTAGAGTATACTCAAAGTAGGCCTAATAATAATAATAATAATAGTTTATTAAAACACACAGAAACTCAAATGTCTACAACCCACCAAAATAAAAGTTCGGTCTAACTCAAAGAAATTAGAAAGAAATTGCACAGTAAAATGTATTTTAAAATAATAATAATAATAGTAAAATCTATTAAAACGTTATTTTAAGGGAATATCACACAAGTTTTCATACATGTTTTAATTTAAACAGTAAACTTGCCAAAACAATAAACTTGCCTTTTTTTAAAAAAAAAAAAACACTATTTCTAAAAGTAAATTTGTATTTGTGCCTATAATGTTTAATTTTTTTTTTTTTTTTTTTTATTGTCAGCTGATAAAACCTGTGCTTCAGGGACCATATTCATATAACATCTAAGGCTAAATGTAGCTCTTAACTGGCTGAGTTAGATGGTGATTAACACTAAACAGTAGAAAATCAGTCCAGTCTCCCCACCTGTAAATGTCAAGTCTTGTGTTGCTTATAATAAATTGACATGTTGATAACACTTAGTATTATATATATAAAAGGCCAATGTAAAGCATAACTGTTGTAAAGCATAACTGTTGTAAAGCAGGTTATGTTCATTGTGTTCTGTCTGCTGCATACTGTGCTGGCTTCAACAGGGACACTGTATTTCCCTCTACTGCAGAACAGAGTCAGCCATATTTAACTTTTTTTAAAACATTAGTAATGCATTGCACACTAGGGTGGTCCTTATTTTTAAAGTCTCCAATTGTCATACTCTTAACCCTTCAAATTGTTCCTTTATATAAGAAAATACAGCATGCCAATTTTTATGGCAGTAACACAATAATTACTGGTAGCTCAATAACTTTAAACTTTCTGAGATTTTGATGATTTTCATAAAAACAGATTATTTGATTTGGTATTGTACCTGGCTAGTAAAATTCCAAAAAAAATCTCCATAAAAGCATCTAATGCACCATATATTCCTAAATATGTATTTTAGATGCATATCTCAGTTTACTTATTGTAGAAACTAAATCCAAATTAATCCATCCATGACCTGGTTTAGCAGAATTACCTTTCCTGGTGGAATCAATATTTCTATTGATGATCACCTTGGTTATTGTTTTGGTTTAGAGCACATTTTTTGGTTTAAAAAATTACATTACGTTCCTTGAAATTGACCCGGAACTTTGGCCGAATCAAGCAGATTATCAGGAGGCACAGGCAACCATGCAATGAAAGTAGTCAATGATCACGCCGAGAGAGGAGTGGCTCTGATTCAAGAATACAATGGCTATCTCACACAGTCTGAAGAACAATTGCAGTTTCTCCTTTATGTGGTGGTAGATCACCGACGGATCTATCCAGACTGCAAAAAGTCAACACTGGCTGCTGAGCATCAGAAATGAGGGATTGTTGAAAACTTTGTGCTTTTTTTGAGATTGTTGTCATGTTAGTGTTGCTCTGATTTAAAAAAAATGTAGTTCATTTGCAGCAACTTTTAATATTACTTGCATATCACAATAACACCACACAGCTTAACATAGGCAATCTTCCACATGATTGAGCTACCTCTAAATATCATTTTTTTGTCAACATTTTTGCATATTTCTAATTTTGAAGTTAAAAGGAACAGTTTAAGAGGTTAAGACACTAACATTTTGCAAAAAAAAAAAAAAAAAAATGGACTTGATAAGGACCACCCTATTGCACACACATACCCAGTGTCACTTGCTTAGAGGAGCCAGCACCAGGGTCAGACTGTACAGCACTTGCAATCCCATCCATAATCGGCCGCCCCTTATTGTTACTCAGCGCCAACTCCTCCGCCAGTGTAATCTTGAGGAGGTGACCCTCCCCCAGTTTTCCTTATTTCACACTTTTTTCTGTTTTCTGCAAACAAGTGTTTGTGATTAAATGTTCACAACAACAATAAAAGGTTGTGGTAAATACTCACCACTTTGAATTATATTTTTATATTTTGTCTTGATCTGCTGCCAAGACCGTTTGGAGTTGGGGTTGCATCTAAAAATCAATGAATATCAATCTTTCTTAGGATGTAATAGCCTATACATTCACATTTTACATACATCTACACACACACGTATGTATGTATGTATAAATCAACACGAATACACACATTTTCATTTTAGCATTTAATTCATTTTTAATATGATTAGCCTACATAAATTTACATTAATTGTTTAACTTAGCCTATGCATTAACGCAATCAGCAATCTTCCTCCAAGATTCTCTTGCTTTGGCAGCAGATACAGTGTTACTGCGAGCTTGAAAAACACTTCTATATTCTTTGTATTTCTGAAGAATAATCTCTTGCTCCTGCGTGAAAAAATATATAGCTCTCGCTCTATCCATATCGAACGCGATTGGTTGTTCAGTGTCGACGTCACTCTTTTATGTGCATGCGCGTGTGGAGTAATCATAGTTTAAGGATCAAAGCCTGAGTTGACAGAGAAAGTTGATGAGCTGCGTCATGGTACCAATAAAGCCTGAATGCATCGGTTTGGTTTTGTCGACTCAAAACCAATCCTGTAACCCCGAGTTTGTTCAACTACCATCATGGTACAGGCCCCAGGTGTGCTAAAAAAGGTCAATATTAATGGGAATATATTAATGGGGATATTTTATTCATAAAAAATTCTAGGGCTATCAATAATTGTGGCCAATGTGTTTTGGAGAAAAACATTTATTTCATAATGTGATTTTTTTCAGGATTCTTTGATGAACAGAAATTGTAGAACAGCATTTATTTAAAACATATAGTTTTTATAATAGTATAAATGTCTTTACTCTCTATTTTGACTAATTGAATGCATGATTTTTCAATTTAAAATAGGGTAATAATCCACATTAATATAAACAATTAGACTACATTTTATTTCATTGGGTTGGTGAGGGACCTGGATAATGAGTGGGGGAAGTATGTGACCACTTTGTGAAACATAGGTATAAATATTGCTATATGTGTCGTGTAATGCCATTAAACTGGAGTTAACTTGTGTTTGTCTCTGTTTACCTTAGGCATGATGCTGCTGAAAATGGAAAGTCAAGTATTGAATGAAAAGGAAGATAAAGATCATGAAGACCTAAATGAAGAAAAATCTTTTAGTTGCTCACAGACTAAAAAGACTTCCACACTAAAAAGAGGTCAGAAGACAGGAACTAGAACTTTCACCTGCTCTCAGTGTGGAAAGAGATTCAGTCTACATGAAGACCTTAAAAGACACATGAGAGTTCACACTGGAGAGAAGCCTTTCACTTGTCAACAGTGTGGAAAGAGTTTCACTCATAAAGGAAACCTTAAAGTCCACATGAGAACACACACTGGAGAGAAGCCTTACACCTGCCAACAGTGTGGAAAGAGTTTCACTGAAAAATGGAATCTTACAATCCACATGAGAATTCACACTGGAGAGAAGCCTCACACCTGCCAACAGTGTGGAAAGAGTTTCACTGAACACGAAAGATATAAAGTCCACATGAGAATTCATACTGGAGAGAAGCCTTTTACCTGCCAACAGTGTGGAAAGAGTTTCTCTGGAAAAGGACCCCTTAAAGGCCACATGAAAATTCACACTGGAGAGAAGCCTTTTACCTGCCAACAGTGTGGTAAAGGTTTCCCAGGAAAGGGAAACCTTAATAGACACATGAGAGTTCACACTGGAGAGAAGCCGTTCACCTGCCAACAGTGTGGAAAAACATTCACTCAAAACGAAAGCCTTCAAGTCCACATGAGAATTCACACTGGAGAGACCCCCTTCACCTGCCATCTGTGTGGAAAAACATTCACTCAAAACGAAAGCCTTAAAGTCCACATGAGAATTCACACCGGAGAGAAGCCTTTTACCTGCAAATTGTGTGGAAAGGGCTTCACTGATAAAAGAAACATTAAAGTCCACATGAGAATTCACACTGGAGAGAAGCCTTTTACCTGCCAACAGTGTGGAAAGAGTTTCACTCAAAAAGGACCCCTTAAAGGCCACATGAAAATTCACACCGGAGAGAAGCCTTTTACCTGCCAACAGTGTGGAAAGAGTTTCCCAGGAAAGGGAAACCTTAATAGACACATGAGAGTTCACACTGGAGAGACCCCCTTCATCTGCCAACAGTGTGGAAAAACATTCACTCAAAACGAAAGCCTTCAAGTCCACATGAGAATTCACACCGGAGAGAAGCCTTTTACCTGCAAATTGTGTGGAAAGGGCTTCACTGATAAAAGAAACATTAAAGTCCACATGAGAATTCACACTGGAGAGAAGCCTTTTATCTGCCAACAGTGTGGAAAGAGTTTCACATTTAAAGTTAGACTTAATTGCCACATGAGAATTCACTAAAGAAAGGACTGTTATATATATGTCGTCAGTCATCATATGTCATCTTACCTCTGAGTTCACACTGGAGAGATCCCTTAACCATGTCTTCAGTGTTTCAGATAAATCAAAGAGACTTGAAACGTCAATTGCCAACTCATTCTGAAAAGTAATTGTAATATTCCTCAGTGAGAAATAAAAAATAAAAAAAAATGAAAAGTTATGCAGATTTTGGGCCCTATTTCTTTTCTTTTTGTGTGTGTTTGGAAAATGCTCTAAAGCTTAACTGGCTCAGCAATTTAAGATGGCATTAGAAAATATGTATCTGCTTCTACCTTTTTGTTGCTTCGAAAAGTTCATAAAGAGATCATTAAACAAATCTGTTTGAATCAAGTGGTTTAGTATGTATTTTCTAAAGAGACTCAATTGCTTTTATGTGATGAACAGATTGAACTTTCTTGATTAAGCTCAAAAGTGTAGCGTAACACAAATAAACCTGCTGAAGCTCAAAAGTGTAGCGTAACACGAGAATGAACCTCATTGGTTCTTGCAGAAGCTCAAACGTGCTGCGTAACACGTGAATTAATCTCATTGGTTCTTGCTGAAGCTCAAACGTGCTGCGTAACACGAGAATGAACCCCATTGGTTCTTTATGAAGCTCAAAAGTGTAGCGTAACAAATAAACCTCATTGGTTCCTGCTAAAGCTCATTACGTGCTGTGTAACATGAGAATGAACCTCACTGGTTCTTGAAGAAACTCAAACGTGCTGCGTAACAAGAATGAACCTCATTGGTTTTTGCGGAAGCTCAAAGGTGCTGTGTAACACGAATAAACCATGAGAATGAACCTCATTGGTTCTTGCTGAAGCTCAAACGTGCTGCATAACATGAGAATTAACCTCATTGGTTCTTGCGGAAGCTCAAATGTCAAGTCAAGTCAAGTATATTTGTATAGCGCTTTTCACAATACAGATTGTATCAAAGCAGCTTCACAGTATTAAATTAAAATAATACAACAAGGTTTGTTTCTAGTGAAATTTATTGATTGATAAAATTAAATTAAATATTCCCAAAATATCCCCAACTGAGCAAGCCAAAGGCAACAGTGGCAAGGAACCGAAAAAACTCCATCAGGTGACCTAATGGAGAAAAAAAAAACCTTGGGAGAACCCAGGCTCAGTCAGGGGCCAGTTCTCCTCTGGCGTTTATGAACTAGAGGTTGGATTTAACTGTAAAATTAAGAATATTATATGAATGCCTGGCTGAAGAGATGCGTCTTTAATCTAGTTTTAAACTGGAATAGTCTTCCTGATACTGTTGGTTGCTCAGACTCACTCTCCCAGAGTTTTGGAGCTAAATGTGAAAATGCTCTCCCTCCTTTGGTGGATCTGGATATCCTAGGTATGACCAAAAGCCTCGAATTTAGTGATCTTAAAGAGCGCGATGGATTATTGGGCGATAGAAGATCCGTTAAATAGACTGGAGCTAAGCCGTTTAGGGCTTTATAAGTCAGTAGCAATACCTTGTAATTAATACGGAACTTTATAGGTAACCAATGTAGTGATGATAAAATCGGTGTTATATGATCATATTTTCTTGATCTAGTAAGAACTCTAGCGGCTGCATTTTGGACTAACTGTAGCTTGTTTATTGAGGATGCAGGACAACCAGCTAATAAAGCATTACAGTAATCTAGTCTCGAGGTCATGAATGCATGAACTAACTTTTCTGCATCGGAAACTGATAGCATATTACGTAGCTTAGCAATGTTTCTAAGGTGGAAAAAGGCTGTTCTTGTAACATATGAAATATGATTTTCAAAAGACAGGTTGCAATCTAATATAACACCCAGTTCTTTTACTGTAGAGGATAAAGTAACAGGACATCCTACTATGTTAAAGTTGTATTGTGAGAGGTTTTGTGGGCGGTTTTTTGAACCGATAAGTAGTACCTCTGTCTTGTCTGGATTTAATAAAAGAAAATTACGCGTCATCCAATCTTTTATATCTTTAATACACTGTCAATTTGGATAATTTAGCGTTTTCATCCGGCCGTGATGAAATACATATTTGAGTGTCATCAGCATAACAATGGAAACTAATTCCATGTTTCCTTATAATATTTCCAAGTGGCATCATATATATTGAGAATAATAGAGGGCCCAACACAGATCCCTGCGGCACTCCATAGTTTACTGGAGTTATGATCGATTTTTCTCCATTTAAATAGACAAAATGGTAGCGGTCTGATAAGTATGATCTGAACCAGCTTAATGCTTGTCCTTGAACACCAGCATAATTTTGTAGTCGATCTAAGAGTATTGTGTGATCTATAGTATCGAACGCAGCACTAAGATCAAGTAAAACTAGTATTGAGATACAGCCTTGGTCAGAAGCTAAAAGTAAATCATTTGTGATTTTAACGAGCGCAGTTTCAGTGCTATGATGCGGTCTGAATCCAGACTGAAACTTTTCATAGATGTCATTTTCTTGCAAGAAAGAGCCCAGTTGAGCGGACACCACTTTTTCTAATATTTTAGACATAAATGGAAGATTTGAAATGGGTCTATAATTTGCTAGGTTATTATGATCTAATTGTGATTTCTTAATGAGTGGTTTTATAACTGCCAGTTTAAATGTTCTTGGAACATGACCTAAAGATAAAGATGAGTTAATAATATTGAGGAGAGGCTCTTCCACTACAGGTAACACTTCCTTCAGTAGTTTAGTTGGTATAGGATCTAATAAACATGATGTTGTTTTAGATGAAGTGATAAGTTTATTTAACTCTTTTTGTTCTATAGTTGTAAAGCACTGTAATTGTTCTTGCGGGGTGATAATTGAGGCTGAATTATAAGGCGCGATTGAAGATTGAACGTTTACAATTGTGGTTCTGATGCTTTCTATTTTCTCAGTGAAGAAGTTCATGAAATCATTACTACTAAACTGTAACGGGATATTTTGTTCAGGTGACGTCTGTTTATTTGTTAGTCTAGCCACGGTGTTAAATAATTCTCTAAAATTACGGGTTTCTCTCTTTAGAACATGCCTAGTATTGTTGTACCATGGTGCTTTAATTTTCTCTCTGACCTTTTTTAATTTAACGGGTGCAACAATATCCAATGTTCTAGAGATAATGGTGCTCATAGTGCTAGTTAGTTCTTCTAGTTCATCTGTTTGTTTGGGTTCAGGCAGCAGCAGAGACAGATGAGATAAGCAATTTGAGAAATTATCTATGGTGGATGGAAGGATTGTTCTGCCTGGTCGATAACGCGGCGCCGCATTACATATTACAGCAGTATGTAATATGCAAGTTACCATGTAATGGTCAGTGACATCATCACTTTGTGGAATGATTCTATATCGGTTGGATCGGTTCCATATGATATAATTAAGTCGAGTGTATGATTTAGACGATGAGTGGGACCAGTGACGTTTTGCTTGACCCCAAAGGAATTTAATAATTCTGTAAACGCAGCCCCTAACGCATCATTTGAATTATCTACGTGTATGTTAAAATCTCCAACAATTAATGCTTAATCGACATTGACTAATAGGTCTGAGAGAAAATCTGCACACTCTTTTAGGAAATCAGCGTAAGGCCCAGGCGGTCTATATATGGTAGCCAAAGCTAGAGATAATAGGGATTTTTTTCTTACATCTGAGAGCGTAACATTTAGTACAAGTACTTCAAACGAATTAAACCTGTGACCTGTTTTCTGGGTAACATTAAGAATATCTCTATAGATTGACGTGCTAAACGTGCTGCGTAACACACGAGAATGAACCTCATTGGTTCTTGCAGAAGCTCAAACGTGCTGCGTAACACGAGAATAAACCTCATTGGTTCTTGCTGAAGCTCAAACGTGCTGCGTAACACGAGAATGAACCTCACTGGTTCTTGCTGAAGCTCAAACGTGTTGCGTAACACGAGAATGAACCTCACTGGTTCTTGCTGAAGCTCAAACGTGCTGCGTAACACGAGAATGAACCTCACTGGTTCTTGCTGAAGCTCAAACGTGCTGCGTAACACGAGAATGAACCTCACTGGTTCTTCCAGAAGCTCAAACGTGTTGTGTAACACGAATAAACCTCATTGGTTCTTGCTGAAGCTCAAACGTGCTGCGTAACACAAGAATGAACCTCATTGGTTCTTGCGGAAGCTCAAACGTGCTGCATAACATAAGAATGAACCTCACTGGATCTTGATGAATCTCAAACGTGTTGTGTAACACAAATAAACCTCATTGGTTCTTGCAGAAGTTCAAACGTGCTGCGTAACACGAGAATGAATCTCATTGGTTCTTGCTGAAGCTCAAACGTGCTGCGTAACTTGAGAATGAATCTCATTGGTTCTTGACATTCAAAATACATTTTAATAAATAAATAAACAAATACAAAAATGAAAGTATAAGCCAGCAGCCCCTCGCGGACGACTGATGGCAACACAGAACAGAAACAAAACATCAAATAAAACTCAGGCCTGTTCCTCTCTCCCTCTTCACTGTCGTCGCTCCTCCTTTATGCTTCCGCTCCTCCGTGAGAGATTCGAGACCGGTGCGTCGCGCAGGTGTCGCTCATCAGCAATCACGCCACCGGCCTCATGCCGCCCTCTCACGGCCCTCGTCCTGCTCGCCACAAAAATATATCTAAATTACGCCATATGCTCTCATTGACAAATGCGGAACAATTAGTTAATGCATTCATGACCTCAATGCTTATTGTAAGATTATTGTAATGCTCTATTGGGTGGTTACCCTGCACGCTTAATAAACAAATTACAGCTGGTTCAAAACGCAGCAGCTCGAGTTCTTACCAGAACCAGGAAGTATGACCATATTAGCCCGGTTCTGTCAACACTGCATTGGCTCCCTATTAAACATCGTATAAATTTTAAAATATTGCTGATTACTTACAAAGCACTAAATGGTTTAGCTCTGCAGTACTTGAGCGAGCTCTTAACGCATTATAGTCCCTCACGTCTATTGCGATCTCAAAATTCCGGCCAGTTGATAATACCTAGAATATCAAAATCAACTGCTGGCGGTAGATCCTTTTCCTATTTAGCACCAAAACTTTGGAACAGTCTTCCTAACGTTGTCCGGGAAGCAGACACACTCTACCAGTTCAAAGCCAGATTAAAGACACATCTCCTTGACCTAGCATTCACATAATACATTATAGACTTCTATAATTTAATGTTAGGCTGCATAGATTAGGTCAGCCGGAACCGGGAACACTTCCCATAAATCCTGATGTACTCGTTACATCATAAGAAGAATGGCATCTACGCTAATTTTAGTGTCTTTGTTTATCCCGAGGTTTTCCTGCAGCCTGCCGGATCCAGGCCGTATTCAGATCTGATGAAGGACCTTCGCCTGGACCCGATGACAACGCAGTGCTGAAGTGCCAACTAGTCTCTCCCTATGGAGGATCCCTTTACCACTCTACAGATAAAGCGTTTTTGGGAAATTCGTGTCGCGTACCTACCCTGAAGTGATAAAATAAAATTCTGTATCAAAATTTATAAGGAAAGACCAGTACTTTGTTTAGGCTTAGTTTGTAGGGAATCACAAATCTGCGCACATATATTCAAACGCACATAACTATTGAACCAATTCTTAATGCTCATATGAACGCCATCAGCGTTTATCACAGGTTCGTGTTTAAAGTCTGTATAGAGAGAATGGTGTCGTCTTGGCGGCCCCTAATTTAATAACAAATGATCGTTGCGACGGAAGCGAATCAATCAAAACTAAATTTAGCTGGAAAATAACTTTATTAAAGAACCGCTATGAAGCCAAAACAATCTCTGTTACCTTAAATTATACGTTTATCTCTGTAAAGCTGCTTTGAAACAATCTACATTGTTAAAAGTGCTATATAAATGAAGATGACTTGACTTGACTTGCTGAAGCTCAAACGTGCAGCGTAACACGAGGATGAACCCCATTGGTTCTTGATGAAGCTCAAAAGTATAACGTAACACAAATAAACCTCATTAGTTCTTGCAGAAGCTCAAATGTGCTGCGTAACATGAGAATGAACCTCATTTGTTTTGCTTGAGCTTCCGTTTACCATAACTGATGTGTGTGTTGATGAATGTTTATGTGAATAAAACTCTAAATTAAATATTCAATTCACATTTATTTTGTAAAGCGTTTTTCACAATGCATATCATTTCAAAGCAGCTTTACAGAAAATGCATGCCTCTGCATTACAATTTAGAGTGATCTGTTTTTAGAGGTGACTGAGTCCAAGTAATGTCCATATTTTAGAAATGTACAGTTCTGAGGTAATACAAATCACGCAATTAGCTAATATAGGCAGTAACAATGAGCTCATTAAAATAATTATTGTGTTGTGAAAATGTATCAATGGTGCATGTTGATTAAAGTCGTCTCTTCACAGGTGTTGAGGCATCTGAAGGCTTCATAATAGGCTGGATACTTGGGATGGATACTTGGGCATCCCAAGATAAAACAGAGAAGCAAATAATTAGCATAGCTGCTGTTCATAACATTAATCAAGGATAATCATGTGCATTTGATCTGAAATAACTCTGTAAGGTTATGAGATGAATTATGTGAATTCTTGGCTAAAGAGATCTTTAATCTAAACTGGGAGAGTGAGTCTCATTATCAGGAAGGCTATTCCAGAGTTTAGGAGCCAAATGTGAAAATGCTCTCCCTCCTTTGTGGACTTTGATATTCTAGGTACTACCAGAAGCCCAGAGTTTTGTGACCTTAAAGAGTGTGATGGATTTTAGGGGGATAGAATATCAGTTAAATACACAGGAGCTAAACCGTTTAGTGCCTTATAGGTCAGTAGCAATACTTTGTAATCGATATGGAACTTAATAGGTAACCAGTGTAGAGATGATAAAATTGGTATAATATGATCTTATTTTCTTGACCTGGTAAGAACTCTAGCAGCTGCATTTTGGACTAAATGTAGCTTGTTTATTGAGGATGCAGGACACATCCTTCTAAATGCAAATTGCATTCTAAGAGATTCTATGAACAGGTTTTTGGTGAGTTTAGGTGAGTGAGGCTTTTCGCCGGGGTAATCTGGAGTGTGGCCCAGGCTTGCTGATAGCCTACTGCTTCAGTCCTGTGCTTGAGAAGGGCCTGGTCTTACGGAGGATGTCTGGAAATGTAAACTGATATTAATTGATTCCTACTGACACACTACAGCAAAAGCTAAAAATAACTGGCTTAAAAATGTTTTTTGGGTGAAAATACTAACGTGCCTAAGACTTTTGCACAGTAGTGTATATATGCGTCCTCTCGCACTGATTGGTTAGTTTATCTGAATGAGCTCCTCCCGAACCTTGTTAATATAGCACAATATTGTGCTACCGATCATTTGACGATATAGAGTGATATCCAGCAGTGTTGTGACAATCAATATTCTGAAAACTTATGAAAAAAGAAGTGAGCAGATATTTTCCATCACAACAGCTGCTTTTGTTAGATACATATTTTATTCATTAGTGCCTCAACTACCTCTGGTCTTTTGCAACCGGGATGTAATTTACTTCTAGGGGTGCAATTGATCGTAGTTGATCTGTGATCCGTACGAACCAGACCTCACCATTCGCAACGCGTCTGTGCACGCTCGCAGAGATGCCTATCAGATGGCGTGCGAACATGTAATTGAGCTCTGTTTCACAACTCCTTGAGCTTAAACAGACACATATACACAAAATGATCTCAAAATACCCGTCTCGACAAGTATTTTTGTATACTGTCGGTTATAAAGTCTTGAGTGAACCTAAACAGTTGAGATAACTTGAGAAAGAAATCGGATGTGTTTCATCATATTGGTTTGTGCATTCGTACATTGGTTCTGTACATTTAGTGACAGCAGCCTTAAAATAACTGCTATGTCATTAATTATCAAAAAACAAAACAACTTTAACAATGATTAATCTCTTTTAAAGGGCCCCTATTATGCTATTTTAAAGTTTTCTAATGTTGTTGTGGAGTCTCCTACAACATGTTTACATGCATCAAAGGTAAAAAAAAAAAGTTTAATATCCTCATAATATACATTTGCACATCATCACATTTTCAATAACTCAAACGACTAGTCAAATTAATCAATCTCTCTAAATCCCGTCTTTTCGCGATATACTCTGCTCTGATTGGCCAGACAGCTCAGTCTGTTGTGATTGGCCTACCGTGTACAGCGCGTCGAAAACAAAACCGCCCATTGCCATAATAAACGTCAGCTCTGCTTGTCCTGAGGCTTCCTACACTGTAAACTAAACATAGTAATGAACAATGACGTTGATTTTACAATATCAATGCGAGCGCGAGTCCAATGATGAAACACTGGAAGAACTAGCCATTCAACCCGAACCTCCATCACACGGACGACTCGAGCAGGACTCAGTGTTTCTCAGTGATACACTACTCAATTTGAGGTACATTATATGAGATGTTGCAACTGTAATTCCTCACCATCAGCATTAACAAGTGCATGTCCATCAACAAACCGATTATTTTACTTGTACTAATTTATTTACAGAGTATTTTTCTTATATATTGCGGTGAACACGTGGAAACTGTATCAATAACAGTGCATGTATACAATATACTGTACATTAGCCGAGCTCTAGAGTGAATGATCTGATGTAACATAAACGTTGGTAAAACAAATATTTCCTCAAAGTAGTGAGAACGACAGACAATCTGCATTAACCCTTGTGTGGTGTTCACAACCCAATTTCACCTGTGGTGTTCCCGGTCAAAAATGACCGGACTACAAAAAATAGCTTATAAATCAATCATTATGCAATATTATCACCCAATATTGGATTCAATCTTTTTGTCCACTTGTTCTCTTTCAGTTAGGACTGGTTTTATATTTCTATTTGCATCTGATTAATTGTAGGCCTAATTTATTTGAGAGTAGGCATCTCATTTTTTGAGTAAAAAAAATATATTTTTGAATAATTTTGGAAATATTAAATAAAATCTGAAGAAAATTGGCACTGATGATCACACTAGTCTACTTTAATGTTTCACAAGGAATTTTGTTTTGAAAAACTTTTATTTTGTACAATATGGCACAAAATGGCACATTGTCACCCTTGTGGTGTTCCCGGTCAAAAATGACCGGCCTACAAAAAATAGCTTATAAATCACTCGTAATGCAATATTATCATCCAATATTGGATTCAATTTTTTTGTCAACTTGTTTTCTTTCAATTAGGACTGGTTTTATATTTCTATTTGCATCTGATTATTCGTAGGCCTCATTTATTTGATAGTAGGCATCTCATTTTTTGAGTAATTTTTTATTTATTTTTGAATAATTTTGGAAATATTGAATAAAATCTGAAGAAAATTGGCACTGTTGATCACACTA
The DNA here is from genome assembly GCF_963993115.1 of Abramis brama. Classification (NCBI taxonomy): domain Eukaryota; kingdom Metazoa; phylum Chordata; class Actinopteri; order Cypriniformes; family Leuciscidae; genus Abramis; species Abramis brama. The sequence goes on from NC_139966.1 coordinate 13,169,010, forward strand.
GTCTACTTTAATTTTTCACCAGGAATTTTGTTTTGAAAAACTTTTATTTTGTACAAAATGGCACATTGTCACTCTTGTGGTGTTCCCGGTCAAAAATGACCGGCCTACAAAAAAATAGCTTATAAATCACTCATTATGCAATATTATCACCCAATATTGGATTCAATCTTTTTGTCCACTTGTTCTCTTCCAATTAGGACTGGTTTTATATTTCTATTTGCATCTGATTAATTGTAGGCCTAATTTATTTGAGAGTAGGCATCTCATTTTTTGAGTAAAAAAACAAACATTATTTTTAAATAATTTTGGAAAAATAAAATAAAATCTGAAGAAAATTGGCACTGATGATCACACTAGTCTACTTTAAATTTTGTTTTGTAAAACTTTTATTTTGTACAAAATGGCACAGAGTTACACTTGTGGTGTTCCACTGGGCCATTGAGGGCCACTGTTTCAATTGGCCATTGAAAGTGAATGGGAGAGACATGTGTTAGAAGTCCATGAAGAATATCTTTACATCTGAGTGATGGATTATGGTGAGTTTGGGCTCTTTTTAATCTTAACAATCTCATGTAAATAATGATGTGCCATTTTCCACAATTTATGCATGCTTCATTGAGTTATGAGTTAAAACGCGACATAAGTGCTAGGCTACATCTATATTCAAGGCTCTGTGAGCGCATGTGGGGGTTTGTGTGTTACAACTCAATTAGGAATATCTTTAGATCTGAGTGATGGATTATGCTGAGTTTGGGCTCTTTTTAATAGTGATAGTCTGCTGAAAATAATGATGTACAGTTTTCTACGAACTGTGCATGCTTCGTGAAGTTATGAGCGAAAACCAAACGCGAGTGCTTCATGAGTATATACTTGGCTAGGTGCGTCTGTGGTATTTTCTGTGTTAGAACGCCATGAGGAATATCTTTAGATCTGATTGATGGAATATATTGAGTTTGGGGTCTTTTTAATCATGAGCTCCTGCTGTAAATAACAATGTGCCATTTTTCATGATCGATATAATTTTCATGAAGATACGAGTAAAAAGGCCAAGTCTAAGCTACCTTGATTGGCTACGTGAGTCTGTGCGTCTGTGATATTTTTTTGTGTTAGAACTCCATGAGGAATATCTTTAGTTCTGAGTGATGGATTATGTTGAGTTTGGACTCATTTAATTGTAAGCATCTGCTGTAAATAATGATGTGTCATTTTCCACAATCGGAGCATGTTTCATGAAGTTACGAGCGGAAATGTTTCTAAAATTCAGCATCCATACATGGTTTACACATGGGTCTCTTGAAGGGCTTCTTTTAGAAAAACCTCGCTCAAGTTTAGTAAAAAAGCCTGAAACAATTATGCTTGTTGTATTCTACTCATTGAGACCTTTCAAATGACATATGACACAGGACTATAAGAGCTGTATGATGTATTTGACATATTGCTGAATGTAATACAAAAAAGTCGTTTATAAATTATGATTTTTTTTATTTTTTTTATCGGCAAATAACTCAGCACTACTTAGGAGTTTATCAAATTGGCTACATTCATTGTAAATTTCAGACTCTAAGCTTTCAAATGACACCTATTTTAAGTTGATCAAGGTAATAGTTTTGAAAAATATTATGATTATTTATTTCGCAGCTAGGTGGCGCCTGCGGGGGTACACTCAGTTTTAGAGTGATAACTCAGCAGTCGTTAGGAGTTGATCAAAGTGATTAGATGCATTAAAAAGCTGAGATTCTAAGCTTTAAAATGATACATATTTTGTGTTGTTCCATTCATTGGTTGCATTGGTCTCTCCCATTCACTTTCAATGGCCCATTGAAACAATGGCCCACAATGGCCCTCAATGGCCCAGTGGAAAACCACAAGTGTAACTCTGTGCCATATTGTACAAAATAAAAGTTTTTCAAAACACAATTCCTGGTGAAAAATTAAAGTAGACTAGTGTGATCAACAGTGCCAATTTTCTTCAGATTTTATTTTATTTTTCCTAAATTATTCAAAAATAATGTTTTTTTTACTCAAAAATTGAGATGCCTTCTCTCAAATAAATGAGGCCTACAATTGATCAGATGCAAATAGAAATATAAAACCAGTCCTAATTGAAAGAGAACAAGTGGACAAAAAGATTGAATCCAATATTGGGTGATAATATTGCATAATGATTGATTTATAAGCTATTTATTGTAGTCCGGTCATTTTTGACAGGGAACACCACAAGAGTAACAATGTGCCATTTTGTACAAAATAAAAGTTTTTCAAAACAAAATTCCTGGTGAAATATTAAAGTAGACTAGTGTGATCAACAGTGCCAATTTTCTTCAGAATTTATTTAAAATTTCCAAAGTTATTCAAAATTAATTTTTTTTTTACTCAAAAAATTAGATGCCTACTCTCAAATAAATGAGGCCTACAATTAATCAGATGCAAATAGAAATATAAAACCAGTCCTAATTGAAAGAGAACAAGTGGACAAAAAGATTGAATCCAATATTGGGTGATAATATAGCATAACAACTTATTTATAAGCTATTTTTTGTAGTCCGGTCATTTTTGACCGGGAACACCACAAGAGTGACAAGGTGACAAAACTCCCCCTAAAAAATTAAGAAAATTGTCACAAAACATTTCAGAAGTAGTTATACCATTTGTGAAAAAAGTCACTAAGTTTCAGTCCAAAGCGATAACATTAACTAGTATTTTCGGGAAAAAGAAAATCAAAATGGTCAAAAATGACGCGAACACCACATGAGGGTTAATAGACACAGTTATAGGTAATAGTGGCCCACAGCTGATCAGCAGAAGTATTTCAGTAAGACAGTGATAACGTGAGTTAGCCAGTTAGCAGGAGACCTACACAATATAAAACTCAATACTAAGTATTTTGAACACCATCTTTCAAGAGCAAGTGGTTTGTGAATCCTGTATTGAACTCTGAGATTTGAGAAGCAGTCGTCAGTAAAATAAAGGGAACACAGCAAAAGTTTAGGAATAAACTGCTGTGATATTGTGGTAAAGATGAACTTTAACCACTGATTCTTCACATACTCGTCCTTGGGCAGTGGAAAAAAACTGGCTTTGCCTTCACATTATAGAGCACAGCGCCGTCTTCTCGACATGATGCTGTCCAGTATCCACAGGAATCAGCTATTGGTTTGACGTTAAAGTTTTCCCTGGTGTCTGCGTGCAATAAGTGGGCGGGCAATATTCTAATGTTTCGTCTTGGTGTCACAGCGAAACAGCTTATGACTCGTTTTTAAAACAATTCATTACACTGACTCAGAGTCAACTCTTACTTTTGAAAGACAATAACTTTATATACGGTGCACTTTCAGATTTAAAACTTTGCAGGATGTTTTCATTCACTTAGAGCTATGTTACACACTACATGAAAGGTCATTTTCAAAAATCCATAATAGGGGCCCTTTAATGTATACAGTGAACACTATGCTTTCAGTGTAATTACAATTATATTTATATATTTTTATTCATTTATTTATTTATTTAACCAGGAAGGTACCGTTAAGATACAATATCTCTTCTAGTCCTGGGGCCTATACCATGAAGCCGGTTTAGGTGGCTAGCCAGTTGTGTTTCAGTTTAAAAACCTAGGGTTTTAGGCACCATGAAAGTGGTTTGGCTTTTAGCAGTGTTCATCGCCATAGTAACTTACACTCCACGCTTAACCTGGTGCAGGACAGGTTATGTTCCAGGTAAGAGATCTCAACCCGAAATGAGATCTCAAACCGACCAATCAGCTGTGAGCAAAGGATAAAGTCACTCCACCTGTTTCTACTTCAAATTAAAGGTCACTATAGCAAATTATTTTTAAAGACAAAATCGTCTGGCTTTTAGTAACACTTATTTAGAATAATAATTTTGTATGATATATATATATATATATACATATACATAGGCGTCGATTTCGGGGGGAACGGGGGGGACGCATACCCACCAGATTTCGTCATGAGTCATTTTGTACCCACCACTTTTTTTTTGAAAACCTCGAGTTAAATTTAGCCGTTCTGCTGCTGCGCTGGCTACACGCTTCTCTGTTCATAACACTGCAACAACTGTTACATTGGGATACGTTCTAGGTTAGGGGAGGGGTGGGTCATCGTGTCACTGAGGCAGGTGCAGCTCAGCTCAGCTGACGTGCCTGTTCACTTTCACTTCTTCTCCTGACTGGACAATTTTGTTCGTGGTGCTGCTGGCCACCTGCATGAACATGTGGAGGAGGTAACGTATTAATTTATTCTTGACAATCAGTAAAAACTCCTTTCTCGTAGTTTTGACCAAGAGCAGCACGTTAGATTGATAGCTTTTAGCAGCTATCATTGACGTTAGCCGGCAACATCAGCTTCCAGAAGCCAAGTAGCTGCTAACTGCCACAGTAAAGTTGCAAACTCTGGTCACAAATATAAAAGGAAATAAAAGAAAGAGTACAAAGGTCGGTAGAGTGGTTATCTATTCTCCTCACCTGTCAAATCTATAACTGACACTCACGCACATGCGCAGTTCTCATTTTTACCTCAGGTTAACATCAAAGCACAAAGTGACCGTTACACAGTTCGCAGCATTGAAGCATCTTCGGTGTAGCGTTATTTGGAGGTCAGACCACAGGAGTTCAAAATGAATTATCTACGCTACCCTCTGCCAATCTTCCCATGTGTTGTATTTTTAACAAAGTAAAATTTATGGAGTTGCGGCATTTGCGTGTTATTTTATGTAAAAAGTGAATTATTAGTGGTTAACTTAAACCAGGTAGGATCAGGCGGTCGATTCAAACATGTAAGCGAGAGAGAGAAGGATTTATAAGAGCTTGTTATGACGGGTTAATTGCTGTGTGTATTGCCTATATTTCTGTCACTGATGCCAATCTAATACATTTTATTATGGTCCTTCCTTCTTTATGCCAGCCAGCCAGTGTTGAGCTCCAGCCTTTGTGTGTGGACTGGACTGAAAAGAGGTGGCCAAATCTGACCAGGTATGGATGTGAATTCAGCAGATTTTGAATTGTTTGCTAAACAGAAATTAAGTGCTGTTTTTTAATTAGGCTACTATTTCTAGCAGAACACTGTGTGTGTGTGTGTGTGTGTGTGTAATTGATTGTAAAAAAAAAGAAAAGAAAAAAAGAAATTAAGTGCATGTGAATTCAGGAGATTTTTTAATGATTGGAAAATAGAAATTAAGTACTGCTTTTTAATTGCTATCTCTAGCAGAACACAAAATGCACTTGTGTGAGTGACAAGCTGGACAACTGTCTACTGAGTACATGCATTGAACAAATTAACAACTGGATGTACCAGAACTTTCTTAAATTAAATGAAAAAACTGAGGTGGTCGGTTTTGGAGCAAAAGAGGAACGATTAAAAGACAATTAAAAAGTCAGCCTATATCAGCTTAAAAATATAGAAAGGGTTAAAGGACATCTCAGCAGGATTTAGAAAAAACTCTACTAAAATTTTCCAAAGAGATGTGAACGCCTCTCGGATGTTCCAATGAAGGCCACAGCTATTTCTTTTCTGCCCATTTTTTGCAGTTTCTCCCTGTGGACTTGGCAGACTGATACGCTGTTGAGCCGTGACTGTGCCATTGTGGAGCGAAGCCAGGTCTTCAAACGTCGCAGGGCACTGAAACTCCGCTCAGCTTCGCAAGAAGACACAGGGACCACAAGCAACAGCCTAACCAGAGCCTCCACTTCTGGCACCATGGTCTTCAGGATCTGACTGACCTCCTGGCAAGAATGGAACTGGTAGCTTGCTTTCAGCATAGCCAGTTGCATTTGCAGCAGCTCGGCGTCCAACTCCGGGTACAGCTCCACTGCCTCACTCGACTCACCTGTCCGAAGGTGTTCCTCCAACTTGGCCAGGTGGCCAAGGCCCTCCTGGCTAAATCTGTCATCCAGCTGAGTGACAGCTGTATCGGTGGCACAGAAAAACTGTACTTGGAAGTACTCCTCTGCAGAAGATGTGATGTGACTGTTTGCTGGTCCACCATATCGGTTGGATGGTTTCCTAATATGTGGCAGCTTTATTGGCTCGAGATCAAAAGATGAGGCGAGTTCTACTGCTCTTGAGTTAAGACTCATAAATGAATCACTTGTTCTCTTCGCCATGAAGGCTTTCTTGGTGCAATCCACAGCCTGTAACATCCCGCCAATTGATACTGCTCTCCCTTGCAAACTTTTATTGAGACCTTCCAGCTTCAGCAGGATATCCTGCCCCATTACAAGGCCAAGGACGGTGGTGCCTTTGTGAAAATGGCCAAGAAGGCCTCTTGCTCGAGGAGCTGAGACACTCCCTTTATCTGAAGCAATCTCCTCCAGTGCAGCCAGGACCACCTCATACTGTGTGAGGACCGACTTGATGGCTGGTGTGCGCACAGTCCATCTTGTGGCACACAACGGCTTAATGGTGGTGAACGAGCCATTTTCAGATATGGCTATCTGTTTGAAGATGGTCTTGAACTTCCCAGACTGGCCAAACAAACAACCCAGGTCATGGATCCATGTGAGGGCATCACTCACAACTGGTGCGGATGAGGAGACTGCCTGAGAGACCAGGTTCACACAATGCGGCCCACAGTGGACAAAAATGGCAAGCGGCTGTACTCTGCGGACCAAAGCTTGCATCCCAGATATGTGCCCCGACATGTTTGCCGCTCCGTCATATGTTTGGCCACTAAGACCTGAGAGTGGGAGGTTGAGGCGGAGCAGCACATCGGAGGCAATTTTCCAAAGATGTGTGCCAGTTGTGGAAGAGGCCTCGTACATCCCCACAAACTCCTCCCTTGGCTCCAGGTCTTTGTCGACATAGCGGAGGCAGATGGAGATCTGCTCCGTTCCACTGATGTCCTGGGTTCCATCCATTATGAGGGAGTACTGCAGTACAGGTAAGGCAGAAATTTCTTCAGCAACCCCCCTAATTATGGTGTTTCCCATAATGCTCAACATTTCGTTTTGTATTTCAGGGCTGGTGTAGGTGTGATGCTTCTGCAGCCAGCTTGCCAGGTTGGGGTCATCCTCTGCCTTATCCCTGAGATAAGTCTGGAAGTTTCCCTCTTCGTTTGAATGGCCTCTAAGAGCCAAGCCCTGTTTGGAGAGATACCTCAGAGCACCTACAATTTGTAAGAGAGCAGACCTGGCTGCCTCTTGAGCACTTGCTGATGGGCTGCATAATTGCATTCTTACAGAATTTTGTAGATGCGTATGTGTGTTGACAGCTATAATGTGTGCCTTGCTGATCTCATGCCTACTGAAAGCATCCCTACCCTTTTTCCAGTTTCTGAAACCTGCCGATATGAAGGTTGGTTCAGCACTTTTGGCCAAGGTGGAGGTTTTCTGCAATGAATACACAAAACCCCCTTTATTTGATGGCTGTAGTGTAGCCAGGGGAACGCTTTGTACCAGCTGTCCTGTCCGATTTGATTTGGTAAGTGGCTCAATATCCCTTGCACTGGGCTGGTGCGGGCAGTCTAAAGGATGTTTGAGGTGGATCTCCTCATTTTGAGTAGCTGGCTGCTCCTGAAATGTAATTAGTTCATTGGATATGAATGAAGGAGTAATTGAGTAGTAGTTTAGTTAATGGCATCATTTTTGTAAATAGTTATTTGTGTAAATAATGTAGTAGTTTAGTAAGTGGAATAATTTTTGTCAAACAGTAATGTTGCTTGTTTTACGATTATTGTTGCTGTCTGTTTATTTGAATTGTATACTGTAGGTTTTTTCTCCAGATATATGCAGACCTCACCTCGTCATGCTCATCGGTCTGTTCCTGCCTGTCTGTCTTTCTTTCAGATGGACCTGGGACCTGTTCCTGATATAAACCATATGTAATGTAACTGGTTTTTCATTATTTTTGTTCATTAACCTGTACCTGTCTTTTTTTTTTTCAGTTGTGTGTTGACCTCACCTCTCTATTGTGCACCAGTTCCTGACGTTCAGTAAGTTCTTGTCCCTAATTATGTAAACAATACAGTGAAGATGGATGGTAACTTGACTGATTTTGCCCTGTCTCATTTTTATTGTGCTTTTTTAAACAAAAACTTTTTTTATAATGCCTAGATTTCTCCTTTTAGGACTTTGTTTCTGTTTTTGAATGTGCTACCTCACCTCTTCACTGTCTTCCACCAGTTCCTGCCTTTCACTTAATTCCTGTTCCTAATAAAACAAATTTGAAAAGATTGATAACTCCATTGATTTTGGCCTGTTTCATTTTTATTGTGGTTTTATGTGGTGTACACCCAACAGTCTACAGCAGTTCTTGTAATATCTTCTCTTCTTTTCTCCAAACCGTAAATGTAATAATTAATATTAAGTAATTGGAAATTGAAGGCATGATTCGAGCAGGCTAAGTGGTCGTACAAAAATTTGTCACATTTTTGCTCTTTGACCGACCATAGGAAATGAATGGGAAATTGACAAAAACACAAATTTTCTCTACAAATCGGCCTCGATGCAGGAAAAAAAGTGCTCAGCAATGAAGGGGTGACCCTTTAAAACATCAATAGTAAAAAACATAACATAATTAATAATTATAATTAATATAATTATAAAATTAATATAATGTTTATTAATAATTATAATAATAAGCTGTGATAAAGCATTACTTTTTATTTTATTTGTATTGAATTGTAATGTTACCTGTAACAAAATGCTTTCTCTGTATTCAGGTTTGACTGTAGTAATAATGCAAAAACGTGTACACTTCACATCAAATTTATTTTAAAAAAATGTATAAACCTTGGCAAAAAGTATTATTTGAGAATTTATCTAAAAAATACATTAAAATCCACATCTTAAAAGTAAGTAATTGGGTTCAAAAACAACTAGAGATTTCACAAAACTTTCCATAGAGAGCTATAGGGGAGAGTGGGGTGATTTGTGCCAGGGGGGGAAGTAGTTCCACCCTTGTTTCTGGAAAACCATAGAAGAAATTGGTCATGTGACCACATAATTTTGAAAAGCAATCACTTTTACTCGTCCTTCAAAGAAGAGAGACACATGGCATGAGAGTTAAGCACATTTTAGTGCAAAAACAGTTTTTTCCCTTTCAAAGTAAAATTTCTATGATTAAGGTTTTTTGATTGTAGTGTCTGAACAATTATAGACAAGTTTGAAAACATTTCACACATGTTTTAGTGCTTGTCAAACTTGTGGGTCTGGGGTGATTTGTGCCAAAGGGCCTGGGTTAAGTTGTGCCAGATCCAGACCACCTAGACCTACATACTCACAGGGGATAATCTTGAGAAGTGAGCAGATGGGCATGCCTCATCACTGTTTGACTTAGGCCTGCTATTTGTTTAATTTAGCTAACACTGATTTCAGTTTTGAGTTTGCACTATGTTATTAAAGAGAAGTTTTATTCCGTTTTTAAGTGGCCTATGTCACAATAGGATGTTTAGAAATTAGCCTAGTCACTTTATTCTTATATTTTACATAATTGACAGACAGCGCTATGTCAACAGGCATCTATTGCCAAAGCCTTTTTGCCTGAAATGATTCACAAATATCATATATTGTGTTGCTATGGTGCTCTAAATGGTTGCTAGGGCGTAGCTTGATAGCTTCACAATGATCCTGAGAGACTGATTGGTCGTCTCAGTAAAATGAGCCCGCCCCCTTGTCTCTATGACACTGTGATCCAGAGTTATGTTCAATACAAAATCCCTATGCAATTGACCATAGTAGGAAAAATGCATGCTATGGTATTCCAGGGTGACAATATCTAAATAAACCTTAAATTAGTAATTTTGTATTGAATTTATCTTGCTTTCATATAGCATTACGGTTCATAACATTAAAATGTTCTGTTTTACTTCAGAAATCACTGGCACAATTTACCCCCAATGTATTCCCCCAAAGGCACAACTTCCCCCGCACCAGGGGCAAGTTGTGCCATGAGACCACTTTTTTCCCAAGAGCTATATTTCTGAAACAATTTATTTCAGATCCAAAGTTATTGTTCTCAGGGATGCACCACATCCTGAAATATATGTACATCCTTAAGTTGAAGGCATTACTGCCATGGCCTCACTTTAAAGTCACTTTGAGTAAAAACTGGCACAACTCACCCCACTTTTGTCACGGTTCATGAATCGGCTGTCTCATGCTGATGTGTCTGCGTGAGTGTAATTGTGTGGGTGTGGTTACTCGTTGTGTTGATTAGTGTCACCAGCTGTCATTAATTCCAGTTCCCTTTATATGCCCAGTAATTTCCCTCTCATGTTGTCAGATCGTTGTGGTTGTTCCTCGGTGTGTGTCCTGTTCTCGTGCCTCGTCTGCCAAGTTCTTCGTCTGGATTTCGTCAGTTCTTCGTGTCGTCTGGATGTTCCACGGTTCCTGGGTTTCACTTGAGCACGCTGACCACCGCACCACCACCGGATCGCCATCTCGTCCCTGCTTCATTCCACCTGAGTGTTTGTCCCCGACCTGTGTCTTACATCTGACCATATATAATAAACTGAGTTTTACTTGCATCTTGCATCCTCCTATTATTTCCTCACAACTTTCCCCTACAGGCATCTAGTGGTAAACCCATGAAATAACATGTTTTATTTAATTTTCAATCAACAGATGGCACCATTTTTAGGTGTCCGGTCACTTCTGACCGGGAAGCTAACAAGTAGTACACCCAAATGAAGAGCACCTGAGGGTTAAGCAAACTGTGTGCTGCAGTAACTGCTAGCTAAGCTAGCTAATAACATTGTTTGTCAAAAAGAGTGACAGGTTGGGTTATTCATTTAGCCGATAATAAGATACCGGCACTTACTGTGCATGTCTGCTTGGCTTTAAAAAAAGCTCTGATGTCCTGTCCACTTCTTTTTGACATAATGCTGGTATTATTCTCTCTATATGACTATCGCACTTCTTTTTTTAAAGAATGTTTTTCAAATGAGCTGACAGTTTGGCATGGACAGTGAACGAGCGGGAACGAGGCTAGCTAGTCTTTGCTGAAATTGCAGAATTTCTGGCCAAGGTATCATAGACGAGCAAGTCATTTTAGCCTTCATACAGTATATACACCATACCAGGTTGCTAGTGCCATGGACTATAACATATCAAAGTGATAACCTGTAGAACAAATGGATGTTGTTGTACACAGCATGGATCTGCAGACCATTGACACAAAGGTAAGATGCGATATGTTTATTAAGATTTGCTGGTATTATGGCTAGGTCTTGTGCATTTGCACACAAGGGATCGGCTGTTTAACTCTTCTCTTGCAATTAATGTTAGCCTTCCTTAGCCACCAACTTAATTAGCTAGTTACAGTTTGCGTTCGTACAGCAAGCATTGGTGGAGATGATCGTGGAGTAGTCAGTATCTTGTTTAATTATTGCTTGAATCTATTGCTGAATTCTGGAATAGTTGTGATGATGATGATGATGAGGATTGGATGCTTTCAAGTTTTGGTCAAAATGCCTGATGTAGAGTGGATGGATGCATGTTGTTGTGAATTGAGAGCAGTCAGATCATGGTGTGATAGGCTATAGCGTTCATCTGTGCGACACGTATTTTTGCTTTTCAATCTTGGCAAAATTTGTAGTGCTTAAGTTGTGTTGTGTGTAGATATGGTCAATTGTAGTGGAAATTAAATCAAATTATTACATGGCTTGGTTGAATTCCACTGTAGAATGCAGTCTGTTATTTCTTGATAACAGACCGCTGCTAAGTATAACACCGTTGCCATGAAAAACAGAGCGTTGCTATGGACGCGGCAGGATTCTAATCGTAGAGACGGAACTGACTATTTTCTTTAGCGGAAGCAATACAATCGCGTTTAAATCAATAAACTCCTTTTTAAATCAATATTTTGTGTCAAATTATTGATTTATTTGGTGGGTAGCCATGTAATAAGCGGGATAATGTAGAGCGAGGCCCGATTTTGGGTTAGATTTTTTTTTTCCGTTTTCAGTGGTTATGAGGAGCAACATGAGAGAGAAATTTGGTAATCATTGTTTAGGTACATTAAACCACATCATGGCCATGTCATATTGTCAACATGGTACTTATGAAGCAGATTAGTGGGTCATATATCATATGTCTAATGCTTTTTGAAAATTTACGGCTTTCTTCTTCATAAAACGAGTCGGTCATCATCACATTTTTGTATACATTTTTATTTATTTACATTAGTAAGCTACAGGACATCGTCTTTCAAAACATGACCTGCGCGAAAGAGAGAAAAAAAATTAATGCATCATTGTAACCAGCACTTCTGAAAATGCACTTCTGAATGCGTCTCTGTCCCAATATATCTATATATATATCTCTATATATATATATATCTCTATATATATATATATATATAATATCACCATAGTCAAATGCTAACAAAAAAGTACTTTCCACCAATTGTTTTAGAGCAACAAAGGCAAAAAAAATTTGTACACGCAAATAAAAGCCTATGCTTGGTCTCAATTTGGTCTCAAAAGGATATCAATATGAGTACTAAAAGTTTATCATCAAGACAGAGACCAATATATTTGTAGGATGCAACCCTTTCAAGCCGAGTACCATCAGAAGTTTTAATTATAAAGTCATTAAGTGATCATCTGGAGTGTGTGAAAATCATGAATTTAGTTTTTTTTAGTGTTCAAAACTAATTCTAGATTATCACGTAAAATCTGAAATGAATTAAAATCATTCTGTAATGAGTCGATTGCCACTTTTAAAGATGGAGCCATAGTATAGATGATAGTATAATCTGCACACTTACTGGCTTTAAACCTACACCAAGTTCATTTATATAGATAGAAAATAAAATTGGTCTCAAAATTGATCCTTGAAGAAGACCTGTCTTCACTATAAAAGGAGTAGAAATATAATTATCTATAGACACACAATGAATTTTTCTAGTCAAAAATGTGAAACCACTTCAACACTGTACTACTAAAACCTATACATTTGAGCCTTTGCAAAAGAAGATCATGATCCACAGAATCAAATCCGTTGGATAAATCAATAAAAAGTGCTACACATGTTTGTTTGTTTTTTTTATCATCCAATGCAGTAATCATGTTATTAATATTATTAGTAATATTATTATTACAAAATATTATTAGTGGACAAATAGTGCTTTAACTGTTCATATACCAGAGATTCAAACACTTAAGCCGTAACAGACAATCTTGAAATCGAATCTCCACCTTTCAATAATGGACAAATACTGCTGACTTCCAGGAACATGGTATAAGACCACTACTTAGATTAAAAATAGAAGCAATAGGTCTCGCTATCAGGTCCGTAGACATTTTTAAAAAGTAAGTCTCTATTTGATCAGGGTGTAAGAACCGATTTTCTTGATAAGACAAAAGCTGAGATAAAACTCACCCTACAATAAAGCAATAAAACACACCCTGGACAGAAGATCGCAAAGAAAGAGCACAGGAAATGGTCTTGTCCAAACTTTTCTCCTTCCTTATCTCTGCATCCCCCCTCTCCCTCCTCCCTTCCTCTCTCCCTGAGTCAAGTCACCAAAAGTTCACTAAGAATGTATATATATCACATATGTTGTATCTTGTGAATCTATTGTTTTTCCTTTTCATGTTTGGTATCATTTTAAATGTCTCAGTGCGATTGGTAAAATGGTCTTAATTTCATTGCAGTTATTGATATTATGAGAAAGATTGAGAACTTAGGAGACCTGTTCTCCTCTTTGGGTGATGTCTCTTAAAGATATCTCCCCTCTCCCCCGAAACCAGGTGTTACCCCCTGGGGTACATGAATTGACCCAAAACAACTAAATTTCTATCAAAAAAGTTACAATTTCCATGATTTAATAATTTTATCTGAAGAATGGCTTTTTACACTACAAGAAAAATATATTGGTCCAGCTCAGGAAGTGACTCTTTAATAATTTTGACCAAATTCTTCACACATGCAAAGGCCAAATGTCCACCCTGTTACAGGACATTCTCATCTCAATTAATAAATGTTTTGAATTCACATTTATTGAAATATTTACATTTTCTAAGAGCTAAAATGTCCCTCACTTTACCCTGCAAATGTATTTTAACAAAGTGTTCATCAACAAGCATTATCTTGAAAAAAGTTGTTGTATTTTAAGGCACAGTGGTAATTTCAACACATTTCTTTTAGAATAAAAAGACATTTCAATGGAATTTTGTCCCATTTTTAAATCATTTAATTTTGCCATTTCGTTCCCTAAACATAACCACAAAGATATGCATAACATTTGTTGAACTTATTTTATTAACTTAAAAAAACACAGAGGTAACAGGGTGGACAGAGGGGTAACAGGGTGGACATCACACCACTGAACAACAATAAATGTCATCAACTCCTTTACCCTGGCACCCCCTGAAGAAGAAAGACACGACCACATCAAAATTCAAACTTAAAAAAAATTCTGATAACTTAAAATTCACACTTAAACATATTTTTACAGATAACAGTAACAGCAACAGTAAACTACTGAACAAACCAGCATCCCAGGTGTTTTTCTATGAAATCCCACACTTTCTTCTCTAACTGGACGGACCTCTTGTTTAAAGGTTGTGGCTCTTTCATCAGGCACACAATCTGCTCATCCCTGTACCAGCTAATGTCCTCTCGTGGACTCGGCCAGAAGAACTTGTTGGTCCCATTCTTGTGCATGCATTTCACACTTATGTCTTCTTCAACCTCCTGGATTATTCCTGAGTAGGGTTCACCATCATAATTGACAACGCACCACTGCCCAATGTTTTCTTTTGTGATGACCTCAGGGCATGATGGTTCTTTAAAGCAGTGTGGGCTTTCTTTTTCTCCCAGGCTAACCTCCTTAAGCCCATAGCATGCACAGTCGAGTACACCTTTGTCTGCCTGACAAAGGCAAGTTATGTCCAGGTATTTGATTGTTCCTGTAGATAAACTGATGACTTGGTGGATTTTCATTGTTCCTTTGACAGGCTCAAGCGGGGGCACATCCATAATTTCATTGACTTTCCTCTCAACATCATCTCCCACAAAAAAATGTTTCACAGAGGTGCCGATATTCCTCAACTGGTGGAACATGACCTCTGCGTTGGGGATATCTCCTCCATGGCGGACAATTTTGTCAGCTGATCTTTTAAAGGTTACCCCCAACACCATCTGGAGCCCCCTTTCCATGGCTGGCCTCAAAGAAGTTCCAGCTGATGTCTTTGAAGCCTTTCTTGAAAGGTTCTTTTGACAGTAGGTAAAAGTTTTTCCTTTGTTTATACTGAGTAGCTGGGCCGTCACTGAAGACATGGAGGCAATTGATGAGAGGGTATCGCTCCCTCACCATATCTAATACAGGGCTGAGGTGGGCCCAGATAGCCAGGGGATCGTGCTGCTTGGAAGGTGAGAGGGAGCAGAAAGACACTGGTGACTCTTCAGCTGCAGTGTACAGCACTCCAGTATGTAGTGTTGCTTGCTGGTGCGGCCCTCCAAAATGGACTGATTGAATTTCTTGAGAATACTTACAGGGATAGTTCTCGCTGAAATCTACATGTAGTGGAAATTCATTGTTCTTCAAGTTTTCTCTCAGCTGTCTGTAGGCCTTGTACTGCCATCGGATATTAAAGATGTGCCACCTGAATCTGAACAGCATGTCATGGAATTCACTTGCAAGTGCATCCTCTGTTGTCATCACAATTTTTTTCACAGTGATTGTTGACCTTTTTCCAGACTCCTCTCCATCATTCACTTTGGAATTGTCTTCCAGAGACCATTGGGTAAGGGCTATCTCTGTGTTAGTGGCAGGTCTCAGCATTGTATGTGTTGAGACGAGACAATCATTACATTTGCCATATGCACAGAGTTTAGATTTGGGATCGCACATTGTTGCATCTACCTTCTCCTCTAGGTTTTTTGTTCCTAACAGACCTTGGATGTACAGGGCATTGGACATGAACTGTAAGTTCTCATGAGTTTTACACTGACAGGTTTCACGATCAGCTTCTGTGGGCATCACAACCCAAAATGGTCTTAAGGTGCAGAAACAAGAGTAAGAGACCTGATGTTCATTTTCTGAAAGGAACTTCTGGTGCAGATTCTTCATTGTGTCAGTTAGCAAACGTTTCTGTTTCTTCTTCTTCTTCTAACAGTTTGCTTTCGTCCTGTTGTCATCCAACTGACATCGTCTCTTAAAAAGAATGTCTTGACTTTCTGTTTGCATTCAGCAGGTAATCTGTTGCACTTCTTCCTTTTAAATGTCAACAGTTCTCCATATGGTCTTTGACCTCGCTTTTTTGAAAAGCCCAGTGTTTCCTGTGCAGCCCTCTGCAGCCTGTATTTCTTTATAATTTTTCCAATTGTTGTTTCTGCAATCATTTGCTTCTCCCGTTCCTTCTTGGTGTGTTTGTATTTATTTCTGATGTCTTCAATTATTGATTCCTGCAACAACAATCTTTTCCTTATGGTGTTGTTAACTGTTTGATGGCGCAGCAGTGCATCCACTTTAGAACGTGGTGATTTTTTCTCTCCTCCCAACCGCTGGTACCTTTTCTTGAATTTGAATTTTTTTCTCTTTTCCTTCTCCAGCAAGGCCTTTAGTTGTTCAGTTTCCTTCTGTAGCCTCCTTCTTCCCTGTCTGGCATTTCTCCTTCCAACAACATATATTGCCTATTACACAAGAAGCATATCGTCACAATTTACAATTACTACAACAGATAAATGGTTCTGTACACAACAATTTAGGATATAAGCCCAATTATCACATTAAAGTAAGTTGTTCTTATACCTATTATTGTAAGATTTAATTTGCTTTACTATCCCTATATGTTTATCATTGTATTTTACAATTTTAAGTTTCTAGTTTTAGAGAACATACTATTTCACTCACTCTCACACACACCACTCCCACACTCATACAGGTGCGCACACACACACCGCACAGACAAACACACACACATCTCAGATAATTTATTTCCAGTTTCTACCTAATCAACAAAGCATTCAATCGTAAACTTTATTTTAACCTTGAGGGCCCTGGCTGTGGGACATTTCTTGGTTCTGGGGGACTGTCTGGACTTGGGGGAGAAGTGGTCATTGACTCAGATGTTATCCTGGCTCTGGTACAATCCCTCTGCTTTTTCTTCTTTTCTCTGCGCTCTCTTCTCTCTTTCACTGATTTCTAACACTTTCCTTTTTCTTCCTTCCTCTCTGTCCTTTCTCCACCTTTCCTTCTCTTTATTGAGGTATATCTGCCTTTTTCAGGGTCTGCATCACGACGTGCCCTGTAGCATCGCGGTGCCATTTCCTGACAAATACATGCATACCATTTAAGCTTCTTTTTCTTGAAGGTATATAACAAATAAAAATGTATAATACATTACTTATAAGTACTAACTCAAGCTGTAAACACTTATTTATTTAGCATTTACACCCACTGTGTTACAATATGTCCACCCTGTTACTGTGCAAAACAGTAACAGGGTGGACAGTAACAGGGGGGAAATTTTATGCTAAAGTTAGCCATTGCTACTCATGTGATAAAAACAAGCTAGTTTGCAGTGATCACTGAGGAAGATTTTTAACCTGTTTATTAACCATATTTTCAAAATTACAAACAATTATCAGTTTCCACTATAAATAGGCATAACAGGGTGGACATGTTATGCTTTACCACATCAGTGAATCATTCTAAAATATTGAAAAAAGGGTGAATTAAGGAGTGATACTTACTCTGCTTCTTGAAGAGAATTTGCCGCCAAAAAATATTCAAATTCCTGAGAGTCATGTGATTAGAGGAACAGTCAAGAGGCGTGTTCAGAGGAATTTTCCATCAGAGTAACAGGGGGGACATTCAATTCAGGGACACAACATATTTTAAATACTTTAAGCATTAAAAATGTATTACTAACAAAAAATATATTTTGGTGAGGAATATTATAAATAAGAATATACAACAATATTAAAAAAAATTGAGTTTATTTGATTTTTATTACTTATATTTGTGGCTGAAATCATGCAAGCTTACTTGGGGACATGGCAGTTTAGCCTACTTGCACTAAAATCAGAGTAATTATTTTTTAATTAATTAATCCTGGGTACATATTATTGTGTTCTATGGTAAAGGGGGATTAACTATTTAGGATGATCATTTAGAAACAAGTATTAGCCCATTTTTACTCAAAATATACCACATTATGTCATGAGTCAAATGGCACCGAATGCTAAGAATGACCCTGGTATAACCCTTTTGTTCTGGTCTGGGTATTTAAGGCTAGGTGGCAGAGCAGACTTTGGGAACCTGTAATCAGGAAAAACCCCATACAGTGCTGTGTCAGTGTTTTCCCGTTGGAAAACACTCACAAACCACTGTGTGTCTCTGTTAGGAATGCATTGCTTACTTTTAGAGTCATCTTTAAGTAATTGATGTCATGTATTTATTATTTCTGAATTGGCTTTTAATAATTTCCTTGTGTAATTGGCATGATACATTTTTACCTCACAAATAAATGTTACATCTTGATTTATTCTGAAGTATTCTGAAATCATTATTCATAGTAGATTAAAGTGCAGTCTGGTGTTGCAGTCCGCAAATCTTTGTCCAGGATAGATCAAACCGAAGGCACTAATGAATGGAGCATGGGGCACATCATTAAAGGGCACCTATTATGACTCTTATCACAAGATGTAAAATAAGTCTCTGATGTCCCCAGAGTATGTATGTGAAGTTTCAGCTCAAAATACCCAACAGATAATTTTTTACAGCATATTTAAATTGTCATTTTTTGGAGCTCAGAAAAACATGCTGTTTTAGTGTGTATCCCTTTAAATGCAAATGAGCTGCTGCTGCCGGCCCAGGGGGCGGAGCCTCACGAGCTCTTGCTCAGAGCCAGGGCAATCTCATCTGATAATATCAGAACAGAAACTCTCAGTTGCGGTGTTCATTTCGACTTGGAGTCGGACAATAATGCCCACAGAGCCAGAGAATATATGCTGTATGGAGATAGAATAGTTATAGTTTAGTTTAATAATGGTTATAACTTATTTGTCATCTGCTTTTATCCACTATTAATACAAGCCTGCTGTAGCAAACCCCGTCCGAATGATGACCAAAATATACTGACGAGTTCAGTGAAGTTTATTGTACATCACACAAAAGATGAGCGTTAGTTTTACTCCAGAGAATCACTGTAAGAGCTGAATAAACACAGTACAAGAAGTGCGCATTAACGTCTTATCCATAAACTCTCTCTCTCTCCCTTTCATTATCATCAACATACACAGCGAGGTACACAAAACACTCGTTACAACTAACAGTAAACAAATATATACACACCTTTTCAGTGGGTGCTTATAATAAACTGGTAAACCTTATATCCGTAAAACGACTCGATGAGCTGTGATAAAGTGCGTGCTCTCACTTTCATTTCTGCCGTGGTCAGTAACATTAGGCGCTCTCTGGAGACTGTAAGCTGGATCACAAACAGTACAGATCCATCCACGTTGCATCTTGCGACTATTACAAAAAATGACACCTTTTGGGAAGCATGGGCGACCGCTTAGGGTAAAATAGTTGCACTGCACCCTCTGACTATTTCAGAACTGGCTACGGTTGTGATCGTGAGCGCACATTTGCGACGTGACGTCTTAAAGCGACACTGGGTCCTTAATGAATGAATAATTGAAAATATGGGATACCCAGAGTAATCAAAGATCTAAATTAATTCATAATCAATATTTATGATTATTTTCTAATAAGAAACACAATCTAAATTTAAAGGGTAACTAACCCCTGGTCAGAGCCTGACTCCACCCACTGACAATATTTGAAAAATGCTGTAAAAGTAGGCAGAGCTCAGCGGAGGGGGTGTGTGCATCTGAGACGCGTCTCTCTGTAGGCAAAGGCGTGGTTAGCTGGTACCCTCTGACGTCAGAGGGTACCACAACTTTCAATAGGAAAATTCAACTGCAGTAGCCACCGTTCAACCTGAAGAGGGCAACACTCAGACGTTTTTACACCATATTTTGTAGAATTAAAACACTTTAAACACAAATGTCAAAAAAATTACTTGAATCAATGAACCGCATTAAAATAAGGGCAGCGTGTGATTCAAAATCGAGCTACTGCTTGAAAATGCAAGTTTACACAGGAAAACCTCCAGGGATGCCACGTGAAATAAACATGGGAAGAAGAATAGTCCTGAACATGATGGATAGATTTCAGGGACATATTGTCACTTGTGACAATTTTTTCACTTCATACAGAGCTCCTAAAAAAGAAAATTAGAATGATTGGCACAATCCGCAAGAACAAGCCAGAGCTGCCAAGTGCTCTGACCAATACAAAAGAGGCCGGGCGATATACTCATCGCTGTTCGCCTTTACAGAGACACATGCCATCGTGTCTTACCTCCCCAAGAAAAGTAAAAACGTCCTTCTGATGAGCACTGTCCACTGTGATCCGGCACTGAGTGAAAGAGACGACCAGAAACCGCAAATGATCTTGTCCTACAACAGCACCAAAGGGGGAGTGGACAATCTTGACAAGGTATTTGCTACTTTGTAATTTTTTATTGATATATATTATAAAAAATGATAATGATGATAATAATAATAATAAATATTAATAATTATATATATATATATATATATATATATATATATATATATATATATATATATATATTCTTTTATTTTTTAGAAATATATATATATACACACACACACATAATTTCATAAAATTATTTTTTTAAATTCTAAGCTAAATGGCATGTAAAGAGAATTGAACTATCACTGGATGTCAGCAGTAATACTAAATGTGTATGCTTTTTTGTGTTATTCCAGATTGTTGCAACCTACACCTGCCGGAGGAAGACAGCTCGATGGCCCATGGCAGTGTTTTACAATATGGTAGACGTGTCGGCATACAATGCATTTGTCATATGGAGGGAAGTAAATCCCAGTTGGAGGCAGGCCGACAGCTTCAGGAGGAGGCACTTTCTGGAGGACCTAGGAAGAGTGCTCGTGTGCCCCTTTATACAATCGAGAAGGCACATTCCACGCACCCCAGCCTCTCATCAACTCATGAAGAAAGTGCAGGAATGCGATGAGGATGCAGTTTCTTCCACGGCTGGTCCCTCCCGAGCTCGTCCCTCCCCACCTGGTCCCTCCCCAGCCAAAATGTGGAGATGCAAAAGTTGCTTGCTACTGGAGTTGAAAACGGGCACCATTTGCTCAAGGTGTCACATTCCTATTTGCAAGAGACACTCTGTTGTTATATGTGAAAACTGTAATCTGTAATTAGTTAGTATGTAAATAATATGTAAATATAGTTAGGATACTTTTTTTATTTCTCCAATTTACTGTCTGATAATTATTATACTTTTGCTGTTATTTTAGTTTTTTGTTTATAATTGCCATTGCCAATTTTGAGTTACTGTTCATAGAATAGCCTATGTAAATAGTATGCACATAATAATATGTAAATATATAGTTATGATATTTAAAACACTTTTTTATTTTTCTATTTTCCATTGTTTGATAATAATTATACTTTTACTGTTATTTTAGTTTTTTGTTCATTATTTGATGTTGCCAATTTTGAGTTACTGTTCATTGAATTTGTTCATTGAATTGCAAAAAAATGTTTTAATGAAAATGTTTATTATGAAAGATTAATAAAAATATGTTATGACTGAAAGAATAGCATTTTTATTAAGTTAGAATTAAAACAATGGGTAACAAAATGCTTTCCATTTGTTCTCTTTCTAATGCAATGTTCAGGTTTGACTGTATTATAAAGTAAAACTGGCACTTCAAATTACCATTTAAACCAACCAAACCATAGTCTTTGAGAATCTGTTATTATATATTAAAATCAACAACCTGAAAAAAATTGTCAAATATGTGCATAAATCACTAGAATTCACAAGCCTTTCTACAGAGTACTGTAAATCCACTAGTGGTAAAAATGTGCTATTGTGTGATAAAAATGCTCAATGTGTCCACCAGATGGCACCGATCTCATTTCAAAAATTGCTTTCATGAGGCCTAGGCTTGACTCTAAAATGAAATACAGCTTTAATATATATTTTTTTAAATGATATATATATATACATTTTCTATTATATTCAATGGGAAAAAATAGGTCATAATTATTGCATAAATATTAATTATAAATCATAAAATTATCTCAAAACACCAAAAAAGAAAAGAAAAAATATTATTGAACAAAAATATATTTCATTGATTTTAGACCCGAAAGTCCTGAGTGTGAGGTATAAATGAAGTACAACAGAGGGTTAATAAAGCCCCAGTCTTACAGATCATTAACTAAAAAAAGTTGTTTTAGGGTTTAGTTACCCTTTAAGTGTAGAGCTAAAGTAATATCGAAACTAAATTCTAATAAATTAAGTGAACTTCATTGGTCTCAATGCCCCCCTTTTTATTTGTATTTTATTTATTTACTTATTTATTCACAGTGTCACTTAACAAAATAAGCATAAAACAGCGAGAGTTAGAAATAGAATGAATGTCTAGATTTATACAGGAAAAAGGGAGAATGAGAGATGCCATTGAGGACTTGAGTCTGGTCTATGGCTTTAACCCAGTTTTCCAGGAAGTCGGAGCTCAGATAAAGAAGAAGAGTCAGAGACCCAAAAAAAAATGAGAGAAAAGAAGAGGCCAGAGCATCAGTTGCAATCTTTCTTTATACATTCTTTGACCATGTTGTCGCATTTTCCCAGAAGAAAATGATTTGTGAGTCCATAGCTTGCAGGAACTTCTTCAGCCAGCAGCTGCTATCATAATAAAACATTCTCTCCCCAGCCCGGTGCTGCTCCTCCTATCATGACGCAATCCACAAACATTACCGTAATATTGCTAATATCACACACATGTGACCAAAAACCCAACTCGGTTCTGTTTCAGAGGATGATGGATGAGCAGGTGCATGTGCATCTCATGAGCTTAAATAATTAGAGATGCAACAGCTGACACTTTTAATCCTTGCAGAATGCCTTCCTCCTCGTCAACCATGCAATAGACGAGAGTATCCACCTGATTTCCCTCTGTAGACGAATACAGAGGAACAGTTTCTATCCAGCAGCCATCTAATCTATCTCAACACAGGCTTCTTATCTTATACATTCATTCCACACCACAGTCACGGATGTACATATGCGACTCGCACAGACACTATATGACTATACTGTTATATTGTATAAATGTATATTTGTAAATTATATGTTTCTTCTACTTATGTATATTTTATTCTTATCTTTTAACAGAATTCATGGTGGAAAGCAAAGTAAGATTTTTATTGTGCAGGGAACTGTGCATTTGACAATAAAGGCTTTGAACTTTGAACTTTATTGTGTCCCAGTAAAAGGCTCATAATGTGTGGCGCAATGTTGATAATGCCACTCTGAGCTCAAAGAACCCTCTGCAAACAGTGCTGTCTGTCTAATCTGTATGTCATTTAGTCTCTTAACTATATATATTTTAGTGTGGTCTGTCTGTCTCTGTTTATCTGTCTTTTTCAGAGTTGTTTGTCTCTTTTTACCTGTCATTTCGCAATCATTCTGCTAAATGCCATGTCTCTGCATAGTTTCACTCCCATGTTGTTTTTCTCTTGAAAAACAGGTTCTGGTTTAACAGGTTTAAGTTCAGAAGAAAAAACCTTCCCCCCGGTCCTTTATCAAAAAGCAAAATTGAAAGAAGTATCAGAACTTCTGCTCAAGACGCCTGTTCAGTGGAGGAACAAGAAACATCTACATCTTAATTATTCATGGTTAGTAAATATTACTTTATATAATACTGAGAGATAATGATTTAAAAGTGTCATGTAACCGTTCACATTGATTCGAGATTTATCAGACAGCTTTGAGACTGCGCATATCTGTTTTTTGGATGTTAAAAAAACTCAAAGCAATTATTTGATCTTTTAAAGTAATAATAACAAATTTACGCAACAACTTTCTGATGCAGCTCGGAAGACTGTATCTTTTTTCTGTATTTATGCACATTCATCTCACAACCTTTATTTCAATTAATTTATTTAGATTGTCAATCTGTATTTTCATAATTTAGTCTGTCTACAGTAACATATTCTAAGTTAGACCTTGACCTCCTGCTTTTGTGTGTCAGTGTTTGTGTGTGATCAGTGGTTAATATGTAAATAATAAGGTGCTGGAACGCAAAGTGTATATTAGAGCTGAGGGGTGACAAGGCTGGCACAGGTCACAGAACGTGTACAAAACTATAATGAAAAAAGCATGCTATGTACTCAGATCCCCACTTACTAATCTACTACACTGTTCTGTATAGCAGTCAACACTATCTGGCAGCTGAACACTAAGGTATATGATCAAAAATAGCAAAAGGTATATAGCAAAAAAAATTATCACAATATAATGTTTCATATCAGTCAGTATCGATAATTTTGGACATTTATTATAAATATACATATAGTTGTGGTCAGAATTAGTGGCCCCCTTGGTAAATATGATCAAAAATGGCTGTAAAAAATAAATCTGCATTGTTTATCCTTTTGATCTTTCATTCAAAAAAATTGCAAAAATCAAACCTTTCATTGAAGTAAAAGAATTGAAAGTGGGGGGTAAATCACATTATAAATTAAATGCTTTTCTCCAAAACACGCTGGCCATAATTATTGTCTCCCTGTTATTAAATAATTTTTGCATCCTCCTTTTGCCAAGATAACATATCTGAGTTTTCTTCTATAATGCCTGATGAGTTTGGAGAAACTGAAAATATCAAGCGCTATATCGAACATTTTTTATATCGTTACCGACAATGGTGTACCGTTGATACATACCGATACCGCTTTATTGCCCAGCCCTAGTAGAATTCAACCCATTTAACTCCTGGAAATCAATCTCATGTTCTAAGCCATATCTGGGCCTGTGTTTCATGCCGTGCAAAAAAACTTGAGCTGTAGTAGTTATCTGTTTAGACTGCCTATAAACTAGCCAACTATCAAGACTGCTGCTCCTAAACAAGCATGTTCAAAAACTTCTGAGTGCTTCTGTTTTGTAATTTCCAAAGCATGAGGTTATTGTACTGTACGTTCCTTTGCTAGTTTCATCCCCCTGTCTTTTCTGGCCCCAAAGACCCAACTGCTTTACATGTTGTGCAGCAGAAACTTTTCATGTTTTTCATTACCAGGGGTAGTTGGTCTGTCTAACACTGAATTGAGCTTCTGTCCAAACAGTTATGCATCCCACTTCTGACCTAACGCTAAACCCTTCTCCGCTGCAAGCACTCCCAAATCCGACCTGCGATGTACCTCCTCTTGCTGATGAACCTGTCTAGCTGCTGCTGTGGGGTGCGTTCCCCAAAAGTAACTATGGTTGCCCGTTCC
This sequence comes from Abramis brama, assembly GCF_963993115.1. NCBI lineage: Eukaryota > Metazoa > Chordata > Actinopteri > Cypriniformes > Leuciscidae > Abramis > Abramis brama. Next base: position 13,194,317 of record NC_139966.1, read on the forward strand.
ATCGTTACCAACAGAGATCAATGGAACTTGCAACCATAGTTGGCTAATGATGCTTTTGGGAAATGCACACCTGGCCGGTGAACTGTGCCTGTGCCCCCGATCACTCTGTTCTGTTAACACTATTTCTGAATTCAAATCCATGCTCAAAACTCACCTATTTTCTGAATGTCATAATTCATGATTTTTTTTTTTTTTTTTAAGTTATATCTGTTTGTATTCTGTAATTTTCATTTACTGTACTGACACTCTCATCTACCTACTGTTGTTTTGTCTGCTGTCTTTGTCAATTGCCTTATTGTTGTTTGTTTATTGTAAAGCGTCCTTGAGCCCAGGGGCCCGTTCTTCGTACGTTGCTTAAAACATCCGAGATCAAATTACACATCCAAGATGATATCATCGTGCTAATCATGATCCTGCTCAGCTGTTCAGCGTGGCCAAAGAGCGCGCTGAGTTTTTCTCCTCAGCAGAGCAAGAACTAATAGTCGAAGTTTATTCGTAATTTTAATGTTTAATCAAAACGCCAGGGAACACCTCAAAGTCTGCAAAAGCCAGGAGAGAGGGCTGGCAAAAAGTAGCAGACAATTTAATCCGTTAGAAGTGGCCATGTTGGATGTTTTTTATCACTTAATAGCCTATATTTTTGTATTTTAATAATTGCATAATTACTTTGTTCATTGTAATGTCAGTCACCACACTAGAACATGGGAACAAATAAAAGTGAAGTACAAAAATATTCTACATAATGGTGATTTTTTGTTATATTATAGTCTCTTTTATAATAGGCACTGTTAAATAAATTGTTGTCTGTTTATAAAAGCAACCAAGAAAAAGGCTGAGAAAACAAGTAAAGATCTTAGTATCCTACACTGTAAAATAATTTTTGCTGCATTAAATTAAGGCCGTATAGTCATTTCAACTGTTAAATCTGGAGTAATGATGAATTGCTTTGACTTGTGAAAGTGAAAACTGATAAACTTATGTTAATGTAAACATATTTTGCCATGAGTTATTGATCACATTTTTCCCGAATGTAGTTCATTGTAATGACATTGTGTTTTCCTCTTTTGTGCACTTTTACATAATACACCAACACTTGTATCTGTTCCCAAGAAAGTGGTGGCTGAAATATGTGCCGTAAGTGGACATTTTCTAACTTTCCAAAGGAAAGAAAGTATAAGACTTTGTAATGTCCATTTGTTTCCATTGCACTGGACAGTGAATAAACCCTCTCAGATAACTGTCATATGGAGGAACTAGCCTACCTGCAAGTGCATAAATAACTTTACTTAATTTATACTTGTATGCTTTATGGCTGCAATATAAGTTGCAGGATTCCACATCTACAGAAAGGCCTACAGAAGAGTCTGCACACACAGAGGAGACATAGGCCTACAGGTGGGCAGTGTTTAGACAACTTTTCCTTTTTATTTGTTGCATGAGACATGTGTCTAATATCTCTTGTTGCAGGCACTTGACCACTAGCTTTTCTTTACAAAGAACAATTGAAATAAAACTCAAGGAACTAAGCATATTTGTCTTTTATTAAACATTTAATGAAAAGTGTTGTTTTTTTGGCAATGTTGTGTAATATGGCACATGCAACAATGTCACAGGCCCTGTCAGGTGTGCAACCCTCCCAGTGACTTTTCAGACACTGAAATCTTCCCTTTAGCCAAAGTTCATTTCATTGTGTGCCCTTGTCCTGACTAGAGCTGCATTGTAACTGGTTTGGGTCAGGGAATGGGGTCATAAAACACCTGTCTGCAGGCAGGAACATGTCATAATCACTTGTGAAAAAATGCAGTTCTGTTAGGATCAGCATAAGTGTACTACAGTGAGCTTGATATTTAATTGTGGAACTTTCCTTACCACTTTCAAATAATGTGCATAAATGTGAATCTCTGAAAATTCTTGTCCTGCACAGATCCTGGCCATTTTGCTTTCACATTTGTGATATGGAAGATTTTAGTCAACTGGCTTTTTTTAATTTGATATAATGTTATTAATCTGGAATATTAAGAATCCCAATAGTAACTGGGCTGCACATTTACATTGTGAATCCCCTTTCTGTTCACATAATCCCCTTCATTGAGGCCTTGATGGCAGTCTGTGGTCTAGCCTATAGTCTATGGTACCAATCACGTTAGTGAAGCCCGAGTGACACATACTGTAATCGGCATGGTCATGATTGCATGATCTTCATAAAAAATTATGATAGCCTAAAAAATATAAAATAAACTGCTTTAAAAAAATCTGCTTTACAACATTGGGTCTTCAGTGGCTTGGAAATGCCACAAAAAACCTAAAACTGTTTTTTAAACCTAAAAGCGCCAGGTAAACTCCGAATGACACGACAGACAGCACTTTCCATCAAGTTCTCCGCATCTCCAATAGTGTAAAGGAAAGAGCCACTCGCAAATAATCTTAGGGCTATGCAAACAGTTTGTGCTGTAGTTAAAGCCCGACTCCGACAAGTCGAAAATAAATGTGCGTTTCCAACAAATTAATAATGTAAACGACAATCTCACAAGAAAAAATATATATCTCAGAAAGTGCACTATCGCGCTGCGCTGAACTTCCGCTTATGCTTATGAAGCATTCTTCATAAGCTTCCGCTTATGAAGCCGCAGTCTAATCCTGTTAACATGAAATAAGCTGCTCCCGAGCAGGTTTAAGATTGCGCACCTGTTGCTATGACAGTCCAGGATGAGCGTCAAAGAACCAAACAATCCAAGATCATGCCAAATCGCCAACAATCAAATCCAGCTAACTGAGTTAGCGACGTACGAAGAACGGGCCCCTGGAAAGGCGCTATATAAATAAAACTTATTATTATTATTTATTATGTAGTCTCCTGCACCTGCTCGGTACCATAATCACCCTCTTGTGTAGTTGTCGCCATCCTGATACATTTGGAATCATCATCATTTGACTATTCTTTTTAATGGCAAATTTAACTCTCTTTGAAGGTTTTACTGTGCTCAATTCAAAATGATCTGCCAATCTTGTTTCCGTTTGAATTAAGATTATTTGGTAACGCTTTAGATTACAGCCTGGAAAAGTACTGCACAAGTAAAACAAATTGACAGCGTACCTTCCAGTAATTATAGTGTACCTATAAACGATGTATGTGTTGGTATAAGGAAACAATATGTAAAGTTTGGGGTATAAAGGGCAGGATCTGGCAAATTTAGCCCTTTATGTGAGTCTTGTGTGAGTCATTGTGGGATCAGTGACTGTTTAACAGATGTATTTGGGTGGGGTGCCTCTGAGAGTCCAGATTTGATCACAACTTAAATTTATAGCCCATGTAACATTTGAATGCTTAGGTCCACACGTTAAGAGTAAAACTAATTTAAACAGATCTTTTTCTTCTTGTCTTGCAGCGGTGAATCAGTAAAGAATGATGGCCTCTGTTAAAGAGCTGCTGTTAAACTCACTGATGGACCTAGTACAAGGTGATCTGAAGGAGTTTCAATGGCACTTAAAGAATAAGCATATATTCAATTCTGAAATGGAGAATGCAGATAGATTAAAAACTGTGGATAAGATGGTAGCACGTTTTGGACCAGAGGAAGCTGTGAAGATCACGGTGGAGATCCTGAGGAAGATAAACCAGAATAATCTGGCTGAGCAGCTGGAGAACAAACACAAGCAAGGTAACATTTAATTCGATGTGACTGTAAACTTTCCTCTTTGCTTGTGTGATTTATGTTTCAAAGTGAATGATCCTGTCTCTCTTTCTCTCTCTCTCTCTCTCTCTCTCTCTCTCTCTCTCTCTCTCTCTCTCTCTCTCTCTCTCTCTCTCATACACACACACACACACACACACACACACACACACAGATCAGGCTGATGGCAATATGAAGACATCTGCTGCTGTTGGACCTCATTCTAAACAGAGCAGGGGTAAATAACAATCACTGTCTGTACATGGAAACAAAGAAAAATATAACTGCAAGCAACAATTACAGGGAGAAGAAGAACAGAATTACCCCAACCTAACCGTACAGCAAAAACTCCAGTGTTAAATTAACACTCCTGGGAGTGTATACGAGTCCACACTCAAGAGTGTAAAGTGTTAAAATATGAGTGTTAAATTAACACTCAAGAGAGTTAAAGTTAATGAGATAATTAAGTGATTCACTAAGTGATGATTGAGCATTATTGAAGACACCTGATGTTAACAAGCAGAATCACTGAAGGAGAAAATCTCAAATTGTAAGCCACCGTTATGGTGATCAGTGTTTGCTTTAGTTGGGCTCTTGACCCTTATATGTTTACTTTAGATTTTGTTTGGCTGTTGTAACTGAGTTATAACTACCAGATGAATAAAGAAAAAAAGTGATCTGATGGTGTTGGTTATATTATGACAATCATCATTTGAACTTGATCACTGAACTCATTAAGACCCTTATTTCTGACTTAGATTTATGTTGTTGATTACAGAATAACTGTGATTCTGCATAAATATCCAGAATTTTAGATATAATACAAAGGATTTCTTAAAAGTTGTTTTGAAAAACAAAACAAAAAAAAACTTTTTTTTAGGCACACACAGACATCAAGATTCAGTCAATGCATCTCAACAATGGTGACGAGCAGAATATTCAATTAGGGAAAGTAAATTACATAGACAATTCAGATCATAATTTATTCATACCGCAATGCATGATGGGAGCCATTAATGAGTTGTGATTGGTGGCAGCCACTGCAACATGCTTTATTATTGTCACCATTGTTGAGATTCACAGGCTGATTATTGATGTATGTGTTTCTAAATAAATTCATTTGAAAGTCTTTTGATCAGAACAATGTTTATGAAATATTTTTGGATTATATGAAAAATACTGAAAATCATATGCTGTAGAATCACAGAGCTGCTGTAATTAACTTTACACTTAACTTTAAATTTTCTCCTTCAGTGATTCTGCTTGTTAACATCAGGTGTCTTCAATAATGCTCAATCATCACTAAATTAATCACTTAATTATCTCATTAACTTTAACACTCTTGAGTGTTAATTTAACACTCATATTTTAACACTTTACACTCTTGAGTGTGGACTCATATACACTCCCAGGAGTGTTAATTTAACACTGGAGTTTTTGCTGTGTAATACAGTCTCATGTCTTGTTTGGTGTGCTAGCTGTCAATGGTTTGATCAAAACGCTTTTAATTATTTTGGTCAGCATGGCCTTAAGTTCATATAAGTCCCAATAGTAACAGTACAATAAATGGTCTGGAAGGAATTAGAAAAAGAATGTTAGTCATAAATTTCTAAATTGAAACCAATTGCATTCGAGTCAGCATTAGTCAAGGCATTTCCATCACCATATATGTTGTCAATTTGAGCATAATCAGTGTGAGATGTGCATGTAAACACTATTGTAGTAAGAGTGTGATTCATTTGAATATAGTTGAAGCATGAATTTATGAAAAACATGATCACTTAGTCTTTGCTGTCTTTTCCCCTCTTTCCTAAAGGATCAACTGCAGACGATAGAGAAGGTACTCTTCATGATTACACAAAGACCAGCATCAGACTGAAGAACAAATTAAAACAGGACTACGTGCAAATATTGGTTGGAAATTCACAGACAGGTCATCAGAAAAACCTGAATGATATCTACACTGATTTATATGTGGTGGAGAATGAGACTGGAGGAAGAGTGAATGAACATGAGGTGAGACAGTTCGAATTGAATCTCAAACAGTTTGATGCTAAAGATCCACCGATCCAGTGCAATAACATTTTCAAAGTCCATAAGGGTCAACAAAACAGAAAAGTGCTGACAATGGGGATCGCAGGGGTAGGAAAAACAGTCTCTGTCAATAAATTCATCCTTGACTGGGCTGAAGGAAAAGAAAATAAGGATATGACCTTCATTTTTCCTCTGCCGTTCCGTGAGCTAAATTTGATCACTAACAACTGCAGTCTCATGGAACTGCTAAACAAATATGTCTTTAATGGTACTGAAGAACTGCCTTCTCTTCCTGAAGGTGATGGTAAAGTTATGTTCATCTTTGATGGGCTGGATGAATGTCGCTTCCCTTTGAGCTTTAAAGAGGATGACAGAATTACAGATGTTCAGAAAATAACAACAGTGAGTAAGATAGTTACAAGCCTGATCAAGAAACACCTGCTTCCCTCTGCTCTCATCTGGATCACATCCAGACCAGCAGCAGCCAGTCTGATACCCCGAAACTACATTGATCAAGTGACAGAGGTGCGAGGATTTAACGATGAGCAGAAAGAGCAATACTTCAAAAATAACAGCAGTCCTGAGGTTGCTGGAAAACTCATCAGTCACATCAAGAAATCCAGGAGTCTGCACATCATGTGCCATATTCCTGTCTTCTGCTGGATCTCTCTTATTGTTCTTCAGCCTCTACTGGCTCGAGAGAGCAATGACAAAACTCCCACAACTCTCACAGGGATGTACACAAACTTCTTAATTTCTCAACAGCAACAGATGAAAGAAAAATACTGTGATGACTCTGAACCTAAAGCCAATGCAATGTCTTTTGATCAGATTATTCTGAAGCTTGGGAAACTGGCCTTTCAACAGCTGGAGAAAGGAAACCTGATTTTCTACAAAGAAGATCTTGAGGAATGTGGACTAGATGTTAGCGAAGGTTCTGTGTTCTCTGGGTTATGCACTCAGATCTTTCAGGAGGAAAGGGCTGTTTCAGCAAGAAGTGTTTACAGCTTTGTACATCTCAGTGTACAGGAATTCCTTGCTGCTCTCTTTGTGTTGATGAAGGGCAAAGATGAGAAAGCTGAACTATTTCCTCAATCCTGGAAAGAAAAACTGGCATGGAAACTGTCCAAAAAGCCACAGTTTCAGCTTCATAAGGCTGCAGTCAAGAAGGCTTTAGACAGCAAAAACGGACATCTGGACCTTTTCCTCCGGTTCCTCCTGGGTCTCTCACTGGAGTCCAATCAGAGTGACCTGAAGGAACTACTGCCAGGACTGGAACTCAGAACAGAGAACATGAAAGACACTGTTGACTATATCAAAAAGAAAATAGAGAAGGAGGAATCAGTAGAGAAGACCATCAATCTCTTCCACTGTCTGAGTGAACTGAAAGATGACTTTGTGGAGGAAATCCAGAAGAATCTGAGCTCAGGAAATCTTTCAGCACAGACTCTCTCCTCTGCTCAATGGTATGGTCTGGTGTTTCTGCTCCTGATGTCAGAAGAGACTCAAGAGATGTTTGAACTGCAGAAATACAGAAGATCTGATGAGGCACTGATGACACTGCTGCCAGTGATCAGAAACACCAGAAGAGCACTGTAAGAGTCTCCTTTACATTCATTTATAAACACTGTTAGTTGTTTTAATTGGGCCTTGATTTTACTTGTTGGCAAAGAGTGTACAGAAAAATTTATGTAAATGTGTGTGATGCTATTAATACTGTTTTGATGTTTTATGAAGAGAAAATTGTTTTAGCTTTGCTTACATCACTACAGTCAAAAAAAATGTCCAAGCTCCAGATTATAAACACTACCTAATAAGCAATACTGTTGCTGTTTGTTTTCTTCTCTTCACAGGCTACAGTACTGTAATCTCACAGCTCAGTCATGTGAGAGTTTATCATCAGCTCTACAATCCTCAAACTCTGTTCTGATAGAGCTGGATCTGAGTAACAATGATCTGCGGGATTCTGGAGTGAAGCTTCTTTCTGATGGGCTGACAAACTGTAAACTGGAGATACTGAGGTAAATGGTTTTCCATGAAATAATTTGGGCTTAAAAATGTTTGCGAATGCAAATGTTGCACTTTCAAATACATTTATTTATACAGACATTTGTTATGTTTATAAAAATGGTCAACAATTGAGAAGCATTCTGATTAGTTAGGCCATATCTGAATATTCATGGGAAGTGCCCTGCTTAGTCTTTATCTTCGGCCTCTGCCACAATGCCAGGGCCCACACCCTCCTCCATCTGCTCGAGGTGAACCAAAAACAACTGATACCAGCTCTCAGTGATATGTGTCGGGTCCTCGCTATGATAACAGTAACTTTCTCAAATGTTTACAGAACAAGCAGGAACCCAGTGTGCCTGTATCTTTCTCTATTTTCTGTTAAATTACATGCAAGAAGGTCTTCCCAAGTCGTACAGCAAACCAATCTAATATATTCTAATATGAAGTCAACAGTTGGATGTGACAAAACTTTCTTCAGTTAAACAAAGACAAAACTGTCATTGCATTTGGAAACAAAGATGAAGTTTTCAAGGTGAACGCATACCTTCACTCTAGGGGTCAAACAACTAAAAATCAAGTCAGGAATCTTGGTGTGACACTAGAGTCAGACCTTAGTTTCAGTAGTCATATCAAAGCAATAACTAAATCAGCATACTATCATCTGAAAAATATTGCAAGAATTAGATACTTTGTTTCCAGACAAGACTTAGAGAAACTTGTTCATGCTTTCATCACCAGCAGGGTGGATTATTGTAATGGACTCCTCACTGGCCTTCCCAAAAAGACCATAAGACAGTTGCAGCTCATACAGAACGCTGCCGCCAGGATTCTGAGCAGAACCAGAAAATATGAACATATCACACCAGTCCTCAGGTCTTTACACTGGCTCCCAGTTAAATTTAGGATTGATTTTAAAGTATTATTACTGGTATATAAATCATTCAATGGCCTAGGACCTCAATACATTGCATATGCTCACCGAATATAAACAGATCACTCAGATCATTAGGATCACATCAACTAGAAATACCAAGGGTTCACTCTAAGCATGGCGAGTCCGCTTTTAGCTATTATGCCAGCCGCAGCTGGAACCAGCTTCCAGAAGAGATCAGACGTTCTCCTACTGTAGTCGCATTCAAATCCAGACTCAAAACACATCTATTTAGCTATGCATTTAATGAATGAGCACTGTGCCACTGTTCGTCTGACTGTTTGCATTGTATTTTATTTCCTTTTTATTCTAAACTGTTCTTATTTCTTTTGATTATTTTAATTACTTCTTTCTTTTGATTATTTTAATTACTTCTATGTAAAGCACTTTGTTTTACCATTGTGTATATTTAGTATACATATATTTATTAAATGTGCTATATAAATAAACTTGTCTTGCCTTAGTGAAACTGCAGAAAGAAAGAAAAACACCAATCTAATTTCATGTGGACTGTTGCTGTATGTCTTTATAGATTGTCTGGCTGTATGGTGACAGAGGAAGGCTGTGGTTATGTGTCTTCAGCTCTGAGTTCAAACCCCTCACACCTGAGAGAGCTGGATCTGAGCTACAATCACCCAGGAGATTCAGGAGTCAAGCTGCTCACTGATAAACTCAACCATCCAAACTACAGACTGGATACACTCAAGTATGTAGAGCATGAAGAGTTGATTAAACAACTCCAAACACAGCATTTCAATCTTCACTTATTACTCACATTACTACATTTACAAACGTTCTAATTGAGAATTTACAGAGGTTTAGCTCTAGTTATGCTACAGGGCTGTTGAATGCTTCATTCTGATTGGCTGAGGAACACTATAAGGTGTGCAATTATTTACAGTAAACGCACAGGTAAAGTAGTTCTAGGCAGGTCTTGACTGCATTCTGAAAAATGTGTGGATCCAAACTGCCCACTTGAAAAATTAAAGTGTGTGTGTGTGTACACTGATTGTATCAGATGTGCAGAATGTGAGACTGTGTTTCTGTTTTATAGTGTGGATTATGGAGGAGAATTCAGGATTATAGAAGGACTACGCAAATGTACGTATACATACACACACACAACTTTAGTGATTGTTGTTGTGTTATAAATGTCTCTCTTCTTGTGTTCAGGTGTCTGTGACCTCACACCAGATCCAAACTCTTCACACACACACACACACACACACACACACACACACACACAAACATTGTTTTTCACTTTATTAGTGAGGACATTGCATAGACTTTCATTGGTTTTATATAATGATATTTTCTATTGCCAAACCCAATCCCTACCCCTACCCCTACCCCTAAACCTACCCATCATAGAAATATGTGCAAAATACTAGATTCAAATTTTACATGTTTTGGCCAATTTATAATTCCTTTTTACTAGTGAGGACCAGTAAAAATGTCTGTTTTCCTAATATTTCAATATATAAGTGAGGACATTTGGCACTTACAAGTGTAGCCAAACTTGTACACACACAGACACACCCCTTTAGTGAATATTGATATGTGATAAATGTGCCTCTTCTTGTGTTCAGATGCCTGTGATCTCACCCTGGATCCAAACACAGCAAACACTCATCTCATTCTGTCTGAGAAGAACAGAAAGGTGACATGTGTGAAAGAGGTCCAGTCATATCCTGATCATCCAGAGAGATTTGATGAGCGTCATCAGGTTCTTTGTAGTGAGAGTCTGTCTGGACGCTGTTACTGGGAGGCTGAATTGATTGTAAATGCTGATATATCAGTGGCATATAAAGGAATCAGCAGGAAAGGAAGTAGTGAAAACTGTTGGTTTGGATTCAATGAAAACTCCTGGAGTCTGAACTACTCTGATGACGGATTAAAAGTCTGCCACAATAGTAAGGAAACTAGCATATGTGTCCCTTCAGGCTCTTCAAATCGATTTGGAGTGTATGTGGACGTGTCAGCCGGCATTCTGTCTTTCTACAGCATCTCTGGCACACATAAAATCACACACTTACACACATTCACCTCCATGTTCACTGAACCCCTATATGCTGGATTTGAGGTTTCTCGTGGTTCCTCCGTGACTTTGTGTGAGATTGAAAAGCTTGTGAGCAACAACTGACAGAACAAAAAATAAAACACTCTCACTTTATATACACTCTCACTGGTCGTTACCCAGCATGCTTTGCATCTGCGTTAAAGGTTCAAAATTGTGCATAATATCATATGTGTATGAATGTTTATCATTATCGAGTTTTCTAGTCTCATAAGTGTAGTGCAGCTTGATGGCAAGTTCAAGCTAGTAATGAAAGAAATTGAGCTTTGCAAATCTTTAAATGAACTGAATCAATCGCTTTTTTTAAATGATTCACTGTTTCAAAGCTCTCAAAAATGTTGGGTCACTTTTATAATGTGGGTTCAGTTTTGATAAACATATGCATGTATAATGATGAAGGAAGAGTGACAGTTAATTGTTTCTGAAGCTTGCAACAAAAAAGCACTACAAATTAACAAATGACAAAATTATATAGAAACTTCATATTTAATGGTATTTAATGAATTGTGGATTACACTGAATTGATTTTAATTAAAACTTTTGCAAATGGTTTCTAAATGTCATGTTGCATGTTGTGTTTCTGTAACATTTACATTGATTTGGTCAGAAGATTATCACGTTTGGTTTTGTCTCATGTTTATGACCTTTATTTTGAAGTTTTCCCATTGTCATGTTCCTGGTTTTGTTATGTGTTCCTGCCATGTGTTCCCCTTGTCATTTGTCCTGTGGTGTAATTGGTTTATTGTATTGACTGATCACAGGTGTGTCTTGTTTAGTCATTGTGTATTTGTTTAGTCCTTGTGTATTTAAGCCTGATGCTTGCCATGTTACTTTATCTAGTATTGTCCCAATAACTATTGTTGGTGAGTGTTATGTTTCAAATTTAGTTCATGTTATTTCAAGTCAAGCCTTTTGTTTATTTTGTATCTGTTCACTTTTTCAATAAACTGCACATGGGTTCAGTTCAGCTTGCCTTCAGTGGACTATGTTACACAGACGTTGCCGGGAATGATGTTTTGAACACTTTCAAACAGTGACTTATCTTACAAAGCAATTAGTTCAGTTGTTTATATATTAATATGTTCATATAAAGCATATATTCCTCACTCTTTTGTTCCATAAACAAGCATATTACCTTGTTTGGTGTTTCTTTAATTATTACCCTAGCTAGCAATATACAATTTACCCAAAATGGTGGAGAGTTAGACTAGAAACGTACTTACTTACTTTGAAACCTACTAGAGACTTCCAGACAGGTGAGTTGGAGCTGTCCAGTCCAGGAGCAGAGTTTGAGTCGTTCTCTCGGCTGGATACATTTATAAAAGGGTCAGCAAATATACAGCTGGGTATATAACTGGGCGACCCACCCAAGTAAACAGTATGTTTGTAAAGACATTGCAATGTTTGTCAAGTCTACTTACGAGTAAGTGGCTAGGGTTGTGTGTTGAATATAAACAGACCTTATAAACTCTATTGTGCTCATATACCACAATTTGGACCTGACCCCATAAGCTTTTGAAAAGTCACACATTTAATATATGTCTGTTGTGGAAGTGAAATTATCTTCTGTAGATCAAATGAAAATTGTTGACATGACTTTTAAGTTGACTGGATGGTGGGTCCCTGTAAACCACTAAAAAACAACACTGACCTCATAAACCACAAATGCCTGTGTGTGTGTGTGTGTGTACCTTGCAAACCCAGGAGACCAGGAGAGGACACATTCGGTTCACTTTGTTTGATCGTGACCACGACATATTAACTCGTGGGAACGTTATAAGGCATGGCCACAGGATCATTTTGTCGAGGTAAAATTATCATTATGTCGTGACCATGCGATGTAAAGTCATGGCCTTGAGATCCTATGTTGAGGGAACAATATATTTTCTTTGTGCCCATGACTTCATATGTTGAGGGAACGACATCTATTTATCATGGCCATGAGTTAAATGCATAAACAACATGTGCGACTAAATACTGTAAAATGGCAATAAAGTTTTTGACTTTATGACTGTATTTCTGTAGACTTCTGTAAAACCATGATAATATGATACACATGAAGCATGATAATACGCTTCAAAACAGAGCGGCACAAAACACGTATGGCGCGGGTGCAGAATGATGTGCTTAAAGCAACATGGAGTCACAGACTCAATCACAGCTCACTGAACAAGTGTGCATTTAAAAGTTCATGACACAAAGCGAAGAAGTGTCGAGCGCATAAATCCTAGAGTCTATCTGTCCAACAGTTTATTGATCATTTGTTTCTTCACAGTTTTAAATTCCAGTTATTGTGCATTTGATGTCAATTCATAGTCCTTGTGATGTGTGAACAGACACGGTAGCGAGTCTTTTAGAAACAGTAATAAAACTACTAAATGGACATTTAAACTATTTAATGAACTAAATAAAGTAATTTTATGCAAATTCACAGCGCTTTATCTACAGATCAAGCATTTAAACGTGAATATGTCACACTGGAGAGAGTTTTCCGTGCATCCTGTCGTAACCAGGCGAGGTGCGTGCTGAACAGAGAATGATTGACAGCCACAGAGCAGGGAAGACGAGTTTCTGTGAACTTTAATTTAACAATGTAAATATACTTCTGTCGCTCACATTAAGCGATGGAATGGCTTCAGATGACTTTGAATATATTGCAGGAAAACTTAATTAGTGTTTGTCTATTTCTTTTGGTCCATGACTCCGTAGTGCCGTAGGCCTATAAAAGAGCACTGACACACCCATTTCAGGTCTTATAGTTTCTTGTACACTGCTGATGAGTTGAATCAGGTGTGTTTGATTAGGGAGACAAAGAAAACGTGCAGTGTTGTCTTTCAGGGGCAGGGTTAGGATACACTGATGTAGGCTATAGAATATGGAAGCATATGGGTAGCAAATTTCAATTTGAAATGTAATATGCAAAATGACAATGCAATATGTAAAATGGCAATGCATTTCTGTATTTAAATTTAAATTTTCCAATACATTTGTGCAACGTTTGGTGCAAAATGAAAATGAAAATTCAATTATATAATTTACATTTGCCATTCCATACACTAGTTTTAATATGCAAATTGAATACTTATTTTAACGCTTTATAAGTTGCAAAATTAAAATTAAAATGTATTACATAAATGATTAGATAAGTTTAAAATGTTCAAGCAAAAACTGTGGCAAAATTGTAATTTAAATGTTATTTTTTCGCGATTGCATTGCCATTAAGTGTCACGCAATGAATGTAGCAAAATTCAATGTGCAACTTGAAAATGCATTCTGAGCCGATCACGTGTCCGCCCCGCCCTGTCAATCAACTGCGTTGCTCGGCAACAGGTAAACACACGCTATGGTGCATATTTTGAGGTGTTGGAAGGAAACACGGCGGCGGCAGAGCTGATATGAGTGTTACATTCACTAGAAGATGAAGTGGAGCGTGAACAGAGAAATTGTAGTGTTTCCGAAGATTATTACGCGTCTGCAGGTATAACCAGTACGATGTTGGACCGTCTGGGAGAATGTTCTGCCTTATCAGGCGTCAACATTATGCTGAGCTGCTGTTGTCTGATGCTGGACTGTGTTGATGGTTTCATTTTGTATAAAATATTATCATTGTCTGATACATGCTTATCTTTATTCTTATTACTATTAATTTTAATATCCAATAATGAGATCCTATAGTTTTTCCTTACAAATGCATAGACCTACTCTGTGATCACATAATATGACAAAGCTCCATTGGTATTCGGTATTAATAGCTACCGAAAAACGTTACCGCTCTTTAATAACTGACTGTAATGTTCAATAAAGTGACGAATGTGATGTGTGTGACCATCTCTGTTTGCATCTGTATAATCATAAAATATGAGGCAGACATGCGAATCCCCTTTCTATTTTATAAAGCATATTGAAGGTATTAATACACAGGGTCACGGAATCTGACGGGTCAAATTCATCGACCTAGCCTTTTTTGGGTGAATGTGGAGCAGGTCGAGGGCTGGTGACGTCATCGTCTATAATTCAGTGTCTAACAACGAAGCAGCACAAACAAAACTTTAACCGGCACAAACGATCGCACAAACAAACGAGACTATTTTGGGTGAATGTGGAGCAGGTCGGGGAGCTGAGTGACCTCAGAATGACCAATACATATTATTTTAATATTTAAGAAACCGAAGCAGCACAAAATAAACGTTTATCGGCGAAAATTAGCACAAACATATGAGCACAATTTTGGGTGAACGTTGAGCAGGTGACATCATCGTCTATAATTCGGTCTAATATTTCAAAAACTGAAGCAGCACAAACAAAACCGGCACAAACCGAACAAGATCTATTTTATTTGGAGCATGTGGCGGCCTGGGTGACTGAATTACCTATAAATATTATTTTACTATCTAAAAAACAGAAGCAGCACAAACAAACAAAAATTACAGCACAAACGAAGTAAAAACGATTGAGCCTATTTTGTGTTGGGGGCGGGGCCAACTTCACAGGGCGGGCACGTGATCGGCTCAGAATGCATTTTCAAGTTGCACATTGAATTTTGCTACATTCATTGCGTGACACTTAATGGCAATGCAATCGCAAGTGTCTTACCTTTGAGTGTAAATGCAATTAAGAAAAAATAACATTTAAATTACAATTTTGCTACAGTTTTTGCTTGAACATGTTAAACATATATAATCATTTCTGTAATACATTTTAATTTTAATTTTGCAACTTATAAAGCGTTAAAATATGCATTCAATTTACATATTAAAACTAGTGTATGAAATGGCAAATGTAAATGTTATAATTGAATTTTCATTTTCATTTTGCACCAAACGTTGCACAAATGATGGGAAATTTTAAATTTAATTACAGAAATGCATTGCCATTTTACATATTGCATTGTCATTTTGCATATTACATTTCAAATTGAATATTGCTACCCATATGCTTCCATAATAGAAGACATAGGAACTATTTTACTTCCATAAATGTCTGCGCTATTTCTCTCCAGAAATTATGAGCGATAAAAATGCATATAGTTGTGGGTACCGTATTTTTCGGACTATAAGTCGCTCCGGAGTATAAGTCGCATCAGTCAAAAAATGCGTCATGAAGAGGAAAAAAACATATATAAGTCGCACTGGACTATAAGTCGCATTTATTTAGAAATTTATTTCACAAAATCCAAGACCAAAAACAGACATTTAATATGGAAAGGCAAGTTATTCAACTACACAGTAGCACACAGAACAGGCTGAGTAGGTATCCGGTATGTTAACGCAACACATTAACAGTTATTCAGCTACACAATAGCATAAAGAACATATACCTGGGAGGCTGAATAAGCTAAATTAACATAAGCCAGCGAGTCCAACAAGCAAGTTACCAGTAAACAAGTTCACCAAGCTCCCGCAATCTCATTCCACATCACTGAATCCATTGCATTTTCTTCATCCTTGGATGTGGCTTCTGAACAACTCCGCCATAGAGCGCCCTCTCGCGGCTGTAGACGGTAATGTTTTCATCTCAGTCTGAACAGACGGGCTCTGGTCTGAATTAATTTTGATATATAAGTCGCACCTGACTATAAGTCGCAGGACCAGTCAAACTATGAAAAAAAGTGCGACTTATAGTCCGAAAAATACGGCATGTCTTCACAAGTGCTCATCAACATGGTCATCTTTTATTGTTGCGTCTCCAGTGCTTTGCTGTTTTGTTGTCCCATCTGTGAAACATCAGCCAGAGTGTACAGAGTATGCATAGAAAAACCAAGCTGTGCACATACTGCTGATAACAAAATTTACATTATGCATGATGTAGGCATACCCTAATGCTGTGGTTTTCACATTTTGTATGTCTCTCTTAATTATCACACCTGATTCAGATCATTAGCCCATTAGCAGAGGGCTCCATGAACTGAACTGAGGATTTCAGATATGACAGACATACAAAATGTGCAAAGTGCCAGGATTGTAAAACCACCAGTGTAAGAAACTATGTAAGTGTAAAGGCGGGCATACACTGTGCGATGTCTGTGCGATTTCAGCAAGGAACCTACTCACACTGAACGAGTAGATCGCATGCGATGTAAAGCCAAAGCTCAGGATTTATGTGCTCACACTGTACGGTCCGAACGTCGAGCTGCGACTTGACTGCTCACACTATGCGTGTGAAATATGCGCGAATCAGCGCGATAAATCCTCGTGCCGGGTTGTGCCTATGGATGATATCATAATTAGCCTATCCAGAGATATTGTCGAAACAAGCATCAGCTATCAATATCAAGAAGATTTAGCATTTCCAATTTATATATTAAATTATTAGTAGGCTAGTATTGTTGTATTATTATTATTATTATTATTATTAGGGAAGGCCTAGGCTATTAAAGTGATAGGCTATAATTAAATTGCCACGCAACAATTTCATAGCGCATCACCGCATAACCAACGCGCTGTGAGGATAATAAAATATTACATAGGCTAGAAGCTTATACTTCTCCTCATTAAAAATGGTCTAAAACATTTAGGTCGATTACAATTAATTATATACATATAATTAATTATTAACAGTCTATAATATGTCCGAACACTGCAATAATTCATCAATGAAAATTAAAAACAGCTTTATTTCAAAAACATTTTTTAACAATAAAAGAGGCAAGTGGCTTGGAAGAAGTGGGTAATGGTTAATCCATTTTGCAACAGGAACTGGAGGTAAGCAACAGTAATTTGTAGCTTTGAACTACAGAACTTAAAGATCTCCCTTTTTTCGTTTTTTTCGGGGTTTTTTTTTTTTTTTTTTTTGCTGCAATGAAATGTTTTCGCGCAGGCGCAGTGAGGGAAAAAACACTGAGTTTAGAGCAATCGGTTCTTATCACTGCTTCAACTGTGCGATATAGTCACGAGGAGCGACCAAAATTTCTAACATGCCAGAAATTCATCCGACCATACGATTGCCGGTCGTGAGAGGTTAATCGCCTCTCTTTCCCCCCTGTACACTGTACGAACACTGTACGACAAACGACACACGACAAAGCTGAAAATCGGCCCGACCCGAAAAAGAGTCGCACGAGTCAGAATTCGGCTCAAAATCGGACGAAAATCGCACAGTGTATACCCGCCTTAACAGTGTATATGTAACTAACTAAGTATATGTTGGGCTTAATCTGCTGTAGAATAGTTATAGAGTTAAACCTGTATTTAAATACAGTTGTCAATCCAAACACTGACTGTGTGAATGTAGCAAATTGAAAAAAAGATTAATGCATATAAATGTGTAGATGACAGTTACTGAAAAGGGGTATAGGGCTGACTGCATCGTTGGCTTCACTCACTCCCACTTTACTCTCTATCCTGTATTGTATTGAGTACTGCTTTCCATACACCAATCCAATCAGAGTAAAGTCTTCATCAGCTGTGTCTATGACAATGCACTGTTCCTCAGCACCAGTGTAAGAACTGATTTTCCTGCTAAGACAAAACTCACCCAGCAATAAAGCAATAAAATGCGCTCTGGACACAAGATCGCAAAGAAGATCGCACAGGGCATTGTCCTGTCCAAACGTTTCTCCTTGCTTATCTCTGCATCCCCCTCTCCCTCCTCCCTTCCTCTCCCCCTGAGTCAAGTCACCAAAAGTTCACTAAGAATGTATATATATCACACATGATTGTGAATCTATTGTGTTTCCTTTTCATGTTTGGTATCATTTTAAATGTCTCCCCTCTCCCCCGAAACCAGGTGCTACCCCCTGGGGTACATGAATTGACCCAAAACAACCCTGAATTTTTTTTTGTACAACTCTTTTGTTCTGGTCTGTGTTTATTAGGGTAGGTGAGAGAGCAGTCTTTGGGAACCTGTAACCAGGGGAAAAAAACCCATGCAGTGCTGTGTCAGTGTTTTCTCAAGTCTTACACTTAGAACACACTCACACACCACTGCGTGTCTCTGTCAGGAATGCATTGCTTACTTTTAGAGTCATCTTTGAGTAATTGATGTCATGTATTTATTATTTCTGAATTGGCTTTTAATCATTTACTTGTGTAATTGGCATGATACATATTACCTGACAAATAAAGGTTACATTTTGATTTATTTTGCATTTTTTCAGAAATCATTATTCGTAGTAGATTAAAGTGCAGTCTGGTGTTTCCACTAATCTCTGTCCAGGATAGATCAAACCAAAGGCACTATGAATGGAGCATGGGGCACATCATTAAGGAGACCTTCCGATTTCTGACTATCACTGACTTAGCACGTTGCAAGTTGCTCTGCACCCTCTGACTATTTTGCGATGTGACGTCTCAAAGCTACACCGGGTCCTTAATGAACGAATATTTGAAATTATGAGATACTCAGAATAATCAAAGGTCTAATTTAATTCATAATTTATATTATGACTATTTTCTTATAAGAAACAATATATAAATATGATTATCATTTGAAATTGGAGTCAGATTAAGCATAGAGCTAAATTAATATTGAAACTAAAATTCTAATAAATTAAGTGAACTTCACTGGAGCGCTGAAAAGACATACACGCATTATCCCTTCGCACAGGCCGTTGGACTCCGTCATTGGGCCAATGGGTGGTCTTTACACCAGCTTTTACCTCCTTATACTCTACTCTGTACTGCATTGTTTCTCCAGTTGGAGACTTCTGCAGTTTCAGGGACACACCTTGGTACATGACATTTTTCACTTTCAGTGTCAACTTCCATTTTTCATACAGATAGATGGAGGAGCCTAGACTGGATGGATCAGAGATGGCAGAAATAATGAAGAGGATTCTCTTTTCGTTTTTATTGCCCTCTGAAAAACTTCTGAAACGAGATATGTTCTCTCTCATCTTTGAGATGACATCAGGATCGTTGAACCACTTTTTGACAGATGTCACAGAAACCAAATCTGTAGCTTTTTAAACTTGTCAGATTTCATTAACTCCTTCAGGATTGAAAGATATGGGTCTTCATACTTCAGAGAGGTAAAAGTCAAGCACACCACAATATCAATATCAAGGATCAAGGAGGATAGTGTTAAGACGGTCTGAGGCTACGTTAACACGTGGCCGGCTATTTTCATAAACGGACATTTCACCCTCCGTTTTCAAAAATAACATTGTGCACACCTGTCAGTTTTCAGAAAAGTGGTTGTTTACACGAACCTGTGTATATATGCCGTTAAGAGCATGCCAAACCTGTAGGTGGCAGTGTAACGAGAAGCTCAAGCCCTCTTTAGCTAATCAGAATCGCGAAACATAGGTCACACTTTTGACGCAGGTGCAAGTTCTGTCACATACTGTGACGTCGGCTGCCTAAAACTCGTTTTTTCTCAGTTTACATGTAAACGTGCAAACAACGTTTTAGAACGAATCATTTTCAGAGGCGAATTCTCTGTTTGCGTGTAAACTAAGGGCATAAATTAAGGGAAATGTCTCCATTTTTCAAAATAACCATGTATATGTAAACGGGGCCTGAGTCTTAAATGGCCTTCAATGTGTTGGTGTAAGAACTCAAGATGTGAAGTTCAGACTTTTAACCACTGGTTAAGCATGCTAGAATTAAAAGGGGAGCTCCTGTGAATCTTTAGGATGTCTTCCAGTGACTTCTCCTTCATTTCCCCTCCTCGAATAGCCGGCAAAACCCTGCCAACTGCTTTTAGGAGCAGTGTTTTGTAAATGTTAAAAGAGCTCTGAAATGAGCACAGCCTCTCTTTGATGTTACTGAAAACATTTACTAATGTTCTTTCAGACAGGTCGTTGCATATCCTCTCTGCCTCCCACAGGTCCTCCATTATGTCTACAGTGTTGAAAACTGCGCTTATGCTGATTTCTCTCTCCAACTGAGCTGCTTTTGTATTCAAAAGACAAAGAGGATAGAGCCAGGCTTTGATTGCAACCACATTCTCTTGATTCTCCTTCAGCAGAGCTGGGAGAGGGCCTACAAATTTAGGGCCTCCATGTGTGAGGTGGGATTCTGCTTAAAACGGACACCACCATGAAATGTGCAGGCAATCTTCTCAGCCACTTTCTTTTCAGCATCTGTTATTTGTAAAGCTTCTTTTCCCTCAACCATTTTCTTGACCATAACATGTAGTTGTCCCTCAATTTCCTCCTTGCTTTGACCTTTGACCTTAGGCCTGAGCTCCGTACAGTACAGCCGTGACCACATGAATTGCAGTTTTCTGGTCAAACACCTGAGGGTAGGTGATCTGGCCTAAATAGCCTTCATTTGTTTTGCATTCACTAGTTTTGTTTTGTCTTCATTTGTTTTGCATTACTAGTTTTGTTTTGCATTCTTGACCTTGTTTTTTTGACAAGTCTGTTACTTGTGGTTTTGGTTTTGTTGTAGTTGGAAGAAATGTGTTTTGCTTTTGTATTGGTTTGTTTATTTTCCTAATCTTGATTTTTCTCTTTCCTTTTTGCTGGAGCTGGGGGCCTGAAGAAGGCAGGCTAGCTGTCCCTGTGTGGCAATAGCTCTCTTCTTCCCAAAGTGGTGTGGATTTGCAGTGAATTTCTTTAGTGTGTAAGTGTGGTTTGGTGCACGTGTGGATATCCATCATTGCAGGCATTTTTGAAGCCCGGCATCTAGCCTGTCTTCCGATTGGTAAGCCCCAGCTCTTTGTTTGTTTGTTTGTTTGTTTGTCTTTTTCTTTTGTGTTTGATAAACTTATTTCACAGTGCTAGTGGCTTGCTGTGGCTGATCCTTTTTATGATTGCTCTATTGAATGAGACATTTTAACGAATTGACTGTTTAGTAAAGATTTATACCTTTGTTACCAAGTATCCACATCTGTGGGTCATCTTGTGAAAAATCAAACCTGTGGGCCTTTGGGTCTTTCCCGGGTAGTTAATCCCGGGTGACGTAGCCGTTCCCTTTGGAATCAGTATAATAATTGAGTACAAAATGTATTATTATTAACTATTATTTATTAACACCTTCATCGCCACATAATGTTTTGTTTGTGTGTGCGGCAGTCGTCCGTAAGGGGCTTTTGTGTTTATTCAAATAATAAAGTCTTGTTAGCTGATTCTCGCCTCCTTCTTCCCATAACAACATACCTGGTTACACTAATATTGAACATAATAAAATCAAACATAGATTTCGCTGACCACACTTGATAATGATAATTAAATAGATTAGCTGTGTAGCTTAGTTTTCCTGCTGAGGCAGGTTTCTTCCACAACAAAAAGCACATGGGATAAAATGTATCCACACATATGCGCAGTCTTTAGCTTTATGACTTCAAAAAAAGACATTCATTCTCATTCTACAACTGTGTGTTCTTTTATTCTGAGTGGAAAATATATGGGTTTATTTATCACAATTATCATATGTGTAGATATACATGTATAATTAGTGTAGCTGTAGGCTATTTGTCCATTAAAGGAGAAGTTCACTTTCAAAAAAACTTTTGCTGATAATTTACTCACCCCCATGTCATCCAAGATGTCCATGTCTTTCTTTCTTCAGTCGCAAAGAAATTAAGGTTTTTGATGAAAACATTCCAGGATTTCCCCCCATGTAATGGATTCTATTGGGACCCAAACGGTAGAAGGTCCAAATGACAGTTTCAGTGCAGCTTCAAAGGGCTTTAAACGATACCAGACGATGAATAAGGGTCTTATCTAGCGAAACGATCGGTCATTTCCAAAATAAATAAAAAAGTTTAAGTTTTATAAGCACAAATGTTCGCCTTGCTCTGTTCTGTGATGCGCGTTCGTGACGTCACGTAATACGCAATTACGTTGAAAAGGTCACGCTTGAAAAATTTCTGTCCTGAAGAAAATGTTCTTTTTGGCTTTTTAATATTAAAACACCGAGGATACGCACACGAAATGGGCATTTTAAACGATAAACTGACACAAATACATTTGAAAATGTGTATATGGTCCTCCTTCCGCACATTTGTAAACACGTCAAGCGTGACCTTTTCAACGTAATTGCGTATTACGTGACGTCACGAACGCGCATCACAGAACAGAGCAAGGCGAGCGTTTGTGCTTATAAAACTTAAACTTTTTTATTTATTTTGGAAATGACCGATCGTTTCGCTAGATAAGACCCTTATTCATCGTCTGGTATCGTTTAAAGCCCTTTGAAGCTGCACTTAAACTGTCATTTGGACCTTCTACCGTTTGGGTCCCAATAGAATCCATTACATGGGGGGAAATCCTGGAATGTTTTCATCAAAAACCTTAATTTCTTTGCGACTGAAGAAAGAAAGACATGGACATCTTGGATGACATGGGGGTGAGTAAATTATCAGCAAAAGTTTTTTTGAAAGTGAACTTCTCCTTTAATTCTGTTACCTGCTGTTATAAGTAATTGTGAGGGAATGACTAAAATGTCTAAATAAAAACCTATATCAATGCCACATAATGTGCCTGGATCCTGTGAATTAAGGATAATGATATAACTATCTTATGTGTAGATATTTTCAGTTCACAAGGTAATGTTCATCTGAGGACACAGTCATACAATGACATACTATTACATACAATGACATACTCTTGACTAGATACATCAAGTCAAGAACTGTTTAAAAACAAAGTAAATAGCTTTTCTCACATAGTTTAAACCACTTACAGCACTGCACAGATGTGATAATTAGTATGCAGTTTTACTGCAGTTATTAATGGTGTTGCCTGATTCTCTGTAACTTATTTAAAACTTAAAATATTCTTTGAGTGTCTGTCTTAGACTGACATCTAGTGTACGTTTTATGATCTGTGACTTTCCAGACTTGCAGACATTTGCACACGGCACTCAAACACAGAAGCAGGAAGCAGGAAGCACGTGTACTCAAGGAAACTGAAACTGAAGTGAAGTTGAGCTGTTGTGTGTTTGTGTCTTTGTATACATGCAGTAAAATGGCAGAAGCCTTAATTTTTCAAGATGAATTCCTGTGTCCATTGTGTCTGAATCTCCTGAAGGATCCAGTGACCATTCCCTGTGGACACAGTTACTGTAAGAGCTGTATTACAGGCTGCTGGGATCAGGAGGATCATATGAGACTCTACAGCTGTCCTCAGTGCAGACAGATCTTCAGTCCAAGACCTGCTTTAGCTAAAAACAGCATTCTGGCTGAAGTGCTGGAGAAACTGAAGACTAAACTTCCTGCTGACTGTTACGCTGGAGCTGGAGATGTACAGTGTGACGTCTGTACTGGAAGAAAACGCAAAGCCGTCAAGTCCTGTCTGGGGTGTCTGAACTCTTACTGTCAGAATCACCTTGAACAACACGAGAGTTTCTTTAAAAGAAAGAGACACAATCTGACTGATGCCACTGGACGACTGCAGGAGATGATCTGCCAAAAACACGACAAGCTCCTCGAGGTTTTCTGCAACACTGACCAGAAGTGTATATGCGTGCTGTGTACGATGGATGAACATAAAAACCATGACACTGTATCAGCTGCAGCTCAGAGGACAGAGAAACAGGTATGAACTTTAAACTAGATATTGATTAAATAATGTTAACACTATTTATATTGGCACCCATATGATCAGGTAACATCATTCACACTGCAGACATCAGCAGAAGTGAACAGAAGCTGCAGGTGCACTTTCACTGCTGAGCGTATTCGCAAGATGGCGACATACAGCAGTAGACACAAAAACACATAAAACCATGAGATAATAAATAGATACTCTTATGTGTGTCCGTATCTGTCGTGTTTTTTTGTTTTTTTTTGTATCTCGTCTATCATAGCTGCGGGAATATAAGAGTATCTATTTATTATCTCATGGTTTTATGTGTTTTTGTGCGAATGTGTATGTGTTGGCTACTTCTTGTGAACCAAATTGGCCATTGGGGACATTAAAGATATTTCAATTCAATTCAATTCATTTGTGCTCCGCATTGTACTTAACAGAAAATATGGTAAACATGCACCTTCAACATATTTATCAACACAAACCTTTTCATAAAAAAAAAGATGATATCACATGATGATATAGTGAAAGTAGTATAAACTGACATTGTTTGTGCTGCAGAAACAGCTGAAGGAGACACAGAGGTCGTTCCAGCAGAGGATCCAGCAGAGAGAGAAAGATCTTCAGCAGCTGAGAGAGGCTGTGGTGTCTCATAAGGTGAGTGTGGAGAAGAAGAGAAGTTTGAGACGTCTCAGTCAGGACTCACTGAAGACACTGTGTGATTGTGATGTGTGTGTAACAGCGCTCTGCACAGACAGCAGTGGAGGACAGTGAGAGGATCTTCACTAAGTTCATCCGCTCCATTGAGAGAAGCCGCTCTGAGGCGACACAGCGGATCAGAGATCAGGAAAAGACTGCAGTGAGTCGAGCTGAAGGACAACTGGAGCGACTTGAGCAGGAGATCAATGATCTGAGGAGGAGAGACGCTGAGCTGGAGCAGCTTTCACACACACAGGATCACATCCATTTCCTGCAGGTAACAGATCTAGAAGAACAGGGTCATAGTGGACTTGATCATGAGAGAAACATTTCATGAGAGCAGAATGAGCCGTTGACTGAAGTGTTGATCTGTGTGTTCGGTTATTATATCATCATCAGTCAGACTCTCATCTGATCATCTTCTTTTGAAAGATACTCACTTACAAATTTCTTCTGGAAGATATATATATGTTACCTGCAAAGTGTGTAATCCCGGTATTCTATAGAATGCCTAGGTAATGTATAGAATTAGGTAATGTATTTTTGCCAAAAACCTACACATTGCCTAGGCATTCTATAGAATACCAGGATTTCACACTTTGCCGGTAACATATATATCCCTAATCCCTAAGTCCCTAATCGTGGAATCATTCAACCCCATAGCAAAAATTTCTTTCAGCTGTTTAAAAATGAACAAATCAAACAAAAGTATTTGAAATAGGTCAACACAACAAATGTTTCAAGTGGTTTCCCCAAATTCAACTGAAAATGCAACTTTTAATGACGTCTGCAGTTTCAAAATGATCAAACCCCTGAATAGAATCCCTCACAACAGCACAAATCTGCAAAAATCAAGGCCTTCATTAGTTGCACCAGGTGTGCTTGAGCTAGAACACACTCAACAAACCTAGCCAGTTCAGATATTTTGTGTCACATTTGACTGCAAGTTAGAAATATGGCTAAGTCAAAAGAATGGTCCAAAAAGTTAAGAGAAGATATCATAGCCCTTCTCAAACAAGGAATGGGATACAAAAAGTCAAGTCACCTTCATTTATATGGCGCTTTTAACAATATAGATTGTTTCAAAGTTACAGTGATAATAGGAAATTAAAGTAACAGAGATAGTTTTGGCTTTACAGCAGCTCTAGAATAAAGTTATTGTCCAGCTAAAGTTAGTTTTTGATTGATTACATTTTGTTGCAAAGATCATTAGTTATTACCTTAGGGGCTGCTAACACGACACCGTTTTAACTGAAAACAGAAAACTTTTAATGTGTCCTGGCCATTCATTTGCACATCAACAGTGTTTGGTGGCTCAAGAACACAAACTTTGATATAGGTTCCAAGGTGCAAGTTTAGAATTTAAAAAAAAAAACCATTATCATCTCTGTGTAAAATTCAAAAACATGAATCTGTGAAAATGGTGAAGACATGCACATGCATCTTATGTGTTTAGTCTATATGTGTGCGCATTTTAATATATATGAGGGCATTTGCATTGTCGTCATGTCCAGGCGCAGGTCCATCTGGATACAGCCTGGATACGGCGGACTGCGGTAAACCTCGGGATGAACAGAGAGACTAACCTGTTCCGGCTGACCTAGTTTATACAGCCTAACATTGAATGTTAGAAGTTGATAATGTGGTATGTGTATGCTAGGTTAAAGAGATGTGTTTTTAGTCTAGATTTAACCCTCTGGGGACCAAGGTGTTTTTGGGGCCCTTGAGATGTTCTGACATGCCTTGACATTTGTGCTTTTTTCAGTTATTTATAAACATGTTAATGGCAAAGGTGTAAATTCACTCTATATAGCACAAACAGGGCTACCATAATATGCGAGCAACGTTTATGTAGATGTTTGTATTTTTAAGAGAATAATGTTTATGCGTGGTTATTGGAAAAAATTTAAATGAAAGTTGCTGAATTAAGACCACAAAACACATATTAAATATGTGTCCACAAGACTTTTGACTAATGGATGTTGTCCCTTTGAGTTCTAGCTTCAAAATGATGTGAAAATAGTCTTGCTTTATCGTTCACAAAAAAAAATACATTGATTTAAATGGTGTAAAACAGGTTTTGCTTGGAAAGCCAATATGCGAGGGGGAGGAGTAGTTTACACCTTAGATTACAATGTCCCACCCACTCTGCATAATGACTCTGCCTAATGAGCCATTCTTTCAGGTGTGACACTGACTGAGCCACAATGCAAGGACAAAAGATGTATTTAGAAGAAGACTTATATTGACCATTTAAGATTTCGCTTACATCTCTCTTGTAAATATGTTTTGCTATTTTATTAAAAATGTTACAATTACAACAATAATTACAATTTCAACAATATTTCAAGTGTACTCTTTCTTTGTAAAAAAGAAAAAGAAAAAAGAAAAAAAAAACGTTAGATATGAGCAGAAATTCCTAAACAAAAGCTTATTTGATGTGGCAGTATATTCTACAGTAGCCTAAAAACTGTACCCAAATCTAGTCAACAAGTGACTGACTGTAACGTTGTTTTTATGAAATATTAGGGCATATTAATGCTAATTTGCAGTTTAACCCCCTGGAGTCGGCTATCGCGCCGGCGCGATAGGCTCGTTTTTTTCCGTATGAGTGCAAAAAAATAATAAAATAAAAATATTAATTTTTATCTTATATGCTTGTGTTATACATCAATCTATCCTGTTTAGTGTGTATTATTTTTGTGTACACTCACAATAAAAACAAAGTGTTGTGCTTTTCGCCAAATAAAGAAAAATAAACACGAAGCGAGTTCTGCCTTCTCTCTGTCCGTTTAGTCCATTCTGAAACGCGTCCGAAAATGAATCATAACTGAGCGAATACTTCTCACACAGGCACGTGAGATATGTCTTTATGAAGCTTGAAATCTCCTCTTTTAAATGAAGTAATTTATATAAAAAACAAATGTTTTCAACTCATGTAATCCGTTTGAAAGCAAGGAGAGGTACCGTTTTTCCTTCTGCCTCATTATCTCTATAATCAGCTGCGGCCGCCCCGCCCCCGGCGCGATTCACATGTAAATAGTTAGGTGATCTAGTATGCATCGCATACGCCCCCCGATCAATGCCATAAAAAGTTTCTTCATCAGACTTACTGATAGTTCATCGCGTTTTGAGTATGACACGCTTCTCCGGTAATAAAGACGCCCTTCAGATGATTCTGGACAGCGAGGAAGAATGCACCTTTTCCTCAGAGGAAGATTGTAACTCAGACGACGAACGGCAGCATTTTGAAGAGCGAATTCCGCCGAGAACACAATTTCGGAGTAAGTTTTACTCAAAAGTCTTTTGTCTTTTATTTTTCGTGTTTGCATTTATGAGGAAAAAACAATATTACGTGACAGATCTCCATTATGGACGCGAGCGCTATAAAAAAAGCACTAAAATACTTTCAAACTTTCACAGAGACCTCAAAACAGAAAGTACAAATCCTTTCTTTAAAACGAATTTCGTTTTGTATCAATTGTATCTTACTTTTAATAATTTTTTCATTAACAAATTTCCTGGATTTAAACTGCAAATTAACATTTATATTTCTTATAATAAAAATGAAAGACCTATGTTACAGACATATGAAAGACAACATTTCGTTGATTAGTTTTGGATAGATTATACATTTTTAATGTAAAATATCTGCCACCTCAAATAAGCTTTTGTTTGCCAATATTTGCTTATGTTAAATATAATATGTTTTGTCAAAAATAAAGTTATCAAATAATCAATCAAATCCTTAACTTTGAAATATGTATGATAAAATGTATACTTTAGTTTTTACAAAGAAAGATTACACTTGAATTGTTGTTGTAATTGTAACCTTTTTAATAAAAAAAATATATTTACAAGGTAGATGTAAACAAACTATTAAAAGGTAAATATAAGCCTTTTCTTTAAATAACTTTTATTGTGTTTTATTATTGACAAATTTGGGTAGAGGATAAATATTCCAAAACTGAAAATACAGTATGAGAATTAACTGCACAATTACTAGACATGTTTTCCTTGGATATTATAGGCCAAATTGCAAGCACAATATGTGGAAAAATAAAAAAGAATTGAGATGCTTCCAACTGTTGCTCTTGCATTCTTGTGGCTCAGTGACTCACCTGAATGAATGGCTCATTAAGTATGCGGGCCCCACTGTCTCCTAAGGTGTGAACCACTACATATACATGACCGTTGACGCCCACTCCGCATATTGGCTTTCCAAACAGAAAGTGCTTTGCAAAATTCAAATCAATGTATTGTGTTATGTGAATGATTAGGCAGGGTGATTTTCACTTCATTTTGAAGAAAAAACACTAGGCGATGACATCTTTTAGACAAAAGTCGTATTTACATATATTTAGAATGTGTTTTATGGCCTTATTTCAAAAACTTTAGTTTTTTGTTTTTTAAAAAACCATGCATAAACATTATTCTATCAAAAATACAAACATGTACATGCAAGTTGTTCACATATTATGGTAGCCCTGTTTGTGCTAAATAGAGTGAATTTACACCTTTGCCATTAATATGTTTATAAGCAACTGAAAAAAGCACAAATGTCAGGGCATGTCAGAACATCTCAAGGACCCCAAAAACCCCTCAGACTCCAGAGGGTTAATACGTTGCTTATACAAATACATTTTATTTCAACATATTCCAGTCGATTTTTACTCATCTCAGCAGGCTATAGCAAAGCAGTTTATTCTTTCACACACATACGCGCGATTCATATTTAGGCTAAACAGTCTTTACAAATATGTACCCTTCATTCATCTCACAGAAAGGCGAGTCATATTATAGAAATGCGATTCATCTTTTTGCGGTTTGCATAGGCCTACACCAGGGATGGGCAACTTCGGTCCTGGAGGGCCACTGTCCTACAGAGTTTAGCTTCAACCCTAATCAAACACACCTGAACAAGCTAATCAAGGTCCTCAGGATTACTAGAAAATTACAGGCAGGTGATTTTTTCAGGGTTGGAGCTAAACTCTGTAGGACAGTGGCCCTCCAGGACCGAAGTTGCCCATCCCTGGCCTACACTAACGTTATTCCATAACGTTATTCCACACTTGAGAAAAGAAAACAGCCTACCTCACTCCTCAGCGGGATCTGCTCCTCATATCAGGAGATATTGCTCCTCATATCAGCACTGTTTAGTGGTGCAACGGATCATCATTGATCCGTGATCCGTTCGGATCAATATCTTCGGTTCGGCACACACGTGATCCGCGGATTAATTTATGGAAAAAAAAAAGTTGTGCGCATGTTCAGTCCACACACAGCGTGGTCATGGCGAGCGGAGGAACGGAGGAGCTTGAACGCCCCACGTCATTTAAATCCCCTGTATGGGAGCATTTTGACTTCCCTGGAACACGCGTCTATTTCGCTTCAAACGCTCGCTTTATCATTATACGCGCGCGGCGCGTCCTATTCGCTTTGGACGCGCGAAAGGATTCAAAATGTTCAAGCATCGAACTAGACGCGAATTTGACTCTCTATTCGCGTATGGTGTGAACCATAGACTGTAAAAAAATATGAACGCAGCAAAATGAACAGGCTGCGATGTATGCTGGAATGTGTGTGTGTGTGTGTGTCACAATCACACACACACACACACACACACACACACACACACATGCTGTTTAAAAGCAAAAATTATCTCATCTTTTGGACATATTCATTATATTGCATTGGTTTTCATTTCTTGTCCTCAAACAGAGTAATCTGTTTATTTTGAAGTTACACATTCTACATTGATTAAAAAAGAAAATCAAATGTGTTTTTAATGGTAGTATCATTTTATACAGAAATAAATGATTTATAATTCAGATGAGAATAACGTTAAAGTTAATTAGAATTTTAAGGAAACAAATATATTGATCTGAAATATAGCAAATTAATTTTAAATTCATTCAGGTAGCCTACAATTACCAAACACATCTCAAGGTCTTTTGAATAAAGGGTGACAGTCTTTCATTATCAACTGTTGTTGTGGACTATATACTGGAGAAGTATTTGTTCTCCATTTGAGTGAGATGTTTTTATGTGGCTAATTGAGCAAAGTGCTTCCATATATTTTATTATTAGTAGTATTAGTTCAAGAATAAAATAAAAATATCGGATTGATATCGGTATCTGCAAATAGCCGATATGCTGCGGCATCGGTATCGTATCGGAAGTGAAAAAGTGGTATCGGGACATCCGTGGAAACACATCAAGCATGGCCACGCATTTGAAGCGACATCACCCTGGTGTTTCGCTGACAGGAGTGAAAACGAAGGCTGTTCAACGTTGCACAATCAGACCGGGCTAAAGCCATCACAAACGCTATCAGTGTGTTTATAGTCACACTTCATGGAATGAACCCGTCGCGCACCCACTGTTGATTTTATATATTTTAATTTAATATTTTAAAAATGTTAATAAACAAAAAGACAAAACTTGTTTATTTGTCTTGTCTTTTTTTTTTTTTTTGCTGATCCGAAAAATGATCCGATCCGTGACTCTGATCCGAGAAACGATCCGAACCGTGAGTTTTTTGATCCGTTACACCCCTAGCACTGTTCTGAGGAATCTTTTCTCCATAAGGTAGGCTATATTATGCTTCACTCGATCGCGACGCGCTTTGTTTACAGCTGATGTGGGCGTTTCACAGGTCTGAAATAGTTCTCAGAATTTGCGTTTGAATAGCACGCGCTTTCCGGGGAGTGGTCACATTACTTGTGAATTAGCTCGTAATGAGCTCGACTGGAGTCGCTCTCTTTTTATACAGATTACAGAAGCTGAGAATATTAGTTTTTTATATAAATTACTTCATTTAAAAGATGCGATCTCAAGCTTTATGCCCGTGGGTCTGTTTGCCTGTTTGACTGAATTTTCGCGGAGTTATAGATCATTTTCGAACGCGTTTCAAATGGGAGTTTACTGACAGAGAGAAGGCAGAAATCGCATCATGTTAATTTTTCTTTATTTGTCAAAAAGCAAAACACTTTATTTTTATTGTGAGTATACAGAAAAAAAATAGAAACTGAACAGGATCGATTGATGTATTACACGAAAATGAAAGATCAAAATTAACAGAGCATTTAGTGTTTATTTTCATTTGTAAAAAAAAAAAAACGAGCAAAACGCGCGGGCGCGTTTTTGGTCCCCAGAGGGTTAACTGAGGTGTTTTTGGGGTCCTTGAGATGTTTTGACATGCCCTGATATTTGTGTTTTTTTTCAGTTGATTATAAACATATTAATGGCAAAGGTGTAATTACACTCTATTTAGCACAAACAGGGCTACCATAATATGTGAGCAACATGTATAATGTTTAGAGAATAATGTTTATGCATGGTTATTCATAAAAAATAAAACTAAAAAAATGAAATTTTCTGAAATAAGGCCACAAAACGCATACTAAATATGTTTCCACAAGACCTTTAACTAATGGATGTTGTCGTCTAGAGTTTTTGCTTCAAAATGATCTGAAAATCATCCTGTCTTAACCATTCACATAAAACAATAGATTGATTTAAATTTTGCAAAACACTTTTTGTTTGGAAAGGCAATATGCATGGGGCATGAATGATCATGAATAATGTTGTGGTTCACACCTGAGAAGACAATGACCCACATAATGAGCCTTTCAGTCAGGTGTGTCACTGAGAGGGTATCACAATAAAGAATGCGAGGACAAAAGAAATATATATATTGCTTTTAATTTATTTAGAATATAGTTTTTAGCACATTTTTAGTACATAGTCATGCCTGGAAACAGATCCTGTTCAAATAGGCTATATGGGCCATTCTACAGAATTGGTTCAAAGTTAAGTGGAACTATCTTTTTTGTCTTTCCACAAATTTTGTATGCATGCAAATTGTATAATATCCAAGGTAAACATTTCTAGTAATTGTGCAGTTAATTCACATACTGTATTTTCTGAAAGTTTTGGAATAATATATCCTCTCCCCAAATGTGTCACTAATAAACAAACAATAATAAATAATTTAAAGAGAAGCTATTTTTGCTATTTTATTTAAAAGTTTTCACATGTAAATCAACAACAATTACAATTTTAAGAATATTTCAAGTGCAATCTTTCTTTTTAAAATGTATACATTTTATTATACGTATTTCAAAGTTAAGGATTCTGTCATGATTCTGCCATCTTGTTCTTGATTTTCTCTCGTCTTGCGGCAGAATCATGACAGGCCCATGTTTTCATGTGCAGCACATGGCCATTTGTTTGGCCATGTGCTTGCGTTGTCTCGTCATGTAACCCCGCCCCCTTGTTATCCTTGTTTAGTCATTATTGTTTCCCCATTATCACCTGTTGCCCTCATCTTTAGCCCCCCTTTATAACCCCCTTGTGTTTCTCTGTCCTTTGTCGGTTCATTGTCAAATGCTGTCTGACTTTGTCAAACACTGTCTATCTTTATGATATCTCTCTGTGAGTATTTTGTCTGGAGTCCTGTTCAACATATGAGTATTGTTTTGTTGTTAGTTACTGTCTAGTCATCGTTAAGTCTTAGTCAAGGCTTTTGCCTTGTAGCGTTTATGGTAACAATCGTAATTAGGTCATATATGAAATATTAGCTCGAGCAGTAAGGAAATTTGGGGAAATATTAAAATCATAACTCATAGTCATAATTCATAAATTTCACATATGCTATTACATTACCTGCTAATTATCAAAAATATTTCGTTCTATAACTGGTCTCTCATCAGTCATTCGACCAGCGAATGCTTTGATTATACCAGTTAAGAAGGAATATTTATATTATCAAACCTCAGACAAATTCTCTCCTGGCCGTGGATGCAAATTGCTGGGTTTATGAATTAAAATAAAGAGCTAGTAGCCAGATCTTATCGCAATTTCAGTGACAATTACATTGGTGGGATTGTAACACAGAGTCAGTCAAAGTATAAAAGATTTATTTAATCAAAAATGACACACAAAGGATTATGCATATAGGAAGTAATATAGGCTAATCTACGTACGTAAAATTACACAAGACCCACGAACGTTTAGACAAACAAACATAAAACATGACTTGATCAAAATGAAACTAGGAAGAAAGTGAGGGAGAAAGTATGGTAATTTACAAACAGAACCTTTTAAGAGACAACTGTGAAAGCAGCTTCGAGAGAGATCATTTGATACTTGCGATTCTGTTCCTTTGTCTGTGTGAAGCTGGGCTTCGGGACCACGTGCGTATCTTGGCTGGACCGTGTCTCATCGATTTGTAGGCTTGCGTTTCGCGTGAAGTTCTTAAAAGCTTACTTGAAAGTAACATTACCGAGTAAAGAATTCTTTTCCCTGTACGGGAAAGGCGTGAAAACACATCCGCGGTTCGTTTGGATGAAGGCCCTGTGCCTTCTCCCGCTCCGCTGCTGGTGCAGGGAGGGGTGAGAGTGCAGAGTTCAGAGTTCGGAGTCACGAGGGTGAGAGAGTATGAGAGCAGAGAGAGAGAGACGTCTGCTTGTGTTGTGGTTTTAAAGCAGCGCGGGGTAACGCCCTGTTTGATGACAGGACCCAATGAAATCTTTCGGTTCTGAGGCGGGAGCGTTTCATTGTTTGTGAAGGAACGCCTCTTCTGATCGTACACAGAAAAATGCATTAAAACTTTAATACCACATTATGTCTAGGAATAAACATTTGTGCGGAATATAGTTTCTATTTCTGTATCAGGAAGCTCATTACGATCAGTAGGATATCACACCCGACATTAATATCAGTTAATGAAACAGATACATCTCAAATGTATAAACACACGTGTCCATTACATCTGCAGAAGGGCATAAATATCTCAATTTATCCCATCACATCCCATAAACAAGAAAACTACATAAAAACATTTTGATAATGATTCATGCGTGTGTGTAACTTGTGTTTTAGGAGTTTCAGAGTGGTTTGGTGTGTGTGTGATTCAGAGCGGGTTCACAAGGGGGTTCAGTTACAGACTTTGCCAAGTCTGTGGGAATTAGAAAGTGTTTTCACTTTTAATTAGTATATAAATTAAAAGTCCATTTTTACCCATCGAGCCATAGTCGCTACAGCCTTTTTGTCTTGTTTTGCCCCCTCGTGGGTTTTGTTTTCTCTGTTTTTGTCTACAATAAATCTTGTGTGAGCATTCTGTCTGCTTTTGGGTTCATCTACCTTCATCCACATGACAGAGCAAAACAAGACTAAGACTTAACGATGACTAGACAGTAACTAACAACAAAACAATACACATATGTTGAACAGGACTCCAGACAAAATACTCACAGAGAGATATCATAAAGATAGACAGTGTTTGACAAAGTGACAACATTTGACAAAGTCAGACAGCATTTGACAATGAACCGACAAAGGACAGAGAAACACAAGGGGGTTATAAAGGGAGGCTAATGATGAGGGCAACAGGTGATAATGGGGAAACAATAATGACTAAACAAGGATAACAAGGGGGTGGGGTTACATGACCAGACAACGCAAGCACATGGCTAAACAAATGGCCATGTGCTGCACATGAAAACATGGGCCTGTCATGATTCTGCCGCAAGACGAGAGAAAATCAAGAACAAGATGGCAGAATCATGACAGATTCATTAGTTAGAATATAGCCTACATTTGAACAAACACTATAATAACATCAGTTTATGACTTTATTTTTGACAAAACATGGTACTTCGGTACCAAGTCGGTACTAAAATGTTTAAAACGTGACGATACCAGCATTTCTGTAGTACTGGTACCCACTAATAAGCAGCTGCTTTCAGTCGCTTCCTAAGCACGGGGCTCCTGACTAACTTTTTTACTTTGAGCACTGTAGCCAATATATTCCATAGTGTGGTGTATATTAAACCGCAAAAAGACTATTTAAATATTAACCCTGCATGTTCTGCAGATCTCTGTGAATAAATGGCGCAGACACGCGGTTTCATTTACCTCACACGCACACACAGACACACTGAAGCACGAGTGACGCTGTTTTTTAGTCTCTGCTGCCTCACGATATGATGACATGATGAAATTCATCTCCAGAGCCGCTCTGAGAGTCACTTCATGAGCATTTTAGCGTTTAATTTGAGAAAAACTATCGTCATATCATACACACACAGAAACTCAAAGGTCTTCACAGCAACCCGTCAAAATAAAAGTTCGGTTAAACTTGTAATTATATTAGGCTACTGTACAGTAGATTTAGCTACATCTCCATGTATTAAAAATACTACTACTACTACTATAATGCGTTAAGAGCTCGCTCAAGTACTGGGGAGCTAAACCATTTAGTGCTTTGTAAGTAATCAGCAATATTAAAAAAAATTATACAATGTTGGGAGCCAATGCAGTGTTGACAGAACGGGGCTAATATGGTCATACTTCCTGGTTCTGGTAAGAACTCAAGCTGCTGCGTTTTGGACCAGCTGTAGTTTGTTTATTATGCGTGCAGGGCAACACCCCATTAGAAAATCACAATAAATTTAGCTGATGTCATGAACGCATGAACTAACTATTCCGCATTTGTCATTGAGAGAGCAAATGTAATTTAGAAATTACTAATCCAGTTTTTTGTATCAGCTATGCATTCCGTTAATTTTGTGAATTGGTAAGTTTCGTCAGGGCGCGAAGAAATATACAGCTGAGTATCATCAGCATAACAGTGAAAACTAATCCGATGCTTCCTAATGATTTCTCCCAAGGGTAGCATGTTCAGAGCGAACAGCAATGGTCCTAGTACTGAGCCTTGTGGTATGCCATACTGAACTTGTGATCGATATGACGATAGGCGAAGGCACTAAATGTTCCTAGAGACATAGTTTGCAAGTTCAAAGTTGGACGGGGCAGAAAAAGGCAGCTATCAACTGCTGCAACCACATTTTTGAGAAGGCAGGTTCAGAAAAACCCTTGAGTGACTGCAAAAGACCTACAGCAAGACTTGGTGGCAACAGCATTGAGGTTTCAGCTTGCACAGTAAGGCACATACTAAATGCATGCCAGAACTCCAAGACGTACACCACTACTGACCCAAAAGCACAACAAAAGCACAAGAAAAGTCAGCTGCAATTTGCTCAAAATCATATAAATAAGCCACAGATGTTTTGGGATTCTGTTCTGTGGAGTGATGAAACAAAACTGGAGATTTTCGGCCTTATGGATCAGCGGTATGTCTGGAGGAAGAAGAAAGAAGTCTATTCTGAAAAGAACCCTCTGTCTACAGTTAAACATGATGAGGCTCTGTGATGCTCTGGGGCTGTTTTGCATCCTCTGGCACTGGAAACCTGCTGCCTGTGAAAGGCAAGATAGATTTATTGAAGCATCAGGAAATCCAAGGAGAAAACTTCATGCCGTCAGTGAGGAAGCTGAAGCTTGGACAATGATCCCAAGCAATACTCAAATTCCACCAAGGCTTGGTTTCAGAAGAAGTCCTGGAAGATTCTACAGTGGCCATTACATTCACCTGGCTTGAACCCCATAGAAAAGCTCTGGTGAGATTTGAAGAAGGCGGTTGCAGCATGCAAACCCAAGAATATTACTGAACTGAAGGCCATTGCTCATGGAATGGACTTAGTTCTTCAGAAATGCTACCAGAAGCTGATGTCTGGTTATACATCTTGTTTGTAGAAAAGTTCTACTAAGTAATAAAGATGCTTGCCATGAAGGGGTTGAATTATTATGAGTTGGATTTTCAGTTGAATTTGGGGGAACCACTTGAAACCATTTGCTGTGTTGAGCTATTTAAATAACTTTTGTTTGATTTGTTTATTGCAAACAGCTGAAAATCTGTAAATGTTGCCAATAAACCTGATTTGCAATGGAGGTTAAATAATTGCAACTGTATATAGTGGTCAGTATCCAAAACTTAACTCATTTAGTAAATTGATTGTCCAGTTTTCTTTCTGTTGAGACTTCCGCACAAATCTAACAGTAGTGCAGGTTATTGATGAAGTGTGGAGGTGATGAGCTTTGATTTCTGTTTTCTGTAGAGTTTCCAGTCTCTCTCAGCTCCTCCTGAATCTACAGACGTAAATGACAGTCCTTTCAGTCCTCTCTCCTCTTTTGATGGCATGAAAGAATCTGTCCTTCAGCTGAGAGACAAACTGGAGGATTTCTGCAAAGAGGAGCTGAAGAAGATCTCTGACAGAGGTAAAGTCCTGGAGATTCTGCTCTCAGAAATGATCCTCCATCATCTCATATCATGTAGAAGATCATATTAGAAATGTCTTAGGAACGGATGTAGGGATAATTTTCTTCTTAACATGATAATCACACTCTTCATGTCTGTTGATTTCCACAGTCACTTCCACCAACATTGTTCCCAAGACGAGGACCAGGAACGACTTCCTACAATGTAAGTCACTAAGAAAACAAGCAGAAAACTCACTGAGTGTGTTCATGTTCTTCCTGTAGAAAATGAAAGAAAACATGAAAGAAAAGTTTTAGAGTTGATCATGTAAATGATGATTTGCACAGGATATCTGGTAAACTGTACTGAGCCACTGCTGATATATTGAACATGAAGAGTTCAGATATATTAAAAGATCAAACAGATTCATATTCCTGATTCTGATGTGTTTTCTCTCCATCAGATTACCATCAGTTCACTCTGGATCCAAACACAGTGAATAAACTGCTCCGTCTGTCTGAGAGGAACAGAGTGATTAGATTCTCTAACACAGTCCAGCCGTATCCTGATCATCCAGACAGATTTGATAATGTGCATCAGGTGTTGTGTAGAGAGAGTGTGTGTGGACGTTGTTACTGGGAGATTGAGTGGAGTGGTGAAAGTGTGTTTATATCAGTTTCATATAAGAGCATCAGCAGGAAGGGAGAAGGTAATGAGTGTGTGTTAGGATGTAATGATCAGTCCTGGAGTTTGATCTGCTTTCCCTCCAGTTACAGATTCAAACACAATAACATAAAGACTGAAATCACTGTAGAGCCCATCAGCAGGAGAATAGGAGTGTATGTGGATCACAGTGCAGGAACTCTGTCTTTCTACAGCATCTCTGACACAATGAGCCTCATACACACAGTCCAGACCACATTCACTCACACACTCTATCCTGGGTTTGGGGTTTATTATGGATCAGTGAAACTGTTAATGAATCAGAATAGACTGTAGAGCTAAATATTGTATTGTATTGAATGTTGTTAAATGGAAAATAAAAAGATGTTCTTTACATGGCTTCTGAGTTTTAACAAATAAATTAGACCAGGGATGGGCAACTTCAGTCCTGGAGGGCCACTGTTCTATAGGTGCCTTGTCCAAATACCCACACTTGCGGTCTTGGCCACTTGAGAGCACGTGCACGCGACAGGAAGTAAGTGCGCAAGGTGCCAAAATGCAGTGCATTTAATGCACACTAAACCCACACCATCTTGAATACCGCTTCGGACCGGTATTTGAGGCTAAGCGTATCCCATCATGCATTATGTTCGGGAACTCATGTGCCCCGAAATAGCGAGATGTTGAGAAAAACTTTCCACTGTAACTTAAATTAATTAGAGACATAGGATTTGGTGGTAAAAACAAAGTGTTGCACGTTTTATTAGTGCAGTGATGAGTATGGTATGTGTAGGCCTATTTTGTACAACATTTGCAACTATATTTATCACGTAATTGGAAGCACCACAATTTTAAATTTGTGTCTTCTGTTAGTTACATAGCGACTACTGAACAGACATGTAGAAGTTTATTTTAAAATGCAAAGTATTAAAATACAATAAATAAAAGCTCTGTAAACACTAACATTTTTTCTAAGACTCAGAGGAAGACCGTGAGTGCTTTAGGGTACCATTTGGGACAGGGCCAAAGTCTGCCGGACAGGTACCCTCCAGGACCGAAGCTGCCATCCCTGAATTAGACATTACCGATAAGATCAAAGGCAGACCATATGATCATTTATATCTAATCCTTATAGAAGAAGGATTTGTTACTTTTCAGTATGTATCTGTTTTTTCATAGTTTTATTACATATAAATCCTGCTATGTTTGTAAATCAGAAAATCTGAGAGTTTAATAAACTATTTTTTTTATAAAAGATAATCCAGGGACATGTTAACCAGATTTCATTATCATTTAGATGAAATGATTTTAAAATATTTTAATGTAAGTTTTCCATTCAGACGGTCACTGTAATCCTTTACAGGCCTTTTTATTTAATGCACTTTAATTTATTTATTGACATTATATTCTGGGGAAAACTGAGGTGGAATGAGATGGATATATTGTGATAAGGATTCCGTTTTAGTTAATATATTAAACCACACATTTGATTGAGAAAATCACAAATTCTCTGTAGTTGGTATTATATGTTTGATCACTTCACACTTGCTTATGTAATGGGATTGCCCATTACAGCAGAAGCTGTCCGACTTTGCAGACCGTTGCTGACAATTATGCACACAGGAACCATTGTGCAGTGCCATAGAGGAAAAAAAGAAAAATGGAGAGCTAATAGACATTCCACAAAAAAAATAAATAACATGTTGCCAGTAGATGTATGTACAGTACATTCTTATGTACATTCTGTTTATCCTCACAATCTAATTGTGTTTTGGGTTTTTTTTTTTTTTTTTTTTTTTTTAGCCATTATGTTTGACTCAGTTTCTCATCACAGTTTGTTGAATGTGCTGAATGCTTCATTCCAAAATACAGAATTTTTGTTTAGTTTATGGCTAGGTTTCATCATTGTACCAAATTTTATTTAATTTAGAATGTTTAATTTAGATATTATACTTTGCACAGTGCTTTATTCTTGCTCGCCCATTTGTGCATTTTTTGCATAATGCACTATTTTCTTTTACTATTACATGGAAATCTTATAATATTATAATATCCTAAAGAGAAGTCCTCCTCAGGTGGCTACTGTAACATAAAGGTAGGTCTTTGGTGTCTGAGACACTCAATAGAGCTCATAATAGTGAACTAATCCAATCATGAGAGTGTCAGCATCACTTCCTTATTATTTAACATTTTAAACAAATTATCATTATTAGTATTATTCTATGTTTAAGTTTGAAATAAACAGAGAATATGCGTCCATC
Source organism: Abramis brama (assembly GCF_963993115.1). NCBI lineage: Eukaryota > Metazoa > Chordata > Actinopteri > Cypriniformes > Leuciscidae > Abramis > Abramis brama. Next base: position 13,235,185 of record NC_139966.1, read on the forward strand.
TTTGGCAAGAGTAGTAGTCACAATCTCAACCTGTAGCTAATGTATTTGGGGGGATATAATATTCATAAACTGGTTTCCACAAAAAACCCATTGAAGGCACAAGCTTCTGAAATGTTATGACCATGTTAAGAGTAAAAAAAATAGCCACAATTCGTGAGCTTAGAATTATAAAGTTCTATCTCCGTTAAGGGTAGTTCTGAGATATTGAGCATCAAAGTTTTTACATCCCAGCTGGCAAAACTGTTATGTAGTATAATCTACTATTATAGCTCAACAAGACCATCACCCTACAGGTACTTTGAGGATAGAATATCAAAATCCGGCACATTTGGAAATGGGATTTTTTAAGATGGCCCAAATGGAGATAGAACCTTATAATTCTGAGAGCTCTGATTCTGTTTGGAATTATAAGGTTCTATCTCCACTTTTACAAATAAAACCCCACATTTCAAAGAATAAATGTATATAACCATTGATTTTAATTAATTTATATATTTATAATACAAGCACACAGCTTGTAGTATATAATATAATAGATAATAGTATAGTATACATCAAAGCCAAGCAAGTTTGTAAGAAAAAATGTTATTTCCAAAGAACATGGACATGGAAAAATTACAGCTAAACAAAAAATGTTTTCTTCACATACTACACCCCACTCCTCTGTACTGTAAAAACATTTAGGAAGCATCTTACATACATTAAAAACGGTTCATTTAGTAGATTAAAATATTGTGTAACATCATGAAATTTATGTTTTAATCCCTTTATTTTATGTTTTAATCCCTTTATTTTATAAGCTAGTGTTAAACTATGTTTAACAACCCCTGTTTTTGTGCTGCTTCATGTGCCTCACATTCATCACACCTGTCTGATTTGGGGACATGAAAACCAAGATTAAACTCTGTGTTAAATATAAATCTATAAATTTCTCTGAAAACTTCTGGAAGGGAACCATAGGGGTTGTTAACTCGTCATCCAGCTGCGCTAGACTGTCACTAATACAATTTAAACTCTTCCACAGGTTACACGATAGTAAGGATAAACTATCAAAGCTCTTTCCAGACAAATTTGATGACAATTGTAGTAGATGCTCGCAGGCTCCATGCAATCTTACCCACATGTTTTGGGCATGTACCAAGTTGTCTGAATTCTGGCGTCTATTCTTTAAAACAATTTCAGACATTTTAGGCATAACTTTAACTCCAACCCCACATATCGCTATTTTCGGCAAGCCCCCAGACGGTCTTCGTACCACAACCATTCAAAATAACGTAATTGCCTTCACCTCTCTTATTGCTCGCAAGAGAATTTTGTTATTGTGGAAGTCTCCTCAACCACCATTAATCAAAGTCTGGCTACACGACATTTTAGGTCTTCTGAAACTGGAGAAAATCAAACTCTCACTTTATTGGTCATCTGGAAGGTTCTATACTCAGTGGAAACCACTACTTAACCCCCTGAGGTCGGCTGTCGCGCCGGCGCGATAGGCTCGTTTTTTTTCCTTATCAGTGCAAACAAAATCAAAATTCTAATATTAATTTTTATCTTATATGCTTGTGTTGTACATCAATCGATCCTGTTAAGTGTGTATTTTTTTTGTGCATACTCATAATAAAAACAAAGTGTTGTGCTTTTCGCCAAATAAAGAAAAATAAACATGATGCGCGTTCTGCCGTCTCTCTCAATGTGAAACTCATTCTGAAACGCGACAGAAAATGACCTGTAACTCAGCGAATGTTTGTCACACAGACTTAAAACACATGTCTATACAACGCTTGGAGTCTCTATTTTTAAAATATGTAAATTATATAAAAAACAAATATTCTCTGTTTAAGTAATCCGTAAGAAAGCAGCGACATGTACAGTTTCTCAAACACATCCTAATTAACTATAATGTGACCACACCCACGCGCGCACGAGCGATTGACATGCAAATGATCCACGCGGCAGAACGCAGACCTGTAAACACCCTCATCACCTCAAAACAAAGAATAAGAGACTTCGGTAACTTACTCCTCTCTGCTTTTCATCGAGTTTGAAGATGTGCTGTGCTGTGCTGTGCTGTTTACCTTGTGCTGTGCTGTGCTGTTTACCTTGGGATTTACCTCAGAAGAACGCGATTTGAAGATGAGAAGATTTTTAAGGTAAGACATGTTAAACTGGCCGTGCCAGATTAAAATGTATGTTATGAAATGAGTTTGGAGTAAAAACATGAACTAAGCCTAATATCGTACATGTATATGCATCTATAAATAGACAGAAACATGTTAAAATGTGAACTAGACTGGTAGGCAACCTTTCAGTGCTAAATTTATATAGGCCTACTTCATATATATTTCACTCAGTTTTGATTAGCTTATGACACTGAAATAATGCTAAAATACTTCTTTATGCGTAATGTAGCTTGTTTGCGAATATCTACTAATGTGATTTAGTGCAAATATGTTTCAGCCTCCGGTAAAATATGTGATATAGCCTACTGTCTACATTATATTTTTATATAAATGCTCGATTTTGGTTAGCCTAAGACACGCTTCAATACTGCCTTATGCACAGATATTTGTGAATACAGGTGTAAATGTTTGAAATGTAGTGATGTGTGTCGTTCGCGAACGATCCGTTCATTGCGTGTCACTAAATGCGTGCGGATACCCATCAACAGATACTCGCGGTGACGCGGTCTATGGCCCATAAATAGATATTTCTCTGTTCTATGGCCCATCAACTATACATTGTTTGTCCATAACCATCACTTGCTCAGCAGTTTACTTTGTATAATGTATGCTAAAAGTTTTATTTTGATGTTGTTTTTTAGGAATGTGAACCTTCAGTTCTCAGTGCGATCGAGAAATCATACCGAGTAAGTGCATAGACGTAATATTTTACAGATGAAATGTAGCTTAATTGTGTTTACATCGTCATAATATAAAAGTAGCCTACCTATTCTTGTGTGAAATGACAAAAACCATCCATTCTGCTTATACAGGAGACACTGCGCAGATGAGGGTGAAAACACAAGATACATGGAGGACAAAGACATTTCCATGTCCTGCACCTGTGACTGCATACAACAAACTCATGGGGGGTGTTGACCTGTCTGATCAGCTGATACAGTACTACACAACACAGCACATAACCATGAAGTGGTACAGTAAGATTTTTCTACACTTCTTGGACATTGCTTCCACCAACTCTTTCATTGTGCACAAAGAGCTACATGGTAACTTGTCACATAAAGAGTTTATGGAGCAACTTATAACAGAGCTCTGTGGTGTGTCACAGAAAACGGCAATGAGTTTTAAATCAGTGTTGGAAACCGTTGTGCTGCTTAATATATATTTTTTATAACCTGTAATAGTTTTTTCAGGATTCTTTGAATAAAAATATTTTTTTATAAAAAAACAAAAGTTTGGTCTAAGTGTAAGTGATAGTAATAACTTTAAGTCTTTCCATTGTTAGAAAAGATTTCTATTTTGAATAAATGCTGTTCTTTTTAACTTTTTATTCATCAGTGAATCATTCTTAGTTCATCATTCTTAGTTCAGGCTGCCTCACAGCACCTTGATGGCCCATTAGCCATGGGGGGAGTGTCTTTAGTCACACCCCTGGTGTGAATCACATTAATATTCATGGCCCACGCATACAGCAGTGCTGACACAAAAACTGACATGCAAAATTAAAATCGTTATATTGTTGTTTGTGAAAGAGTGGTCAAAATGATTTTTACCTCATTTTGTAGAAAAAATTCTAGCCTACAAGAATAGTAATTCCAAAGTCTTATGGAAAACTATTCAGTATGTGTTAAATGGCCTTATTGCAGTGACAATGTTTTTCCCAAAACATACTAACCACGCATAATATTTTTTTTCTATAAAATGCAAACATGTACATCCATTTTGCTCACATATTATTGTAGCAGAGTTTGTGCTGAATACAACAAAATTACATGTTGGCCAATAGTATGTTGTAAGTAGCTGAAATAAGCACAAATGTCAGGTCATGTCAAAACATCTCAAGGGCCCCAAAAACACCTCCAGACTCCAGAGGGTTAACTATCTAGATAAGCTGCCAGCTCGGGAAGTCTCTTTGTAGAGTTCCGCTGTATGGTTATATATGTACTATTCCCTCTGGTCCAGTCCGCCAGCAGCAGATAGCCCCCCCTCCCATGATCTGTTCACCCTAAGACACTCCAACATAAAAGATAACAACAGATAACTTGCTTTGATGACTGAGGAGTAAGCAGCAATTGATTGATATTTACTTTGTACAGGTAATGATTAGCATTAGCACCTTACATTGGTATTTTTATTTATTTTTTAAATAAAGGTAAATAAAGGTATAGGTGTATATAAATGTATGTATGTGTACATATATAGTTTTTTTATTTATTTTTTTATGTTAAAGTAGAACATGGGTCTGGGGAGGGGGGAGGACGGTAGGGAGGGTGTTGTTTAAGTTCATAAAAAAGAAAAGACATTGTATTCCTGTACGCACTTTATGTCTGTCTCTTGCACTTGATAAATGAAAGTTATAAAAAAAATAATATATATATATATATATATATATATATATATATATATATATATATATATATATATATATATATATATATATATAGTCAATATGGCGCACCCTGTGTGTGCTGCTGGCCGGGTTGCTCCACGGCGTGAAAAGCCAGAGATATATACATCGACAAATGGTAGAGTAATCGTTGAGGATGAACTCTTAAACTTCTTGGTTGTTAAGCTACATACTTTAACTCAAGATGAAATTGTCCTGTTGGCCTCCAACAACTTTTCTTCGGAACGCATCGAGGAATCAAAGAGGATTCTTTTCGAGGTGTGCCCCCAGACAACACAGCGTAATATTGCGCATAAGGGGCCACAAAAGGACGCTAATAACATCAAAGCATGCCTAAAAGTGATAAATGAATGTGGTGAAAATATACCACGGTTTGTATCACACTATCTAGATGATCTGCCGGTAGTTGGTTTTGGAAGTTTGGATGCGTCAGCGCTTCTCAATAGAATGGAGCAACTCAGCAGAGATTTACACGCAATGAGGGAGACGCTGCAGGAACAGGCCGGTGTTTGCGAAAACTTGCGGCTATCAACAGGCACCATCGAACGCCGGGTCGCTGAGATCAAGCAAAGCTGGACTGCTCCAGGAGGGTATACGGAAGAGCCTGCGCCTCCGGAAGGGGCGACGAGAAAATCTAGCGCTTTGGTATCTGCAGAAATACCGAACCAGCTAGAGGACAGTGCGCCAGATGGAGCCTATGCCTGCACTACAGAATGGACCACGATTGTGAAGGGTGGCCGGCAAGTAAAGCATGTGCCACAGGCTGTGGCTCACAGGAGTGGATCTGACCGACCTCCGGTGCGGCGAGAACGGAAGTAAACTACGGGCATTACCGGCAATGGCACTGCCAGTAGCATTCAGGTGGTTACAACTAAGCGGGTGAGTCTTTTTGCCTCTCGTTTTGATCCTGCGCTCGTAAAGCCTCTGTAAATTGGGTAAATGTAGAGAAACCGGACCGGTCTAGTCTTACCTGGGAGGAAATTCATATATACACGCAGATAAATGAGCAATACCTGAAGGACATTGAGCTCCCAAAAGATACCATATTGTGTCGTGATGTGAACTGCTCCAAACAAGACCATGGTGCGCAACTGCTCAGCCTATATGACACTATTTCGAATAGTATAATTAGGTCAGGCAGGCCCCCTATGTAAACCAAAGAATAATGCTTATGCTGGCAAACCTGGATGGAATGCATTTGTGGAAGAAGCACACACTGAGGCACAGCAGGCATTTAAGGCCTGGGCGGTAGCAGGAAAGCCAAGATCTGGATCTGTGTTCAAACATAAGAAAAAGGCTAAAGCTAAGTTTAAATATGCTCTCAGGTACATCAAGAGGAATGAGAATACCTTAAGGGCAGACTCCCTTGCATCTAACTTGCAAAATAGCTATAATGATTTCTGAAAAGAAGTCAGGATGCTTAATAGCAGTAGAAGCTCTATTTCATCCAATATCAATGGGGTGACTGGGACCGAGAATATATGTCAGCTTTGGCAAAAGCATTATTATGATTTGATCATTAACTGTGTCAGGGGTGCTGTGAAAAGGGGCGGCGCTATAGAAAGCCAGGTAGGAGTGATTGTTACTCCTCAAGAGGTGTACAATGCAGTCTCAAAGTTGAAGAATAAGAAGTCTTGTGGGTTGGATAATATTACATCTGAACATTTAAAATATGCCAGTACAAGACTTTATCCTCTACTGGCCATTTGTTTTTGGTACATGGCCTTTTGCCACAGTCACTTTTGTTGACTGTATTGGTCCCTGTGATTAAGGATAAGACCGGTAAACTTAGTGACATGAATAATTATAGGCCTATAGCCTTGGCAAGCTCTGTGTCAAAGGTGCTTGAAAGGATTCTATTGTCGAGACTTGAGCCATATTTGTACACCACAGCTAACCAATTTGGCTTCAAGCATGGGCATGGCACAGACATGTGCATTTTTGCACTTAAAGAACTATTGGATAAATACAACAACCAGGGGTCTACAATATTCATGTGTTTTCTAGATGCTTCTAAAGCCTTTGACCGTATTAATCATGGTAAATTGTTTGATAAACTAACAGAAAGAGGTGTTCCAGGATACCTTACTAGGATTCTTATTTTTTGGTATTCTTGTCAGACTATGAGGGTGAAATGGGGCGACTCTATATCAGACTGTTTCAAAGTGAGTAATGAAGTACGTCAGGGTGGAATTTTGTCTCCACCTTTGTTCAATTTATATATTGATGACCTGTCTGTGAAACTTAATGAATGTAATACTGTGTGTCTTGTTGGTGATGTCTTGTGTAACCATTTGATGTACGCAGATGACTTAGTACTGATAAGCCCTTATAGTGCAGGCCTGCAGAAGCTTCTGAATATCTGCTCCTCCTATGGTGATGCATTTGATATTAAGTATAATGGTCTAAAAAGCCACATACTGATTGTTAAAACAAAAGAGGATCAGAAGTTGATGTTCCCAGACTTTTACCTTTGTGGAAATGTTCTACAGGTCACAGATGAGGTTAAATATCTTGGACACTATATTACAAATGACCTTTCTGACGATAGAGACTTGTTTAGACAGAGGTGTAAACTATATGGGCAGGCTAATGTATTGGCTCGTAAGTTTCACATGTGTTCCACCAATGTCAAAATTGTATTGTTTAAAAGTTTCTGCTCGCCTTTGTATGCTGCACACCTCTGGCGCTGCTACAAAAAGAAGAGCATGCAGGCTCTGATGGTGGCATACAATGACTCTCTGAGAATGCTATTGAAAGTACCGCGGCACAGCAGTGCAAGTGAGATGTTTATTAACAGTGGAATAAGATCTTGTGCAGCTGGCATTAGGCACTGTATCTATACATTTATGTGTAGAGTCCTGAATCAGTCAAACTGTATTGTACAAGCTTTGGTCTGTCCGAGGAAAAGCTCGGTCAGGTTTACTTCAAGAATCTGGAAGCACTGGCGCTCTTGCTTATATGTGTAAATAATGTAGTATGTAATTTATTAGTATTATTTTCCTTTTTGTTTTCTTTTAACACTATGGACCGGGATTCTGTGTCCTTAATAAAGATTGAATGAATGAATGAATATATATATAAATCTATAGTAAGACATTTTCACTGGTGTTTCATGTACAGCACATTTGATTTTATAGAGATCATACATCTTGGCCACATTTAGAGTTGGCTCCAGATATTGCTTTTGGGTGCGGGCACGACAGTAGTGTGACTCGACGACAGGGAAAGACCTAATGTGCTCCAGCACCTTCTCTTTTTTGTCCTCATCTATGTGTTTTTTAGGATGCTTTCCCCGTGCATCTGACTTTGGCATGCCAGCCTGGCTTCTCTTTTGGTGTACATTATACACTGTTTTCTGACTTATTGAAAGAGTACCTAGAAAAAAAGGCTTGCATACTCTGACTTTCTGTCCCTCTCCTATATCATGAAAATATTTGAATGAGTGTGTACAACGTGAGTCGCCGCCACTACCACGTTGTCTCTCTTTGACATGGCACTCAGTTGTCATCATAATGTGGTCATATTTCCTGTCCTGATTCAGCCTGTAGTACCCTTCAAAACACCTCTCCCTCTCACCATAAGTGACTTTCCTGGCACAGTTAAATTTACAGGACACGGTGCAGTCCTTAAATGTTTTTATCTGTTTGGCTGGCACTGTCTCTTTAGACGTGTTCATGTGTTCTTTACCCTCTTGATAAAGCCTCTTTCTGCATACTGACTTCCATGATGATGGAGTGCTAACCCTTTTCCGACTCTTCCCTTGCTCTGGTCTCTGCTGTATCCCTACTGCTGGTGTCTCTATTATCGGCCTAGGTGTCTCTGCTACTGTCCCTCTCGCTGCTGCTCTGGGGGTCTCTGCTGCCCTGGCCCTGGGTGTCTCTGCTACTGTCCCTCTCGCTGCTGCTCTGGGGGTCTCTGCCTCTCCTGGCATGGCTGCAAAAAGTAATACAGCTGAGCATCACAGTATAATTTACAGGAAAGTAACTAACGGTGAGACATACATTTTGTAAAATACTATCATCTATACCAGGACTATATTCATCTATATTCATTAGTTTGAATATAGCCTACATTGGAACAAACACTATAATAACATCTTAGTTGATGACTTTATTTTTGACAAAACATTATATATATATATATATATATATATATATATATACACTGTATAGATATATATATAGATATAGATAGATAGATAGATAGACATAGATAGATAGATAGATAGATAGATAGATAGATGTGGCAGTATTTTACAGTAAAAACTTTATAATTATCCGATTTTTGTAGTCGATTTTTACTCATCTCAGTATAGCAATAGAGTTTGGTAAAAGCTATTCATTCATTCACACACAGAAACGCGATTCATATTTAAACTGTCTTTTTGCGTGTAGCCTACAGACACTATTGCGATTAGAACAAAGCAAATACTGAACTGACCTATTCCTCAGCTGGATCTGTTGCTCCTCGAAATGAAACTTCCAGCACTTCTGAGGTAAATTTCCCAGGATTATTAAGATAGTATTATTCCTCACAGTGTCGTAAAGTACATGACTCTGATAACTCGCTGTGTGTGTTATCCAGCTGATGTGGGCGTTCACAGGTTTGTATGGATCGCCTCAGATAATTTGCGTTTGAATAGTGCGCGCTCTCCGTGGGCGGGGTCACATTAAAACATAATGAGCTGAAAGAGAACGACTAACATCTCTCTCTTTTCATACATATTACATAAACTTAGAATATGTGTTTTTTATAAAAAGTACTTCATTTAAAAGAAGAGAATTCAAGCTTCATGCCTGTGTGTCTGTATGCCTGTTTGACTGAGTATTCGCTGAGTTATGGTTCATTTTCAGACGCGTTTCAGAATGGAATTCACTGACAGAGAGTAGGCAGAACTTGCATCATGTTTATTTTTCTTTATTTGGCGAAAAGCACAACAGTTTGTTTTTATTGTGAGTATACACAAAAAAAATACACACTTAACAGGATCGATTGATGTATAACACAAGTATGTAAGATCAAAATCAACAGAGTATTTTGACCGAATGAGTATATTTGAATGAATGAATGGCAGAGATGCGCGCTGTTTACCACAACTCGCAAAAAGACAGTTTAAATTTGAATCGCGTTTGTGTGTGAATGAATGATCCGCTTTTAGCAAACTGTATTGCTATACTGAGATGAGTAAAAATCGACTGAAATATGTTGAAATAAAATGTATTTGTATAAGCAACGTATTAAACTGCAAATTAACATTTATATTCCTTATAATAAAAACGAAAGACCTATGTTACAGACATATGAAAGACAACATTTTGTTGACTAGTTTTGGATAGATTAGGCTATACATTTTTACTGTAAAATATCTGCTACCTCAAATAAGCTTTTGTTTGCCAATTTTTGCTCATATGTTAAATATAGTATGTTTTGTCAAAAATAAAGTCATCAAATAATATGTTACAGTGTTTGTTCCAATGTAGCCTAGGCTATATTCAAAGTAATGAATCCTTAACTTTGAAATATGTATGATAAAATGTATACTTTAGTTTTTACAAAGAAAGATTACACTTGAATTGTTGTTGTAATTGTAACCTTTTTAATAAAAAAAATATATATATTTACAAGGTAGATGTAAACAAATTTTAAAAGGTAAATATAAGTCTTTTCTTTAAATAATTTTTATTGTGTTTTATTATTGACAAATTTGGGGAGAGGATACATATTCCAAAACTGAAAATACAGTATGAGAATTAACTGCACAATTACTAGACATGTTTTCCTTGGATATTATACAATTTGTAAGCACAATTTGTGGAAAAATAAAAAAACTTCCAACTGTGGACCAATTTGGTAGAATATATATATATATTGCTCTTGCATTCTTTCTTGTGGCTCAGTGACACACCTGAATGAATGGCTCATTAAGTATGTGGGCCCCATTGTCTCCTCAGGTGTGAACTACTCAATATGCATGATGGTGTTGGATCGTTGACGCCCACCCGCATATTACCTTTCCAAACAGAAAGTGTCTTGCAAAATTTAAATCAATGTATTGTTTTATGTGAATGATTAGGCAGAATGATTTTCAGATCATTTTGAAGAAAAAACTCCAGGTAACAACATCCATTAGTCAAAAGTCTTATTGACACATATTTAGTATGTGTTTTGTGGCCTTATTTCAGAAACTTTAGTTTTTAGTTTTTTCAATAACCATGCATAAACATTATTCTCTCAAAAATACAAACATGAACATATATGTTGCTCACATATTATGGTAGCCCTGTTTGTGCTAAATAGAGTGTAATTACACCTTTGCCATTAATATGTTTATAAGCAACTGAAAAAAGCACAAATGTCAGGGCATGTCAGAACATCTCAAGGACCCCAAAAACACCTCAGACCCCAAAGGGTTAAAACTGCCTTTGTCAAGTCTTTAGAGACAGAAATATTATAGAACTCAGCAATCAACACCAAGTCTTTTTTTATGGCAACGATCAAAAACTTCTACTGATGGAGCAAGGGTAAACTCAATCAAATCAAACTCCATCCCTCAGAGTACAACCACTGGCAAAAACAAAAAACAGCAATTATATATAGAGTATTATATAGAGTATTATATAGAGCCCGGACGAGCCCCCAATTTTCACTGTTACGTCCCAGGGGTAAGGTTTTGTCTAGGGTAAGGGAGTAAACAGTGAAAAGGAATAAAAAAAGAAGAAAAAAAGGTTTGGGGTGAGTGAGTGTGCCCGTCCCCTGCCCTGCACGACAGACACATCAAATGTCAGTTCAAAAATGTATTAACCCTCTAAGCGCCAAAGTCGCAAAATTGCGACAAGACGTCATACTTAATAAAACAGGCTGTAGATCCTAATATGGTGTAATATTTCATTTGTATTCCCTTCCACTAGATGGCAGACATGTAATACTTCGATTCAAGACCAAAATGACGTCATGTTCCTATTCAAAGTGTTGGAGGAAACAGCAGAGCAAGTGAGCGATCGTGTCATTGATGCGGAAGCAGTTCAGTTCAGAGCGTCTGAGTAAATTGTGAGATTTGTGAGAGGAAATCGTCAAATGGCTAATAAAAACTTGTACCGTGAGGATGTGTTGCAAATGTTATTCGCCGATTCTGACTCTGAAGGGGAATATTTGCCTTCTGGAAATGACGATCGGCCGTCTAATGATCGCGCTTCTCCTGGTACATCTTTGCCGCGCAATGGTGCTGCCCACGCTTCTCCCGGTACATCTTTGCCGCGCGCGCTTCTCCCAGTACATCTTTGCCGCGCAATGGTGCCGCCCGCGCCTCTCCCTGTCACGGTTGTGAATTCATTGTTTCCTCTGTGTCTCGTGTCATTGTTGTTTACATGTCTGTGAGTTTGCGTGAGTGGGCGTTGTCCCGCTCACGTGTTTGTTCAGTGCTCCAGCTGCTCGCAATCTTCTCATTCTCCACCTCAGCTGATTCACATTACCGTTCCCTATTTATACTCACTCACCTCTCCATTCCAGTGTCCATCCGTTGTTTGCCTGTTCCTGCCTGTATGTTCGTGTCGTCTTCCGGGTTGTCGTGTCTACAGTGGATCCCTGTTGTTTCACCGCACCCGAGCACAGACCACCGAGCACCTGCACTCAGCACCGAGCACTTGACCATCGAAGTCCCTGTGTGTCCAAGTCTGAGCGTCTTCCCCTGTGTGGACCGTCCGGAGCTGCTGTTTACTCGCGAGATCGCGACCACGCCTTGAGAGGAACCTTCTTTCCTGAATTGTATTTTTTTGTGTTGAAGTTCCAATAAATATATTGTTCACCCGCCATTGCTTCCAGTTTTGTGTCATGACAGAACGGATGGACCAAACGATGGGAGCAGCGGGTGATTCATCGGCTTCCTTAGAGGATTTCATTCGAGCGTGCATCGGCCGGATGGATGCACAGGAGCGCAGCCAGGGGGAGACAGGACGCGCCATCCAGACTCTGGTCACACAGGTGTCCGAGCTCACCCAGCGATTCCATCAGCTACAACCCCCCACTGCGCCAGCACCTCCAGCAGCACTTGCAGTTCCCCCCACACCACCCGTGCCTCTCTCCCAGTCGGAACCCAGACTGCCCACGCCTGAATTATACTCTGGTGAGCCGAATTTCTGCCGTCCATTTCTGACACGTTGCAGTATGCATTTCTCATTACAGCCCAGAACTTTCGAAAAGGAGGAGGCGAAAGTAGCCTTCGTGCTGACGCTATTGACTGGGAGAGCGGCGCTTTGGGGAACTGCAGTGTGGGAGAATCGAGACCAGTGCTGCTCCTCGTTCCAAGCCCTCTCGGCGGAGATGAGACGGGTCTTCGATCGAGCCGTCGAGGGGAAGGAGGCTGCCAGGGTCTTGACTGACCTACGTCAAGGAGACCGATCGGTGTCAGATTATTCCATCGAGTTTAAGACCCTGGCGGCCGGGTGTCGCTGGAACGAGGAGGCGCAGTGGGACCATTTCCTGCATGGGCTGGCCGAACGTGTCCAGAGAGAAATCTACGCCCTGGACCTTCCTTCAACGCTCAATGGACTCATAGACCTGGCCCTGAGAGTGGACGCTCGTCTGTCCAGGATAGGGCAGAGAACAGCCACCAACCCAGTTCCGAGTAGGAGTGAGAACCAGCGGTCCAGCGGCCTGGACACGTTCGGCTCCCACGATCCCGAGCCCATGCAGGTGGGGCGAGCTCGGCTTTCCCGGGAGGAGAAAGAAAGGCGGAGATCCCAGGGCCTTTGTCTCTATTGTGGTGGCAACGGACATTATGCCTACAGCTGTCCAGTAAAAGGCCCAGCCCGATAGTAAGTTTGAGGCTACTATCGGGTGGGATCTCCGCAGGTAAGACCTCATCCACTTCCACCATCCTCCCGGTAAGACTGAGATGGTCAACTCTGGATCACCACTGCACTGCACTCATTGACTCTGGGGCAGAAGGTAACTTTTTGGATCATCAGTTTGCACTTCAATTACAGATTCCCCTTCATACACTTTCCCAGAAGATCACAGTCAACGCATTGAACGGACAGACTTTACCCCCCATCTCCTTGGTCACCGAGAAACTTACACTCATCACTTCTGGAAATCATGCTGAAACCATATCATTTTACATCACTGACTCTCAACTCACACCCATAGTTTTAGGACACCCTTGGCTCAGTTTACACAACCCCCGCATCGATTGGAAGAGACGTACCATCTCAGCTTGGAGCACTGAGTGTCACAGTTCGTGTCTTGTGTCTGCTTGTTCTGTTGTTTCTGTTCCTGTGTTACAGGAGGAAGCGGTGGATTTATCAAACGTGCCCGAGGAGTACCGTGACCTGAGTGAAGTGTTCAGTAAGTCTAGAGCTGCTTCTCTCCCTCCGCATCGTCCCTATGACTGTGCTATAGAATTATTGCCAGGTAAGTCTCCGCCTAAGGGCAAGATTTATTCACTTTCAGTTCCTGAGAGAGAGGTTATGGAGAAATATATTTCTGATTCTCTAGCAACCGGGTTCATCCGCCCTTCCTCTTCTCCAGCGGGGGCGGGGTTCTTTTTTGTGGGGAAGAAGGACGGTTCTCTGCGACCTTGCATTGATTACCGAGGGCTGAATAACATCACGGTAAAGAATACTTATCCTTTGCCGTTGATGTCTTCAGCCTTCGAGAGGTTGCAGGGAGCGTCTCTCTTCACTAAATTGGACTTGCGTAATGCTTATCATTTGGTCCGCATCAGGGAGGGGGACGAATGGAAGACTGCTTTTAACACCCCCAGGGGGCATTTTGAATATTTGGTTATGCCTTTTGGTCTTTCCAATAGTCCCGCAGTCTTCCAGGCACTAGTCAATGATGTGTTGCGAGACATGATCGATCAGTTCATATATGTTTACCTGGATGACATATTGATTTTTTCTTCGTCTCTCCAGGAACATGTGCAACACGTGCGACTAGTACTTCAGAGGTTGCTAGAGAATGGGCTTTTTGTCAAGGCGGAGAAATGCGTTTTCCATGCACAGTCAGTTCCTTTCCTGGGACACATCGTGTCGTCTGAAGGTATGCTTATGGACCCTGACAAGGTTAAGGCTGTGGTAGAGTGGCCAATCCCAGATTCCCGCAAGGCCCTGCAGCGGTTTCTGGGATTCGCCAACTTCTATCGGCGTTTTATTCGCAATTTCAGCCAACTAGCCGCACCTCTGACCGCCTTGACCTCTCCCAGAACTGCGTTCAGGTGGTCAGACGCAGCTGAGGCTGCGTTTGCCAAACTCAAGAGCCGCTTTGTTTCAGCTCCCATTCTCATAGCCCCTGATGCTTCACGTCAGTTCGTGGTAGAGGTCGATGCGTCGGAGGTGGGGGTAGGTGCGGTGCTTTCACAACGTTCACCTTCAGACGACAGAATGCATCCCTGCGCGTTTTTGTCACATCGATTATCTCCTGCCGAACGAAACTATGACATTGGTAACCGGGAGTTGTTGGCAGTCAAGTTAGCTTTGGAGGAATGGCGTCACTGGTTAGAGGGTTCAGGGGTACCCTTTACAGTCTGGACTGATCACAAGAATTTGGAGTACATTAGAACCGCTAAAAGATTGAACTCCAGGCAGGCTCGGTGGGCACTTTTTTTCGGTCGTTTCGATTTTACACTTTCCTATCGTCCGGGTTCCAAAAACGTCAAACCCGATTCTTTGTCGCGTATTTTTGATCGTCCCGAACACGAAGCTACTCCTGAGCGCATTTTTCCTGAGAACCTGATTATCTCTTCGCTCACATGGGAGGTCGAATCGAAGGTCAAGAGGGCCTTAGAAGGGGTAACGCCTCCGATCCGGTGCCCACCTAACCGCTTATTTGTGCCGGAGGAATTACGATCAGAAGTCGTCCAGTGGGGTCATAGTTCCAGTCTAGCTTGTCATCCAGGGGTGAGTCGTACCATATTTCTAGTTAAGCAGCGATTCTGGTGGCCCCTGATGGCTCGTGATGTTCACAATTTTGTTTTGGCTTGCTCTAGTTGTGCCATTGGTAAGTCGTCCAATCGACCCCCAGCTGGGTTACTTCAACCGCTGTCGGTGCCTTCGAGACCTTGGTCCCACATCGCTCTAGATTTTATCACCGCCCTCCCACCCTCCCAGGGTAACACGGTAGTTTTGACCGTGGTGGACCGATTCTCGAAGGCAGCCCACTTTATTCCCTTGCCCAAATTACCTTCAGCCAAGGAGACAGCGGTGGCAGTCGTTGATCACGTTTTTCGGTTACATGGCCTCCCGACAGACGTGGTTTCTGACAGGGGACCCCAGTTTGTGTCCAGATTTTGGCGAGAGTTTTGTAAGTTACTGGGGGCGACGGTCAGTCTGTCCTCTGGGTTTCATCCCCAGAGCAATGGCCAAACTGAGAGAGCCAACCAAGATTTGGAAAGATCATTACGATGTTTGGTCTCCAAGAATCCCTCCTCCTGGAGTCAACAACTTTCCATGGTGGAGTACGCCCACAATACGTTACCAGTGTCATCCACGGGCCTATCTCCGTTTAAGTGTAGTGTAGGGTACCAACCACCTGTTTTTCCTAGTGCTGAGTCCGAAGTCGCGGTCTCCTCCGCCCACGCCTTCATCCAGAGGTGTCACCGTACTTGGACGAGGGCCCGTGAGACTCTCCTCCAAGTGCGGGAACGCACCAAGGCCAAGGCCGATCGCCACCGGTCAAGGCCTCCCGTATACGTCGTCGGTTCCAAAGTGTGGCTTTCTACTAAGGACATTCCGCTCCGCTCCGTTTCCAATAAGTTGGCACCCAAATTCATTGGCCCGTTTTCTGTCACTAAGATCGTTAGTCCGGTGACAGTCCGCCTCAATCTTCCTCCAGTGTACAGGAGGATTCATCCCGTTTTCCATGTGTCCAAAATTAAGCCCGTCTTTTTTGCACGCATTAATCCGCCAGCCCCGGTTCCCCCCCCGCCGCGTCTCGTAGATGGGGAACCATCCTATTCGGTTCGTCGTATTCTGGATTCCAGGCGGAGGGGACGCGGATTTCAGTACTTGGTGGATTGGGAAGGTTACGGTCCGGAGGAGAGAAGTTGGGTTCCTGCTCGTGACATCCTGGATCACTCCCTTATCGATGATTACAATCGACAGGTAAGGAGTTCTGGGAATGCCGTGAGGCATTCCTAGGAGAGGGGGTACTGTCACGGTTGTGAATTCATTGTTTCCTCTGTGTCTCGTGTCATTGTTGTTTACATGTCTGTGAGTTTGCGTGAGTGGGCGTTGTCCCGCTCACGTGTTTGTTCAGTGCTCCAGCTGCTCGCAATCTTCTCATTCTCCACCTCAGCTGATTCACATTACCGTTCCCTATTTATACTCACTCACCTCTCCATTCCAGTGTCCATCCGTTGTTTGCCTGTTCCTGCCTGTATGTTCGTGTCGTCTTCCGGGTTGTCGTGTCTACAGTGGATCCCTGTTGTTTCACCGCACCCGAGCACAGACCACCGAGCACCTGCACTCAGCACCGAGCACTTGACCATCGAAGTCCCTGTGTGTCCAAGTCTGAGCGTCTTCCCCTGTGTGGACCGTCCGGAGCTGCTGTTTACTCGCGAGATCGCGACCACGCCTTGAGAGGAACCTTCTTTCCTGAATTGTATTTTTTTGTGTTGAAGTTCCAATAAATATATTGTTCACCCGCCATTGCTTCCAGTTTTGTGTCATGACACTCCCGGTACAACTTTGCCGCACAATGAGCGAGTGTTCACGAAGCACAAACAGATCATTTTGACCATTTGCCCAACGGGGATGGGGGTGGCAGGGGTGGACGTGGTCTTAGTGTACATAGGAGAGCTGTTGCTAGAGGCAAAGGCAGCAGGGGTAGAAGAAATAGATGAACTGATCAAAAAGTAGGCTACTGTTCACATTGTTTTACTACTAAAATATTGTAATATAGTAATAATTTAGTACTTTCTCCTATTTTATTTTTGGTTTCCTCTTTTCCGATCATTTGGAATGAGGATAAAAAGACAAAAAAAAGCATGTTAATAAATTCCAACATCAATTCAATATCTACTATTTCCTGAATATTACTGATGAACTGATCAAAAAGTAGGCTACTGTTCACATGCGTTTTACTACTATATAGTATAGTAATAATTTAGTACTTTCTCCTGTTATTGTTGGTTTCCTCTTTTCTCATCATTTGGAATGAGGATAAAAAAATAAAAAATAAAAATAAAACATGCAAATAAGTTCAAACATCAGTTCAATATCTACTATTTCCTGAATATTATGAAATTCAAGAGGGCGTCATAATATGCAAATTAGATGAGTATATTTACACCCCACATAAACTTTCAGTCATCCCCAACATTTTTCTAATTTACAGTAGATCTCTATCTTTAAGCCCTTTCAAGCCACAAGCTTTTGAAATTGTGATGTCAAAATCCAGCATTTAAAAAAAAAAAAACTTGGCGCCTAAAGGGTTAACAAAATATATGTATAATTGACAAAGTAAATCGAGAGGAAGCAAAGCAAACTTCAGGAGGGGATAAAGCTAAAATAACAAACATAAGTACCCTCTGACTAGTTAGGGAGTAAAACTACTTAACCTGCCAAAAGAAAACAAATAAACAACAGACAAGTACACTAACTGCACTTAGGGCATCTAACCCAGAGGTGCCACTGGTCAGTACCCTGGATATGGAGGCTGAAAGTGACTTGGGGGATGCTAATTTTCCCTTCAAAGAGGAAGAGTGCAGCAACGCTGGCTGTAAGGTGAGAGTGGGGAAAATGAAGCTCCAGATATCAAATTTAAATCATAAAGTCAACACACTGACCTGCTCCCTGCAAGATCTTACCCGGCGGTACCGCTTGTTGCAGAGGAGGTCGTCATCCAAGGGTGGGGGCAGGTTGAAGCAGGTGACAAAAAGACTCCTCTCTTCTCTCGGATCTGACGGTGAGAGTGGTGACCCTTCTGCCCACACTGAGGCTTCCAGCATGCAGCCCTCCTGTGATTTGGAGACCTCCAGCACTCAGGAGCCAGAAGAAAGCCACCCTAATTTCCCCGATCATGTGTCGACACTGAGTGAGTACATTGTTTTAACTAGATGTTTTGTGAAATGTCATTGTGTTGACTGACAATTGGCCCTCCTCATTCTTCTTTGTGCACAGACAACATCCTGGATGAATTCAGGCAAAATCAACAAGGTCCAGACCCATCCAACAAACACAAAGACAGTGTTAATGCAAACATTTTCCAGATAAATACATTTTTGGCCTACATGGCGGAGGGAAAGACAAAACTAAGCACCCTTTTGTCTTCCTAAATGAAACTGGCAGGATTCACGCGTAAGCAATTTTCTTATTATGTGCCTCTTGTAATGAGGTTTTAAAATAATGTTCATAGAGTGCATATTCAAGCCTCACTGAATGTCGTCCAACCTGTAACTTTTTCAGTGGTGGCTGGGTAGGCTGTCTGTGTACAAGGCCTGTTTTACATGGGAGCATCCACAGACAGCCTACTCAGGTGCCACTGATTAGGTTATGGATGGGACTCTGTTTTGGACTTGGTGTGTTTTTGGGCAAGTCATCCAACTTGTAACTTATTCAGTGGTGGCTGGGTAGGCTGTCTGCTGACAAAGTGTGTTTTAAAGGTCAGTTAAACAAAGGATTGTTCGAAGATAGAGTGCACTGTTTCAGAGAGACTTTGAAAGGGATGTGTGTTGTTTGTTTGTTTGTATGCAGGTGGGTCAGCTCCCTGCGCAAGATGCACATGAAAGAGAAAACCATTCAGTACTATGTGCAGAATGTGTCTCAATTCATAAATTACATTATGGAAACTCTTCCACTGTCCTGCCGCCTTTCTAAGACGGTGTTGATCGGGTTTCGGTGGGAAATGCAAAGCATAAAGAAATCACTGAAGAGAAAAGTGGCCATGCACTGGACTTCGGTGAGGTTAATGAAGGAACATAGGGTGTTGAGTAAATACTATTTTGAAGTGCCTGAGTCTGGCAAAGCAGGCCATCCCCGAAACACTGAGTAAGTTTTTTCTTTGAGGGTGTCTTTCAGAATATGACCATCCAAGAGGTTAAGGAGGCCCAGGAATCCCCCTCAGAAAAGTTTTTTTTTGATCAACGTGAGTGTATGACTTGCTTTTTATGCATCAGATGACCATACTTTGTTTGATTTCTGTTCTGATTTTCCCTGTGTTTTTTTGTGTCAACAGATAAAGAATCACAAGACTAACCAGATGTGTGGCCCTGCCCAAATTGCAGTGAAGGCAGAGGAGTACGAGTGGATGTGGCATTTCCTGAACATTAAGCGCAGACTTCCGGGTGGGAAGAATGCGCTATATTTCTTTTTCACGTCCACTTCCAATCCCTGCAAAAAGTTGGTGATGTACTTTCAAAAGGCTTGGACGTCAATGGGCCTACTCGGCAGTCTGAATTTCATGGACCTTCAAACCTCCATAGCCAGCCATGTAAGTGTTTTCTCTCGTGAGGGCATGTTTCAGAGACATTCAGTTAGATGTTGTCTTATCAAATTGCTTTAGTTTTTTCCTTCTTTCTCTGTCTTTCTATGCAAAATTCACTCATTCGGCTCAGGATCGCATGAAAATATCAAAGTTCATGTGCCATGATGTACAGACGGCAGACAAATTTTATGTAACAAACTTGTCAGCCAAGCAAGCTTTGGAGCATCGCATGCTATTTGAGGCTGCATTGGAGGGTGAGGAGAAGACTGCAGCGGGGAAAAAGCCCCGCCCGAAAGACAGATAATCCCCGCGAGAAGGAAAAGCCATCTGAACAAGCCCCAGACCTCACATCAGGCAGCACTACTCCTGAGGAGACGGAAGTCAGGTGCCAAGAGTCGAGTCCCGAGACCAGCCAGGTAAATAGATATCCTGTAAAAATACTGAGTCTATAATGCTGTATTTATTTGCACAATGATGATCAATCCTTCACCATGTCTTTTCTTTGGAAGGGTGAAGCAGGGATGTCCAAAGGCAAGGTATCAGGGCACAGCGGAGAAGGCGAGGCATCCACCTCTAAGCCACATTCACAACTTCCCAAATCCTCGAGGCAAAACCTGTGTGTTTTGATTACCCCGCTGAGGTCTTCCATCAAGAAGAGATTTAGAGTCAGCCATATCTCGCACTTAAAGTCGACCCTAAAGTCGCCTCTAAAAGTCAGAACAGTAAAGAAAATGGCCCAGCAGAAGACTGTTAAATTGAAGGTGAAGCGAGCAATCGAAAAGCGATGTGGTAAAAAGTAAAGCCTTTTCACTTTTCCCCCCCGATTGACCAGTGCGTAATTTCTTTCTCTATTTTTCTCTAATGGACATTCACAAGGAGTATACAAAATATGTTTCGTAAAAGGCTTTTTTAGTTTAAACATTACATTATTTTCTTTAATCTCTTTTTATTTTATTTATTTAAAAAAATGCTTAGTTTTAACATTTAACTCTTTTATTTAAATTTTTAAAATATACGTTATATTTTATACGTTTATTTATTTTATTAAAGTGTTCTACTAATTCTTGTGTGTGATTTGATTTTCTAATAAACATGTTTGCTGTGTGAACATTTTGTCTGTCATTTTTCTCTTTTATTATTGTTGGTTAAATACACCATAGTCACTTATATAGGTGCTCAAGATCGCCCCCAGAGGTGTCCCCACAGCACCTATGGGCCAATCTGGGGCCCTAGTCGTCGTTTAGGGGAAAACATCCAACTTGCCATCCAAATAAGTGCGAAAGTGGCATCCACAAAAAGGGTACGGTCCATCGCACCACCTATGTGTCAACTGCCAACTTATATGAGCTTGGAAATATCGCCAAACAGCCTAAGAGCTCTAGCTCCCTAACTAACCAAAAACTAGTGATGGGCGATACTGCAAATTTCGGTACCGATCCGATACCAAGTAAATACAGGGCCAGTATCGCCGATATCGATACCGATACCAATACTTTTTCATTTTAAAAGCATGCACTTTAACTTGTATGCACTTTCCTGTGCTAGAGCAGTGTGTCATGATTTATGAGGTGGATGCATCATTAATATGTTAAATCTGAATACGTTTTCATGACTACTAGGCCTAAATATTTTGTGATTTGTGCTCTCAACTCGCCTGTAATTAGTCAGTGACTTTTACAAAACGACCCTAATTACAGTACTAGCCTACTGTTAAAAAATTTGGGGTCTGTAAGATTTTTAATTCTCTTCTGCATTTATTTGATCAAAAATACAGTAAAAACTGTAATATTACAATTTAACATAGGCTATCTGTTTTCTATGCCATAGTAAACTGTAATTTATTCATGTGATCAAAGCTGAATTTTCGGCATCATTACTCCAGTCATGATGATATTTCATTTTAATATGCTGATTTGCTGCTCAGGAAACATTTCTTATTATTATCAATGTTGAAAAGAGTTTCATATTTTTGTGGAAACCATGATACATTTTATGCAGAATTATTTGATGAACAAAGTTGAAAGAACAATTTATATGAAGTAGATTTTTTTTAACAGTGTAAAACCCTTGACTGTCACTTTTGATCAATTTAATGCATCGATCCTTGTTGAATAAAAATATTAATTTCATTAAAAAAAAAACTTACTGACGTCAACATTTTGAACCGTTATGCACACTTTTGGTTTGTTTATTGCGAAATAACTCCCGATTGTTTCTCTGTCATCTAAGCAAGGCTTCGTTTCCCAAACGCACTGGGCCTGCGAGCTCAGCGAAGCACCAGCATCGAACGCTCTCTGTGATTGATTGGTTTCGTCTTGTATCCAGATGACTAGGAGAAAAAGTTCTATCCTACACAATTATCCGCTAACATTTGCTTATTTTTCCACTTAGAAGCTTATTTTACACACTGAATTGCGTGCTAAATTAATAAAAAATTACTGGTAAAAAAAACACACACATTTGGATCGATATTTTTATGTGAGGATCGATCCTTTTTGATACCACGTCAGTATCGAAGTATCGATACTTCAGGATCGATCCGCCCATCACTACCAAAAACAGGAGAAAAGATATTACAAAAATAAACAGGCACCCACCTCCCTACAGCTTCCAGCACATTTGGGCTTGTGAATGTAGTACCAGCAATAATAGACCTCAGTAGGCTACAATAAGCCTTAGCTAGGTGAGAAATATTGCACAACTTTGATGCTACACAATACAACAATAAAAACAAAAGCAGGTGAGGGACACAACACTCTGGAAGGCAAGCTTCAGTTCGAATATCCTTCCAAGCCTCTTTTAATCATGCAGCTTATCCAGCATAACAAGCAGCAGGTGTGAGCTATCGCCTCTCTATGCTCTCTATGATCTTGGGATGACTACTCTGGTTAAAATTTTGATCACTGTTTGTGCTCCTTGATCTGCTGAGGGTTCTGCTTCGACCCATCTGCTAAATCTGTATATGATAACTAACATATATATTTTTCCTCTTACTGATTTTATCATGTCCACATAATTCATCACCAGATGTTGGGTCTCTAACAAGTATGGGGTCTCTTTTCATTTGTATGCAGATGACACCCAGATTTATATCCCATTGAAGCGTGATGATAGGCTGGCATTACAGCCTATCATGGATTGTTTGGAAGAACTAAAACTCTGGCTTGCGACCAACTTCCTAAGCCTGAATGAGAGTAAAACTGAATTTATTATGTTTGGTTCAAATGGACACTATGTACATGATCCTGCATTTGCATCTTTGTCGCTTTATAGTACCACGTGTGTCAGACAGTGGCGGAGCCAGGATTTTTTCATAGGGGTGGCCAGGCAAGGGCCAGCAACCAGTCTGGGGTGGCACAGAAATCTTAATTATTTTATCATAAAAAATAATTTGACTATAATGTATTGGACTGTTTTAGTGCCTACACACCTGAATAAAGTTATTTTGTACTTAATTGTAATTGAGATAGTAGTGAATTAGGAATCATGGAATACATGAGTGATTTATTTTTATTTATTTTTTTACCCACCACCTCATGTTAAAATTAATTAAATAGTAATAAAAGGGCACACACTATAGCTAAAGTTCATCTTGCTCAGTTAGCTTGGTTCTGGTTCTCAAAATCTCTAATAGCTTGTTCTACATTGTTGCATCTTCATGGATGAGATAACATGCAGATAATACTGTAGTCCAAATATTATTCAACCTTCAATACGTTTTATATAATCAATGAATTTGATTTGACTCTTCAACCAATTCTGAGTTTGTCAAAAAAAAATGTAACTTTCTATATTAGTTGTCAAAATAAATAATTGCAACAGTTCTATCATACCTAAATTAAAAAGGAAAACAAAAGTTCTCTTTTGAATCCCCATGTGCAAGAATGTGAACAAGGCGGAAGTCAACAGCACATAATGTAAAATGTTATGTTTTTCATAATGTAAATGTTGCCAGAATGTAAAATTAAGTTATTTTATGGATTTAAAAATTATCCATTTTTGTTTGTCCTTTACAAATGAACGCAAAATGAATGCCTATCGCACAGTGCTCACATTTATTTGGACATTAAAACATTACATATCCATTTGTGCCTTATATTGTGATCTCACATAGCAGAATATTTTAATCCAGACACATGTGACACATGTATAACAAATACATGCATGCAGTTTTGACCGCTTTAATCGCCGTTTTGATTCTTACATGAGTTAATTGACGACAGAACTACGGCTACAGCACGCCGCATCTGCGCGTGACGTGTGTACCGCAAGCACAGTACAACTTTCAGCCATATGACAGGAAAGTTCGTTAGTTTTACTGACATTTGGCCTGACAACATCTCCTCTTACCGAAGATAGCCAACTGAATAAGGACAATGCGCTTTTCTCAGCATCTGACACAAGTGTCACAAGCTTTCACACACATTTTCTAAAATAAAAGTAGCATCAGAAAAAAAGAGAATTACATTTGTTGTTGACTGCACACTATACGACTTACTCAAAACGGTCTTGCAACCCACCAGTTGAGAGAAAGATTGACTCTATATTTACTATGTGCATATCACTGTCTGATTCTGCTGAAGCTCATTCAGCACTTGCACGTTTCCGCACTCGTTTGGCTTGCGCCTGACGCTGATCGAGGTGAAGTTGAGTGTGCGTCTGAAAAGTCTCACGTTTTTTGTGGTCTTAAAGAGACGGTTCAGCGTTTTAAAAAACGCGATTTTTGTCAATAAAAAAAAGGGACAGAAACAGCCACCCCTGGCCACCCCCTAGCTCCGCCCCTGGTGTCAGAAACTTGGGTGTTTGGTTTGATATTAATCTTAAATTTGATAAGCAGATAAGTACTGTGATTAAGTCGTGTTTTTATCATCTTCGTCTTCTGTCAAAGGTGAAGCCTTTTCTTTCCCTTAAGAAATTCGAAACGGTCATGCATGCTTTTGTTACATCTCGACTGGACTATTGTAACTCATTGTACATCGGTGCTCCACAGGCTTGTGTTGCACGTCTACAGTTGGTTCAGAATGCAGCGGCTCGGCTTCTTTATGGGAAGCGTAAATATGAATCTGTCACGCCGATCTTGATCTCACTACATTGGCTGCCGCTCAAATATAGAATTGATTTTAAAATTCTATTGTTTGTTTTTAAATCCATTCATAATGAGGCACCACAGTATTTGTCAGACCTGCTACACCCTTACGCTCAGTCAAGGTCACTTCGATCAGCTAATTCTGGTCTATTGCAAGTTCCGAGGACTAGATTAAAAAATAGAGGAGATCGTGCCTTTTCTGCCATCGGCCCTAAATTATGGAATAGTCTCCCGGTCCATGTCAGAATTGCCCCAACTCTATCGGCCTTTAAGTCTACTCTTAAGACTTATTTCTTTTCTTTGGCGTTTAATACATCTTGACTCATTGTTTTATGATTTTACTTTCGTGTGTTATACCCATTCTACAACTGGTGTTTATAAATTGTAAAATGTTTATTTTTACATTTTATTATTACTAGTCCTTTTATTATTTTCTTTTTCTCTCTCTGTGTGTACAGCACTTTGGTCAACTTCGGTTGTTTTTAAATTGTGCTTTATAAATAAACATTGTATTGTATTGTATTGTATTGTATGTTTGAAGGGTCCTTCTGGAACTGGGATAGAGCCTATTGGAGTCGCTGTTCCTTTCCTGACATTGTTTTGTGCACAAATGTCACATTCACTTAGAAATTCATCCACCCTAGTTTTGCACTGATGTAAAAAGACTGACAGTAGCCGCGTTTCCATTAGAGATTTGCGCAAATGTTTTGCGCTATTATCTAAATATCGATAAAAAACTATTGCGAAATGACGGCGTTTCCATTAACCGATGTTATGCGACTAAAACGTCCTTTTTTCTCTCGCGATAAGTCATTCCAAAAATCACGGCAACTGACGTTGGTTTATATAATATCACAGCCACCGCATTAGACATTATTATTATTATTAATGGAACATTATTAAAACGTGGCGTGTTATCCAAGCATTAATGGCAGGGAAAGACCCTTATAATGCGAACGACACATGGAGTTTCTGGGTGTTTCGCCCTCATTTCTGCTCCGAGGTTTTAATTGTGGCATTTCTTTGAGATTTAGAATCCAGTATTCCTAGTCTAATTATTTATTTTTTAATGAATTTAATAAAGAACTCTGTCTCGTATTCTGTCCAAACGATCCATGTAGGCTATTTTGTGTCCATTCGTTTTTCCTTTTTTAACCCGTAATTGAAAAACGAAAATTAACGGTTGTCTTTTTAAAACGCAAAGTTGAACACCAAAATTTTAATTTGAACTGGCTACACCAGCTGCTGCGCAAAAAAGTAAATATCGACGAATTTTCAGATTTTCTTTTTGCCCCTTAACATTTAAAATAGTCACAAATTAATATGGAAAACATGTCGATTTTACTGGTTTTCTAAGACCAAATTAGAACCTGGAATTGATGTTTTCCCGCAGTGCTGAATGAAAAGAGCCATTAATATTATTAATAAACTATTGTTTTGGCTA
This sequence comes from Abramis brama, assembly GCF_963993115.1. Lineage (NCBI taxonomy): Eukaryota > Metazoa > Chordata > Actinopteri > Cypriniformes > Leuciscidae > Abramis > Abramis brama. The sequence continues at coordinate 13,261,722 of NC_139966.1, forward strand.
AAATCACATCTCCATCTCCGCTCCGCTGGCAGATGCGCTTTTAGAGAGAAATGCACCTTTCATACGAATTACAAAATCAGAAGGTATTAGCCTTCGATTCGAATTTGTTCGTTTTAAAGTGAACATTTCAAGCTTTAGCCTATATTTTGTTTCAGTTCTCGCGCTCCAGTTTACGGAGATCATGAAAGTGCGTCTGATTGTTTTCTTTTACTTTACAAAAGCACAACGTTTTATTTTGTTATTGTGAGTTTACACAAATAAAAGTAGTTGAGAATAATGTATTATTATTTTCTGTATGACCAGAAATGATAGAGTATTTTTAAGTTGTTTCCACTGTTGATGCGCCCGCGCCTCCGTGCCATGCAGTGCGCGCTCCACACTCAGCTTTGTTCTTTTTTTGCATAAAAGCGTCTTCTAAATATAGCCTATTAAATGTTAAAAGAAAATAATATAAAATAATTATTAGGCCTATTTGCGTAGCTATACATAGACCTCAAACACACCGCGTCTTCTAAGTCAGGTGACTGTAAATGCGCAAAAACTGTTTCCATTGCAGTTTTGCGAAATATTCCTTTTTCGAATTGCCTGAAAAACCACCTCATGAGAGCGTAAAAACTTTTTTGCGATAAACGGGAGTTTTTGCGAAATTTGAAGGGTAATGGAAACGCGGCTAGTGACACAATAAGACCTCATGTTAGCAAAATGTTTTAATCTTTTAACTCTAAAAAAAATAAAAATATTAAAAAAACATGTATGTTCTTTAATGTTTGATTATAATTTTACTGTCTTCACATAGGGATGGGAATTGATACGATTTTATCAATAATAATGCCAATGACGATTCTGATTATCGATCCGATTCTTTAACGATTCTCTTATCGATTCTTGATAGCACTGTGTGGAAAAATGTAGTCATTTGCTTTTCAAAAAAAACAAGTGGTTTTATTTATTTTAAAGTTTAAGCTTGAGTAAGCAAACTGTACTTTTTTATGTAATTTATGTAATAAATAGAACCTTACTGTAAAGTGTTACTGATTATACACCGATTCAGATGTCTCCTGAGTTCACTGTTGGAAAGATCAGTTGTTTTAACCATACATTAAAATGAATCGGTTCAAATGAGTCATTAGTTCGCGAATTGGACGCGTCATGCGCGTTGTGTGATTATCCCAGCATTAGGACATGGACATCCAAGATTTGTGTCAACACAGAAAACATTTCAACACTGGATAGTTTTTTTCGTTTGATTAAAGTGTTGTTTTATGTCAGCTTAATGTCCGGAATTTTTTTCAGAGAAGATAAGACAACTTATTTAGCACAATTCACACCAGTGGTAATTCAGGAAAAAAAATCTCCGAATGCTCCACATGAAACTTTGGTCTTCCGACCTTTTACCACTGTGTCGATTTATTTTGATTAATATGTGCGAGGGAGAGAGAGCAAGACGGCGCTTAGTTTGGAGACGGTGAAGTCTTGTTTACACAGAGAGTGCGCGCGCGCGACCGGCTCTCTCTCTCTCTGCTCGTTCTTTCAGTTAAACATGCGCCCTGTCACAAGCGCACTGTTCATCTACATTACTCACCGATCAAATAAGACTTTGGCGGGACAAAAATTAACTTTGGCGGGCGCTAAAACAAGTTCAGTGCAGGAAAATTCATGCGTGAGTTTACATTAGACTCGCAGGGTAGCCAGGCGTCTCATCAAATGGCGAGCTCAGTTGACGCTGTGTGCTTCAAGATTCTGACGCAAGTGCTAAGATTCCGATTGGCCAAGAGAAAAAGTGCTAAGATTCCGATTGGCCCAAAGAAATGTCAATTATAAGAATTATCCAGTAATGTTTCGCAATTCTAGCCTGCATGGCATGTTACTGTGAGTAACAGTAGCACGCCCCCCCCCCCCAAAAAAAACTCTCCGGTTCTACACGATTCACGTAAATGACCCAATTGACCAAGAAAACGGCGATTGTAGCCGAAAAGCGACAAGTTTACAGGTCTGCATGAAAAACGGAGCGTTGCTATGGACACAGGATTCTAACGGTAGAGACGGAATGGACTATTTTCTGTAGCGGAAGCAATACAATCGTTTTTAAATCAATAAACTCCTTTTTAAAAAAATATTTTGTGTCAAATTATTTATTTATTTGGTAGGTAGCCATGTAATAAGTGGGATAATGGAGAGTGAGGCGGTTGTAGCAAATACAACCCCTTCAGACTGATTAGGACCCCGACGCGAAGCGGAGAGATATGTTATATAAAAACAAACGTTATCAACTTCAGCCATTAATCGGTGAAAAACGCAATTTCCCATTCTTTATGAGCAACACAGTTCAAAATACGACACTACGGCCATCATTAAATATAATGTTGCTTGTTCCCCATTACAGTTAAAATGGTAACTTTAAACAGTTTGGCTACGTGAAAGGATTAGGCCTAGTCAACTTTGCCTTATATTTCTAGAGCACTATTAACGTTGCACTACCATCAATTAATGTTTTTTTTTTTTAAATGACGTGCCTATTACATCAAATAGACAACCCAAACTATTGTTTTTTCATATAAAAATAAAAGACTCCTTACCTTTGTTAGGAATTAATTGAAAAAAAGAGTGCCAAGCTTTGCCTCCAGGTTGTCAGCGGGGAAACTCCAGGACAGGCCTCGTGAGCATTAACTATATTCAACTTCAGAGGTGAATAGTTTTACAGCTTTCCTTTTAACGTTAATCGGTGTCCTTTATTGATATTACAAAGATAGAACTAAGCAAATATTTAAAAAGTTGTGCAAAATATCACTTGTCTGCAGCGAGGAAACTCCGTGCGCATGATGTGTGTGCTCGTGAGTGAGTGAGCAAGCTTAAGCGCACGCAGAGCCGTTGAGCGCGCGTTTGAACAGGAAATGCTTGTAAATTGAAAACAGCTTATTTGCATCATGTTGGATTAATTCAATATTCTCTCTATTTGGAATTATTCAAAAAGAATAGCTAAATCCTAAACAACAAAACTTATAAGATTTTTTTACAGTAATTTTTAAATAAATTTAACGCAAAAAAAATTCGGAAAAAAAAAAGAAATTAATTTAGTTAAATAAATTTTACATATTAAATTTCATGAAGTCTACAAACCCACAGAATTACTTTTTACAGTGTAGTTTGCTTTTTGGGTTAAAATATTTTTTTATATGAAAATCGAATGGTATGACAATTAGATATTAGACTGTACAGAAATTGAAATCTACATGATAATACACACTATACTCATAGTCACGAAATGTTGTTAACATTAATAATTTAAGAATAAAGTATAACGCGTGTAATTTGCATAGCGTCTGGAAGCTATGACCCCCCCACCCTACCCCACCCCACCCCACCCCACCCCACCCCACCCCACCCCAGCTATTCCCTGGCCGTTGTGCCAGAGCAGATTTTTTTTTTCTTACCTTTTTCTAAATCGAGACTGCCAATTCCCATACTGCTGGCGAGTGTGATATCGTGGTCCGTGAACTTCGCCGGCAGATGATGTTGGCCTGTTATTGATGCTTTGTACAGCAGGCGCCGATGGCCGAAACAAAGTGCGCAATTCAGATTCTGATTCTGACTGCAGTTGAGCAGAAGGCGACACATTCGATTCAACTGAATTAGCAATTGATCTTATAATACTGGGCGAAGCAAGCACATTTCGCAAAATGCTAATTGCTTCAGTTGTAGCACGATCCCTCTCCATGATTGCAAATGCGGTAAATAGGCAGGTTACTTCCGTGTACGCACAAATGACTTCCTTTTACACTTAAATGCCTTCCGGTTACACTGAAATGCCTTCCGTTTGCACTGAAAAGTTCACGCACATCCACATATGAAATCACTCGCATATACAAAACTAAAGCATGCATGTCACGATCAATAAACAGGAAGCAAGGATGCAAGTAATCTCTTTTATTGAATGTAGTAGAAGTAGAACAATGATCGCAGGCAGGCAGGCAACGCAGGGACTAGATGGTCAGATACAGGTGCTGAAGTGATGAGGTGACGAAACAGTGAAGAATCCAGATGAAAACGAAAACCAGTTGAACAAGGAACAGGAAACGAGGACACGAACTGAAACTCCGACTGGACTGGATACACAAACACTGGAGACATCAAAACAACGATCTGACAAAGAGAGGAGAGTGCGATGAGAATTTATATGTGAGTAAATAGGCAGCAGCTGGTGCGGGAAATGAGATCAGCTGGTGCGCTGATCAGCTGAAACGAGCGGTAACGCCCACTCACACACACAGAACAACAAATACACGAGACACGAAGAAAACAGTGAATTCATGAACCGTGACAGTACCCCCCCTCCTAGGAACGCCTCCTGGCGTCCCCAGACTCCCTTACCTGTCGATTGTAATCATCAATAAGGGAGTGATCCAGTATGTCTCTAGCGGGAACCCAACTTCTCTCCTCCGGACCGTAACCTTCCCAGTCCACTAAGTACTGGAATCCGCGTCCCCTCCACCTTTAGTCCAGAATACGATTAACCGAATATGTAGGTTCCCCTTCTACGAGTCGCGGCGGGGGGGGAACCGGGGCAGGCGGATTAATACAAGAACGAAACACGGGTTTTATTTTGGAAACATGGAAGGCGGGATGAATCCTCCTGTACACTGGAGGGAGTTTGAGGCGGACTGCCACCGGACTAATGATCTTGGTGACAGTGAACGGGCCGATAAATTTGGGAGCCAGTTTATTAGAAACGGAGCGGAGAGGAATGTTCTTGGTAGAAAGCCACACTTTTTGACCAACGATGTATACGGGAGGCCTAGACCGGTGGCGATCGGCTTTGGCCTTGGTGCGCTCCCCCATTTGGAGTAGAGTCTCACGGGCTCTAGTCCAAGTGCGGTGACACCTCTGGACGAAGGCGTGAGCGGAGGGAACCGCGACTTCGGATTCCAGACTAGGAAAAATTGGTGGCTGGTAACCTACACTACACTCAAACGGAGACAGGCCCGTAGATGACACTGGTAACGTATTGTGGGCGAACTCCACCATTGACAGTTGTTGGCTCCATGAGGAAGGATTCTTGGAGACCAAACATCGCAACGACCTTTCCAGATCTTGGTTGGCTCTCTCAGTTTGACCATTGCTCTGGGGATGGAACCCTGAGGACAGACTGACAGTCGCTCCCAATAATTTACAAAACTCTTGCCAAAATTTGGACACAAATTGGGGTCCTCTGTCAGAAACCACGTCTGTCGGGAGGCTATGTAAGTGAAAGACGTGATCAACGACGGTCAACGCTGTCTCCTTGGCTGAGGGTAATTTGGGCAAGGGAATGAAATGGGCCGCCTTCGAGAACCGGTCCACCACGGTCAAAACTACTGTGTTGCCTCGAGAGGGCGGGAGGGCGGTAATAAAATCTAGCGCAATATGGGACCAGGGTCTCGAAGGGACAGGCAGCGGTTGAAGTAACCCATCTGGGGGTCGATTGGAGGTCTTACCAATGGCACAAACTGAGCAAGCCAAAACAAAACTGCGGACATCACAAGCCATAAGCGGCCACCAGAATCGTTGCTTAACCAAAAACTTGGTACGACTAACTCCTGGATGACAAGCTACGTTGGAACAATGCCCCCACTGAATGACGTCAGACCGTAATCCCTCCGGTACAAATAAACGGTTCGGTGGACAACCGGGCGGAAGCGTTACCCCTTTCAAGGCCGTCTTGACCTTCGATTCGACCTCCCATACGAGTGTGGAGACAAATAGGGTCTCGGGCAAAATGCACTCGGGAGTAGACGGGCGTTCGGAACGGTCAAAAATGCGCGATAAAGAATCGGGTTTGATGTTCTTGGAACCCGGGCGGTACGAGAGAGTAAAATCAAAACGTCCGAAAAAAAGTGCCCACCGAGCCTGCCTGGAGTTCAATCTTTTGGCAGTCTTAATATATTCCAGATTCTTATGGTCGGTCCAGACGATAAAAGGTACCCCCGACCCTTCTAACCAGTGACGCCACTCCTCCAACGCTAACTTGACTGCCAACAACTCTCTGTTACCAATGTCATAATTACGTTCGGCAGGGGACAAACGATGAGACAAAAACGCGCATGGATGCATCTTGTCGTCTGTGGGAGAACGCTGGGATATCACTGCACCTACCCCCACCTCTGACGCGTCGACCTCCACCACGAACTGACGTGATAGATCAGGGGCAATGAGGATGGGGGCTGAAACAAAGCAGCCCTTCAGTTTGGCAAACGCAGCCTCAGCTGCGTCTGACCACCTGAACGTAGTTCTGGGGGAGGTCAAGGCAGTCAGAGGTGAGGCTATTTGGCTGAAGTTGCGAATAAACCGCTGGTAGAAATTGGCGAACCCCAGAAACCTCTGTAGGGCCTTACGGGAATCTGGATTTGGCCATTCCACCACAGCCCTAACCTTCTCAGGATCCATACGTATTCCCTCAGATGACACAATGTATCCTAGGAAAGGAACAGACTGTGCATGAAAAACGCATTTCTCCGCCTTGACAAAAAGCCCATTCTCTAGCAACCTCTGAAGCACTCGTCGGACGTGCTGCACATGTTCCTGGAGAGAAGATGAAACTATCAATATGTCATCCAGGTAGACATAAATGAACTGGTCGACCATATCTCGCAGCACGTCGTTGACGAGTGCCTGGAAGACTGCTGGGGAGTTGGACAACCCAAAAGGCATGACCAAGTATTCAAAGTGCTCCCTGGGGGTGTTAAAAGCAGTCTTCCACTCATCCCCCTTCCTAATGCGGACCAAATGATAAGCATTCCGTAAGTCCAATTTAGTGAAGATAGACGCTCCCTGCAACCTCTCGAAAGCTGAAGACATCAACGGCAAAGGATAAGTATTCTTTACCGTGATGCTGTTCAGCCCCCGGTAATCAATACAAGGTCGCAGAGATCCGTCCTTCTTCCCCACAAAAAAGAACCCCACCCCCGCTGGAGAAGAGGAAGGGCGGATGAACCCCGTTGCTAGAGAATCAGAAATATATTTCTCCATAGCCTCCCTTTCTGGGACAGAAAGCGAATATAACTTGCCTTTAGGTGGAGACTAGGCATGTGCCGGTATCAAATTTTCATGCTGCGATTAGTTGATTGAGCTTTTATCACGGTATACGGTATTATCACGATATTCTAATTGCTCAAGAGAAACGGATGGATTGGGGGGGGGGGGGGGATGTAGAAAAAAACAACTTGCATCACAATATGTGTAATTGTGATTGTCAAAACATTTGGTAACTAAACAGAATTTTACACAATTTTCATGATTTCAATTCAATTCTTGGGATTTGATTTCAATCTTGATTCAATATTGACTCTTTGGATAAATATTAGGTAGGCTACTGTAGATAGCCTACATGTTAATTTTTCTCAAGAAAAAATATATCTCACATAATGCTGTAAACATACAGAGAGCCCTGTCAGCTGGTATTATTAAAGGTTAAAAATTAACAAATTAAATTAAATATAATTTGGTTTTCATTATAATAACAATTATGACACAACTAAAAATATAATACAAATGTAATATAGTGCACATATTTAGCAAAATACTCCTCTCTATAGCTATTTTTTCTAGTCAACTAATGTGTTGGTCATTCAATGGCTTTCCTGAGGTAAATGTAACGTTCTGTGATATAATTGTTCACCTGCAGTTTCATTGACCTCTTTCCGTGGTTGAAAAACACTGATTGATCGATATTATGTATGAGGCATAAATACCTTTCAGTAAGTTGTACTGTATCTTTAAATAAAAAGTAACAGATGATCGGTTTACTTGAACTGAGGCGCTACAGCGATCGGTCACGTCACATTTACAAGCACCAAAGCGGTATTTATTGTCTGAATTTTGTAATAAAATGGACAGAACGTGAGAGCTGAGAATTTTTTTCATATCAAAAGTAACCTGCTCTGTCTAGTCTGTCGGTGTCAGTGTCCTCTTTGCTCCGTGATTTTTCTCTGCGTGAGAAAATGGATGTGTGGTGCGAGAGCGTGTGAAAAGTGTAAATTGCGTGAGTCTCACGCTGAATGCGTAGAGTTGGCAGCCCTGCTTTTAGAAGGGGGATAAATCGTCGGCAGCGTTCCTCCTTCCGCCGTGCTTCTTCTCCGTGTGAGGATTCATTACATTAGGCTAGAGTGCGCCCCGCGCGCATGCACACAGTGCTTCTACATGTGGGGATTGTTTACATCAGAGTGCGCACGTGTTTCGCGCAGCATATACGCAGTGTTTGTTTAAGCGGTTGATGGAAAATAAGCTAATGCGCGTTCTATAAATATAAATTCTGATCTATTATTTTTCACGGTATTTTGAAGTGCCCACGATAACAATATCGTGCATATTCATTACCGCGATTTATCGCATTACCGAATACCGGCACATGTCTAGTGGAGACTTACCTGGCAATAAATCTATGGCACAGTCATAGGGACGATGCAGAGGAAGAGAAGCAGCACGAGACTTACTGAACACCTCCTTCAGGTCTAGGTACTCCACGGGCACATTAGACAAATCCACTGCCTCCTCCTGAAACACAGGGACAGAAACAGACGAACAGGCAGACACAAGACAGGACTCATGACATTTACTGCTCCACTCCAACACTGATTTTTGCTGCTCCACTCCAACACTGATTTTTGCTGCCAGTCTATTTTGGGGTTGTGATCGATGAGCCAGGGATGTCCGAGAACAACAGGTGCGAGAGGTGAGTCCAATATGTAAAATGAAAGTGTCTCGGTGTGATTGCCTGATGTGATGAGTGTGATGGGTCCGGTGATGAGTGCAATGGTGGGTAAGTCCTGGCCGTTGAGTGCATGAACAGCAATCTTGCGGGTGAGTGGTTGGATGGGAACTTGAAACTTGATTGCAAATGAATGGTCCATGAAATTACCCTCGGCCCCTGAATCCACCAGTGCGTGACAGTCGTGATTGTGGACTGACCATCTTAGTCTTACCGGGAGGAGCGTAGATGTTGATGAGGTCTTCTCAGCGGAGATCCCACCCGACAGTAGCCTCATACTTACTGCCGGGCTTGGCCTTTTACCGGACAGTTATAGGCGTAATGTCCCGCCTCGCCGCAATACAGGCATAGTCCCTGGGATCTCCGCCTTTCCTTCTCCTTCCGGGAAAGCCGAGCTCGACCGACCTGCATGGGCTCGTGATCGTCGATGGGGCTGACCGCGTCCCCACCGCTGGACCGCCGATTCTCAGTACCTCTTAATCCACGGCTGGGCAAGCTCCATCGCTCGACTCTTGACAATCGTGCATCTACTCGAAGAGCAAGATCTACCAGTCCGTTGAACGAAGTGGGAAGGTCCAGGGCGTAGATCTCTCTTTGAACGCGGTCAGCCAGCCCATGCAGGAACATGTCCCACTGCGCCTCCTCGTTCCACTGACACTCTGCCGCCAGGGTCCTGAAGTCGATAGAGTACTCCGACACCGACCTCTCTCCTTGTTTGAGTTCTGCGAGCATCCGAGCCGCCTCTCTCCCGGCGACCGCTTTATCAAAAACTATTTTCATCTCGGCGGCGAGTGTCTGGAACGAGGCGCAGCAAGGGTCTTGATTCTCCCACACCGCCGTTCCCCAAAGTGCTGCCTTCCCAGTCAATAAGGTGAGCACGAAGGCCACCTTGGCACTCTCATTACTGAAGGTTTTAGGTTGTAGAGAGAAATGCATTGAGCAACGGGTTAAAAATGCTCTACAAAAGCTTGGCTCACCCGAGTATGATTCTGGAATAGGTAGGCGGGGCTCTGACTGGGAAGCTCCCTCTGATGGTGTGGGGGAAAGGCCTGTGTGGGTGGCGCAGTGGGAGCTCGCAGATGTTGGATTTGCTGGGTGAGCTCGGACACCTGCGTCACCAATGCCTGAACAGCCCGTGCTGTCTCCGTCAGACCTTTTTTCTGACTGTCCATGCGCCGAATGCTGGAGCTGACGAATTCATCCAAGCTGGTTGGGTTACTCGCTGCTTCCATGAAGAAGGTCAGATCGTTCTGTCACGATCAATAAACAGGAAGCAAGGATGCAAGTAATCTCTTTTATTGAATGTAGTAGAAGTAGAACAATGATCGCAGGCAGGCAGGCAACGCAGGGACTAGATGGTCAGATACAGGTGCTGAAGTGATGAGGTGACGAAACAGTGAAGAATCCAGATGAAAACGAAAACCAGTTGAACAAGGAACAGGAAACGAGGACACGAACTGAAACTCCGACTGGACTGGATACACAAACACTGGAGACATCAAAACAACGATCTGACAAAGAGAGGAGAGTGCGATGAGAATTTATATGTGAGTAAATAGGCAGCAGCTGGTGCGGGAAATGAGATCAGCTGGCGCGCTGATCAGCTGAAACGAGCGGTAACGCCCACTCACACACACAGAACAACAAATACACGAGACACGAAGAAAACAGTGAATTCATGAACCGTGACAATGCATCCACGTTTTTTTTTTATATTTATGCGCTAGTGTTTTATGGATGTGTATGCGCGCATCGAGTTATATGTATGTGCGAGTGTTTATAGGTGAATATGCATGGAAGTTTATATGTATGTGCGAGTGTTTATAGGTGTGTCTGCTTGCAGCGAGTGTATATGTATGTGCGAGTGTTTATAGGTGTATATGCATGGAAGTTTATATGTATATGCGAGTATTTATAGGTGTATGCGTGCGTCAAGTTTATTTGTATATGCAAGTTATATGTCGGGCGGAAACCTCCTATGTCCAAATTTTGTCAATTTCATATTTTTTCACAAATCGATGCTATTGGTCAGTCCCCATGTGGGTCTGTTATTTTTACAAATTATTAACCAATCTAAAGTGTTGAAAATAGCTTGAGAGCAAATCTTTTAACTCCATTGGACACTTCAACTGTCTGAGAATCCTCGTAACTCCACCTCTTCTTCACTCCACGGCAGGAGCCTCTGCAGCATTTTGTTTCTTCAAGATTGAAATCCACAACGATTAAGAAATCTTAACTCTGATTTTATCTGTGTTAAACTATGATATCAGTTATTGATGTATTTTAAATATCTACTTATTACTAGGCTTATTATTACTAGGCGTATTATACGTGTGCATTGAAGTTTTAAAATGTATCTAATATAATACTTGAATTGAATTAAATGTTTTGGATACCAGCATTAAATTATTGTTTTTATTATTATTTTACTGACTCAAAGTTCCCTCTCTTAGCACTGTGCATGTAAAATACCCCAAGTAGCAAGGTTTTTATTTATTGGAGAAAAAAGGGCTGCCTTCTGGTGCCAAAAGTAAGCCTATCTTTGGATAACTCTGTCTGTTTTTTTTTACAATAACGAGTTAAAATAGTTAAGTTAGATACATTTGAGTAGGCCTGTTTTGTTAAAAATCGATAGCTGTAATGCTTCGGTGCAGAAGGAAGCCCGTGAGCCACTAAGGTAAGTTTGTGTGCAGATTAGGCTAATTTCCACCTATTATAGCCTAGTCAGCTCATCGTTTTTTGTTTTGCACTACTTATAGCTCTTAAACATTTAAAATAGAGTTTAGGAAGATGTATGTAACCACAGTCGTTAGCTTTGGTTAACTATTGAAGCCTTTTCTCGTCAAAAGGCTCAATGCGACCACTGACTTTGTATGCGTGCAGATTAATTTCCGCCTATCTTAGACAGCCTAGTATTTTGGTATTGCATCACTCATATCTATTAAACGTTTAAAATAGAGTTTAGGAAGATGTAGTATGTAACCACAATCATTAGCTTTGAATAGCTCTTAAAGCCTTATCTCTTGTCAAAAGTCTCAACGCGACCGCGGACTGTGATGAACACTGCTGGCAGCAGCAACATCTGTGTCCGTACTATATCAATGACAGCATAACCTTTATCTCCCTGCTCCCAAGTCATAAATATTGTATCTCCGATTAAACATGATTTTGGGGAAATGTTGTGTTAATGTGGGTACACAACAGTATATGATAGCAATATAAGGCAGGGCTATTCAATTAGCTTCATTCGAGGGCCGGATTATCAAATCGAAAAGTTGAGGTGGGCCGGTGGATTGGTTTGGGGGTTTAGCTTATTTATTGAAACATAACAGTGTCAATAAATAAGTTAAAGTAACCCTAAAAAAGTATGGTATTACTTGGAAATGTGGAACCTAACAGTATGCAGATATATAAAACCATAATAAATAAAAACTTGATCATTCACAGCTGTATACAACTATTTTCCTTGGAACAAATAGCTGTTGGTGAGATATAATAATTATTTTATTTATAATTGTTGTGCTTAAATGAAAACATTCTGACAGTGAGACTTGATAACCACAGGCTACTCACTCCCACTGTGTAAAAAATGCCTAAACACAAGTTAAAAACTATACACACCTTTACAAAGAAACATAATTTCATAACAAACATTAATTATATATTCCTCTACCCACCTCATAAATCTAATGCAATATAAATCACTATATTTACTATTATACTATATAATATTATAGTAAATATATATTTACTATATTTATTTATTGCTACATAGTATTCAATATAAATATTGCACATTTCTGCCCAACCCATGGTAAATTACTACAGTACATTCATGGTAAATGTATGTAAGGGTGATTAGGGGATTTAAAGTCTTCTAATTTCGTTCATGCCACAATGTTTCTCCTGCTTTCCTCATCAGTCTTGTTGGGAATGTTGAGGCTGTTTCATCCGATTTAATACTAGTTAAATCATCGAGTGATTTGTGGTTTGTAACAGAGAGGTTTCTGTCGAACTGAAACGCTTTGGTTGTCGCAACGCTGTTTAATAATAGTGTCCTTGACTGGGAGTAAACACAACTCTGTGCTGGGCTGTGTTGAAACAACTAGTGAAACAACTGAAAACAGCGCTATTTGTTGTTACTGTACTGGCCGAGAAACCGCTTCAGATGATTCAGTGACGGAGCAGTCCGAATGAATCCAAATAGTTTTAGACCGTTATGCAAGCGCGTTTAGAAAGAATCGAACCAAAAGAATGATTCATTCACGAATGATTGGTATCACTGGTTCAGTCGACATAAATTCTGGACACATACTGTATAATAACTGCTGAAATATTCGCACGTAAAATGTTTCTCAGGTCAATCGGAGCGAGTATCAAACTAAATTAGCCGCACCGCCAGGAAAAGAGGAGGAGGGAGGTTGGTGCCGTCGGGCCGGATGGAGATGATTGGCGGGCCACATTTGCCCAGCGGGCCGCCAATTGACCGTTCGCAAAACTCCGCCCTCGAACTGTCCTCGTCCAATCCTAGCTCAGCAACTGTAACTAAGGAGAAGGACCTCCGTCAAACATTGCGATTTCAGCAAGATGGTGAAACGATGCGCCTATGGCACCTGCAAATCTGACACCAGGTACCCCAAAAGTTTAGAGGGAGGGGTCGTTTTTTTCGCCTTCCCAAAGCCCAAGACCCAAGCGGAAAGATGCCGACAATGGGTTAAGCAGTGTGGGAGACCTTACTCACAGCTAAATGCCTCGAAGATTAACAAGCATACATATGTCTGCTCTAAGGTAAGTAAAACTAGCGCGCTAACTTAGCATATCAATTATCAATAAGTAGTTTAAGTAGCTAAGTACATACAATCTGTAAAACTGGACTTAAGTTAACAGTTGTGGTTCTATATAGCATTATTATCGAAAGTAACAGTTAGTAAAGTTAGCCTGTCAAGCACATATTGCTATCGACACAGATAACGTTAATTTAGCAAGAGGTTGACGGTCACTGGAGGCTATAAAATCTGTAAAACTGAATTTAACAGTTGTGGTTCCATCTAACGTTAGCATTGTTACCGAAAGCAGTGCATAACATTTCACCAACAAATCAACACATGTTGCCATCTGTAAAGTCATAACATCCATACCGAGATAGCAAGGGGTTGACGGCGTTTTGCTCTCCGGTGGTGGTTGCCAGTGGATCGCCAACTTCTAGCTATCTGGCATACTGTGTATTAAGGTCCCAATAGGCGATTATGAACTTATTGTATTTTAATCTTTGTAGCATTTTATGAACGGGAGTCCTACACCTGAGTATCCCAACCCTGTACAGGCTGTTCAAGTGCCTAACCCGACAAGGGAACATCTAGGAGGCTGTCGAAAGCCACCAACAGAACGGTAGGTTGTAGGTTATTATTCCTAAGCATGCTACATTGATGTAAAAAAAAATCTGCAAAAAGCTGCTTTTCTGCAAAAAAGTTGTTGTTTTGAAGAAATGTGTGGTAATGGTAGGTATCCTTATTTTATTTTTTGATCTGAAACCCACTTAAAGGGATACTCCACTTTAAAAAGAAAATTCTGTCATACTCACCCTCATGTTGTTTCAATCCTGTATGAATTTCTTTCTTCTGCTGAACAGAAAGGAAGATATTTAGACGAATGTCAGTAACCAGACAGTTTCTGGTCCCATTGACTTCCATAGTATTTTTTTTTCCTACTATGGAAGTCATTGAGACCAGAAACTGTCTGGTTACTGACATTATTCTAAATATCTTCCTTTCTGTTCAGCAGAAGAAATAAATTCATACAGGATTGAAACAACATGAGGGCGAGTATGACAGAATTTTCTTTTTAAAGTGGAGTATCCCTTTAAGTCTTGTGTTGTGTGCACCCCACACCCTGTTTCATTAAAAAGTGCATACACATAGCCCGTTTGATTGCAAGTTACATGTTTTATTCGTTTTTTGTAACAGTGTCCAAAACTATTTAGCACAATCCATATAAATAATAAAATATAAATATAATACCACAATAATATAATATAAATATAATAGCACAAACCATATAAATAACAAAAAAATTGTTAAATGATTGCAGATTCAGTTTGCAAGATGCCTCCACTTCCAGCACCATCGAGGCAGAAGACACTCAAGAGTGTGTTGTTGACAGTGGTAAGTGATTTTATGTTGATGCAATGTAGTAATCAAAATAAAAAACATCAAGCTTGTTTTTCATCTGCTCCCATTTTGCTACATCAAAGTGTATCCTCTCAAGGTGGTAGTCTTCCTCACATTTCACAAAGAAGTCACACCATGATATTCCTGTGAGCCCAAGCTGCCCCATTATTTGGTAATGATAAGCATGACTCACTTTTAATTTGTAGCTGCCATCTGTCTGCTTGGAAAGGTAGGGACACTGTACAAAGCTCTCCTTGGATGGGCACTTAATTTCTAAAAGCCCATAGCTTGGGCTTTTACCCTCTTCTCTTTCTATGACCTTGCGATCAGGCGATGTACCAAGATGTGGGGAATGTGGGTTCACCACAAAGCCACATGGATACACTACATTGCCTGTGAGCTTTGTGTACTGTGTTGCAGCTATGGGCTCTAGTACTACACCTCTTCTCATTGCCTTAGTCTGCACTTTTGTGGCACTCTTTAAGTTTGCTGCGAGACTTTCCTGATCAGCTCTCCTAGAGCAGATTCTTTTAAAAGAGGTCGATGTTATTCGGCCAGACCTTGCATGGAACCACAGCTGGTTTGTGTTTTGTTCCCTTGTTTCACGCTCTAGTGCTATGGAATCAGGCATGGTAATGCTAAGTTCTGTGTAGTGACGTGTGGCCTGTTCATCCAGAACTGTGCAGACATTTGTGGGTTGGGGTGGTAGAGGAAAGTTGGGGAAGTCATCCGATTGGCTGACAGGACGTGCTCCAGGGTCAACAAATGATGCGCCAATGTTGCTAAAAAGTGGCAGCTGTAAAAAGGGGAAAAAGAAAGAGAATGTAGTTATAATCATTGACATCTAACATTCTAAACACTTTTTCTTTACAGAGAATCTTGAGCAACCCCTACTTCCTGAACTCCAGCTGGAAAAGGAAACAGAGGAGGAGCAGGGCACAGGAAAACAGAAGAGCTTGGAAGATAATAATAACCTAAAACTGAAATTGCTTGTAAAAGAAGCGGAGATAGACAGACTGAAAGCAGAAATAAGCACACTTAGAAAGAAAACTCTCACACCTGAGCTCATTCGAAGCAGCAAAATTTCCAAAATGTTTGAATACAGTACTGGCTTCACATATGACCAATTCAACCAACTGTGCACCGTTTTTGGAATTCCAAATAATCCACACACCATTTCAATTACTATCCCGTTAAACTACAAACGCACTGATAGGGAAATTGATGAGATGCCCCTCCGTAACCAGCTCTTGTTCGTCTTGATGAAATTGCGGAACAATGAAGATCTGAAAAGTCTTGCATTTCGATTCAACATAACTTTACAAAATGCAAGCAATGTTTTCAAAGCCTGGATTGACTATATGTTTGATGTTTTGGGTGAATTGCCAATTTGGCCACACAGGGACACCATTGCCCAGAACATGCCAGCTGCCTACAAAATTGACTACCCAACCACATTCGCCATATTAGATTGCACCGAGCTCAGAATTGAGAGGCCAACCTCACTTGTTCTGCAAAGCCAGAGCTTTTCTAACTACAAAAGCACCAATACCCTCAAAGCTTTAGTTGCATGTGACCCCCGTGGTGCTGTGATTTTCTCATCAGCGCTTTTTACAGGTGCCATGTCAGACAAGGAGATTGTCAGACAGTGCGGTATCATCTCACTATTGCAGAAAATGATTGAGAATGGCTATTTACAAAGAGGGGATGGCTTAATGGCCGATAAAGGGTTTTTGATCGAGGAAGACATTAAAGCAATCGGACTGCAGTTAAATCTTCCACCTTTTGCAAGGTCTAATAGGCAAATGGCTGCTGGAGATGTGCTGGCAACAAAGCGCATTGCAAAGCACAGGGTGCACGTTGAGAGGTCCATCGCTAAAATCAAAAAGTTTAAAATTGTGCCTGGCAGGATACCTAATTCAAGGCTTGGTGATATCAATCAGATCTGGTATGTGGTTAGCATACTTTCTAACTTCCAGCCACACATTCTTAAATTAGAGCACTGATCAGAACAATATGTCCATATGTATGTTCATTTATTAAATCTTACTGAAATGAAATTGTACTGTGTGCATGTTATGACACAATAAACACTAAAACCAGTGCAGGGAATATTGTGTTTTGTTATTCTATTAATCATCTCACCTGGTGGCTTAGACCACTACCTATTGCATACTTCTTGCCTCCAACTTCTACCATAGGTGCGGTTCTATCTACAATGTAGCTTATGGGTGCATCTGTCATCTCCCTCAGTAGATCATATATATCTGTCCCTAGAACTTTCCTATAATAGAAACACATCCTCAAGATCTTGGGAATGTCTATGCTACACAGCAAACAGACATACACTACCGTTCAAAAGTTTGGGGTCAGTAAGATTTTTTAATGTTTTTAAAAGAAGTCTCTTCTGCTCACCAAGGCTGCATTTATTTGATTAAAAACAATTAAAAAAAAAACAGTAATATTGTGAAATATTATGACAATTTTAAAATGTTCTATTTTAATATATTTAAAGTGTAATTTATTCCTGTGATCAAAGCTGAATTTTCAGCATCATTACTCCAGTCTTCAGTGTCACATGATCCTTCAGAAATCACTCTAATATGAGGATCTGATGCTCAAGAAATATTCATTATTATTATCAATGTTGAAAGCAGTTGTGTGCAAATTTATTTCAAAATTCTTTGATGAATAGAAAGTTCAAAATAACAGCATTTATTTAAAATAGAATATTTTCTAACATTATAAATGTCTTTACTGTAACTTTTGATCAGTTTAACTCATCCTTGATGAATAAAATTATTGATTTATTTTATTTATTTCCCCCAATAATAAAATTTAATTTCTTACTGACACCAAACTTTTGAACAGTAGTGTACATTCATAATATTGATGGTAATGTAGAGTACACAGATAGTACAAACTTACTTGTTGTGGGTATAATTACACACTATAGGCTTACGCTTGCGGCTGACTTTGGCCTTGGCGACCACCAGGTTGAACACTGGTTGCCCAGATATCTTTTTCCCTCTGGCTTTGTGCCACTGTTGAGGTTGGCTTGTGGAAGATTCTTCATCTTTTCTTGCACGCTCAAGGTCCAAGGTATACATGAGGCCCACAACATGTGAACAGTAACCCGGTGACCTAGTAAAAAGCCATAACATTATATTAGGACCATTGTTTTGAAAAACAGTTACACTGACAAATAGTTCTCTAGTAATAGGCTACTTAATTATTTTACACCTGTTACTTAGGCTAGGACTAGATCGTAGCTTTTATCCTTTAACCTTTTTTTTATACATAGTAACAAAACAAAAGGAAATGCGAAGATAAAGCATGAAGCAGGATGTCGATGATGAATGATGAAAACATGATCGCAAATGTCATAGCCTAGGCCTACTGGTGACCATTTGAAGCATAATTGACAATGATGTAAACAAACAAAGCATGATGCAAATGTTCTATACTGGTGAATGCTTAATCTTCAGAAAACAGAAGACTCCAATGAGTTTGGTAAGATTTGATGAAGGTCAGTACAGACCACAGTAAGTTTGACAGTGTTTATCCATGGTGGATCACTAATTACACTGTTGCTACATCGCTGTACTAAGGCTACATTGTAAATAGAAATTCTGTAGTGGTCAAATTAAGAGGTGGGTAAACTATGAATTCGGTGATAAGGGCTGTGACATGCAGAATGAAATGTTTAAAGACACGTAGAACATATGCGATGATGAAAGGTTAAACTTGAGAGGTGGGGAAACTACTTGTTTAGGCTGGTCGTCATCCTTAGCTTAGCTAGCATAGCTAACGTTAACCTGTCATACCTCTGATAGAACAGGTAGAAACTGAATCTTTTTAACCTAAACTAGATTGTTAGGTCTGACACATGACAGAGAATGTTGGCTGGGAAAATATTTAAAATTTAAAACGTAGGATACTTACCCGGCAGTGCAGGAACATGACTGGTCCACAAGGCTGTGCTGGTTGGTTGCATTGCAAGAACAGGTCGTGAGGTTTCTCATTCTTGGACTGAGACCGGTACACCTTTGCCTCGATTGTTGTAATATTCCCGTGAATCCCGTCTTTGCTTATTTTAATATTTCGAACATATCCCTCCACTGCATATTGCAGCCCTTTCTGTCGTGCCCTGGAGGATATGTCTGCTGTCCAAAACCAATCACTTAAACCAATAGGTATGGAGCTCAACCCAGCCATGGCTATGTGTCTGGTTCTCAATTGTTTGACGGGCGTAGTAACAATAACTAGGGGGCGTGGCTTTTGCGAGCGGTCAATTGAATAGCCCTGATATAAGGTATAATACCAACTTTAACAATACAATGTTTAATAACTCAAAAAATATGCAGTTTTTTTTATTTCCTGGGGGATACGGTGAATAAGCTAAAGTCCCAAAAAAAGGCGTGTTCCTTTAAAACACTTTATTCTTACACTTTATTAAACTTGCATGCCAGCAATTACCCCTCTAGTGTTGGCATGCGCACCATAGGTTGCTGACCCCTGCTCTAAAGGGACAAGTGGACCCAAGCCATGTCAGTAAAATGCCCCCCACTGCATAACAGATCCCCCAGATTTTCCTTTAGTTTGTCACCCATCTTAGTGTAAACATGTCAAATGAATATTATTATAATATTGTAGTATTTCTTTCTTTTTTTAATTACATATTTCAATTTTACAGTATGGATGGGGGAGAGCATCAACAATATGGAGGCGAAAGAAATGGGTTTTTGGCATGCTAGGTGTGAGGGATAAATGCTGACACCCTATCTTACGGCTTGTGAAAAGAAGATCAAGACCTCACCTCATCTCCATAGTAGTGAAACATGTGCGTCCAGGCACTGTCGTTATTTCAGATGAGTGGAGAGCCTACCGGGGGCTTTTGGCCAATATGGGCTACAAACATTTTACAGTGAACCATTCCCAGTGGTTTGTAGACCCACACAGTGGAGCTCATTCACAACACATTGAAAGAGCTTGGCTGACATACAATACAAGCGTATGGAGACTAAGAGGAAATAGGACAGAGAAGATGCTTAAAGAACACCTCTCACTCATAGAGTGGACTCACTGGCTTGGTGAAAAACATAAACAGGGACCCCTTGGGCACCTAATAAAAGACATTCGCCATAAATTTCCTGTTTAGAGGACAACATACTGAACATTTGATGTTGTGTTTTATGTAAGTAAAATACAGGTAAACTTAAGCCTCTTGATTTAAGGTGAACTGCTGTTTTAAAGACTGTTAAATAAAAGGTGCCTTTTACCTTTTGAAGTTCAGTTTTTTTTTAACATGCTTGTGAATATGTATGTTAAAGTTATCATTATCTTGGATATACTTGGGCAAAATAAGAATCACCTTCCTTGATGTTATTTGGTATTGTAGATAATGACTTATGACTGCTTGATTGTACACATTATTACTAACTCATCATTAATTATGTTATAAAGTAACATGAATTCATGACTTGTTAATGTATCATAATGTCATGACTTTAATTGGGGGGGCACATTATTACTAACTCATCATTAATTAACGTATAAAGTAACATGAATTCATGACTTGTTAATGTATCATGTCATTTCTTGTCTTGGCCCTCCAAGAGTACATCTTTAAAAAGTTATCAATTAGCCTACACATGTTCTATACATATTCAGCTCTTCTAAATCAGAAATCATTTGGTGCTTTTTGGTGGTTTGTGAAGAAGTGGAAGAGCAGAGGTGCTGTGCCTGCATTTGGATGGAGAAGGAACTGAACAGTAGGAGGAAAGTGGACACATTTTGAAGGGGCAATAGTGGCCCAAAAGAAGAGCAAGAACACAAGACTAACATCCGACTGCATTATTATATAAAGACAGTAAACCAATCCACAAAATAACCACAGAAATAACCATCATCATCATGCGTTAGCACACACTGATTTTAATATTGAAAATTGCTTCTGCTTAATGAATATGTTAGTGTAGGTATTTCACTCTTGATAGCAGCAGTGGAATCACTTAAAACGGAATGAGATTAAATTGTTTTTAATGATGAATGCATTATTGTGTGTTCAATGAGTAAGGTGTATGAGTAAATGTAAAAAAGTCTAATCTAGTGTCATTCAATGATGTTTGTGACGGTTGCTGGTGACAAATTTATGAACAATTTTACATTGTGCCCTTTTAATACATCTTTCTTCTAATCTAGAGCATGTTTGATTTAGTTTACCCCAAAGTCTTAATTAATACATTAATTAACAAGCATGTACAAACGTGTAGTTAAGATGCTATATTCATGCAGGAAATCATATGACTCATGTCGTAGTTAAGGTTAGTTCTTCATTAGTACATGTATTAACTCATCATTAGTTCATAGTAAAGTAATTATTAATTCAGGTATTAGTACATGATTATTCATGTACTGTTATTGTAAAGTGTTACCAGTGCTTTGTTCTAATCGCAATATGGAATAGTGTCTGTAAACCGCAAAAAGACTGTTTAAATATGAATCGCGCTTCTGTGTGTGATGAATGAACAGCTTTTACCAAACTATATTGCTATACTGAGATGAATAAAAATAGACTGAAATATGCTGAAATAAAATGTCTTTGTATAAGCAACGTATTAAACTGCAAATTAACATTTATATGCCCTAATATATCATAAAAACGATAGGCCTATGTTACAGACGAAATATGAAAGACAACATTTCGTTGACTAGTTTTGGATAGATTATAAAGTTTTTACTGTAAAACATAAGCCTTTGTTCGCCAATTTCTGCTCATATGTTATAGTATGTTTTGTCAAAAATAAAGTCATCAACTAAGATTTATAGTTATTATAGTGTTTGTTCCAATGTAGGCTATATTCAAACTAATGAATCCTTAACTTTGAAAAACGTATGATAAAATGTATACTTTAGTTTTTATAAAGAAATAAAATAATTTTTTACACTTGAAATATTGTTAAAATTTTAATTGTTGCTATAATTGTAACCTTTTTAATAAAATGGCAAATACTATATTTACAAGGTAGATGTAAACAAAATCTTAAAAGGTCAATATAAGCCTTCTCTTTAAATTATTTTTATTGTGTTTTATTAGTGACAAATTTGGGGAGAGGATACATATTCCAAAACTTTCTGAAAATACAGTATGAGAATTAACTGCACAATTAATAGAAATGTTTACCTCGGATATTATACAATTTGCAAGCATACACAATTCGTGAAAAAAATAAAAAATAAAATTTGAGATGTTTCCAACTGTGAACCAATTTTGTAGAATATTCTTATTCTTTTATATTCTTTTTATTCTTTTCTTTTATATTAAATTTTTTTTATTTTGTCCTTGCATTCTTTCTTGTGGCTCAGTGACACACCTGAATGAAAGGCTCATTATGCGGGTCATTGTCTTCTCAGGTGTGAACCACTGAGAAGATGATTCATGATCATTCACGCCCCCACGCATATTGCCTTTCCAAACAAAAAGTGTCCTATAGAATTTAAATCAATGTATTGTTTTATGTGAATGATTAGGCAGGATGATTTTCACATCATTTTGAAGAAAAAACTCTAGATGACAACATGTGTTTATGTGTTTAGTGGCCTTATTTCAGAAACTTTAATTTTTAGTTTTTTCAATAACAATGCATAAACATTATTCTCTCAAAAATACAAACATGTACATACATGTTGCTCACATATTATGGTAAGTCTGTGTGTAAGTCTAATCGTTATAAAAAAACTCTTTTGTGCCAACTGCGGTCAAAATTTTAAATAAAGATTTTCAAAATTGATGTAGGATGCTGCTAGTTTTTATTATTGGAATATTGTTATATTGTAATTATTGTATGCTATGTACTGTGTTGTGTGTGTACTGGCCGTGTCATGTTGTCCAAGACAAATTTCACAGGAATAGGGCAATAAAGTATAAAGTTAAGTAAGTAAGTAAAGTTAGTAAAACTATGTAACATCAGAGTAGTTTGTTGTAGCTTTGGTTGTAGCGTAGGGTACACCCAACATCATTCAGTTCAGATTACTTGTTGCATATCTACTTTATCGCTATAACATACTTATCATTTGTACGTGAGATGAGCCTCATCCAACACAATTCCCAAAAAGTTGTCTTGAAAGCACTGAAAAAGTTGTCTTGACCTTGGTGGCCAACATATCTCGCCATTCCTTGTGAAGAAGTCAGGATTCAGGATTCCCGTATACCAACTGGCACCGGCCGCTTCGAATGTCCTCCTGGTCACCTTTGTATCCGGTCGGATACGGCAAATCTTGCTTTTTTAAGAATGACTTGAGTGCTGTTCTTTGTTCTTTTCTCAAAGAAAAGCTTAACTCCAAGTCTTCCAGAGTCGCGGCCAAAGCCGATTCGAAAGACCGCTGTTCGCCAGCAGCAGCAGTCATTTTCTTTGTTTTCAAGTAGGAGGAAATTTATGCGGAACCGTCGCAACTCTGCCGTCATTATGTTAAGCCCGCCCACCGACCCTATGCACAATGTGATTGGCTTGACTAGAGGTTGGTTTTTCCAGCTCGAAAGCCAACGGAGAGTTGTTAGACGACACTGGCTGCAAAATAACATTTGCTGCTGCTAGGGTGCATCTAGATTTCTAGGCTAATCGTCCAGCCCGGAAAGTTGTGTTTATTTAAAAACATCCAATTATGCAGAATATACAATCGTAAACATTTAATTGATGAGTTGTCAATACAATATATAACAATACAATATATAGGGTGTGATTTTACCCCTTGTAGCGTCTGGACGAAATCACGATGACTTACTTATTATAAGCTTCAGAAAGCTTTTAACCTACTGGACTCATTCATGTAAATCACAGGACTAGCGCCAATGAGTCTGGATCAAATTGCTCTATTGACACTTTAGTGGCATGGTAGAGGTTAAACAGAAACACCTCCAGACTTCTTCGTGAGCTTCAAAAAGATCTTAATCAACTCAACTCCCCTCCCACGGCAGGCACTGAGGTCAGGTGGCATGGATGGACCTCTGAGAGACATCCCAATACACATACACAAACATTATTTCCATTTAACTCATAATATAAGTCATTCCCAACATGTATATGATATATTCCTGTGTGTATGTATGTTTCCACCTCATATTAGCCTAGTTATGACTTTCTAGTTGGGTTAGTTG
The DNA here is from genome assembly GCF_963993115.1 of Abramis brama. Lineage (NCBI taxonomy): Eukaryota > Metazoa > Chordata > Actinopteri > Cypriniformes > Leuciscidae > Abramis > Abramis brama. The sequence goes on from NC_139966.1 coordinate 13,285,786, forward strand.
AACTCAAAGCGCTTATATTCAAGCGTAAGAATGTATCTCTACTTTTGTATCTTCCAGACATATCTTTCTTGGTACCAAATTAAACCTCTCGGTTTGCCTTAGTTAAATATATATAGTAGGTTACGATAAAATGTGTTATACTATGTTTACCATCCTTTGGAGTAGAAATGACGAATTCTGACACCATCATGATCCATGCAAATTAGGCTGTCAGAAGGAGACAAATAAACTCTCCCGCTAAAAGTTTTCTGATTGTTATTGGTCAGTTCACCCAAAATAGGTGTGGACTAAGTTTGACTTAAAGGATGAGGTTCTTAGTCTCTTGTTGTTTTTAGTTTTTGTTTTATGTCTTACCTCTGTTTCTTAGCTTTTTGTCTTAGTCTCATCTCCGGCTTCTTGCCTTGTTTTAGTCTTGTGCTCATTCATTTCTATCTCCGGCTGAAATGGACTGTAGAATTGAAATAATCCAAGATATTTGAAATGAACAAAGACATTTGCTTGACTATTTTTCTACCCCCTCTTTCTACCACAAGGACCATTTGGAGTTCCTAAAGGCACAGATGGGCTGATAGTGATCTAGGCCTGTAGGCCAAAATATTTGTATTTTGGGGGTCAATGAATTGTCACACCTTTAGTACGGTGGGGGAAGTTCGAATTATCTGATTGGTCAGTTTAAACGTCTCACAGTTGGGTTAAAGTCACATGGTCAGGAAAGGATAAAATAAGATGTCTCTTTTATGCTCTGGCTCTCTGCTTCTCTGGGTCCCTTTCTTGGGGCTCTCTTTCTTTACCTCTTTTCTCTCTCTCTCTCTCTCTCTCTCTCTCTCTCTCTCTCTCTCTCTCTCTCTCTCTCTCTCTCTCTCTCTCTCTATCTCTCAGGTAACATTTTTCATATATGCTGGGTAAAATTAATAATATAAGTTATCATCATCTCATACTGTAACGGTCACCAGCTGGAGTGCCCTTGAGAGTCACTAGAGGGCACTCCACACCAGACTATCATATTTCACTCACAAACTACATTTCCCAGAACTCACTGCCCGGACTCATCAACACTCATTATCACATTCACCTGTGTCTTATTATCTTGTTTAGTTCACCCCATATAAGCCTGGTTTTCCCTGGTTTCATGTCTCTTGGTTTTTGGATTTCTTGCCTGTTCCCTGGATTACTCTTTTGCCTCTGACCCCTGCCTGTTTTGATTGTTTGTTTATTTGTTTGTTTGGACTGCCTTCCTGTGTTTGACCCCTGCTTGTGCTGATTACGATTCTGGATTACGCTTCAAATAAAGCTGCAATTGGATCTCAGCCTTTGTGTCTCGGAGCAGTTCGTGACACATACATCTATTTTAAGTGTAACCATAACCATATTTTGTCATTAAATCTTTTCAATTACAACTAATGTGCTAAATAGTTTTGATTTGGTATTGACTTTGAAGTGCTACCTATTGCAATACAATATTGTCACTCTCTATAGCAACGCTCTCCCACATATTAAGCTATTGTAACTGCGCTTATTTCCGTTGTTGGTATAAGTAGCAGTGGGTGGTAATAGACAAGAAATGTACAGTTTTCTACCATCTTGCTGACAACTTTTCTTTAGTCATTCAGCAGTCTTGCAGACTGAACCCTTGCAGGAAATCCACCCTTACAGGACTTAGCCTGAATTTCCGGCAACTTTGCTTTCAAGTAAACCAAACGACGCGCTCTCTGGAAGAACTGAAAGAACGCCTCAAACTCACGGACACACAGAGGACCTACACTCACACACATGCGCATTCTTGCTTAGCACCAAAGATCCATGCAAGTATTATTTCTATCGAGATTTATATGCGTTTAAGATTGGTTGCCCCTGCTTTAAGGTGATTTGATTCTTTGCTGGATCTTAAAGGTTAACTGTTTGTGATATTTGCCATTCTGTGATCTGCTCTCTCTCTTTCTTTAATTTTCGTTATTCTGTAAATATGTATTCTTTAAGTATAGTCATATGTATTTGTAGTTTCGTTTATTGAAACTCATTATACGCTTGGTTGCCTCTGTCTCCTACTCACCTATCAAAGTCTCTTAAATGTGAGATCTTAAGCTACAAACTTTTATTTTGTTGAGTACTTTATAGTAATTAATATAATAGTCTTCATGACCAGAAGAATAACCTTTCTTAAGAGTTGATAAGAAGAATAATCTTCCTTGAGAGTTGATAAGAAGGATCATATTGTCGGTTCGGTGGACGAACAGATTATTCAATGTGAAATTAATTCTGTTAAAGGTTATTCTGAAAATATATCTATTATAGCCAATCTGTATATTCATAAAGGATTATAATTTGTTGTAATTAATTATCCATATATATAGATACAAATACATGGGCTATGTATCCACTTTTTGGGCAATTTAAAATATGTAGGTAATAATTGATCATAACCAGTATGATTAATTATTAATTATATATTCCCTTTTTTGAGCTAATTCACTACACCCTTAATTCAGCATATTGACACAAAATGATAACTGCAAATCCTCCTTTCTCTGCCTTGATCCAGTTGTTTCTGTGAATCGCAGCGATCCATTTGCTTCTCTGTTCTGTAGCTTTCGGCAGTCTGTAAAAATATACCTCAGATTTCTTGTCAAATCTAGTTGTACAGTTAATCGCAAAATTATTTCCCGTTTTAGATGTGTTTTGTGTGTTTTTCAGCGGCAGTCACTCCGGCCGATGTTGACATCACACGCATAGTGAAGTCAAGTCACCTTTATTTATATAGTGCTTTTTAAAATACAGATTGTATCAAAGCAGCTTCACATTGACAACATGAAAATAATACAACAAAGTTTGTTTCTAGAAAAAAAATTGTGTCATCGTCCACCTTAAGGCAGATTAATAATATGGTTGAATGTTAAATGTCCCCAACTAAGCAAACCAAAAGCTTAGGCAACAGTGGCAAGGAACCAAAACTCCATCAGGTGACAGAATGGAGAAAAAAACCTTGGGAGAACCCAGGCTCAGTCGGGGCCAGTTCTCCTCTGGTCAACGAGCAGTGTGTGTGTGCAGTGTATGATTATGATTTAGGCAGGTCAGAAATCAGATTGGATTGATGTAAAAAGATTATGTTGAAACTAGAGAGATTTTGTCGATAAATGGTATTTCCATTAGCTATATCACTAAACATTTTGAAGCGCTAATTTTTATTGCAAAAAATTACACTCTGCACTACATACTACACTACACACTACACTACACACTACAGCGTTCAACACCTGTTATAGATGATGTGTAAATGCATGAATAAATAATTTACAACACTTTCTGCACCCCCTAATATAAAGTTTAAACTGTTCTTCGCTTGTAAATGTGTTACACATCATTCGTAGATCTTTCTGACCTGTTACAAATGATCTGTACGTGTATACAAGGCATTTACAACACGTTTTGCACCCTCTAATTGCTACATACATACAAAAAATGTAACATTATTTATGAAACATTTATAGTCATAGCTATAGTATATGCATAGTCATGTTTTGTAAATGAATAGTTAATCATTAACTAATCAATTGTAAATGACTTATGACTGAATCTACAAAACATACATCAAATAATTAACATATCACTTAATCATTTATGAACACAGTCATGTTTCGTAAATAATTAGTTTATCATTTACTAAATGACTTGTAACAGAATTTACAAAACAAACATAAAATGTTAGTATTGACAACCTAGGGAGCGAAATAAGACGCAACTTTTCTGTTATTCATGTGTGGAGGCGCTTAACTCATAAATATAACGTACAATAATATAATTATATACATGGCAATGTTACATTCAAAAATAAGTAATTCACTTCTAAGTTCTCTATGTAATTGTACAAACGGGTTGTATCAATTTAATCACTTTAAATTATTTAAAAACACAAACCTTTCTTCACTAGGTGGCATTCATGTGTGTTCAACTCTTAAATACGATCTTTACGAGATGACTTGAACGCACCATGACTATACTATGATAGTCACAGGAATTGACAGTGTATCATTCTATCATCCAAAAGAAAAGAAATCAATCCGCGAGTATGAACGGCGAAAAGAAAGAGAAGACTTTACTAGTTGGAAACCTTGACCTCCAGGGATTTGACAGGCCAATCTGTTTATAACTACAGATGCACATGCTCGGTGCAGCCTTATGATGTAATATCAACACACAAATAAAAGTTCTGTTATACGCTTAAAAAATCATAGAAATTAGAATACAGAAAACACACTGAAGCGAGATAAATTAAGGATTAATTTATATGTAAACGTAAGCAAGTGTGAAGTGATCAAACTTATAATACCAACTACAGAGCATTTGTGATTTTCTCAATCAAGGATAAAGTCAAGAGAAAAAGAGATTGGAAATGTTTAAATATTTCAAACTCATTCAACATTTGTAGATCAAAATCAAATGTGTAGTTTAATATATTAACTAAAACGGAATCCTTATCACTATAGATCCATCTCATTCCATCTCAGTTCTCCCCAGAATATAATGTCAATAAATAAACTAAAATGCATTAAATAAAAAAGGCCTGTAAAGGATTACAGTGACCGTCTGAACGTAAAACTTACATACAAATATTTTTAAATAATTTCATCTAAATGATAATGAAATCTGGTTAACATGTCCCTGGATTATCTTAATTAAAATTAGAGTTTATTAAACTATCAGATTTCCTTTATTGAAATTTGATTTACAAAAAATCCTGCTATGAAATAATAGATACATACTGATGTAAGGTTTGAGGGCGAACCAAACACAAATGAATCTTCCAGGTGATTTGTTCAAACATAATTCCACACAGAACTCAACATTCCAGACCCCAAATCACCAATCCAGAGCCATAAAATCCAGGCTCCAGCCAGTCTACGCTAAGAACTTTATGGCCAACTAAAGCAACTAAAGGAAGAACGTTGTCAATGTTAGATGGTTTGGAAAAAGACTGATTGGTTCAGAGATGGCACCGCTCAGTGCCCGACCAAGATAACGGCAAAGGTTGCTTGATCCCACGACAGATATACAAAACAGACCTCCTCCTTCTTAAGGAACTCTGAATGACCTCAAGGTTGAAATCTCTTAAAAGAGACTGAGACTTTACCCATAAAAATACATAAAATCATCCCAAAACAATTCTTGATGGACTTATAATCAAACATCGTTCAGCTACATAATTCTATATTGTGTCTACAACCTATATGTGTGTCTAATATGCTTAGATCCCGTATAAGTCATGTAATTGTTATAACTATTAGATGTTTGAATGAAAGTGTGTCTTGTTTCCTATCAGTATGATCGTATTTTCTTAATTCAAAAGATGGCTTGATTGAAATCTGTGTAAAATGTTTCGTATTCTTATAATAGAAAATTATGTCTAAACTGTGGCCTCTTTTCTCTCTACTAGAGGTGGAGAGTAAGGAGATCACAGATAACGCATGATTTACGATGAAGTGAAGAAAATGCCACCTCTCAAATAAAGACAGTGTCTAATTGGTCAGAACTCATCCAGGAGGCTGGACAAACATTTGAGTTTAAAATCTTAGGACCCGAACAAAGCTTTGGGCAGAAGATAGAATAAAAAGTAGAGTCGAAAACCATGATGGAGAAGCCATGACAGAGAGACCAGACAGACTAGTAACCATGTAAACGTGCAGACGAAAGAACCCAAATCAAGATCAGAAAAACATGGGTTAAACAACTTCATTCAAGCCATCATCTACTCTCGTCTCAATTTCCTTTCTTTTCTTAGTTTCCTTTCTTTTCCCTTGTGAGTCTCAGTTCTAAGTTAAGTTTTGCGGCAAGATTTCGGTCCACGTTTCTTCTGCAAAGCCAGCTTCAACAAAGACTTTCATTCACTCGCCAGCACACCACGTGATTGGCCGCCCCAGACCCAGGCACGAGGAGACCAGCCAACGAACTCGGGAAAACCCTTTTTACGCAGACAAAGGGAATCCCAAAAGCAAAGACACGCAAGTAGACTCCAGACTCTTAAGCTGAACTGGTGTATTGATATAAATTTAATAAAGGCGGGCATACACTGTGCGATGTCTGTTTGATTTCAGCAAGGAACCTACTCACACTGAACGAGTAGATCGCATGCGATGTAAAGCCAAAGCTCAGGATTTATGTGCTCACACTGTACGGTCCGAACGTCGAGCTGCGACTTGACTGCTCACACTATACGTGTGAAATATGCGCGAATCAGCGCGATAAATCCTCGTGCCGGGTTGCGCCTATGGAAGATATCATGTAGCCTATCCAGAGATATTGTCAAAACAAGCATCAGCTATCAATATCAAGAAGATTTAGCATTTCCAATTTATATATTAAATTATTAGTAGGCTAGTATTATTGTATTATTATTATTATTATTATTAGGGAAGGCCTATAGGCTATTAAAGTGATAGGCTACTATAATTAAATTGCCACGCAACAATTTCATAGCGCATCACCGCATAACCAACGCGCTGTGAGGATAATAAAATATTACATAGAAGCTTACTTCTCCGCATTAAAAATTGTCTAAAACATTTAGGTCGATTACAATGAATTATATACATATAATTAATTATTAACAGTCTATAATATGTCCGAACACTGCAATAATTCATCAATGAAAATTAAAAACAGCTTTATTTCCAAAACATTTTTTAACAATAAAAGAGGCAAAGTGTAGCCTACATCGCAGGTGGCTTGGAAGAAGTGGGTAATGGTTAATCCATTTTGCAACACGAACTGGAGGTAAGCAACAGTAATTTGTAGCTTTGAACTACAGAACTTTAAGATCTCCCTTTTTTCGTTTTTTTTTTTTTTTTTTTTTGCTGCAGATGAAACTGTTTTTGCTCAGGCGCAGTGAGGGAAAAAACACTGAGTTTAGGGCAATCGGTTCGTAGCTCTGCTTCAACTGTGCGATATAGTCACGAGGAGCGACCAAAATTTCTAACATGCCAGAAATTCATCCGACCATCCGATTGCCGGTCGTGAGAGGTTAATCGCCTCTCTTTTCCCCCTGTACACTGCACGAACACTGCACGACAAACGACGCACGACAAAGCTGAAAATCGGCCCGACCCGAAAAAGAGTCGCACGAGTCAGAATTCGGCTCAAAATCGGACGAAAATCGCACAGTGTATGCCCGCCTTAACCTGTCTAAGAAATGATAGAAGGGTTAAATTAATGATTGATGGTTCGTTCCAGTCATGTCTTATAAGTGCATATAGAAACTTGGGATTTCATCATCTCACTCTTAAAACTCATTCTTTCCTCACTCTCTTTCTTTCTGCAACTCGTATGAATGTGTGTGCGTGTGTTTGTGTTAGATATTAGTTTTATGTGTTAGAATAATCAATAAAGTCTTGTTTGTATTTTTAAAGAGAAGTTTTACTTGTGTTATGTGCTTACGAATTAATGTCTTAAACTGCTGATCTAAGTTATCTTGCTAACTATAGTGTTTCACTATAGTTTGGATATTTATATATTGCAGAGCTGATAGTTACAGCCAGTTCAAATGAACCGCGAACGAGTCATTTGCTCGGTTGTAATAAGTGATTCTTTCGAATTCCCTATAAATTAATTAATAATTCCTTTGAGCTAAATTGATCTGTCAGAATCACTCTATTAACGCTACAGGTGTTATCACTTCACCCTGTACCCAAGGGTGATGTGGCCTCTGAAGCTGTGTGAAGTCACCTCATCAGCCATAAGCCGGATGGAGTCAAAAGCCAACTCCTTCATCCGTAAATGGCTTGGCCTACCATGGTGCTTTTCAGCTGCTGGCCTGTATGGATTGAACTCACTCCAGCTACCCCTGGAATCCATCACCCTGGTCTATAGGCAGGAGAAAGCAAGGCTGGTGATGGAATTAAGGGACTCCTCCGACAGGACAGTGGCCGATGCAAATGCCAGAGTTGAGACTGGAAGGAAGTGGAGGGCCAAGGAGGAGGTGCAGAAGGTGATGGTAAGACTGCAACATCAACAAGTCGTGGGCATGGTCCAGACAGGGTGGGCAGGCCTTGGATGGAGCAAGCCACCCATCCCATGGTCCAAGGCAAGTAGGAAGGAGAGGAAGGACCTTGTTGTTGCAGAGGTCACCAGGATTGAGCAGGAGGAGATCAGAGTGAGGTCTGTGGTACAGGGGCAGCAGGGGCGGTGAACAACTTGGGAGGGTGTTGCGAGCCGAGCAATCAGCTGGGCAGAGTTCTGGAAACTGCCACAGGCTCGGCTCAGTTTCCTCATTAGGGCAACGTACAACACCCTCCCGAGCCCTAAAAACCTCCACCAATGGCTTGGAACAGAGCAATCCTGCGACCTCTGTGGGACCATCAATGCCTCATTCCAGCATATTCTGTCGGGCTGTAAAACAGCACTGACACAGGGTCAGCTCAGATGGCGGCACGACCAAGTGCTCAGGAAGCTGGCAGAGGTGCTGGAGAAAAGTCGACAGGAGGCAAACAACCAGAGTCCATCAGAGAGCCGATGCAGGATCCACTTCATTAGGCAGGGGGAACACGCAAGGCATACCAGCAAGAGACAACCCGCCAAGCTACTAACACCAGGGGTGGTGTGGAAGATGGAAGTAGACTTGGGAAGGCAGCTCCAGTTCCCACAGGAGATATGCAGCACCACCTTAAGACCAGACGTGTTGCTGTGGTCTGCAGCTGTGAAGTCAGTAATACTGATCGAGCTGACGGTGCCATGGGAGGAGGGACTGGAAGCTGCCTATGAGAGAAAGAAGGCGAAGTATGCAGATCTGGTTGCGGAGTGCAGGGAAAGTGGATGGAGTGTGAGGCTGTACCCGGTGGAGGTGGGGGATGGAAGAAGAAAAAGAAGAGTAGATTAAAACACGATCATGGAGTAACCAGATAGACGAGTAACTATGTAAACGAGCAGACGAAAGAACCCAAATCAAGATCAGAAGAACATGGGTTAAACAGCTTCATTCAAGCAAAGTTTCGGTCCACAATTCGCCTGCAAAGCCTGCTTTCCAGCTTCAAAGACGTTCCATTCATCCGCCAGCACACCACGTGATTGGCCGCCCCAGTCATCTATCCAGGCACGAAGAGACGCCAGCCAACAAACTTGGGAAACCCCTTTCAGGCCGACGAACGGAATCTCCAAAAGCAAAGACAAGCAAGTAGCCTCCAGACTCTTAAACTGAACTGGTGCATTGATATATATTTAATAACCCGCCTAAGAAATGATAGAAGGGTTAAATTGAAGAGTTTGGTTCCAAAACGCAATAAATCCATTTTGATTAATTTGAGTAAAAATGTGTTTTCTTTACCAAGAATGTGGCAAGATGAAAACCACTATTTTCTGTTTCAAACTTTCACATAGCATCTTTAGGTTATAATAACAAAACAAATTCAAATCCAGATTTTGATTTTCAAAGATTTATTATAAAAACTGATCATTTTTTCCCCAAAATGCAATAAATTCATAACACTTTTTTTCCCCAAAATGCAATTAATCCATTGAATCAATATAAAAGTTATTTTTCATATTGAAACTGTTGAAAATACACAACAAAATAAGTTGATCCACATATGACAGCCTCTGAACTCGGTCAATATCTTATTACAGGCACTGGACTAAAAATACATTCAATCAGCTATGGCTAGGAAATACCTCCTGAACTTTTTTGACGGCGATCATCTGTAAAATGGCTTAGTCCTGCTCAGTTTTCGTTGACTTTGAGTAAAACAACTGAAAGTTTTTCAAAAGATCCCCTGGGTTCAACGTGTCAGCGTGACTTAAGTTTGATGCTGTCGTGTGAGAACAAGCAACAGCCGGCATTTTTCCTCCTCCCGCGCCTCGTCTTCTTAATCTCCTCACGTAGGCCTAAATGATTAGATTTCGATGGCTTACGTTTCTTCCCTACCGCAGAAACCACCACAGGTTCATCAATGCTGTCAAAATTATAAAAGATTTTGTTTGATTGTTGATCAAAAAGTACAAAGTAGATAGGAAAAACTAGGATGCCGGGTGTATTCAAAGCGCTGCCGTTACTGTTTACAGTGCGTGGAATGGTGCGCTGTGATTGGTTGAGCGGATTTATCTCATTCTGCAGAGAAAGGAGACTGGCGTTTGTCGCGGTTTGGAAAGAAAGGGAGAAAACATGACAGAATAACACGGCGGATATCGCATTTTACGTAAAATTTAAAATTTACTTTTCAGTACCGACCCTATACAATACTGATTTTTGCAGGAACTCAATTTTTTTTTAAATGGCGTTTATCGCGTTTTGGAACCAAACTCTTCAATTAATGATTGATGGTTCGTTCAGGTCATGTCTTATCTTGAGATTTCATCATCTCAATCTTAAAACTCATTCTTTCCTCACTCTCTTTCTTTCTGCAACTCGTATGAATGTGTGTGCATGTGTTTGTGTTAGATATTAGTTTTATGTGTTAGAATAATCAATAAAGTCTTGTTTGTATTTTAAAGAGAAGTGTTACTTGTGTTATGTGCTTACGAATTTAATGTCTTAAACTGCTGATCTAAGTTACCTTTCTAATAAATAGTGTTTCACTATATTTTAGATATTTATATCCGCTGCAGAGCTGATAGTTACGGCCGGTTCAAATGAATGCTGGACGTGATTCTAATAAGTGATTCTTTCGAATTCCCTATAAATTAATTAATAATTCCTTTTGAGCTAAATTGACCTGTCAGAATCACTACATTATACGTTACACTGAAAAGTAACAAGTCCTTCTTCTATAAGGATTAGATGGAAATGAACATATGGTCTGCCTTTGATCTTATCTGTAATGTCTAATTTATTTGTTGAAACTTGGAAGCCATGTAAAGAACATATTTTTATTTTCCATTAAACAACATTCAATATAATACAATATTTAGCTCTACAGTCTATTCTGATTCATCAGAACAGTTTCACTGATGATCCAATATAAACAGTAAACCCAGGATAGAGCGGTTGAGTGAATGTGGTCTGGACTGTGTGTATGAGACTCATTGTGTCAGAGATGCTGTAGAAGGACAGAGTTCCTGCACTGTGATCCACATACACTCCTATTCTCCTGTGATCCACACACACTCCTGTCATACTGTGATGCACACACACTCCTTTTCTCCTGCTGATGGGCTTTACAGGGAGTTTAGTCTCCATGTTATTGTGTCTGAATGCGTAACTGGAGGAAGAGCAGAACAAACTCCAGGACTGGTCATTACGTCCAAACCAACAATCATTAACCGATCCCTTCCTGCTGATGCTCTTATATGACACTGATATATATACAGCACCAAGCACATCTCCACTCCACTCAATCTCCCAGTAACAGCGTCCACACACACTCTCTCTACACAACACCTGCTCATTATGATCAAATCTTTCTGGATGATCAGGATACGGCTGGACTGTGTTAGTGTTAGTAATCACTCTGTTCCTCTCAGACAGACGGAGGCGTTTATTCACTGTGTTCAGATCCAGAGTGAACTGATGGGAATCTGATGGAGAGAAAACACATCAGAATAAGGAATTATGAATCTGTCTGATCTTTTAATATATCTGAACTCTTCATGTTCAATATATCAGCAGTGTCTCAGTACAGTTTACCAGATATCCTGTGCAAAACATCATTTATATGATCAACTCCATATCTCTTCTGTCATATTTTCTTTCATCTTATACAGAAAGAACATGAACACACACAGTGAGTTTTTCTGCTTGTTTTCTTAGTGTCTTACATTGTAGGAAGTCGTTCCTGGTCCTCGTCTTGGGAACAATGTTGGTGGAAGTGACTGTGGAAATCAACAGACATGAAGAGTGTGATTATCATGTCAAGAGAAAATGATCCCTGCATCCGTTCTTAGGACATTTCTAATATGATCTTCTACATGATATGAGATGATGGAGGATCCTTTCTGAGAGCAGAATCTCCAGGACTTTACCTCTGTCAGAGATCTTCTTCAGCTCCTCTTTACAGAAATCCTCCAGTTTGTCTCTCAGCTGAAGGACAGATTCTCTCACGGCATCAAAAAAGGAGAGAGGACTGAAAGGATTGTCATTTACGTCTGTAGATTCAGGAGGAGCTGAGAGAGACTGGAAACTCTACAGAAAACAGAAATCAAAGCTCATCACCTCCACACTTCAGCCAATAACCTGCACTACTGTCAGATTTGTGCGGAAGTCTCAACAGAAAGAAAACTGGACAATCAATTTACTAAATGAGTTAAGTTTTGGATACTTACCACTATATACAGTCAGATTTGTGCAGCTCTGGTTGATCTTTAGGATACTAAAACAATTTTAACATAAATATTTAATTGATTTGCAAGAGATTAATTTATCAACTAATAACATATTAATCATCTACTAATGATCTGTTTGATTATTTACAACATATTTATCTTTTATTAATCATTTATGAACGTACAGTCATGTTTTGTAAATGATTTGTTCAACATTAACTAATAACTTAAATTGAACGTTATTATAAAGTGTTACCCATTATCAAAATCAAATGCATCAGTCATCATCTCAGCTGTAATGCATAAACTGAAATTATAAAATTATAGAGCAAGGTGTCACAGTATAGTCAAAAAAGGAAAGGAGGTGAGGATCTAATTGCAGCACAGGACACAGGTACTAAACACAGCAACAGAAACGTAACTAGTATTTGTTTATGGATTCCCTGGCTCCACCTCTGGCCACCTCTGGAACTGGGGGCTCGAAAGACATAGCCAGATCCAGTGGGAGCAAAGACGAAGGAGGAACCGGAGGGAAACAGGCTGGACGGGACCAGCGAAGACAAAGGAGCCAGGAGGGAAAGGGAAATATTCGGAATCAGAAAGTCCATTAGGCCTAGTAGGACCGGTGGAGAAGAAGAGACCTCAGGGGTGAGAACATAGGCAGGAGTCCATTTCCTCTTCACCCACTGTGAAGGGGGGACCACAGTTGGAGAGTACCAACTCCACATACTCACAGAATATCTCTTGAGGGCCATCCCCAGGCACGCCTCTGTCTGTTCTTTGAGGCCAGCGTGATATAAGGCGCACAGGGAGTCATCTGGGCAGTGCACCATGTGATCTAGACGGAGATCATGGGTGTGATGTGTGACTATGAATTATGAAAATGAAAATCCATTTTATCAGGTTTGAAGATCACCTGAACAGGGGTAAATCCGGAAATCCGGCTTTTCTGACCTGAAAATGATGCTCTCGTGAATCATGCAAATCCTCTTTTGTGCGCGCATGGCACGGGTCGGGTATTGGTAAACATAATGACCGCTCACCGCTGTCAACGTTTTTTGATTCATGTCTTCATGTCACTCCGCAAGTTGTCCATTCATTTGTCACGATGGAACTTCATTCAAAGCAGAGCTCCACCAAAGAGCCTGTACTCGTTGCGGAAGGTTATCTAAAGTGTGCTAAGAATTTTGGACGAATGGGGCGAACTATTTCTTTTCTTGGCTGAAGCCTACAACGGGACAAAATAAATGTAAAGAGAGACATAGTGGAGTTTCTATTTTCGTTTTGACAAGTATAATAAATTCTGTGGTCTACCCCTTACATGACCTGGCAAGTGACATTATTCTAAAACCCATAAGAATAACTCCCCTGACATGGTTAGAAAATACTGCCTCTAGAGCCAGATCCACAACGAGAAAAAGTCATAGCATGATCAGAATAGCCTACGGAAGCCCTGAACCGCAATGAAAAAAAAGAAGAAAGAAATCTGTAAAAAAAAAAAAAAATCTAGCATTTCGAGATTAAAGTCGAAACATTTCGAGATTAAAGTCAAAACATCTCGAGAATAGAGCTTTTGCCGCATTATGGTAGGTGTGCCATATATTTTCCTGCTTTTTTGTCCTTTGCCAATCACACCTATGCCTGAAGCAACTTTGGTGATCATAACTCAAAATTGGTTCCATCAATTTCACCATGATGTAAGAAATCAGAAGGAAATTTGGTTAAAAAAAAGTTTATATTTTCTGGAAGTTTTGAACTGTTCGTTGCACTTGTGGAGTTTGGCAGCTGAATAGTGTATCTCCCAGAAGAAAGAGCTCAGAACATGTTTCCTAAGAGATTTCCAGAGCTGAAATGCATTTATAAGTGTCGTCTATTTTAAAGCAAGATGATCAGATGAGAACAATTATATAACACAACACACAGAATTCCCGACAACATTGCAGTCTCATGCTCAAGTCCACTATGGCCTTGTTTACACTGTCAGTGAAATGTGACCCAATTCCGATTTTTTGCTCATATGTGACTCGGATGTGTTCTATGACAGTGTAAACAGGAAAAAAATGCATGCATTCGGATATTTCGAGATCGGTTTCAGGCCTCATTCATATGTGGAAATAAATCAGATATATATCATATGTGTGCCAATGCGACTGTCATGTAAACAGGCAGATCAGATTTTCTGAGGCATTAGGCAACGTATCCACGGTTTAATGATGAGAGCAACCCCAAAGCGCATCTGCAAAGGGACATATTGCCCGACGAAACGTTGTGTCGTCATAGGAGATGAATGTGGACACACGGTGACACAACATATCAAAGGTTGGCTTGCTCATCCTAAAATTTTGGAGCCCGCCACGATCACATTAAAAGTGCGTATCTATAGCACAAATTTTATTTCTCGTGCCATTTATGCCAAAAATAGTTTTTGCGTGCATATGATACGCCGTTTTTGCGTGCATATGATATGCACTTTATGGCATACCCAAGGGATTTACAGTGCATATCATGCACGCAAAAACAATTTTTGGCATATAAATGGCACGAGAAATAAAATGAGTGGTATAGATACACACTTTCATGAGATCGTGTTGTAGGCCTATGTTCTGAAGCATATGCGCAGGCTGCAATGATGGCCCTTTTCGTCCTCCTCTGCCTCAAAATCATGGTGATGTTTGGCGAACTTTGCATATATCGCAAAGCTAGCATCAAGCATATTTCATGTCTGTCCATTTGTGCAAAAAAAACCTTTAAGTATGCGTGATGTAAACGCATGAATCGGATATTGGTCACAATTGAAAGAATGTGTAAACGGACAGTCAAACAAATCGGATATAGGCAACAAATCAGAACTGGGCATCAAGACCTGCAGTGTAAACGAGGCCTATGATCCTGTTCTTCTAGATCTCTGTTACCTGCAGGAAATGAATGTGATGCTGTGTGTGTGAAAGCTGCTCCAGCTCAGCGTCTCTCCTCCTCAGATCATTGATCTCCTGCTCCAGTCGCTCCAGTCGTCCTTCAGCTCATCTCACTGCAGTCTTTTCCTGATCTCTGATCCGCTGTGTCGCCACAGAGCGGCTTCTCTCAATGGAGCGGATGAGCTCAGTGAAGATCCTCTCACTGTCCTCCACTGCTGTCTGTGCAGAGCGCTGTTACACACACATCACAATCACACAGTGTCTTCAGTGAGTCCTGACTGAGACGTCTCAAACTTCTCTTCTTCTCCAGACTCACCTTATGAGACGCCACAGCCTCTCTCAGCTGCTGAAGATCTTTCTCTCTCTGCTGGATCCTCTGCTGGAACGACCTCTGCGTCTCCTTCAGCTGCTTCTGCACCACAAATCAATAACAGAGATGTCAGTTTATACTGCTGTCACTATATCTGTCAGGGTTATGTCACTTTGGTCTAGTTTATTCTTGGTTTTGTGACAGAGCCCTGACACTCCTGTATTGTCTTGTCTTTGTGTGAGCATACGGTCTCTTGTCTGTGTGCCTTGTTTCATGTTCGAAGTGTGATGTTCGGATTCCGGCACTCATGTTTAGTTTGGTTTCGGTTATGTGTTTCATTCATGCTTTGTGTGTGTGTATTCTGTTGTGAGTGCATTCGCTCGTTCTCGTGCACTCTGTCTTGTTGTGTAGGCATGCGGTTTCGAGTTCTCTCTGGTTGTACGCTCTTCTGTCTGCGTGTGGTGTTGTGTTCTGTCTAGCACGCGATTTATGTATAAAATCATCATGTTAAAAGTTAAATCCAGTAACAGTAGAATAAATATCCAATGGCTGCAGGTTCAAACTTATTAAAGGGATGATAGATTAGTTTCCACCATTGTATATGAATTTACATGAAGCATAAAGCCTCTTTCACACTGCAAGCATAAGTATCATAAAAGTGAAACTGACACAGATGTAAAGCCTCACACTGAGTGTTTCTGCTGCGTAACAGTATTTAATAACGGGCTTATTTAGTAACGGTCATCCCATTTCCATCAGTTTATTTTAGTTCAAGTTTCATTTGAACCATTCAAGTTTATTTTATGACGATGACCAACTCATCGTCTTAATCATACACTCGATTTAATTATATCATATGGAACCGATCCAACCGATATAGATATCATTCCACAAAGTGATGATGTCACTGACCATTACTTGGTAACTTGCATATTACGTACTGCTGTAATATGTCATGCGGCGCCGCGTTATCGACCAGGCAGAACAATCCTTCCATCCACCATAGATAATTTCTCAAATTGCTTATCTAATCTGTCTCAGCTGCTGCCTGAACCCGAACAAACAGATGAACTAGAAGAACTAACTAGCACTATGAGCACCATTCTCTCTAGAACATTGGATGTTGTTGCACCCATTAAATTAAAAAAGGTCAGAGAGAAAATTAAAGCACCATGGTACAATAATACTACGCATGTTCTAAAGAGAGAAACCCGTAATTTAGAGCGTAAATGGAAACAAACAAATTTAGAGGTCTTTAGAATCGCGTGGAAAGACAGTATGTCACGTTATAAAAAGGCCCTAAAAGCGGCCAGGGCTGAGCACCTCCGCAAACTAATAGAAAACAACCAAAACAATCCAAGGTTTTTATTTAACACCGTGGCTAGACTAACAAATAAACAGACGTCACCCGAACAAAATATCCCGTTACAGTTTAGTAGTAATGATTTCATTAACTTCTTCACTGAGAAAATAGAAAACATCAGAACCACAATTGTAAACGTTCAATCCTCAATCGCGCCTTATAATTCAGCCTCAATTATCACCCCGCAAGAACAATTACAGTGCTTTACAACTATAGAACAAAAAGAGTTAAATAAACTTATCACTTCATCTAAAACAACAACATGTTTATTAGATCCTATACCAACTAAACTACTGAAAGAAGTGTTACCTGTAGTGGAAGAGCCTCTCCTCAATTTTATTAACTCATCTTTATCTTTAGGTCATGTTCCAAGAACATTTAAACTGGCAGTTATAAAACCTCTCATTAAGAAACCACAATTAGATCATAATAATCTAGCAAATTATAGACCCATTTCAAATCTTCCATTTATGTCTAAAATACTAGAAAAAGTTGTGTCCGCTCAACTGGGCTCTTTCTTGCAAGAAAATGATATCTATGAAAAGTTTCAGTCAGGATTCAGGCCGCATCATAGCACTGAAACTGCGCTCGTTAAAATCACAAATGATTTACTTTTAGCTTCTGACCAAGGCTGTATCTCAATACTAGTTTTACTTGATCTAAGTGCTGCGTTCGATACTATAGATCACACAATACTCTTAGATCGACTACAAAATTATACTGGTGTTCAAGGACAAGCATTAAGCTGGTTTAGATCATACTTATCTGACCGCTACCATTTTGTCTATTTGAATGGAGAAAAAACGAACATAACTCCAGTAAACTATGGAGTGCCGCAGGGATCTGTGTTAGGCCCTCTGTTATTCTCAATATATATGCTGCCACTTGGAAATATTATAAGGAAACATGGAATTAGTTTCCATTGTTATGCTGATGACACTCAAATATATATTTCATCACGGCCGGATGAAAACGCTAAATTATCCAAATTGACAGAGTGTGTTAAAGATATAAAAGATTGGATGACGCATAATTTTCTTTTATTAAATCCGGACTAGACAGAGGTAATACTTATCGGTTCAAAAAACCGCCCACAGAACCTCTCACAATACAACTTTGACATCGTAGGATGTCCTGTTACTTTATCCTCTACAGTAAAAGACCTGGGTGTTATACTCGATTGTAACCTGTCTTTTGAAAATCATATTTCGTATGTTACAAAAACAGCCTTTTTCCACCTTAGAAACATTGCTAAGCTACGTAATATGCTATCAGTTTCTGATGCAGAAAAGTTAGTTCATGCATTCATGACCTCGAGACTAGATTACTGTAATGCTTTATTAGCCGGTTGTCCTGCATCCTCAATAAACAAGCTACAGTTAGTCCAAAATGCAGCCGCTAGAGTTCTTACTAGATCAAGAAAATATGATCATATAACACCGATTTTATCATCACTGCATTGGTTACCTATAAAGTTCCGTATTAATTACAAGGTATTGCTACTGACTTATAAAGCCCTAAACGGCTTAGCTCCAGTCTATTTAACGGATCTTCTATCGCCCTATAATCCATTGCGCGCTTTAAGATCAATAAATTCGAGGCTTTTGGTCATACCTAGGATATCCAGATCAACCAAAGGAGGGAGAGCATTTTCACATTTAGCTCCGAAACTCTGGAATAGTCTTCCTGATACTGTTCGTTGCTCGGACTCGCTCTCCCAGTTTAAAACTAGATTAAAGACGCATCTTTTCGGCCAGGCATTCATATAATATTGTTAATCTTACAGTTCAAACTACAATCCGGCCTCTAGTTCATAAATGCCAGAGGAGAACTGGCCCCCGACTGAGCCTGGGTTCTCCCAAGGTTTTTTTTTTCTCCATTAGGTCACCTGATGGAGTTTTAGGACACCATTAGGTCACTTGATGGAGTTTTTTCGGTTCCTTGCCACTGTTGCCTTTGGCTTGCTCAGTTGGGGATATTTTGGGGATATTTAATTTTATTCTATCAATCAATAAATTCCACTAGAAACAAACCTTGTTGTATTATTTTATTTTAATTTAATACTGTGAAGCTGCTTTGATACAATCTGTATTGTGAAAAGCGCTATACAAATATACTTGATTTGATTTAAAAACACAGAACTGAAGCCAAAACCTGAAGTAAAGCTATAAATGAGTTTATATGGACTGAGACAGATTTACTGAAAAGAAAGTGTTTTTGTCTGTCGTTGCATTTAACTTGTGTTATTCTTGACAGAGATATATTTTGTCAAACAACCGGTGAATATTTTACATTATTTTATGTTACTTCATCAAAGTCTGTTTTACAAAAGTTTGTGGTGGTGGTGGTAAATATGTTTACGGTACATTTTCACCATATTTTCTGTTAAGTTCAATGCGGAGCACAGAAACGCTCAGCAGTGAATGTCCACTTGCAGCTTCTGTTCACTTCTGCTGATGTCTGCAGTGTGAATGATGTTACCTGATCATATGGGTTCCCATATAAATAATGTCAACTTTATTTCATCAGTGTCTAGTTTAAAGTGCGTACCTGTTTCTCTGTCCTCTGAGCTTCAGCTGATACAGTGTCGTGTTTTTTATGGTTATCCATCATACACAGCACACATATACATTTATGGTCAGTGCGGCAAAAAAACTCAAGGAGCTTGTTGTGTTTCTGGCAGATCATCTCCTGCAGTCGTCCAGTGGCATCTGTCAGATTGTGTCTCTTTCTTTTAAAGAAACTCTCATGTTGTTCAAGGTGATTCTGACAGTAAGACTCCAGACACCCCAGGCAGGACTTGATGGCTTTGCGTTTTCTTCCATTACAGACGTCACACTGCACATCTCCAGCTCCAGCGTAACAGTCAGCAGGAAGTTTAGTCTTCAGTTTCTCCAGCACTTCAGCCAGAATGGTGTTTTTAGCTAAAGCAGGTCTTGGACTGAAGGTCTGTCTGCACTGAGGGCAGCTGTAGACTCTCATCTGATCCTCCTGATCCCAGCGGCCTGTAATACAGATCTTACAGTAACTGTGTCCACAGGGAATGGTCACTGGATCCTTCAGGAGATCCAGACACACTGAACACAGGAACTCATCCTGAGAAACCCTGGCTTCTGCCATTTTACTGCATGAACACAGACACAAACACACAACAGCTCAACTTCACTTCAGTTTCAATTTCTCTGAACAGAAGAGTTTCCTGTTTCCTGGTTCTGTGTTTGAGTGATGTGTGAAAAACATGTGTCTGCAAATCTGTAAAGCAGGTTCCTCACTCCTGGTGTAGTGGGTTTCTGTCTGCGTTGTTTTCTTTTTAATAGAAGAGATCCCACACGATGATGCAGTTGTCATGTGATTTACTCTTGGCTTCTCTCAGTTTCTGTGTCAAAATATAACAGACCCCATCAGACACTTCTAACAAGGAGAATCTCTGGTCCATGCCTCTCATCGCTATGACATCCCGTGAAAGAGAGAGGGCGCCCGGAAATTACAGTCCACCAGCTTTACCCTCACCCTTACACAACATACAGTCAAACCAAAAAATTATTGACACCTTCAACATTTCTCACATTATCAGAGTTTATTTCCTATAGTTTAGAATAAAATATGACAAGAACTCAGAGTTATCAAATCAGTTGATATTTCCCTGGTTTTTGCCATCCTTCTGTCAGATGTCTCACAAATTAATTAGGTTGAATAGCTGTCAACTGTTAAATTTAAGTACACAATTAGATAATACCAATTTAGGTCAACCAATTACCAAACAATGCTTAATTTTGTCCAGTCTGTGGTGTAAAAAGGTCGCATTAGCAATTAAAGAAAAAACACTTGAGCTGAATCATTTTTGGCCCAAATGTTTTACAGATTTTACTGGTGGTCCACTGTATGAAGAATTTTTGGGAATAATGTCATATTGTACTTTATTTTGCTATCCTCCTTACATAAATGAACTGTAGTTTCATACACCCACTAGTATAAAAATAAGGATATATATATATATATATATATATATATATATTATGGCTGGGGGAATTAACGCGTTAATCTTTGCGATTAATTTGAAATGTTTAACGTGTAAAAAAAAAATAACGCAATTAACGCAGCACTTTTTATTTTTTTGCCTCGTTTTAACGATTTCCTGTTGCGGCTGCTATTAAAAAGGCCGAAATATGCCGTCCCGCCTCTCCATGTTCGGCGATCATGTTTCATTCTCGCGCAGCTTTCATGAGTGGGTCTTTTCCGCTCCGTGTGTGCGCCACGCTCCGTGTTCCGTGTGTGTGTGTGTGTGTGTGTGTGTCGGCGGCTCTGTCGTTAACGGCCCAAACGCTTCAATCATGTACCGAGCACTGGAAAAGTAAAGTCCACTCAAATAACGTGAAATTTCTCTGTAGACTTCTTTTTGCTGAGCTGGTATAGTCATGCTGGGCAACAATGGTAAAATGACCTGCTCTGATCACATGCTCTGGTAATAATAGCTTTGTAGGACTATATTTTATTTTGATAATTAGTAAAAAAAAAATTATAATAATAATCTGTTAAATTGATTATGTTGATTGATTATTGAAAAAGAATAATATATTGATATATTGATGTTTAATATTTTAATATAGGGCTATTTTCTGTTCCTTTTTTTCCCCTGTGTTGTTTAATTAGGTGATTCTAAGTTTAAATATTGATGATTACAAGCTTGGGGGAAACGCAATTAATTACAGCAAATTGTGCAATTAATTAGTTAATTTTTTTTAATCGATTCCCAGCCCTTACATATATATATATATGTATATATATATATGTGTATATATATATATATATATATATATATATATATATATATATATATATATATATATATGTATATATGTGTGTATATGTATATATGTGTGTATATATATATATGGTCGGGATGTTCGAGGTGAAATGAGGTGAAGAGAGTGGGATCAAGTACATCATCCCAAGGGATCCAGGAAATGCTCTTCTAGACCGTACCCCTTCCAGTCAATAGCCGCGTTTCCACTGTCGGGCCAGTGCGAGCCAGGGCTTTAAACGGGCCGTGCCGGGCTAATAGCACCGGGCCTGCGTTTCCACTGTCGGGCCAGAAGCCCCAGAGCGCTTGACTAAAACACGCCCGTAACACGCCTCTCTGGAACAACGTCACACTAACCCATCATTTCACCAACAAATGGAAGTTTTATCAGAAAACTAATATAAAAAAATCACTGGAAACAGCGTTGAAAACAAACATGATAAAAGTGGCCGTTTGCTGGCATTTTTGTTGTTTACTTGAATATTTAAAACCCAAGCATCGATGTTTTACCACAGGTTTACAATAAAAAGTGATACATTGATCATAATGAATTAATTTATGTCAAAATTGCACATTAGTCACTCAGAAATAAATTACCGTTAGGTCTATTTCACAAAAGAAAGAGGACACACTTACTTCTTCAGTCACGTATGTTTCTGTTTATCTGGTAGGCCTACAGGACATATTTACATCACATTTAGAAAGAATGATAATTTCTACAAATATATGCCATACGACCTGAGGAGCTTTAGCACTCTCTCGACTCCCATACAGATATTTTCAGTCAGAGAAACAGAGGAAACTCCCGAAAAAAAAGTTGCTTTATTTTATGATAGTCCGGTAAGAGACGAGGCGTAGGCTACTGACAGATAGAATAAAAACATGATTGTGATAGCCTTTATGATTGGTCTGATTTCTTCAAGCGTTCACTATGTTTTTTTACTATGCGTATTTTCAAGCGTTTACTATGTTTACTATGGTAGCCTAATGGTTAGCGAGCATCGTCTTTTGAATCACAAACAGAAGGCATTCAAACATGAACGCGAGTTAAATTATTTTAAAAGTCTTTAATGCTGACAGAATCATCCGGCGCTGCCGTTGTCGTGCCAAGGTACTAGGGACTTTAAGCAACAGCCTCTGTGGAACGGCAATGCCATTCTGGCGTTGTATTGCGCATGCGCGAATTTAACTGCTACTTTGTGACGTTCTACTTTAACGGTCTACTACGGGAGAACAGCTGATTTGCCGGAGTCGCTACAACGTGAGAGATTAGGTAAATAAATGTTATGTTTTATGGCATATGACACTGTAATTGCAGCAGTTTATGATTGTACCACTAGTCTTTTATATAATATGTGTTAAAATGTTTTAAACTTAAGCTAATTTTAACGATTTTTTCCGTTTGTATAAAGATATGTCTGTTGTTAGCAACAACACCTCAGGCAGCATTGAGATTAGAGATGATGTGAAGTGAACAATGTAAGTATTGCATAAACATCCTTCTCAAAATCCATGTTAAATGTATTAAAATTAACTATGCTATTAAAATATTTTTAATTGAGTAAAGTAGATTAACAGATTAGAAATAGATTAATGGATTAGTTATCTATCAAGACTGTTAATTATACTTACTTTTCAAAAATTAGCTATATTTACTTCATGTTTCTTGTTGATTAGAGTCCCTATGTAGTGGAAAGAGCAACATGATGTACTTCTCTGTAGAGAAATCCTGCTCACAGAACCATACAGGTACAAAAAGGGCAGTGTTGACAAGGGCAAGGCCTGGTCAACTATAGCAGACACACGGAATTGCTCTCAAGAACCCAAATTCAGAGTTATGCAGAGGTCAGTGAGGAAGAGATTCAACTTGATTCAGACGAAATACAAGGCCAGAAACAATAAAGACGAGAAGAGCAGTGGAACATCTGCAGAAATAACAGAACTTGATGAACTAATTGAAGAAATAACAGAGAAAGAAAGAGCAGCTGAGGAAAACAAAGGGAGTGATGAGAGTACGAGGAAGTTAGAGACGGACAGGGCCAAAGCAGAAGAGGCAAGGAAGAAGGCCATGGAGAGGGTTAGCCAGACCAACAGGAGGCTTAGTGAAGAGGGAGAGGACTGGACAAACAACAAACGTAGGAGAAGGAGTGGGAATGACACCATTGAGTTTTTGAGGGAGAGAAGCCAGACTGAGAGGGTTCTAAGAGAAAAGGAATTGGAATTGAAAAAAATACAGGTTGAAGAGCAAGCAAAAGCAGCACAACAAACACAAAAGCAGATGAGTGACATGATGCAACTAATGCAACAACAGCAACAGCAAATGCAGGCAATGCAGACTATGCTACTTCAGCAACAGCAAGGGCAAGCATTACTGTGATGAAATAACAGGAGGATGCAAATTGCAAGTAAACTCAGTTTATTAAAGATGGTCAGAAAAAGACACAGGCCGGAGACAAACACTCAGGTGGTGATGAAGCAGGGACGAGATGGCGATCCGGTGGTGGTGCGGTGAACTGCGTGCTCGAGTGAAGACAACCAGGAACCGTGGAACATCAAACGACACGAAGAACTGACGAAATCCAGAACGAAGAATCTTAGCAGACGAGGCACAGGAACAGGACACACACCGAGGAACAACCACAACGATCTGACAACATGAGAGGGAATTTACTGGGCATATAAAGGGAACTGAGATTGGTGACAGCTGGAGACACTAATCAACACAACGAGTAACCACACCCACACAATTACATTCACACAGACACCTCAGCATGAGACAGCCGATTCATGAACCGTGACAGTACCCCCTCTCCTAGGAACGCCGCCTGGCGTTCCCAGACACCCTTACCTGTCGATTGTAATCATCGATAAGGGAGTGATCCAGAATGTCTCTAGCAGGAACCCAACTTCTCTCCTCCGGACCGTAACCCTCCCAGTCCACCAAGTACTGAAATCCGCGTCCCCTCCGTCTCGAGTCCAGAATGCGATGTACCGAATAAGTAGGTTCCCCATCTACGAGTCGCGGCGGGGGGGGAACCGGGGCAGGCGGATTAAAGTGAGAATAAAACACAGGCTTGATTTTGGATACATGGAAGGCGGGATGAATTCTCCTGTACGCAGGAGGGAGTTTGAGACGGACTGTCACCGGACTAATAATTTTGGTGACAGGAAACGGGCCAATGAATTTGGGAGCTAACTTGTTAGACACGGAGCGGAGCGGAATATTCTTTGTAGAAAGCCACACTTTTTGACCCACGACGTAAACGGGAGGCTTTGACCGGTGGCGATCGGCCTTGGCCTTCATGCGCCCCCCTGCTTGGAGTAGAGTCTCACGGGCTCTAGTCCAAGTATGGCGACACCTCTGGACGAATGCGTGAGCGGAGGGGACCGCGACCTCGGATTCCAGACTAGGAAAAATTGGTGGCTGGAAACCTAAACTACACTTAAAAGGCGAGAGGCCCGTGGATGACACTGGTAACGAATTGTGGGCGTACTCCACCATAGAAAGCTGTTGGCTCCAGGACGACGGATTCTTGGCAACCAAACATCGCAACATTCTCTCGAGGTCCTGGTTGGCTCGTTCAGACTGACCATTGCTCTGGGGGTGATAGCCCGAGGACAGACTGACCGTGGCCCCCAGTAACTTACAAAATTCTCGCCAAAATTTGGATACGAATTGGGAACCTCTGTCAGAGACCACGTCCATCGGGAGGCCATGTAACCGAAAGACGTGATCTATGACTGTGACCGCTGTCTCCTTGGCTGAAGGTAATTTGGGCAAGGGGATGAAATGTGCCGCCTTCGAGAACCGGTCCACTACGGTTAAAACAACCGTCATGCCCTTGGAGGGCGGGAGGGCGGTGACAAAATCTAGAGCGATATGGGACCAGGGTCTTGAAGGGACAGACAGCGGTCGAAGTAGCCCATCTGGGGGTTGGTTAGATGTCTTTCCAGTGGCACAGACTGAACAAGCCAATACAAAATCGTGAATGTCGCGAGCCATTAATGGCCACCAGAATCGTTGTTTAACCAAAAAACTGGTTCGCGTTACTCCTGGATGACAAGCCACGTTGGAGCAATGACCCCATCGAATAACGTCGGACCGTAACCCCTCCGGAACAAACAAACGACCCGGTGGGCAACCAGGCGGAGGCGTTACCCCTTCTAGGGCTGTCTTGACCCTCGATTCGACCTCCCATACTAGAGTGGAGACGACAATCTTCTCAGGTAAAATACACTCGGGAGTCACCGGGCGTTCGGAAGGATCAAAAATACGAGATAAAGAATCGGGTTTGATGTTTTTGGAACCCGGGCGGTACGAGAGAACAAAATCAAAACGTCCGAAAAAAAGAGCCCACCGAGCCTGCCTGGAGTTGAGTCTTTTAGCAGATCTGATGTATTCAAGATTCTTATGATCGGTCCAAACGATAAAGGGTACCCCCGAACCCTCTAACCAATGACGCCACTCCTCCAACGCTAACTTGACCGCCAACAACTCTCTGTTACCAATGTCATAATTACGTTCGGCAGGCGACAGTCGATGAGAAAAAAACGCGCAGGGATGCATCTTGTCGTCTGAGGAAGCGCGTTGTGAAAGAACTGCTCCTACTCCCACCTCTGACGCGTCGACCTCCACCACGAACTGACGTGTGGGATCAGGGGTGACAAGAATGGGCGCCGAAACGAAGCGACTCTTAAGTTTGGTGAACACTGCCTCGGCAGTGTTCGACCACCTGAACGTCGTTCGGGGGGAGGTCAAGGCAGTCAGAGGTGCGACTAGTTGGCTGAAATTGCGAATAAAACGCCGGTAAAAATTGGCGAATCCCAGAAACCGCTGTAGGGCCTTACGGGAATCTGGACTTGGCCAATCTACCACAGCCTTAACCTTGTCAGGATCCATGCGCACTCCCTCAGAAGAGATGATGTACCCTAGGAAGGGAACAGACTGTGCATGAAACGCGCATTTCTCCGCCTTGACAAAAAGCCCATTCTCTAACAATCTCTGGAGCACTCGTCTGACGTGTTGAACGTGTTCCTGGAGAGACGAAGAAAAAATCAATATGTCATCCAGGTAAACATATATGAACCGATCAACCATGTCTCTCAACACGTCATTAACGAGTGCCTGGAAAACCGCTGGACTGTTGGAAAGCCCGAAAGGCATAACCAAATATTCAAAGTGTCCTCTAGGGGTATTAAAAGCGGTTTTCCATTCATCCCCCTTCCTGATGCGAACCAAATGATATGCATTACGTAAGTCCAGTTTCGTGAAAATAGATGCTCCCTGCAACCTCTCAAAAGCTGAAGACATCAACGGCAAAGGATAAGAATTCTTTACCGTGATGTTGTTCAGCTCTCGGTAATCAATGCAAGGTCGCAGAGAACCATCCTTCTTCCCAACGAAAAAGAACCCCGCCCCCGCAGGAGAAGAGGAAGGTTGGATGAACCCAGAGGCTAGAGAATCAGAAATATATTTCTCCATGGCCTCCCTCTCGGGAACAGAAAGAGAGTAAAGTTTGCCCTTAGGCGGAGATTTACCTGGCAGTAGATCTATCGCACAGTCATAGGAACGATGCGGAGGAAGAGAAGCAGCACGAGACTTACTGAACACCTCCTTCAGGTCGAGGTACTCCGCGGGCACGTTTGACAAATCCGCTGCCTCACTCTGAAACACAGAACCAGACACAGAAGGACAGGCAGACAGTAAACAAGACTCATGACAGTGGTTACTCCAAGTGGAAACAGTGTTAGTGCTCCAGTCGACACGGGGATTGTGTTTGGACAGCCACGGGTGTCCCAAAACCACTGGTGCAAGTGGTGAGTCCATGAGGTGAAATGAAATGAGTTCCGAATGATTGCCCGAAGTGATGAGGGTGATGTTTTCAGTAGAATGAGTAATCCGGGGGAGTTCTTGACCATTGAGTGCGTTGACAGTAATGTGACGTGAGAGAGGAGTGATGGGAATCTGAAGCTTCAGTGCTAGTTTTAAGTCCATGAAATTACCCTCTGCTCCCGAATCCAGTAGTGCGCTGGTGCTGTGCGTCGATGTTCGCCATCTCAGTCTTACCGGGAGGAGGGTCGATGATGGTGATGAGGTCTTCTCGGCGGAGATCCCACCCGATAGTAGCCTCATACTTACTATCGGGCTTGCCCCTTTTACCGGGCAGGCATGGATGTAATGGCCCGCCCGGCCACAGTAAAGACAAAGTCCTTGGGATCTCCGCCTTTCCCTCTCCTCCCGGGAAAGCCGAGCTCTCCCCACCTGCATGGGCTCATGGTCGAATGTGGGGCTGACCGCGCTCGCGCCGCCGGGTTGATGGTCCTCCGTGCTGGGCTGTGGGCGACTGGTACGCGTTAATCTGGTCACACGATTCAGACGAGCGTCAACTCTTAACGCCAGTTCCACCAATCCATTGAGGGTCTCGGGTAAGTCCAGGGCATAAATCTCCTGTTGAACGCGGTCAGCCAGCCCATGCAGGAACATATCCCACTGCGCCTCCTCGTTCCAACGGCACTCTGCGGCCAGGGTGCGGAACCGGATAGAAAAGTCCGCCACCGAGCCTTCTCCCTGTCGCAGTTCGGCGAGTAATCTGGCCGCCTCCTTACCCGCCACTGCACGATCGAATACTCTCCTCATCTCCTCGGAGAGTGCCAGGAACGAGGTGCAGCAGTTGTCTCCGTTCTCCCACACCGCCGTTCCCCAAAGCGCTGCTCTCCCTGACAGCAGGGTCAACACAAATGCCACCTTAGCCTGTTCGCTCCGGAACGTGCGTGGCTGTAGAGCGAAATGCATGGAACATCTCGTGAGGAACGCTCTGCAAAACTCCGGCTCGCCGGAATAACCCTCGGGTGTGGGTAGGCGTGGCTCTGGGCTGTCTGCTGCAGCAGGCGCTGGTGGTGGGGGAACGGACGGCGTGGGGGGCGCAGTGGGAGTCCGTAGAAGTTGTACCTGTTGGGTGAGCTCGGACACCTGCTTCACGAGTGCTTGCACCGCCCGACCTGTGCCCGAGATGCTCTCCTCTTGCTGGTCCATACGTGAGATACTGTGAGCGATGAAATCGTTGATCTGGGACGGGCTTGCTGCATCCATGATCTGGTCAGATCGTTCTGTGATGAAATAACAGGAGGATGCAAATTGCAAGTAAACTCAGTTTATTAAAGATGGTCAGAAAAAGACACAGGCCGGAGACAAACACTCAGGTGGTGATGAAGCAGGGACGAGATGGCGATCCGGTGGTGGTGCGGTGAACTGCGTGCTCGAGTGAAGACAACCAGGAACCGTGGAACATCAAACGACACGAAGAACTGACGAAATCCAGAACGAAGAATCTTAGCAGACGAGGCACAGGAACAGGACACACACCGAGGAACAACCACAACGATCTGACAACATGAGAGGGAATTTACTGGGCATATAAAGGGAACTGAGATTGGTGACAGCTGGAGACACTAATCAACACAACGAGTAACCACACCCACACAATTACATTCACACAGACACCTCAGCATGAGACAGCCGATTCATGAACCGTGACAATTACTTAGCCTCATTGAAAATTTGTCAAAGAAATGATTGTTATTCTTTTGCAATTAAAAAACATTTATTTGTGATTTCATTCATAAAACATTTCAATGTATAAATCCTTCTATTAATAATAAAATATAAAATCTGTTAAGGGCAATTCCACGCAAAACTGTCACATCCATAACGCCAACTCAATAACATGGCATTGAGTTGGCGTTATGGATGTGACAGTTTTGCGTGGAATTGCCCTTAACAGAAAATAGCATATTTTTAATAACATGTTGTTAGTAGCCTATACTTTATTACTTTATGTATATTGTGTATTTGTGTAAACTAACTACATATGTATACTATATTTTTGTTAATAATACAATAAAAATGTGTTATTATAAAATGTCTCATTCTTTTTAAATACAATTCTGGTTTTATATTGTGTGTTTGTATACTATGTTATATTTATTTATTTTTATTTTAAATTTATTTATATATACATAGGCCTACATAGCACAGTGTAGTTTTGCATGTATGTGTTACCTCATGAAAAATAGTCACGAATGTGTGGATGATCCAAGTTAAAAAACTGCAATGTCTGATTACCGTACAGACAAGTTAGTGCATTTCTTAACAAAGCAGATACAACATACAATTTTCCAACACTACTCAAACCAATTTTTTTATTCTTTTTGAAGTCCATGAACTTGAAGTAGTTTGCTATGTCCCCAAACAACCACTCCACAGACACTCTGACTTCACTCATTCGTTTGTTGTATTCCATCATTTGAGGGGTGAGATGAACATGTCGAAATGGGGCTTGCAGATGCACACGCAGTGGGTATGCTGGGTCCCCATACACACACATTGGATGGCCATCTACAGAGATGGCATGACGTTGCAGCAATGCCAACAGCCCAGATTCTGCCAGCATTCCAGAGTCATGCTTCTTTCCCTCTGTTAAAATATATTTTTAAATTTAAATTTTTTTTTATTTTATTTTATAAATTTTAAAGGGAATGACAATGTTTCCAATAGATGGTAAATTATTCAGACATACCTACAGGGCCGTACAGATGGGCAATCAAACCATTAGGAATGGCTACAGCCTGGTATTTTAGACTGTGGATGTGTTTGTGTCCATTATATAGGATCCTCTGTGTTACACCTGGTCTGGCAATGGGTCGTACAGTGCCATCAATAAACCCAAAGCAATTATCCAGAGGGGCTCCCATTTGGAGGATGCAGTCAGCATATGTTCTCAATGCTACAGGGTTCAGTATGTTTTCATTCCACTGCGTTATCCTGTGATGATGTGCAGAATATATATAGTCCAGCACGGAGTTTGTGGCCATGCACAGGACTGGGACTTGTCGGTGACCAAACCTTTGCATCATGTCACTGTACCGGCAAGGGTATGCCAGCCTCTTAAAGGAGAACTCCGGTCAATTTTAACATTGAGCTCATTTTGTTGTAAATTTGGAGTGCTGTCAATACAGAGAACAACGACAAAAATCAGTGTTGCCTACACCGTGTTATCCTCTTTTTAAAATTTGCACCCTATTGACTTCAATGGAGCATATTTTAAACCTGCTTTTACCCTCTTAACATCCTTGATGTGTCATTACAAGTGCCCAGCCAATGTGAGTGATTCCTTTAGAGTTAACACGGGTGAATCTGACTGCAGTAGATGTGAAAGATATGTATAAAAATGAAGTTAATTCGGCCAGAGCTCATACCTGTATTTACATCCTGTTTTCGGTTGAAGTCCAAAGTAGTCGATTGTCGAGTTCACGCGCGTGATCATAGGTAACTAAACATACGCGCGTGAACTCGACAATCGACTACTTACATACCTACAGCAAACCTACAGCTACAAATAGACTCGGCGCCGAAACACGTGCTTCACTGCTCGTGATGCTCCTGCTTGACGCTCACGCGCTTCTCCTGCTCCCGTTGTCAATGCACTCATTGATTAACATGCATGGCGAAAAAAAATACGCGCTTGCGGTCTGAACAGACGTAATTCACGAGATCTCCTATGCGTGTTCCGTGTGCACGTGTGATGCTGATGTTGCGCAATGTTAATCATGCGGCGCCCGAGTGCATTTGACCAGCATAAAATCGGCTTTTGTCAGACTGACCGGCCGGTCACCGATCACGGCCGATCACGTGAAAATCGGCCAATTCCGGTCACCAGCCGATCAATCGGTGCATCTCTATTCACGAGAGCATCATTTTCAGGTCAGAAAAGCCGGATTTCCGGATTTACCCCTGTTCAGGTGATCTTCAAACCTGATAAAATGGATTTGCATTTTCATAATTCATAGTCACACATCACACCCATGATCTCCGTCTAGATAGCATGGTGCACTGCCCAGATGACTCCCTGTGCGCCTTATATCACGCCGGCCTCAAATAACAGAGGATGGCCCTCAAGAGATATTCTGTGAGTATGTGGAGTTGGTACTCTCCAGCTGTGGTTCCCCCTTCACAGTGGGTGAAGAGGAGGAGGATCCCTAATAGGGTGGTCCCGGAGCTAGCACTCATTGACCTACGCATTCTGGAATGGACTCCTGCCTATGTTCTCACCCCTGAGGTCTCTTCTTCTCCACCGGTCCTACCAGGCCTAATGGACTTTCTGATTCCGAATGTTACCCTGGCCCTCCTGGCTCCTTTGTCTTCGATGGTCCCACCCAGCCTGTTTCCCTCCGGTTCCTCCTTCGTCTTTGCTCCCACCGGATCTGGCTATGTCTTTCGAGCCCCCAGTTCCAGAGCAGTGCTGGAGCTAGACTTAGAAAACAGGGGTGGGCAAAGTATTATTTTGGGGGGTCAATATACAAAGTGTTCAATTACACTAAAAATAAATTATTTTCCATAAAATGTATATATAGATTAAATTAAAGTTGTTTATATATATGTATTAAAGGAGAACTCCGGTCAATTTTAACATTGAGCTCATTTTTTTGTAAATTTGGAGTGCTGTCAATACAGAGAACTGCATTTTTCTTCTGTGACGTAATTTACTTTTATAATATGTTTATAGTAAAATTTACCGCTAGTGTCCAGTGGTGATGCTCATTTATAATTCCACAATGATTTCGTACTCCAGGGGTTTAATCTAAAATTGAACAAAACATATTGTGGTAATTGAAGTCTCCATAATCACTGCTGTTATTAGACATGATGTGAATTATTCACAAAATAAAACACTTGATGATAGGCCATCGATCTGTAGCTACACTCACTTTTTGTGTAGGCTATGACCCATTTATTTAAGTGCGCGGGCATTATTAAATGGTTTTGATAATAATTCACCATGGAAGGGGGAGGGGGGATTCAAAACAATTTAATATCCAAAGGCTGTTTGCTTTATGAGTGAAACGGTATGGTCGTCTTTGCTTTTCAGTAACTTATGACATTGTCAATTCAGTGCAATGAAGTTCAATCGTTAGCCTATAGAATAAAAGCATTTATTTTGATATATGTGCACGTGATAGCTGTCTTTGCTAAACCTCGTAGATAAAACAACAACAGTAAAACGATAACTTAAATAATTTACGTGTTATAGTTTAATTTACTTTGGTCAAACAATCCACGGCCACCTTTATTGCTGAATGCGTGTGCGCTCCCGCGACCGAGGATACACTTCCTTTCAGGGGTAAGTACCTTGGCACGACACCGTCTCCCGACTCAGGTGAACTCCGCCTCTGTTCGTAACCACTCCTCTAGCCCGAGCTGGCCCGCTTTGACCCAAGGTATTCGACGGGCCAGAAATCCTGGCCGTTGGCCCCGAGTAAGCCCCGATCAAGCCCCGGAAGTGACAGTGGAAACGCGACTGGCCCTGGCACGCACTAGCACGGCCCGGCCCTGGCCCGACAGTGGAAACGCGGCTAATGAGGTACTCCAGACGGGGTCCCCATCATCAAGAGTCGAGGATGGCCCGTACCTGATAGATGGGTTCTTCTTCGACGAGCGGGAGGAGGAGGCACCACTTCTTCACCCGAGACTGTGGAGGAAGGTAACACAGGGTCAGTGAAAGGCATAAGAAGGGACACATGGAATGATGGAGAAATGCAAAGATTTGAGGGTAGGTTTAATGCATACCTGTCAAGTATCCCGTTTTGGCCGGGAAAGTCCCGTATTTTACCCTTCTTTCCCGCCGTCCTCCCGTATTAGTATTTTCCCGTAAATCTCCCGTATTTTAACCTGCGTTATTAAAAAATAATAATACCCGGGCAGAGTTAAAAAAAAATACATTCCCAATCTGAACTCTACTGTAGGTGGCAGTTGTCGCGAGGTTAGTGTGTGAGGTCAGATGATGAGTGATAACGCGAAAAATAAAAAAATCAGAGACGGATGGCACTCCTGCCAAAAACCCAAAACCCTCATGTAAATACCGCGATCAGTGGGACAGCGAATTTACTTTTCTGAAGAGGAGCAAGGTGGGGGACAGTCACGCGTTTTGTAACTGCGACTTTAGCATCTCACACGGGGGAAGGAATGATGTAGCCTATGTCAACACGAGAAATCCGCCAAGACAAGCCAGCCCCACGTCCAGGACATTGGCTGCATCTGACACCTGGTACAGCTGGCTACTGGATGTGGCATCAGAGCAGCCCAGGTACCAGTGGAAGACTATGGGAGATACACATAGTTCGAATTACAGGGGGTACTATACCCCCAATGAAGACCCAGTACCCCCCAAAGGGACAGAAATATCAGTTTTGGAGGGGGGTCAGATAATTTTTCTGATATTGTGAAAAAAATATAATTATTGTTACAATACAAGTCAACTCCTATTTCCACTGTAGGAACATTTTAATGTAAAGCGATGAGAACGACTTCAACTTCTCAAGCAAGTCGAGGATGTCAATGTCAATGTTGAATGACAATGTTGACAATGTTGAATGTCAATGTTGAAAATCGAGTGTCAATGTTGAATGACAAAACGCTAGTTTCATAAAGTATCATTCTTTTCAACATTCCTTATTTGTATATTCAAAAATATTTAAAATAATCTAATTTAATAGTTATAAATTTTCAATGTAAATTATTTAATTTTATTGGTAACAATAGTGTCTAATTATTTTAAATGAATATATTTATCAAATTTAAGAATTTGAAATGAAACATGGAGCATACATTTAATAAAATTATGGGAAAATGCCCTTTATAAAGGTACAAAAAATTATTCTGAGTGTTTTCAAACAGTGATGTAATGAAATATTGACAATTTATGCTTGAAGGGAGTAAAGCCTCTGTTTAGGCTATTAAGGAAATGTAATTTTGCCAAAAGAAAAACTATTATTTTAAATAAATGTTCATTTTAAATCAGCTTACTTCAGTGTGATATGTTACCATATTATCATGCTTAATACTGAGAATTTGAATAATTGTAATGTGATGATCAGATGCAGATAGCTAAATCAAAGAATATAGGCGGTTTGCGGGTGGATTATCTATTTTTAACAGTGGATTCGGGTGACTCAAAGTGCACCAGATTAATTAATCAAATTTACAAAATTTTCTTCCGGGGGGGCATGCCCACGGACCCCCCTAGAGATACCCAAGCTCCACCAACAAAAAAATATGGGAAACACATTAGGCTATATGATGATCTACAAAAAAATAAATACACATGTAATTATCTTAGAATTAAAATACATTATTATGATTTTACCACCTCTGCCTCGTTTTGAGCCAGGAAAAACCCTGAAATAGGCAATAGGCTTCTTGTAAAGGTAGTACTTTTACTAGTAATATGGTATTTCAGTGCACTTAACTTCTAAATTGTAGTTTACAAGTGGTTGACAAGTGGTGATTTTAGCTTTCTTGTACACCTGTCTTAAAATGTAAGGGATACTGGAGGTTGGTTGGGGTGGTGGGACTGCTCGCGGTGGGTGCTGGAAAATTTCCCTTATTTTCAAATCCAAAACTTGACAGGTATGGTTTAATGCAATTTACCAAATAAACCAAATAAAGTTGAAATATGATTTTATTTATTGACATTATATTCTGGGGAAAAACTAATATGGAATAAGATGGATATATTGTGATACTGATTCACTTTTATTTAATATATTAAACCACACATTTTATTGTGATCTACATTTTTTTCAATGAGTTTGACATTTTTAAACATTGTTTCCCATTTTTTTCTCTCTCTATTTTATCCATGATTGAGACAATCACAAATGCTCTGACAGATGCCTTTATTTTTATCTAATTTTAATTAGTTTTTTTATGCGTGTGAACGGAACTTTTATTTTGGTGTGTTAGTATTGCGTCATAAGGCTGCGCCGCGCTCGGCATCTGGTGATTCTGCTGAAGGGATTCAGGTTTGTGTTTTTAATCATTTGAAGTGTTTACACCAATACAACCCGGTCGTACAATTACATAGAGAACTTAGAAGTGAAATAATTATTTCTGAATGTAACATTGCAATGTATATAATAGTATTAATGGACATTGTTTTGCATGAGTAAAGCGCATGAATAACAGAAAAGCTGCGTCTCAGTTTGCTCCCCATATCGTCAATCAGTTTATCGTATAAATGAATTCAGTCACTAGCCAGGTTTCCATCCTTGTTAAGGATTTTCTGCGACAAACATTTTTGCGCTTCAAAATGTTTATGTAAATGCCATTTATGACATTGATGTTATTTCTCTTGTATTCTTTTACCATTTAACATTAGCACATACATTCTATATCGATACTTCAAATGTTAGCAGTAGTTTGGGAACAATTTTTGGCAAGAAAATCTGCTTTAACGCAAATAAATATGTTGTCACGACAGATTTAGCCTGTTACATGTGTTCGTGTTTTTGCTCCCGGTAAAGGTTCGTTTCTCTGTAGTTTAAATGTGCATTGATAATCTATTATTATTATATTATTAAACTGTATCGAAAATAATTTTCATACTGTTGGTATTTGTTAAAAACAAGATTATCCTAATTAATTATCCTAACATCTTAAAGATCATTCATTATTTTTGGAACTTTGTCTAGCATTTTCTTCCTGATTAGGCTAATGTACGAAAATTATTGAAATTAAGTTTTAAATTGTCAATAAGTTAAATTAAAGGGTCACGACACCCCCCTCTTTCAGCTCAAGTCTAGCTCACAATCTTTTTGAAAAATGCAGAGCCATAGAGAGAAAAGAGTTGCGACACTCCCATAGACCTC
This sequence comes from Abramis brama, assembly GCF_963993115.1. NCBI lineage: Eukaryota > Metazoa > Chordata > Actinopteri > Cypriniformes > Leuciscidae > Abramis > Abramis brama. The sequence goes on from NC_139966.1 coordinate 13,322,115, forward strand.
CGTTGTAAAAAATGGCGGCGCTTTCAACCGCCTACTTCCGGGATTTGAAGATCGGAATAGTTTCAAACACTGTCATTTGGGCGTTGGACACCATTCACTTACATTGCTGCGCGTCGAGTTGTTCCAGAGTTAAGTTGCTGAAATATCGACCTCTTTTGAATTGTCAACTGTCTATATTGTTTCAGAGGCCCTTTGCGATGCTTATACTGGTCTTCATTTGTACATGCACAGCGTAATTATTTATATTTTATGTTGGTTGTTTCAACCAATTTTCAAGCACTGCCTGCTAGCTAGTTAGCTAGCGTGACTTCGTCAGCTAAGAGTTCGGTAATGAATCGCTGCCACCTTCATAGCAACTTTTATTTAATTAAATTTTTTGGGATATACTAACTTTTCATTATGTTTTATTGTCTTGAGTGAAGCGGCTTGTGAAAACAATGCTGGACCTCTAGGATTGTTATGGCCATCACCAGTCCTGTCTGTTTCACCTGCCCCTGGTTTTTGTTTTTCTTGTTCACACACACTCACACAAGCACATTTTTGTTGTCTGTCATTGTTTAATAAAAAAATGTTTATTTGAAAACCTTCATTTGTATCAGCCATGCTTAAATTCGTTTTTAATCTGTTATAGTTTTGATAATGTGTATGGCTTAATCTTAAAATAATATTCTTAGTCTTAACATGATCATGTTTCACGTTGTGGTCCTGGGGGTGGCCACTTTCATCAGAAGAAGTGAGCTATAGCTTCTAAGCGATTTCTGAACGGACCGCCACGGCAGACCTCTTTGCGTGATCACGAAGGTACAAGGTCTAATGGCTGAATCCAAATTTATAAACAAAATCACGGGAATCAATAGCCTAATACAGCCCAGTTGTGCTAAAATAAATATCATGAGACGTCCATCATCAGATGAATGATATGGAAAAGTTAAGTTAGAGCCACTAAAGCCAGTGCTACTACCCATGCGAACATGAACACTAAGCTTTTCCCTCCAAAAATATAGCCTAAAACTTATCTCCAAATGCAAAACTGACATTAACAAAGTGCAATAATGCAATAACAGCTGAAAAAGTACTTGGGTGTGTGTTTTATTTTATATTTACCGTTCAGTAATGCAATCGCTGCTGTCTGTCCCATAGAAGAACATGACAGCCAGCGTATGTTTTGGAACTATTGGGGCTTACATGAACCACGTGACAGCCATAGCGGCGACATCAAAGAGTGTCGCAACTCTTTCTCTCTATGGCTCTGGAAAAATGCAACTTAATTGGGCGTGGTGGCTGTGAGAAGAAGGGAGGGGAGAGGGTGTGGTATGGCACGGCAGGGGAGAGGGGAGGGGGGAAACTGTCATCGACTGTCACTAAAAATCAGTGGTAAAACGTGAGGAAATGCTAGATTTTTTTATAGCTGGCAAAGTTATAGTCTAATGAAATACACTGACACCTTATAATTGTATTTAAAACATATAAATGCACATGTATATGTATAATTATGTCATTATAAAATATATATTTGTTTATATACACACTATAAATGCATATATTTGAAAATAAATAAAAAAATCGCTTAAAAAAAAAAAGTTCAGTAGCCTACATAGCCTAGATCTACGCGCCCCCTAAACCCACATAATAAAGATGTACAGTGACATAGAAATTTGCACAAATTAAGCATACGTTCCATACAATTGAGGTATTATCGAAATATCTAAATTTTAATAACGAGTGATTTAACAGAAGGCAAGTAAAACGGTCAGGGTTACATTTTAGACACACACACACACACACACACACCTCTGAAGCGATAGAAAAGTCCTCGGGACCGCATCACTCGCAAGACGAAACCTGCATTGGTGTACAAGGCCGAAGTCCACCATTCTCCCGTTGAATGGTTGCTACACACTAGGGCTGGGCGATTTAAATCGTGAGATTGTTATGCGCATCTCGTCAGTAAAGCCGGTTCCTTGATTAGTAGCAAATCGCCATCACCTGCTTTCAGATGGAGCGGCATTTACTACAAAGAGCCGTAGTTAACTGACAAGCTGAGCCATATCGCATTAAAAATCGCAGGCGATACGTCTATCATTAACGATAATTTACATGTAATGTACAAAATTCAATAATAAATTCAATAATATATAGAATAACTAAACAAACTGCTTGTATATTTTATGCTCTTAATTTGTAGTGCTAGTTTAGTGTGTGTTTAGTCTAATCAGATCATTTAAGTCCATTAACTCTCACTCTCTGACTCTCTTACCAGTGAACTGAACTACTGAACTAGATCTGATTGAGACGCACTCAGATAATTAGTTTGCATTTATTTTCTTCCTTTATTTTTTCTCATCTAAAACAGGACAAAGTATCCAAACACACAGAAAAACTCCTGATGAAGCGACTGAGATCCATGTGACACACTATTATAAAGATGGCGCTTATTAAAGAGGAGAGTGAAGACGTGAAGATTGAAGAAACATTCAGAGTGAAACATGAAGAAACTGAGGAACAAACAGGTCAGTTTCATTCTCAAAGCTGAACTCAGCCATCTGATCCTTATTTAAATGTCCAGCTCTACAGAAATGAGTGATATATTTTGAAGAATCACTGAGAGCGAATTTACATTCTATTCCATAACATGTCAAATGAAATCTTATGTATCATAGAAATAGTCTTTCTATGGTCCTCACCTCCACGAGTTTGATGAATTGACATGAAAATTGAAGGGTTAGTTCACCCAAAAATGAAAATTGTCATTTAATCCCCTTCCAAAACCAAATGAAGAACACAAATTAAGATATTTTAAATGAAATCTGAGAGCTTTCTGTCCATCCATTGACAGCTACGCAACTACCACTTTGATGCTTCAAAAAGTTCATAAAGAGATTGTTAAATGAATCCATATGAATTGAGCGGAAGAACAGACATGATCATAATATGATGAATTGAATTTAGTCTTTTGTTCACATAGTATAGGCTAAACATTCATCCACTCACACATCAGTTGTGGTGAACAGTAAAGCATGTTCGCTTGACGTGCGAGAACCAATGGGGTTCATTCTTGTGTGTTACGCAACGCGTTTAACATCGTAATATACATCTTATACATAATTTACCCGCTATATTGCTCAATATACCCGATTTTCCATACATGCTAAAGGCCGCCGGCACACACATATATATATATATATATATATATATATATATATATATATATATATATATATATATATATTAATTATAATTATTAATTATGTTATGTTTTTCACTCTTGATGTTTTAGAGTTTCACCCCTTCATTGCTGAGCACTTTTTTTCTGCATCGTGGCCGATTTGTAGAGAATTTTTGTGTTTTTGTCAATTTCCCATTCATTTCCTATGGGGGTCATTTTTGACCGAAGACCAAAATCGTGACTAATATTTTTACGACCACTTAGCATGCTCGGATCATGAACTCAATTTTTTTGTGTGTTCACATACCTAATGCCAGAAAAGTCACCAAGTTTCGTAACATTCCGATTAAGCTGTGATTTTTAAAAACCATCAGAGGGTTAAGCTCAGGTCGGTGAAGGCTCTTTAGCAAACCCTGGTCTAACTTACCTAGCCCTGTACTCACTGTGGGATTAATGCAGAACATGTACTGTATATATAAAGTACGTGGGAACTTACTATTTCGCCTATAGCTAATCCATTTTGTAAGCCATAATCCGTTTCTCGTGAAGAATGTAGATGAAGTAGCCTATACATCTGATTTGGCGATTGAAACACGATGTGTAAATTAACGTTATTCCCCTCAGATGGATAGCTAGATAGATATCAGGGGCCGTATTACAGGAAGAGTCTAAGATAGGATTTTCCCCAATTGGTATTACCGAAGCAAATACTAAATAACTTTAGGAATCCTATCTTGCTTCATCCTATGTTATTTCAGGTTAGGAAATCCTAACATCGCTAGCATCAACTTTTCTGTCTGATACCTATAGCAACCGATGTCACTTTTCTCATCTCGCGAGCTAAACGGCTTTTAATCGCTGTTTTGCCGCCGTTTTTTTAATGAAACATACACTGAAAATGGAGAATTAACAACAACTCATTCATTGTTTCATTCCTATCACTGAACTTCAAGTCAGATGACTATGGTGCGTTCACACCGGACGCAAATAGCATGTCAGGCGCGAGTGATTTCTATGTTAAGTCAATGCAAAGATGCGTTAAGCGCGTAAAAAATCCCTGCGGCACGGCGTGGTAGACGCGAATACGCCTCATTCGCGCGTGAATGGCGCGAATTGAGCGTCTGGCTGATTGCTTGATTAACATTATTACAATGTATTCCTATGTAACTCTGATATGTAGCCTATATATATATATATAAGGTCCTCGAATGTGTTTGAATATTTCACCAGCATCAGCCTTTTCACAGTTTCTATCACTCCGCTACGAACCCCCTAACTCCCCTAACTACCTCACATTTGAATGTGTGTCTGTGTGCTAATATGGGCTGGTGTGGCTACAGTGCCAGGACTGAATTTTTTAACCAGTCTGCCCCCTGCATATAGGCCTAAAATTTACATTATTCTCTGTATCGAATCATGTTATCTTGTTACCCAGCCCCTGATGTTTCGGGCTCAGTCCCTGGTGTTTTTAAAACCTAGAAACGCCCCTGCTTGCCGTATACTATTCTTTGAAATGACAGCGGGCAGCTCGGTGTAATTGTCCTCTAAACCATCAGGAATCAGCAGTGAGAAGAAGTAAATAAGGTACACTCGTGAATGTTTATTTTAGAACAACTCTTTAGTACAAAAGAATCGTGTAAGCAGTAAACCTTGAGATTATTAGGCTACTTGTGACATTAGAAAAAAAAAACCTGGATATGATAACGTAACCTACAACTTGATTAATGTTATCTTACATATTTTCTAAACATTCCACAGTTTCAGCTGCTGTTGAGGATCTTGAACACTTATTCCAAAGTGCATTGCACTTGCCAAACGTTGAGTAGTATAATTTCTTGTACGCGTCATTGGACACTGCCTTGGTGGCATCGGCAGTGGCTATTAGGTTAAGAATGTGGCATGCACAACGCTGGTGCTTCGGGAGCTGGAACTCAAAACCATCATCCTCATCCAAAAGTGAAGATAGATCGACAAACTCCACCTCCTCCTCATCTTTGTCTGCTTCTTCTTCCTCCTCCTCTTCCTCCTGAACTAGAGCACCAGCATTGTTATTTCCATCTTCAACGAAGATTTTGAAGGCTTTAATGAAGTTGGAGCCATTGTCTGTTGTTGTTCTGACTATCTTCCCCCAAATGTCATACTCAGCATGGATATCATTAAGTGCATTTGCCAGAAGGTCGAAAGTGTGAGAGCCTCTTAATCTTTTACAGGCCAGGGCCACTGAGCACCTTTTTAAACTTTCGGGGTCCAGCCAGTGAGCCGTGACCCCAATGAAACTACGTCGCCTGGCTGACCAGCAGTCAGTGGTTGTCGCAATGTGGTCAACAGTTTTCATGGCCTCAATAATCTTGATCTTCATCTGTTTGGCAGCATCATCAATCATAGATGTGAGTGTGATTCTTGTCATTATTTTGCTATTTGGCACTAGGTCTAACATAAAATCTCAGAAGGCTACTTGCTCTACAATGTTGAAAGGCTGAAGTCCTCGGACAACATACTTCATGATTGCCTCGTCGATGGATCTCTGGGGCATCATGGTCCAGCTACCCATTAATGTGGCCTGCTTGATGGAAGGGGAGGGAATCACAGTCTTCTTCTTTCGCTTTGCAGATGTGAGTTCCTCGTATCTACTCAAGTGGCAGTCATGCTTGCTCTGAAAAGAGAGAAAAAAATATATAGTTTTACCTTCACAGAATTATAACGTGAGCAACATTATAGGTGAGTGTATTGTGTAATAACTGCTGTGACTATTGATAAAAGCAAAATTAATTCAAAGTCAGTTATCCACCATAATTCTATATAAAAAAATTGAAGCAAGTTTTTTTTTTCTGTTTTCACCTCACTCCAGTCTAAACTAAGCTAAATTATTTTTTTAGGTAATTTTTCTACACATTGTCATATAAATAACCTGAAAATACTGTAGTTCATTAAGATTAAATCTTGCTAACCACTCTTACTAAAAAAAAATGGGGTAAGCACACTTATATTCTCATTTCAAGAGGTGTTCTGAGTAAATTATTTTTTTGTAACACTTTACAATATGGTTTGATTTGTTAACATTACATTAGTTAATGTATTAGACTAATAACTAACATGAACTAACCATGATCAATACATTTGTTACTGTATTAATCTTAGTTAATAAAAATACAGCTGTTCATTGTTTGTAATGTTACTTCACAGTGCACATTAACTATGTAAACAAATTTGAGAGCAAGACAGCGCTCGTTTTGTTTTAAGACGGTGAATGCGCGCGGCTGGGGCTCTCTCTCCCTCTCTCTCTCTCTCTCATTCAGAGTGACGCAGCCTTTATGATAGCCAGCTAGGTAACGTTAAGTGAACACCGCAGCATGTCACTAGTTAGCAAAAGGCCTTACTGATAGCTCAAGCTGGTGTGATTTGTGATGATATTTGTAACTTACCTTGATATGTTTCTTCAAATTCGATGGTGAATTTTTGAAGGCCATTATTTCACAACCTTTCGGGCGGCAGAGTAAGCACTTCATTCTATATGAATTATCTTTCACTCTGACATATAAGAACATGGACTCTAAGTAGGGCCAGGGTTGGTCTCCTTCCTCACTCTCACAGTCACGATCACTTGAAGATAAAGGGGTGGAAGGTGTTGTTGTTGGTTCTTCCATCTTTCTAGCTGATCAAAAGTCAGAACGGGAGGACGTGCGGTCTTCTTAATCGCTTGATTCGCTCTATGATGTGCCAGCTTCATCAAACCTGGTGACAGAGCCATCTACCGCTCTGGCAGTGGTAATGTAGGTTTGGAATGGAATGATTCGTAACATTTTTATAATTGTAACGATTAACGCAGCACATAAAAAAATGATCGGAGTAAAAGTATTAAACTCATCGAAAATATGTACTGAAGTAAAAGTGGAAGTAGGAGAAAAAAAAGAATACTCTAGTAAAGTACAGATACAGCCTTTTAGTACTTAAAGGAGCATTTCACCCATGGGAACATTGATCTTTATTGAAAGTGGGTCATATATGTAGTCGAAATGTAAAATAAATTTTGAATTTGGTGCCTTCTTGACCGAGGAAAGAAAGAAAGTAACTTCAGGATGCATTTGTATGAAAGACAACAACTCCCACAATGCACCACATTGCACAGCTGCGCAAGCCACTCCCACTAATCCAGAACAGCATATGAATCACTCATCCGTCCATAAGCCTAGCTACCACCGGAGCTTGAAATTCATTTCACACACAATGTCTAACGTTAGTTAGTTGGCGAACTCATTAGTGAATTACTCCTCATTTGTATTTCTTTCGAAGTGGTGAATTATTGCATGGTAACGTTACCGGGATGTTCAGTCAGATGCGGTGCGAAACTAGGATGGTTCACAACACAAACGTCCGTGTCCTCGTCTGATTCAGAGATTTCGTCCAGGAGAAATTGTCATCGTTGAAATTCTTTGCCGCAGACAGACTCTATCTCTGTGTTCGTAGCGGTTCGTAGTTGCATAGTAAGATCACCGGCGCCACCAGTCCGCCCTAACTCGAGCCAGTCCGGGCTCCTCGTCCGCGGCAGGCAGGTCTTCTGCCTCGGCTGCTCTTCGCTATAATGCGGCTTGTAAAGGTAGCCACAAACACCTGATTCAAGCATCAGACTTCCGAAATCCTCTTCTTCTATATCATATTGAGTACTCTCCTCCGCTATTGTCATAACTTTATATCTGTCTCCACAGCGCCTGTTAGCTTAGCTTCACACAAGATGGAGGATATTGCTTTCAGTTTCAGAAAGTGAAGTCCCACCCACTGATCTGTAATAGGTCTGTAGCGTGAGCGGGTCCCGCCCCCTGGAATAATGAGGAGCTATTGTAGTCTCTACACTTTTCAATGAAATGTGACTTCCTGCTTATTATGACGCAAAATGATGATTTTTACGTCATAATAAGCAGGAAGTAAAACACTTAAATCCTTATTTCTCCCATCTCAGGGAAAAATGAATGAAAAATCCACCTTTATTATAATATATGACTGGGTTTCTAACAATACAAAGCTTAATGCAAATGGGTGAAGTCTCCCTTTAAGTACAGTAGTGAAGTAGTTCTACTTCGTTACTATACATCTCTGCTTTTAAAGGTCCCGTATTATGCCCCTTTTCACAAGATGTAAAATGAGTCTCTGATGTCCCCAGAGTGTGTATGTGAAGTTTCAGCTCAAAATACCCAACAGATCATTTTTTACAGCATGTTTAAATTGTCATTTTTTGGGGCACAGAAAAACGCGCTGTTTTAGTGTGTGCCCTTTAAATGCAAATGAGCTGCTGCTGGACGACCCAGGGGGCGGAGCCTCACGAGCTCACGCTCAGTCTCTCAGGACAATTTCATCTCACGGAATGATAACATCAGAAACTCTCAGTAACGGTGTTCATTTCGAGTCGGACAATAATGCCTACAGAGTCAGAGTGCTGTATAGAGATGAAACGGGTATAGTTTAGTAGTTTAATTACGGTTATTATAACGTATTTGTCATCTGCTTGTATGTATCCATTATTTATTAATAGCCTACAAGTCTGCTGTCTGAATGATGATCAAACATATACTGATGAGTTTAATAAAGTTTATTGTACATCACACAAAAGATGAAGCGTCAGTTTTACTTCAGAAAATCACCGTAAGAGCTGAGTAAACACAGTAAGTTATAAGAAGTGCGCAAGTACATGTACTTTATGTATAAACGAATTTCGGTAGAGTTGAGGGAGCATTCCTGTGGGCGGAGGTCATAGACTGTAAAAAAAGATGGACGACGCCCCTTCGCTCTCTTCCATTGATGAGAACTGAAGCCGCCAGTGTCCCGATATGGCGCTGACATATTGGAACTTGAGTCTGCGCAGTAGCGATCTCGGGACCAGACCTGCGCAGTAGTGAGCAGGAAGTAAAGCCGCGAAATCAACGCTCCGCCCTCACTCTCGCAGAATGCACTCAGGGAGAGAGGATTCTGCACACTTTTTTAAAAATTGATTGCAGTACGTCAAGAGGCTTGTTAAAATAAAGTAAATACAATCTCCTCAGTCCTCCGAAGATCCCGAAAAAATGTCCGTTGGTGCTTCAGTGACTACTTCGCTCAGAGAACCTGTCAATCACAGCTGTCAGTCATGACGTTACACCACCGCATCACGTAACTAACTAAAAAACAACTTATTTTTGAAACGGACACTTGAACTAACATCAGCGTGATAAAAACGACAGCAAAAGAAAGAAACCACCTTTGGTAAAAAGATATTTGAAGTGTAATTTAATTGTTTAGTTGGTCTCATGTCCCGTTGAATAACATGGGGAGGCGGGGCTTATGACCTATACTAGGACCAGTCACCGGGGGGCGATCGAGACGTTTTGGCTTCACTTTTCAGGGCTTGTGCGGCACGCTTGGCGGAGGTTAGTCAAAAAACCGGTTCTAGTGACGTCATTAAAGAAGGAAGTAGAGGGATGTAGTCCAAACGGGCCGTTCGATGTAGGCGAATTCTGTTAAATAAAATATCTCGCTTGGCATTGAACTTTGAGCTTTATAATTTTACAGATATTATTTATGCTCTAACAGCAACATTACACACTAACTAAAGTTTGAAACATGGGATCACGAAGAACGGGACCTTTAAGAAGAGGATCTATGACCTCTGGAAGCATCTTTGGAAGCAGTAGTTGGTTTAGTGTCTAACATACATTATTGATGATTTAACTTGTTTAGACAATTCTTCCTCTCCTATAGCAATGAATGAATTGAATTTTTCCTCAGGGACACTACAGTGCACTCTCTGATGTAATACTGTAGTCGACTGTTGTATGGTTATAAATTTCTCTCTAATATTATCAGTCTTGCAAGTAAAGAAGTTCATAAAGTCATTACTGCTGTGCTGTTGCAAAACGTCTGAATCTTAAGCTTTATTTTAAATTAATTTAAGTTAATTTAGCCACTGTATCAAATACCTAGGGTTGTTTGTTTTCTTCTAAGAAAATAGTAAAATAACCAGACCTAGCAGTTTTTTAAAGCCTCTCTGTATGCAATAATGCTTTCTTTTCACGAAATGCGAAGAACCTCTAGTTTTGTTTTATTCCAGCTGTGCTCGATCTGTCTGTGTTTTCACTGTTATACGGTAGGGGGGCGCTATGATATCTTCTAAAAGAGTACTGAATCTCCTGATAAAAACACATGTGAAGATGCACAAACAAACGATATCATATTTAAGCATATGTAAAATAATGCGTGTTTGGTTGCTCGAGTTTTCTGGGGTTTTTTTTTTTTTTTTTAGGCAAAGGGTCTGTTCTTTCTTTTGACACATTGCATGTTCAGAAATTCATACAACAAAATATTCTGGGGAACATGAACATTTTGCGAAAATGATCAAAAAGGCTGTCTTTTTTTTTAACGCTGGGGGAGAAAGAGCTAAGTACTCATGATTTTCAGCCTTTCAAAGCTTTGTGTATTAAGCAGAATTTTCCAATTGATACATTGTAACAGTACATGCCTTGAGATCAAGCATCTTATGTTCAGAGGGTTTTGGTCCAATAATTAATTCTTCTGTTTTGGCAGAATTGAATTGAAGAAAAGGACTAGTTATCCCTTCTTTTGTGTCATTTACACTCTGCTATCATGGAGAATTAAGAAGTTTTGTCTGGTTTTGAGGAAATGCAAAACTGAGTATCACGGGCATAACAAATAAAAATAATATCTCTCGGGAAGCAGGGAGAAAAGCAGAGGACCTAATACTGAGCCCTGTGGTACTCCATAATTGTATTTTATAATATTTTAGACATAAATGGCAAATTTGAAATGGGTCTATATAATTATCTTCTCCTGGGCAAGGTTGGTTTTGTTTTTTGATAACTGACTGAACATTTTTAGTCTAGAGTTAACAATATTGTGAAGAGGTTTTGAGATTGCATGTAACACCTATCGTAGTAGCTTATTGCGTATAGTATCTAACATACGTGTTGCTGCTTTGATACTGTTGATTTTGATGTTTGTTGCTTTGTACCATTAATCTGGGCTTAATTTGTATTTGTCTCTTTTTTTGCCTTAGACTTGATGGCACTGAAAGAGGAGGATCAAGAACTGAATGAAACGGAAGAGAAAAACCAGTGTGACAAACAGGATGATCTTATTACTGAAAAAATATCATTTAGTTGCTCACAGACTGAAAATACTTTACGGAAAAGAGCAAATGGACGTGATTTGACCTGCCAACAGTGTGGAAAAAGTTTCAATAGAAAAGTACATCTTAAAGTCCACATGAGAATTCACACTGGAGAGAAGCCTCACACCTGCCAACAGTGTGGAATAAGTTTCACTCAAGAAGTAATCCTTAACAGGCACATAAGAATTCACACTGGAGAGAAGCCTTTTACCTGCAAACTGTGTGGAAATAGTTTCAGTAGGGAAGGAAGCCTCAAAAGCCACATGAGAATTCACACTGGAGAGAAGCCTTACATATGCCCTCAGTGTGGGAAATGTTTCACTCAAAAAGGACACCTTGAAAGCCACATGAGAAGTCACACCGGAGAGAAGCCTTACACCTGCAAACTGTGTGGAAATAGTTTTATTCAGAAAGGAAGCCTCAAATGCCACATGAGAATTCATACGGGAGAGAAGCCGTTTGCCTGCAAACTGTGTGAAAATAGTTTCAATCGAAAAGCAAGCCTTAAAAGCCACATGAGAATTCACACTGGAGAGCAGCCTTTCACATGCCCTCAATGTGGAAAGAGTTTTACACATAAACCAACTTTTAATAACCACATGAGAATTCACACTGGAGAGAAGCCTTTCTCCTGCAAACTGTGTGGAAAGGGTTTCATTCGAAAAGCAAGCCTTAAAAACCATGTGAGGACTCACACTGGAGAGCAGCCTTTCACGTGCCCCCAATGTGGGAGAGGTTTTACATATAAAACAACCTTTAATGCCCACATGAGAATTCATACTGGAGAGCAGCCTTACACCTGCCCTAAATGTGGAAGGAGTTTTAGACAAAAACCAACCTTTAATGCCCACATGAGAATTCATACTGGTGAACAGCCTTTCACATGCCCTCAATGTGGAAGGAGTTTTAGACAAAAAACAACTTTAAATACCCACATGAGAGTTCACACTGGAGAGAAGCCGTTCACCTGCCAACAGTGTGGAAAGAGTTTTACTGAAAACGGAAACCTTAAAAAACACATGAGAATTCACACTGGAGAGAAGCCTTTTACATGTGATTAGTGTGGAAAGAGTTTTGCATGTAAAGTAAACCTTGATTCACATTTTTGATCAGTGTAATAAAAAAATAAAACCCATTTTTGTTCATTTTGTGGCACTAGCCAATTTAAGTTAATTTCAGTTAATTTTTTATCAACTGAAGTTAATAGGGATTGTAGGTAATCCATGATTTGTGCAGGCCAGCTTGATCCCCGGATTGAAACGCATTGTGATTCGTGCATTAATTGCAAAGTTTAACCATCATAGAGTGTCTGTTTATCATTTGCATGTACTTTGAAGTCCTGTCAGTTTTAAGCATCATCCGCAAGAAGACTGGAACTCACACGTTGTTTTATGTCCGGACACAGCACGTGAACACCGAATTCAGTTCTCTTTCTCTTGAGCTTGAACGGACACTTGCACGCTAAATTAAGTCAAAATGCCCATCTCTGCGAGTGTCCTTGTAAACAGTTGGTCATGTGTTGTAAACAACTGAGAAAGAAAACGGATGCGTATCATTATATTAGATCCGTGCATTCGTCTTAAAGAGACAACAGCCTAATATCCGCAGCTGAGCAAGATACATTTTATTAATTTATTATTTAATTTATACAGTTAAGTTATTTTATATATTTTTTCTGTTTATCCAATATCGTGCAGCCCTACAAGATGGGCAGCAAAATACTAGGCTCTTTGTCCATTGGACATATGAATTGTCACCTGTAATGAAACCAATCATTTTCACCGTATGGAAGTGGGTCCCACCTTCAGAATATATGAAATATTGGGTATGAAAAGTTGTCTCTCTTGGTGTAATATTCTAAAAAATAAACTTGTTCTGTCGATCAGAATCTGTTGCCGGTTTATTATTAGTTTAAAACAGTGCGAGCGCAGTCAGCGCATCCAGACTGCAGACACTTTGAATTTGCGCATACAGAAAATGGCATTGCATCGGCAGCTGACTAGCAAAATACTGAAGCAAAGAAGTTTGTATTTAGAGTCAAAGATATAGAGACCAAATGTCTATAACCGCCCCTGGAAATGATACAATGTAAATGACAGATTATACATAAAATTATATACACTTTAAAATGCAATCAAATAATTCAGTGCAATAGTCATTATTTCATTCAGTGAGAGAATGCATAAACTGTCAATCAGGACTTGAATATGGCCACTCTTGGTGATATCTAGAAGCAGGTTCCAGCTAGCAGTCTCATTGCTGATCCTAGGTGTTTCTAGCCTATTAATTAGTCAAAAGCAAATAGTTATTGCAGCTCAACCCCCTCGTAAAAGTATTTGTTGCACAATCTGTTCAATATTTCACATCTGCGATCTCAATCTGCGATCACATATGCAATGTCTAATCCTGCTTACTTTTTGAAAATAGATATTGTTTAATTACTTGCCTCATAATGCATCCCCCAGACATGAACTGAACCAGTGGACTTATCTTCCTGATGCATATCGTTAGCCTCATAGCATAATTGCCTAAGTCATATTTCAATGTTTTTGGAAAACAAGAAAAAACTAAATTTTTAGAAATCACATTGTTATTTTTTATTGATATTATAACAGTACATTCAACCAGATGTGTGAACAAGTATGCAAAAAGAAAAAGACCCATCATCAATTGCCTAACAAATAAAAGTGACTTAGGCAGAATATGCCATGACTTAGGCATTTTTCTCTTACATATAAATACAAACATAACATAACAAAAGTTGTTTTACTTTCCTAAATATAACCAAGATGTGTAAATTGCCAACCTTAACCAAGTTGTTTCTTAATGTCTAACCTTAACCACTGTTTTCCTTTTCCACCCTTAATCGAAGTTCCACTCAGGTGCTGTCACGTCTCTGTTTGAGTTTAGTTCTGTGATTTAGTTTTCCCCTGTCTGTTCCATTAGTTAATCTGTCTCACCTGTGCCCTGTTAATCACCCCATTTATTATCTCGTTAATTTTGCCCCAGCTGTGTCTTATCTCTCTGATCTGTTTCCCAGTGTATTTTAGCCATGTGTTTTCTTTGAGTCTTTGTTGGGTCATTGTATTGTCTTCATTGTCACTAAGCCTGTGTAAGAGAGTTTTCCTAAATTCCAGAGTATTCCTGTAATCTGAGTTTTTGAATAAACCAGCTGCATTGAAATCCTGTCTCCTCGTTTTCAACCTGCAATACCCTGACAGAATGACCCAACCTTAAAAACTAAACAGAGTGTCTTTGGAGGAGTATGTGGAAAAATTCCTCGTCTACTATCAAGATGTGAGTAAAGATCTTGAAATTCTAAAGATGGCGTTTTGGAGCGGGTTGAGCAGTCCACTTGAACAGATGTTGCTGTTGGATGATCTTCATCTCCCCTTCACTGAGTTCATCGACCACACCCTGTGGGTGTGTGGCTCTTCCCTCACAGTGGGAGTCGTGGACGATCCTTTCATCCAGCCTGACCCTCTCGTCCAGCCCGATCTCCACATCCCGTTGGATCTCCCAGTCAAGCCTCTAGTCGCCTGCCCAGTAAAGCCAGAACCTGAGCCAGGCATCTGCACAACCGAGCTTATCTCCAGGGATGATGACTTCTCCAATCTCCCTCCTCTCATCGGCCCAACTGATCCAGAGGCAGTCGCCTGCGCGGCTGATCCAGAGCCAGACGCCTGCGCGGCTGATCCAGAGCCAGTCCTGATCCAGAGCCAGACGCCTGCGCGGCTGATCCAGAGCCAGTCCTGATCCAGAGCCTGACGCCTGCGCGGCTGATCAAGAGGCAGTCGGCTGATCCAGAGCCAGTAGCCTGCGCGGCTGATCCGGCTGATCCAGAGCCTGGCGCCTGCGCGGCTGATCCAGAGCCTGACGCCTGCACGGCTGATCCAGAGCCAGTTGCCTGCGCGGCTGATCCAGAGCCTGTCGCCTGCGCGGCTGATCCAGAGCCTGTCGCCTGCGCGGCTGATCCAGAGCCTGACGCCTGCGCGGCTGATCCAGAGCCTGTCAAGTCACCACTTCCTACAACGCCCCTTCGCCGACGTAGGAGGAAGAGGAAGAGGACCTGTCAGTCTCGCCAGAATCCGGAGGACGTACCCGGAGTCCTCGCCCTGTCGGCCCCGCCTCTGCGCCTCGCACTACCGGCCCCGCCTCTGTGCCTAGACAAGACAATGTCATCGATTTCACTAAATCAGGATCTGATTAAGCTCTGGAGGCTTTACTGGCTGTTTCCTCTTCTATCTGTTTCCCCATGTCTACGTCATGACCTTCTTTCTCAGGTCTACTCTCATCTAAATCCTCTAACTCCACTACAAGGGTATCATCTTTATTTCCTGACAATAAAGCAGAAAATGCTGTTGAGTATTTTAACACAGTAAATCATGTTAAATTCATAGGTTCACTGCAAAAAAATCTAAATCTTACCAAATACTTATGTCTAGTCAAAATGTCTTATTTCTAAAAAAAAATCTATTTGCACTTAAATTAAAAAGTAAATGCTTAATTACTTCACTTGCCTAAAATTGCCTAAATGTCTTTTTATGGTGACGTTTCTTAAGTGTAAAGATTTGTTCTGACCAGAAATGAGGTAATATATTGCTGCTATATATGTTGGCTAGCTACTTCATCATATCTTGTAGCAAAAAATGTGATTTCAAGTTAAAATACAGTTTATAATCCCTTTGATTAACCGAAATTACATTTAGTATCTAGACAATTGAAGAAATATGAACTCTTACCAGATGAAAACGAATCAAACAGAAGAACTAATACATCACTTCTGGACATCTTTCTTCCCATGTTTTCTGCCATTTTGTTTGTATCAAAACTGCCTAAGTCAAAGAGATGACTAAGGCAGATAGTGTTTTTGGATTCTAATAAGTGTTGTGATTGGCTAAGAACATAGGCAGAAAGGCAGGATGATGCAGCAGTGGTAGGACAGTAAAGTTAGGCAGATATCACAATTTAGCCAAAAAATGACTTAGGCAATTATGCTATGAGGCTAACGATATGGGAAAACAAGTCATGGAGTAATGCTTAGGAATGAGATTTCTTCTGTAAAGTTCTTTGTGGTGTTCACAAATCAAATGCTTTGGATCAGGGGTGGGTAACTTCGTTCCTGCAGAGTTTAGCTCCAACCCTGATCAAACCACAAGCCTTTCTAGTAACATTTGATTAGCAGGTTCAGGTGAGTTTGATTAGGTTTGTAGACTATGCAGGACAGTTGCCCATTCCTGCTTTAGATAAACCATCATTTCATCTGAAATGACTGGAGAAAACACAATATTAAATATCTGCCGTAAAAGCAGCAATAAGCTCCAGTGTTCATTTCCTACTTCAACCAGATCTTCAAAAAAAATTGAGGTTTCTAATGAGGTAAAATGTCTAAATGGCATTGAGACTCAACCCATTCCCAGCTTGTTTAAAGATAACTATTTCTGGTCAGTTTTTACGTCCAACATAACCATAGTTGAATGAGTAAATTCTATTAGCAGTCTACAAGGACATAATTCTGTCTAACAGAACCTCAAAATGCAATATATTTTCTGACTGTCCTTCTCCCTTTAATATGTCAAGCATTAGATCTACTGCATAATGGACTACTTGCACTGAGCCTCGTGATGTACTTTCGTTTTGAAATAATACGACTCGCTTATTTACGTTATGGATACTTTCAATGTGCTTTAATCACCAAAGCCAGACATTTTAAGAGACAGGAGAAGAGATGTTCTGATGATTAATGTTTACAGGCCTTCTTTTTTCTGAACATGGCCTTGAGGTGGTGGTATTGATTAAAGACTTGAGACCGATCTAGGGGTTCTTGGGACTCGAATACAGGATCAGGGGAGTTCTGAGCCAAGCACGTAGTCTGACAGGTGGAAGCCAAACTGAGGACTATGCCAATAGACAAGTCAATGGACAAGTGTGTATTATACTGGAGGAGCCAGGGGTGATCGAGGATAACAGGCAACTCTGTAGACTGTATTAGGTGAAAGCATTTCTGTCCTGCTGCTGGTAAGTGCAGAGAGAAAGAAGAGACGTGAGGTGGGATATTTTCCCAGGAACTAACAGTCTTCCATCCAAGGCTGTCACAGTAAGGAAGGCAGGAAGGGAATTAGTAGGGATCTGGAGACTTTTGGCCAAGGAAATATCCATGAAGTGGATCAGTCAAGGCCTGGAGTTGGTGTTTTTGGTCTCCCCAAGTGGGAATGAACAACCCAGAGTTGGAAGGTGAAGCAGTGCGTTACTTCCGTTACAGTCCTTCCATCCCAGACCACATTTACATCTGTGCCAGATGTTTTTGAATCAGCAAATTCACACAACAGTCGCACTCACTAAGGTTGGATCGGTTGGATCCGTGCGAGCTGCGCAGACCGGACGTGCCACAACTAACGGAACGCTTTTTTCCCACTTAAACCCGCAACTCTGTCTGACAGGCATAAGAGTGGAACACTGCAGGCTGCACCGTTTTTGTGATTATTGGTAAGTGCATTAAGTAAACTGGTGTTGATGTCATTTTAGTCTGTTAAATATTTATATTAAACATAAAAGTTTACAAATGTTTACACTGACATTCTGAGACGTGTCAGACAAGCTAGGTAGTATAGCCTAGGCTACGGTTAGGTGGTAGTGTACGTTCTTTTACACATCCACAACTAATGTGAACATAGGCTTTAAGGCTGAATCGGTGATCTTTGCTTATTATTCACCAAAATTGCTGAATATCGTGTCTATTGTGTGTTAGCTGCAAAATTGTAGCCATGTCAGCGCTACCCACTACCTACCAGCGGTGGCCGCTGCTATAGCTACTTCTAGTGCCTTGCAACGATAACAAATGAATTACTTCCCACATCCAAATACTTTAACTAGTTCAATGTCAGTACCATATCAAGTCTCACTGTATTATACTGGCTGTACAGTGAAAACATGAAAAAATTGGTCTGTGCAATGAATAAATTTATCACTGTAACACGCGTGCGATACAGTTCAGTTCTTGCACCTTCGTCCAAATACTGTAGCCTACAACTCATCGTACATTCACATCACATGTTAACGCAGCGGTAGAGTTACACTCAAAAGACACTGCACTTATTCACAATCACAAAAGTTCATTATTTGCCCGTGCTTTAAAGCTTTGCTGGTTAGACATATATTGATGTTCTGTTCTGACATGATGCACTTTTTCTGAGCATGTGTACACTGTCAAACAGCGCCTGATTGTGCTAATACTGGCAAATACATACTAGGTTTACATAAAAAAAGAAGAATTTTTTTTGAGAAAATCGGATGTGTGTCTGCATCTAGATGCGTGCAGGTCTTAAAGTGACAGCACCTATTAAGTAAACATGCTGCCGCTTGTCCTTAAAAGGGATAGTTCACCCAAAAATGAAAATTCTGTCATCATTTACTCTCCCTCAAGTTGTTCCAAACCTTCCTACTATGGAAGTCAATGGGGTCCATCAGTCGTTTGGTTACCGACTTTCTTCAAAATGTCTTCTTTTGTGTTCAGCAGAAGAAAGAAAGTCATACAGGTTTGGAACAACTTGAGGGAGAGTAAATGATGACAGAATTTTCATTTTTGGGTGAACTATACCTTTAAGTGGAGATAGTTCACCCCCCCAAAAAATTGTCATGATTTACTCACTCTCATGTTGTTCCATGCCTGTATTAATTTCTTTATTGTGCTGAACTCAAAAGAAGACATTTTGAAGAATGTGGGTAACCAAACAGATGCTGGTCCCCAATGACTTCCATAGTAGGAAAAAAAAATACTTTGCAAGTCAATGGGGACCAGCAAATGTTTGGTTACCCACATTCTTCATAATAACTTTTATGTTCAACATACACATCAGGTTTAAAACAACTTGAGAGTAAGTAAATGATGACAGAATTTTCATTTAGGTGAACTATCACTTTAATGTTAATTAAACAACAAAAGAGAAAATCACTCACTACTCTTGACTAAAGAACTTTAATAGGCACTAGCTTAAATGAGAATCAATGTATATTTTATACAGTGGAGTGTATATTGTGTTTTATTTTTATAATTGTTCATTACATTTCTTTCTTAAATGCTACTGTTAAATACATCTACTGTAGCTGAAAATATAAAGCACTGTTTATTTTATTTGTATATTATGTTATGTATATGTAATGTGTATCTTTGTTCTTATTTTTAATAACAGATAAAATATAATGACATAAAGATTGTTTATCTTTGCCCACTTTAGCCTAAATGTCTGGCATTCTTTATATATTATATATTTTGTAACCTTGTAAGGGTTTGTTTTTAAAATATGAAAATTAGTTTGGCTGTACTGCTGTTACACCCCATCTTGGGGAAAAGGGCGCAACATGAAAGACTCAGAAATATGCAGGGTATTTGAACAAAGGTCAATTTATTGGGCCAAAATAACAAACAAAACAACCTTGTCTTTAAACCTCTTTCCTAAACCCTAACCCAAAAGAAAAGAAAATAAGAATACAATCTTTAAACTTGACTCCCTAACCAAAAATAGAGATCAAATGGTTTACAATAAACAAAAATGGCATCAGACTCCCTACTTTCCAAAAATAATCAGCATTTACAATATATTTACAATCAGGCAAACAAACTGAAAAGGGCAATCCAAATCAGTGTCAGAAACAGGCAAAGGGTCAAATATACCAACAAAGATATTCAGATACAAACATCTTTCAATTCAAACAAACAAACAATACTTGCAGTCTCAAATACTCTCAAACTCTCAAAATACTCTTAACACTCTCAAAATACTCTTTAACACTCTCAAACTCTGAAAATACTCTTAACACTCTCAAAATACTCTTAACACTCTCAAAATACTCAGCACTTTATAATCACAAACTCTCTCTGCTCAAACACAAGATCTCTCTGTAGAGGAAGTGATGACGTGTCTTCACAAGGCAAGGCATCAATCAGCTTGCAGGAACTAATCAGATGGCATTCCTAGACAGACACACACAGAGACTCACAAAACAACAGAGATATGACAAAATACAGACCACAGGGTCGTAATACCCCCACACATAGTGGCGTCATGCCCATTCAAAGTGAGGGGGCACGTGCCCCCTCAGATTTTTCCTCCCTGATAATTTTTTTGTCACAACTTTATTCCTATTATGCTCCATAATATACCAGAGCCTATAACGACTCAAATGTATTCTTCTGGATGTGTAATAAATCGGTCAGCATCAGCCCTTTTTCCTAATATGGTGTCTGTGTATATTAAATCTAGAGCGCTACGCGCGTAGCGCTCTAGAATCTTTGCTGTGTATGTTCAAGCAACTCACTCGTCTCGCACGTTGAGCTGGCAATGTTTTACAGATGGTCTTGAAGTGGTAAGTGGGCAAAGCAACAAATCGGCATTGAATTAGTTATCGGATGATATTAAAAGGTAGTGGGATTGTTTGTAGTTGACCTGGAAATTTTAACTTGATCAAAAAGTTATGGATTTGATATTAGCTGCGAATTCAGAGCATTAACTTAAGTTGTGTCAGTGTAACGTTATCGATAGCTAGCCTAGTCTAACCGTAAACTAGTTGGCTAACGTTACTGCCATACAAAGCCATAGTAACGTTATCTGATCGGTTTTGAAACATCTGTTCTGTTTTGTCTTGTGTCAAAGTCTCCAGCTGGTTCAATTGTTTTCAGTTTCATAGAAACGAGGGTGTTAAATTTGTTGTAGGCTAACTGCAAAATCCAACCTAACGTTATCAAGGCATCGACTTGATGTTTCTCCCATAGACTGTTATTCACGGTTCTTCACGGATCAGGCAGCTAATTCAAATGCAGTGAAAAAAGATAGGCTACCCGTTCGAAAGCTACAGCATAGTTGTTAAACTGCAATGGTACCGTTTTTAAAATCGTGTAGTAGGCCTAAGTGTACAGTAAGTGTGTGTGTAAACCTGCTTTAATGAAGTAGACTTCAAAAGCTTTTGAATTTGAGCTTACAGTTCTTTCATCAACCTGTCTTTTACATAAACTTACAAAATAGATACTTTAACTTAGTCCTCAGATAGAGGAGGGTTGCTGCTAGCTCTGTTAAGGTATTTCTGTCCCTCCCAAACTGCATTGAAATGGTATGTTTAGCAGCCAGAATTTAAAAAATTTCAGGGGGAGAAACCCCTTGACCCCTCCTAACATGATCCATATCACCCATCAGAAAACAATTGCAACGTCTCAGATTGTGCCCCCCCAGAATTTTGGCTTGCATGACGCCCCTGCCCACACATATGAGTAAACATGGTACATGGTTACAAGTTTACAAGTGACATCTGGACAAAGAGTCTGCAATAACATTGTCAACACATTTTTTGTACTTAATTTGCAAATTAAAGCTCTGACAAATGAGTGCCCAATGCATAAGTCTCTGGTTTTGTTACACATACGCTGCAGAAAGATAAGTGGATTATGATCCGTGAATACATCAATGGGTTGCGAACTGGAGCCAACATAAACTTCGAAATGTTGTAGAGCTAACAAAAGAGCTAATGCTTCTTTTTCTATGGTACTATAATTGAGTTGATGGCGATTCATTTTTTTTGAATAGAAACATACTGGATGGTCAATTCCTTGGTCATGGTGGACGGAACCATGACCAACCTTTTTACCCAAGTATGTGACAGTGACATGACAGAATTCACATTTTGTCAAATTAAGGGTAAGATTAGCAGCTTGCAACCTTGAGAACACTTCTTCTAGGGTTTGTAAATGACTACTCCATGTATCGGAGTAACACACTACATCATCGAGGTAAGCCTCACAATTGTTCACATTGGCTAAGACTTTATTCATTAAACGTTGGAAGGTAGCTGGAGCATTTTTGAGGCCGAAAGCTAGGACGTTATATTGCAGAAAGGCGTATGGCGTGGCAAAGGCTGAGATCTCAGAAGCACGCTCTGTAAGCGGCAACTGCCAATACCCTTTAAGCAAGTCCAATTTAGTCACAAACTTAGCGCGTCCAATGAGATCAATACAATTCTCCATTCTGGGAAGAGGGTAGGAATCTGACTTCGTTAACTGATTCATTTTGTGGTAATCAGTGCAAAAACGTGATGTCCCATCAGGTTTTGTACCTAACAAACATGGAGAACACCATGGACTAGAGCTTGGCACAGCGAGACCATTTTCAATGAGATACTGGGTTTCTTGTTTCATTACCTCACACTTTACAGGATTAACACGATAAGCGTTCTGCTTAACAGGACGATGATCACCAACATCAATGCCATGTTTCAACACATTAGTCACAGTAGGTACATCTGAGAAAAGTGCAGAATATTTGTCAATTAACTGTATAAGTTCATTTTGAGATGATCTAGATAAATGGGAAAGTTTAGAACTAAGACTTACAAGAGTTTCAGAATTTACATTTAGTCATTTAGCAGACGCTTTTGCCCAAAGCGACTTAAAAATTAGGACTAAATTAAGCGATTCATCGTGAAGAGACAAAAAAAAACAACGCAAAAAGTGCTCAAAATACGAAGTTCAGGCATTGTTCAGAGTAGCATAAGCCCGACAAGCGAGGATTTGAAGGAAAAGGAAAAGTTTTTTTTTTTTATGAGGTTAATATGGAGCTAGAATTGTCTTTATTACATGCAAGAAAATAAATGATCTGAGAGAAAAAAAAAAACTTTGAGAGAAAAAGTTTTCATACCAATAGCAAAAAATAATAATATTTGAGACTAAACAAGTTTTTTCTCATAGAACATAAAAAAATATAAATTTGTTTTTTTTTTATTTCTGAGAAAAAAAATCTCTCTCAAAATACTTTGAACTAAACTCTCAAATATATATTTTTTGCTATCAGTGTGAAAAATGTTCTCTAAAAAAAAAGTGTTTCTCTCAAAACGATTTTCTTTGCTCTTGATGCAATTTCTTGCTCTCGTGTCAGGATTTTGCTTTCGCTGTGGAAATTGTGTCACGTGGCGGGGCCACGTTCCTATTGGCCAGTCGGGTGAGCATCGTCTTGTCTTGGGAGTCGAACTGAATCATTACATCATTGTTCGGTTCACCGGCATAGATGCCTCTGCCTTAGTTGAGCACGGACACTCCAATGTTTGGGTAAGATGATGACACGCACAGCTGGTAGCTGGCTGAGCAAGTTCAGCATCACTGAAGATTAAACATTAAAAAATAGCACTCATATTCATGAATGAATGTGTATTATATTATTAGCTTGCTAATCACTAGTAAAGCTAATCACTAATCAGCCATCATGCTAGGTAAACTTGCAAACTCACCTGGTTTATACTATTTTTAAATCAAATGCCAAATGAATGTTTTGATTTAGTTAGTTTCACTGTAAGTGAAGTTTTCACTAGTTTCGTAGTTCATAGACAACCGGGGCAATTTCCCCTTCATTATCACGGACGTATTGCCTGAGATAATTAATGCGATATGGCTCAGCTTGTCAGTGAACTACGGCTCTGTGTAGTAAATGCCGCTCCATCTGAAAGCAGGTGATGGCGATTAACTACTAATCAAGGAACCGGCTTTACTTATGATGTAATGCTCATTAAAGCATTTTAACACCGTAACTCAAACACCAGACTGGGTTGCTGTGGAGTCACAAACCCTCATGCCAAAATTTAACTAACCACCCTTTGGAGTGGCGGCCCAAATATGCCTACCCTATGGAATCCGGACATATTTGAAATGTGGCGGGACCGGGAATTGAATCCTGGTCTCTGGTGGGCAGCTGCATCAGACACCTGATACTTAGATCACCACACCACTGCGAACCCTTAGAGTGGAAATCTTAAATCACAATCAACACTTTCAATGACTAGTTGTAGACATACCTTCCAGCTCGTGCAGGAAGTCTTGAAAGTGTTCAAGGATCTGGGTTCTCTTTGTGGTGCTTGTTGCAGCCCCTTTCGCTCATCTCCGGCGCCAGATGGGAAGTGATGTAATAACAGTCCACCTATGATCAAAACATAATGGAACTCATTACATTCTTCTAAAAGTACCCAAAGAAGAAGCAGAAGGAATAAAGGACATACCATGGTATAATAAAGAGATGATCCAAGGCAGCTCTTCAAGAAAGTGTATAACGCTTTAATTTCATGTGGCTTACATCATCAAATCATCAACATGTTTCAGCCTGATGTCGGCTTTTAAGCCGTCTGAAATAAAGGCATTTTAAACATTCTTGAAGAGCTGCCTTGGACCAGATTTTTCTTATTCACCTTGGATACCTCCCCATGACTCTAATGAGCAACTTCCATGTTTTTCCTCTGAGGTCGGCAAACGCGCCGGCATGTTTTACTGGATTTTCTCCACATTGTAGCACTATAAACTTAAATTACTCCGTCATTTATGGTCATACAGAAAAAAGAAATATAAAAAAAGAATCTGTGATATTTCTACTTTTGTATGTGTCCACTTACAATCAAATCAAAACATTGTGCTTTTGTAAAATAAAGAAAATAAACAGGGTGTGCATTCTGCCTCTCCGTCACGGTGAACTTTTTTTTCTTGAGCATGTCTATAAACTGAAACAAAACTCAGCGAATACTTGTCACACATTTATGAGCCATATACCTTTATACACATTTAAGTGTGTACTTTTAAATAATCGGATTCAAACTGAAAACAAATATTCTCTCTTTAAGTAATTTGTATAAAACCAACAAGATGTCCAGCTTCTCAAACGCTTCCTAATTATTTTTAATTTGACCACACCCACGAGCGCAAAAGACATTCACATGCAAATCTCCACATGGAACGCGAACACGCTCCTTACCTCAACCTTTATATTTGAGCGCGATCGCATTTGAATGTATCATATTTTGGATCGTGATCGCGTTTGAATGTATCATATTTTGGATCGTGATCGCGTTTGAATGTATCATATTTTGGACCGCGATCGCATTTGAAAAGCAAAACGCACCAAACGGCTTCATGTTTTTACTATTATCTCATTTCATATCATCATAACGAATGGAAACATTTGAAGTAACATGATAATCAATATATTTTTCTCTAGCTTAGTTACTGAAATCTTTTGGAAGATTTAGGCTGCTATAGGTTATTGTTATTATTATTTTATCCAGTACTGCGCTTAGCCTATGCCTACAAGGCACAACAAACCTGGTGTTCATTATATTATATATTGTTGGAAACATTTGTGTGTGTGTGTGTATTCTGTGAATTTTAAAAAGCAATTTTAACCAGAAAAATCTAAAATTTATTCCCAAAATCGTGCAGGCCTTTCTCTTGATATCAGTATGTTCACTTTTTTTTTCTTTTTCACTTGGGAGAAGCCGTAGATGTCCAAGCCCTCACGAAGTTGCTGACGCATGGGCATTCTTTTCGTCATGACATGCAGACCGATTGCTCTGAATACAAAGAAATCAAAAATCATTAATCTCCAAGGGCAAGCAAACCTTTCCTTTGCCAGACAGTTGCATCCACATAAGTATTCTTTACAGTGCACCTACCTTAGAATGTTCTCTTTGTGTTCCATGTCGATCTTGCCAGTATAGCCACAATCCATAATGTCTGCAATGTAGTCAGTCATGTCGGACGTCTCTGCAACCTTAAACCAAATTAAGAAAAAAGTTTACAAAGAGCTGATTCAACTGTAATATCATTATCGAGGATAGTTTGGTGAACTTTAATTGTATAATACAATAATCAAAACATCTAAAACTTTTTATAATCCAGTCAGTCCTAAAATTTAAACACACGGTTGTTATTAGCGGTGATAAGCTTGGGTCCAGGACGTGATCCAGTGAGAGCTTGCCAGATACTAGAAAGTTGTGGCACCACCGCTGGAGGAAACGTGGTGCAGGTCCACCTTGGGCAATGCTTGTAGTAAAGATTTCACCCGCAATCCTATAAAAGAGAACATGGGAGTTAATACAGAAAGACAAAAAACTTCCAGCTTTTTAATCACTAGGCTAAAGATTTTAACAAAGGCTACAAATTCATGAAAAAATAAAGCAATGTATAACTGATTGCCCCCCCCCCCCTCCCCTCTCCCTTCCATCAAATACCATCACTGCTAATCGCCTACTTGAAGAGCTCTTCAAGTCATTCACAGAATATTTGGGCATTTTGGTCTTCCCACCTTCAAAAAGGCATTGTTCAATCCCAGATACCATTGCTTGGAATCAACAACAAAACAATTCAAATCGTTAGACAAGACACCACAAATGTTATACTGTATAATATTGTCAAATTGGTTTTTAAATGCATTTCCCTTTTTAAAAGTAACTAATGAATGGCCACTACTCACTGGTCAGAAACTCTTTTCTAAGGGCCCCTGTATCAATCCCCGCCTCTCCAAGGAATTTGATCCGCAAGGGATTAATTGGTGTAGCCTTTTTGTTGCGCTTCCATAACTTCAGACCTCTTTCAAGCATATAATCTCGAGACACACAGAGCTCAAAGGTCTTGCTGGTATCCACTTTTGATTTAAGCCACATGATCACATCTTCCTCACTGTGAAAAATATCACATCTGAATAACCCTCTCATTGTATACAAATACAGTAAGGTAGAGGTCTCACCAAATTTAAAATTCAACCATTATCTAGTCACCCTTGTGTCCATGGAATGGCAGGTTAAGGCAGTTCCATTCGCACAAGGGTGTCTAGATAATGGGTGCATTTTCATTTTGGAGTGAACAATCCCTTACAATGCTACATGAATAAAAACTCGGACTTACCATGAGATATCATCTGTCTCAGTATGGAGTTCCCTCTCAGGTGAGGTTGTGTCCTCAGTTTACATGCGAGAAAAACTAAGAGCCTACAAATCGCTAAATGCTTATAATTACGTAGTCTGTGGGCATGTCCAGACAGTTTTATATAGCGATATAGGCGATGACTTTTGTGTGTTAAAAGCAGAGGTTTTACCGAGCCAGCACCAAGGGAAAAACACCTCTATGTACCAAGCCTGGGTTGTGATCAACAAGAAGGAAGGCTGCATCCATACTGCAAATTGCACCTGCATGGCAGGGTAACGTTAAGTATTTATCATTGGAGACAGATGCACTGTAGACTGATTTCCTTGACTTGATGGTTTTTTTTCCCTAGAAAACTGTCACAACTACTAATCACTTATACCCTGCATCCGTCACCTTTCCTCTAAGGTAGCTACTGCTAAACTAAACGTGTGTCTGTCATTTCACCAGTTAGCGCGGATATGTGTGGAAATCACGTCAGTGCGTGATGAGGTAAAAAAACAAAAACAAACTCGGACATGTCATTAAGACACATAGCACACGGTTAGAACAGGCATACATAGTAGCCAACATAAAAAAAAATCATAATAGGCATGTTAGTGGTATTTAGTTTGTAGCTATGTCTTACCTGCAGACCCATTTGCTGAGAGCAAGTGTTACTTTCAAGATCCACTCATGAAGGATAATGGTTTGACGTGTAAATTATATGTGATTTAATTTCAGGCTTGGGTCATGCTGCAGTCATGCAGCTGCAATTTTATTCAAAATCGAAATCTGTGTTAGAATGGGATGGACAGAGAAACCAGCAGTCACTTCTGGAGAGTGCAAGTGGAAAGACTTAAGCAGGAAAGAAGTCGAATCAGCCCCATTAAAGAAAATCAGCTTCAACAAACCGAAGAGGACAGGCAGGCTAGACAGTCAGCTTCCAGAAACAGGAGTAGATCTAGTGCCACCGCCAGAGCCACAGGCATGTAATAGTTGACAGAGCATAAATAAGATTCCTTTTGCAAAAAGTTAAATTTGTTTATTTTCATTACTCCTCCCAAGTTTTTTGACATTGTAATGTTGGATTAAGTTTGTTCTACAGCCATCTTGCACTGTAATGCATTGCATGCCATGCTGTATAGTGTTATGGTAGTTTGATTATGTGTAAATCCCAACATTCTGGAAATAAGAATATCTAGATCTAGATTGTGCACTAACCATTTAAAATTATATATTATTATACAAATTGAGGGAGTGTTAGATACACAAAAAAATTGTTTAGTGTCATAATTGTCTAGTTCTCCTTTCACAGTGTTGACAGATGATGACATCAAAGAGTTGCAGATTATAGCCCCTGGTGCTGCAGTACTGACAAGTCTAGAAAATAGTGATACAGACACAGCATCTGATACTGATAGAGAAACACTCAAACTTACCCGAGCCCTTGACTGCTTTATTTGATGGAACACTCAGGGAACTCTCACCACAAGAATTGCAGGTGAAAAGTGAGGACACATTTCACAGACTGAAGAATAAACTACAACCTCATCAATGTGAAAGGCTGGAATTTGTCACACGACAACAGTCAAGCTCAAAGGATTGGCAAACCTACAGGGTTGGTCGAATTACAAGTACTAGGTTTTATCCTGTGGCTACAGCTGACAATATCAGCAACATCTACCTGAGTGAGATAATGCAGTACAACCACACACAGCTAAATGTCCCTATATAATCTCTGGGATAAGTCCATGGAAGAAACTGCAAAACAAGCCTACACGTCCCTTATGGTCAAAAACCATCAAGACTTCAGTGTAAGTTTCTGTGGCCTAATGGTGCGGCCTTCTGAGCCACACCTCGGATCATCACCAGATGGCATGGTGAGATGTACCTGTTGTGGCAAAGGTTTGGTAGAAATTAAGTGTCCTTACAAATACCGTAATGGTTTTCAGGGAAGCGCAGAGGACAGGCAGTTTTGCCTGGACAAGTCTTTCAATTTGAAGAATTCACACCCATACTACTATCAAACCAAACTACATATGTTTGTAAGTGACGTCAGCTACTGTGACTTTGTGTTGGGGATGAGAAACGAGGTTATAGTGGAACGCATCCTTAAAAACGCAGAGTATCTGCAGGAGCATTTGGCAAAGGCTCAAAAGGCCTTCATTTCAACTGTGTTGCCTGAGATCCTAACAAGACGACATGACCCTTCCTTGCGGGCACAGTCAATCTGCAAAATCTGTGAAAGGCCAGATTTCGGGAAAATGATCAACTGTGAATTAATGACTTATTTGGGAACCACACTTTTACAGAGGTTTGTTAGAGCACCGCATACAATCACTACATCATCTAGCATATCAACCTGAGACACAGGAATAACAGTTTGTAAAATCTTGAAGTTTTTCCACCGACCAATGACTCGTTCAACATGAATCCTAACCTGAGACATTTGTCTGGATGTGTCTACTTCCACTGCAGACAGTTGCTTTTGGCCTTTAGTAAAATGAGGAATACGAAGAATGGTACCGCAAGCTCATCCCGCATTAAAAATCCCCTATCAGCTAAAACCTCGTCCATAGGCTCCAACAGTTCCAGAAAACCTGACTCTTTGGTGATCTGTTTATCAGAAACCCGCCCACCCCACCCTGGAGACAAAAATGAAATTGCCCCAGCAGGTGTGATGGCAATCAAACATTTTAACATATTGTTGTGTTTGTAATTAGACCAGGTCTGGGCCCTTGCAGTCAAATTGCTAGGTCGAGCTAAAAAAAGAGACATTTGAATGTTTTGGGCATATTTTTAAGTATAGCTCCCTTATTTGGCCATTTAATTAATTAATTAAATTAATTAATTAATTAACAGACAAAAAAGAGATCCAGCTCCGATAAATATTTGATACAGTGCTTGTTGTTACATGAAATCTATATGCCAGGTCAGTGTTACTGAGGCCCATCCTTAATTTCATCAAAACCATCAACAATTGGTCCTCTAGAGGAAGGGCTTGGTTACTTTTCTCAATACTGCCATCTAATTTTTTTAGGAGCCATTCGAAGATTACAGAGGTCAGTCCAGTGAAAAACAGTAATAGTCGAATGCTACTCTTAACATTGCTGTATGAAAATTCATTCCTAAGTTCTTCATTCTCACTGTGTAATTTAAAACAGTCCTGCTAGTCCAGGCGTTTTAAGCCAAAATGGGGGTCAACCGTGAACAAATTGCAACAGAATCAAACTCAACTGATTTTGTATCCTCAATATGTCCTGAGTAAGGAAAAAAAAAGCCCCGAAGAATCCCATTAGTGGAAAGTTCCGAAAAAGACCCAAATATATCCTATTCATACGCCTATTCATTATTTTTCTCACATGAATAAGGTAAAAAATTAAACCTTTAGATATCACCAAAAATTACTGAGTTGATTACTTATATCAAGACAAACAAAAAATGTATTACAAGTTTTTTTAAATTGTTTGTTAAATGTAAATGAGCTGCATATCCCCGCCCTGCTTTTGGATGAGGGCGTAGGCTAACTCCTATGGCAATAAACAGTCGGTAGAAGCAGAATAGCTGAGAGTGAGAGACCCGCTGTTCTGTATGGCATTCAGCCGTACATGTATGAACCGGAATCAGACCCAGATGATGAAGAAACTCCGGCAGAAGAAACACGAATGAGAATGGACCAGGACGTCTCGGAATGGTTATTTGATACATTTATGTACTTTTAGAGTTTTAATCGCGTCCCCTTTGCAATTATGGATGTGCAACACACACACACACACAATCTGTGATAACGTTCGCACAATTTTTTGAAACTACACACACACAAATACTGTGATAACGTTTGCTAAATACAAACGAAATTATATTTATGCGAGGGGTGCTGTTGCATCATGTTGACATTACTTGTCGTACAGGTGCTTAACTTATGTGGCAAATGTGAGAAGATGGCTACAGAACCAGAAAACATATGCTGCAGGGAGATAGAGCAGGTATTAATTTATTTACATTTGTAATTGCTGCAAAAAATAATACGTGACATAAAACTGTCAGACGTTGTTTGTTGAGACATCCTATGACGACGACAATAGCTTTAGACGCATTTGTTGTTGAACTGGCTGCATCGATTGAAATGACTATTTGCTCAAAAATCATAAAATACACTTACTTCTTCTGGGGGTGACGTTGGATCGCGAACAGTAAGCATCCACACTTGAGGATTAACTTTGACCCTCATTCACTAAACAGTCAGTCAGAAAATGATTCGCGCAAACATAAATGTATTTAGGAAGTTTAAGTGGCACCTTTTCTTCATAAATAAAATCCATCCGCTGCGTTTTCAGTGGCTCTGATGTCGGAAGTAAGTGAAGACTACTATGTCCATTCTTACATCCCACAACAGAACACGTACATTTCTTAGGAGACATTACCGGCTGTCGTTGAAACAATGGCGATGTTGACAGATCACGAGGGCGGGGTAACCACAGTGTCAATCAAACCACGTCGGTGGGGCTTGTGCAATTCTATGTCACATTGCATAGAATCTTAGAACAGCTCATTCTGAGACAGTGCTTATGATTTATTGAGATTGTAAAAAAAAAAAACACTGGGTGGATTTTTATCATTCTAGGGTGGTTTTGCTCACACACTGCCAACACACATTTATGTTCAAACACCATGTAAAAGTGAATTTTGCATAATAGGTGCCCTTTAATAATAAAAGATAATCTAATCATGTGCATTGTAAATGTCAGTAATTTATCTTTTTTGACTCATTCTTTTTATAAAAAAATATTTAAAGGCTGAAATATGTGAGGTTTATCTTTTTATTAAACCTTTTTTGTCAAAACTTGATTTGAACTTGTACATGTTAGTAGATAACATTGCAAGACACTCTTTTAAAATCTGGCTATAATTTTTAATGTTATTATTTTAATGTTTATGTAAACAAAAAGTGCATATTGATGCTAATTTTATTTGCTGGTTTTCGACATAAAACTTGGTGAATTGATTTCATTGCGTAGTATTTATACTTTTTGAACAGGATTTTGTGATAACGTGAACCATTTTTGTCACTATAACCATGAAATGAAATGTTCATGCCATTTCATTTCTAGTTGTGATCAACTAAAAAATAATCTCTGATTCTGTTCTTTTCTCTGACATTTAAGGGTGATATATTTAGGCCTACAAAAACTCTTTTAGGTCTAAAACAGTTTTGATAAGTTAATAATATGAGAGTTATGAGACATTATTTAAGAGATTTAACTATTGTATTACATGAGTAGCTCTCAGCCACTTTCCTTTTTAAAGAGTAGCTCTCAAATGAAAAGGTTGGAGACCCCTGCTCTAGTGGATGCAATTATAAAACTACATTATAATTACAAATAAGCCTGGAATAACATTTTATTATTTATCATTAATTTTAAACTAATCTATCTCCACAACAAAATATTTCTGTAGGCTATGTATATTTGTATGTGTGTACTGGCTTGACCTACATTATGAGAACATTGGCTTTATTGCCATGCCACCTACATTATGAGGAAACACCAATGTTAAAACAAATTAAATGCACCACTTTTTCTGGGATTACCAGTTTTTGGTTTAAGGAAAATATAGCTTACTATAAAACCATTACACCTATGGAATGTCCTCATAATAAGTGTAGCAACCTGTATGTCTCTGTGTGTGGGTGGGTACAAACCTGTTTAAAGGAGAACTCCGGTCAATTTTAACATTGAACTCATTTTTTTGTAAATTTGGAGTGCCTGTTTTCGGGCGAAGTCCAAAGTAGTCGATTGTCGAGTTCACGCGCGTGATAATAGGTAACTAAACCTATGCGCGTGAACTCGACAATCGACTACTTTGGACTTCGACCGAAAACAGGATGTAAATACAGGTATGTGCGCTGGCTGAATTAACATCACTTTTATTAATATCTTTCATATCTACTGCAGTCAGATTCACCCGTGTTCACTCTGAAGGAATCACTCACATTGGCTGGGCACTTGTAATGACACATCAAGGATGTTAAGAGGCTAAAGAGAGCAGGTTTAAAACATGCCCCATTGAAGTCAACAGGGTGCAAATTTTAAAAAGAGGATAACACGGTGTAGGCAACACCGATTTTTGTCGTTGTTCTCTGTACTGACAGCACTCCAAATTTACAAAAAAATTATATTCTTTATTAAAAGAGTTCTCCTTTAAAGTGACAGTTCAGACAAAAAGTAAACTTTTCGTTTTCATTTACTCCCTGATAATGTTCCAAACCTGTATTAGTTTTTTTTTCTTCTGTTGAATATAAAGATGATATTTTCAAGAATATTGGTAACAGCCAGTTGATGGCATCAATGACTTTCACATTATTCTTTATTTTTATCCTACCATAGTA
Source organism: Abramis brama (assembly GCF_963993115.1). NCBI lineage: Eukaryota > Metazoa > Chordata > Actinopteri > Cypriniformes > Leuciscidae > Abramis > Abramis brama. Next base: position 13,355,521 of record NC_139966.1, read on the forward strand.
TTTTTCTGTTTTATATCATTGGAATCCTTGGGTCTGATCCAGCAAAATCAATATCATGGTATGCACATTTTGACTTTTGCAAAGCAGTCCTAAGTGTCTTGACACATCAGAACCAAACCAATGCAGAAATACTCACTAGTGCAGTTATCACAATTGAGTAGACTCAACGTTTTTTTCAGACTCAACGTTCCATTTTACCCTTTAAATCACTACAAAAAATTCATTAATAGTGACAATGCCTACATATTAGTAAAACTCACAAATTTCTCAAACATCTCCGAGGACTTTACTAAATAAAGTGTAGTAAAAAAATGTAACAAAAACATAAAAGTATATTACTATTAGCAAACTTTTGTATCTACAATTAACACCTTAAAACATTTTTATATTGCCATTTCACTTACTCCATATGCTTTATGAAAGAGATGATCATGCACTAATAACTTTTACTTTTGTACTAAATCATTAAAGCAATTTTTATCCAGAAATGATCCCTTAACATTTGCAACAAACATTTTCTGCCTCATTTTACATCTACCAGCAGGAAAATGACTTGTTTCACCTGAAAATGATATACACAATATGTTTGCAATGAGCTTTGTCACTTACTTTTATTTGTACAACCTCAAAAAAAGACTGAGCAGGAAAAAAAAAACTTAACATTTGCTGATTGCACACATTTTTATTGCACAAATTTCACAACAATCTTTTGTTACTTTTTCCAGCTTTGCTATACATTATACCGCTGTTGTAGCCTGGATGCCAGCCGAACTTAGCCCCGCCCACACAATTTTTAGGTCGGGAAGTTCGGTCTGGACTCGTTCCGTTGAGGAGCTATTATGCCCGAACAAAAATTGTTCGGACCAATCGAATTGTCAGGGCGGGCTTTATACGATGATGGACAGATGAGCAACGGTAACGTAATCATCCATGTCATCAACGAGCGCTTGGGTTGAATTCAAATGACTGCCGCTGAAGAATTGAGATTTCACGAGTTCACGCTTACAAATAAGTCAGATAGAATAAATGCATATTTGGCGTGCTGTCCGAGGAGAGGCTCCGGGTTCGGTATTCGGCCCGAACCCAAAGTACTCCCCCGTATTCCAGGCTGTGGAAGAACAAGCCGAGAGTGAGTGGAGGGATGCTGAAAACTGTCAAGGAATGTTAGGTGAGTTGACAGAGTGAATAAATATATGCTTCCTCTCATGCTGATAGTGTAGACCGTAGACGGTTGATTGGATTGATTATTTGAATGTGCTCCTCCTGAACTTTGTTTATAAAACATCATGTGTAGATTCCGCCATCGCGTCTGTTATAGAAGATATCGACAGCGCATTAATTTTAAAAGAGGAACAGAGAACCGCGATCGGAAACATGAATGAAAAACATACGTCACTTACTCCGTTGCTCTGATTGGTTGTAGGTCTATCCAATTGAGTGCAGAGGCATTTTTTTTCCTGGTTCGGTTGAAACACACCCCATAATCAAAGCTCAATGGAGCAGTATCAGACTCACATTCTGACTAGAATCTGAGTATGACGACGTCAGGCTACCGCTGTTGTACACTTAACAGATTCAGCTCTGCTTTGATTTAAATATCTAAAAAAAGAAGATTAAATATTGCAACAATTTTAGTTTCTCTGCAACAATTTCTCCTTTAAACCAAGTCACATAGTGCTCTGTAATTACAATGTTGAACAGTCAAAAGTTCTTCAAAAGGCAATTCACAAAATTAAAAAAAATAAAACAGTGCCCTTGGTGTCCATTGGTCTGTTACAGTTCAACAGCACCTTTCCAGTGCTTCTTTATAATCCTTCAAACAAAGCGTCAAGGTCCTCAGCCTCTTCTCCCTGCAACTCAACGGAAGAATCTTCTGTTCTTCTGTCTGCCACTGGCACTTTTGTAATTAAAGGCGACTTTAGCAACAAACTCCCTCCATGTCTGGATGCACATCTCATCATGGACCAGAATGTCTGCAACCAGACTGTGCGAATCCACCGATTCATCAGCCTTCAATTTCAGCAAATCTCGAATCTGTACATCATCCAGATAAATCTTCTGCTGTGTAGACTTGACCATAACGCTGACATGGCCCCGAAACTCAACCGTTGTTTTGGCTGTTTTGCAAAATGCTTTGCATTCGTTGCAGCGAGTCATCAAAGTACTTGCATTGACGGTCTGCAACAAGTGGTGTTTAAGGCAAAAGTGCTCCACCTTCACTTAGCGTCCACTATTTCTCCCACCACTGTCTGCAGGTCAGCGTCCGTGAATTCCTTAGCTGCACCACAATCTTCCATCTGACTGATGGTCGTCTGCACGGTGGTGCTCAGCGTGGCCATTGCCTTGAACTGTCTCACAGACACGTTCTCCAATTTGTACCAGGAGCCTTGCATTAGGTCATGCTGCCCCCAGAGAGTGAGCAACAGCAAGTCATCGGCATCCGCAGCAATGACACTCTTTCGTCGTACCCTTTATCCCCGAACAACTGTCTCCTTCTCCTCCAAAGCATGCACCATCTTGATGTTCACTGTGACCTAGAAAAATAAAAGCACAATTAAGCACTGTTGGGACACTAATCCAACATTATACATATTTCTTTATGAATTACACATTCATAGTAACACAGCATATAGTCTCCCCTTACATTTATAATATAGGGCATGTATAAGGTTATCTCATTAACGACCTACACACCTTTTCTCTTAGACATGTTAATACAAATATTCCACTTTTTTCTTTTCTTTTTTTTTACTGCACCACCCTTTGAAATATTTTATTCGACAATACGTGCTTTCTGCCAACTTAAACTACAGTGCTTTGTTACTTATTAGGCACCTCTGAAAAAGTATTTCAGCTTTATATAATAACTTTACACTTAAACACATTTTAAGTTTACAGCTTTTTCCACGCCACCCATTTCTTTCGACACAACATTAATAAATTCACTATGCAGTTTCTTAAAGGAATAGTTTAACCAAAAATAATTAAATTCTGAACTCATTTACTCACCTTCAAATTGTTTCAAACCTGTATGAATTTGTTTTTCTGCTGAATACAAAAAATATTTTGAACTTTCTCACTAACCAAACCCAGCCGGCACATGACCGACCTTCAACGTTGAAATATGGTTAAAATAATGGCAGTTGTCGCTTCAGCGTTGAAATAACGTTTAATGCTAAATGGTTGAAAAAGGTTAACAAAAACACTTCTAAATCAACGTTGAAATTTTTACAAGATCTGTACGTTGAAACAACGTAATGTTTTCAACAACATAGAACAGAAATATATTCCTTTTAAAGTATTATTATGATCATTAATGATATTTTGATCATGACAGCTCTTCAATGTATATGTAAATATAATTATTATCATTATTAACAATAATTTCAACCTCAAGAGAGCAGCAGAAACTTTGCCTTAACGAGATTTTGTGTGGATTTACAATTTTGTGTGCTTGCCTAAAAGTTTACCATGCATTATTCACATATCACATATTCATAGTTTATGAAAACACAATTGGTCGATTGTTATTGGTCGTTTCACCGTTTTACTTTGATCATGATTGGTTAATCTTTCTGTCCTCCAGGAAACTGGCCAATGACAATGTTCGCGCCTATTCTAAGTTTGAAAATACGTCCGTTACTGTTTGAGTCGACTCGGTGGTGTGAGCAACGGCAGTTTGCAATTATTACTCGGTTGGAGCGAATTATATTGGTTAACCACCCAGAACCACCCAGTAGCCCATCTATATATACCATTTCAAAATACTTCAAATATACACCAGAGAGGATGGGTGGTGGTGGCCGTAAGACGACTCTTCCATGAAGACTCAATTCACTTAAAATAAAAAAGTTTAATGATTGTTTCTAGATCAATATATAATTCAAGAATGAAACCTAGAGTAAAATGTTTGTTTGTTTCATTAGTGATTTACTGACGTTGAATGATGTTACTGAATGATGATAATTCTGGCATGTAGTTTTATAAGAACTTACTTGAAACCCACATTAAAAAAAGTTTTAATGATATTGGGTTTAATGATGCTTCTAAAATTAAATCTATAATTGAATAGTTTCATTATAGTTTTGTGTTTTGCTGTTGTTGAACAAGACTTAATTAAATAAAAAAGCATATAAAAATATATGTATTCTAACAAAACTGTTTTTATTTTTAATTCCGGCATAGTGCCAATTTTTTTCTCCTATACAATGTGTAACATCTCACCCCTGCACTACAGATCTGTACACAGTCTGAACTTCTGACTTTGAATCAAATGTTTTCCCATTAGATGCCACTGTATCTAGGATAGTATTGCAAATTATGCATAGCAAGTTACATAATTACAGTTGCTTTGATTTTCTGTACAAATGTCATGTCTTCAGAGAGTACAGTGAAAAGGAAACTCAATCTATAGTTTATTCAGTGTTGAAAAATAAGATGTTGATATAAGGTTGCATTTTCAATGTTGTTTCGTTTTGCAAAATCAATACTTAATTCAACCTTAATTCAACCTCGACGTCGCTGCAAGACGGTGAAACAATGTCACGATTTCAACGTTGAATCGTTTTGCAAAATCGAATCATAATCCAACGTTGATTCAACCTTGGTCCCTGACGTTGATTCACTGGTGAATCAACATTGAAATGCCGACTGGGACGCCCACTTTAGGCTTCAAAAACGGTCTTCAGAAACCTACGGGTGACGTCACGGACACTACGTCCATATTTTTTTTACAGTCTATGGCTGTGGCCCAGCTTCTACCAATTAGCTGTACTTTACAGACAGAGTGCAATTTAAGACCATCAGCTTTACTTCAGGTAAGTTAGCGGAGTCTGCACATTATTATCAATGATAAAGAAAGCTTCACCTGTAGGTCTAAGTAAGTGATGTGTAAAAAAAAACGAATATTTTTTCCATGTTCAGTGGTATTTATTAGTTAGCTGTTATTTGCAACAGTGTTGTTTAAATTGAAAGTTACATAATTTAATGTTACAAAAAACTTTTTGTATTATTTTTGTCAATTTAGGTAAGCAGTTTTCTGAAACGTCATCTTTATACTTATCTCTCTGTGACCTGTTAATGTTGTCCATGTTTTTTTTAATAGTAGCTAATCAACTCTTTCTTCACCAGTTTTTTTTTTTTTTAGTTGTTTAAACAAAGTTTAATCACTTTGTGATTGGTTGATTTGGTTAAATTACCTCCTAGAACCATCTTACACAATCAGGTTCCCAAACATCATCCACCACCAAATGAAAATTACCATGACGGCGTGTTTTATCACGTTTTGTTTTCACACTCTGACGTGAAAGTAATTTATTACGTAGGAAAAAAGAGCCACATGCTTCCTCAGTTGCAGCAACTTTATTTTTTATATGAGTACTTTGCGGCAGTTTCCCAAGAATTGACAATTTTGTTCTTTTGTGACACATAGGATGGAAACAGTGCTTTATTTACAAACTATTTATTTGCTGTTCTAATTTTCCACACAAGTTAAATTTGCAGGTTTGAATGGAAACATAGTTTGTCACTTTATTGAAATTGATATTTTGATTTGATGAGGTATGTGCATAAAATCAAGTTCAATTTATGTCAGTTGTCAAGTAGTCCTTAGTATTATGTATGCCTTATGTTTTGCAATCTTTTTAATGTATTTAATCAGAAAGAACCTTAAAGTGTAAGTTGCAGGTTAACCACCACAGCCAATTAATGTGTAAATTAAAGTGCTCTATATGTATATATTTAATTATTTCTGTCTTAAAATGCGTTAAAATAACATTTATTGGGGTTTCTTCAAAGGTAGCGTGTTTTTTCAGTAACTGGTGATGACGTCATAAGAGGAACTCGCAACCCATACTCTGCTAGATTCCTACTGTATTATGGCTATTTGGAGAACGACTGAGGATGTGGGAAACCATCAAATTCTTTATGGACCACAGCCCTACAATTTTTAACCTGTCAGACGTGAGAGAGGGGAGGAAATTGCCAGGACCCATGGCACTCAAAGAGTTATTAATGCTTGGTGTGAGGAGAATGAGTGGAGGGTTGGCCAGGTGTCCTGGTGAGTAGCTACGTTAGAGCTAGGCTAGCCTGGTGCAAACTTAACCCGGATAATATAAGGGAACAAGCCAGTCTTTTCAAAATCTTGCCGTCATGTAGAATAGCAAGGAGGGACAACGACTGAAGACATTATTTACTTACATGGTGTCAGTCCAAATCAGAGATGCACACACTGCACAGGCACCAATCGCTAGTCTCATCGGCGCCTCAAACGTCGTAATACCCTTCCTCAATCCACGCTTTATAAATTTCTCACGATTTAATTAGCGATGTTTATTGTCAGAAAAGAAAAAGAGAGATCGATGTCCCCATCACTGTGTTTGTGTGGGCTATGCCACCCAATTGAATCAGCAGTGGAGAGTGTGTGCTGCCGTGAGGTGAACGCGTTTTGGAGTTTAGTGGAGCAGCTCGACCTGCGACCGGCTGATCTGACGTGCCTGAACCCGTTTGTTTTGCAAATAGCTTATTCTCATTTCAGGCAGGATCACGGTCCCCTTGAAGTCAGCACACACGAGTATGTTTACAATTGAGAAAACAAAACTTTTTTTTATAAAAAGTTTACAATTGAGTTATTTTATCCATAATTTTTTTATCTAATATAAAACATACAACCAACTTTTCTTTGCTTTTTAGTAAAGCGAGAGAAATCAAGAAAACAGCAGTCTCCATTTTGGAATGGAAAGATGCATTGCAAATTTCATGGATGTGCATTTTTCAAATTTAGCCTAATTAAGAAACCAGCAAAGGATGTGTGCACAGTACCAGTTACTGTGAGAGTGTCTGGAATAATTGATCACTCAAAGGCAAAGTTTTTAAGGAGGCGGACAAGTAATACGGAGAAAGAAGACCTCAAAAGGATGCTTGGGGAATTCATGCCTATGCATGTACACACAAAAAAACTTGCAGCTGCAAACGAGGAAAAACTTCAAATGGGCAATTCAAATCAGGTCCCCCCCATTACCGTCATACATAAGATTTCAAGCCAAAAGAATTTGGAAAATCGAATGGATATCAATCCATTTTTGGATTGTATAAAAATACAAGAGGCACAGGACTTAAACCAACAGTTTACACCCCTGAAACACCAATACATCCAGTGTGTGGCAATTTCGCCATTTACACTACACATGTACACTAAAACACAGCTTCAGCTCTTAAAAGATTTACAAAAGGACAAAAACCTTTTTTTGTATCTAGATGCCACAGGAAGTGTTGTGACAAAACCACAAAAATGCAAAAGTGTATTGTATTATGCACTTTGCTGCCCAGTTCAGTCTACTACAGCAACAACAGTTGCTGTAGCTGAGATGCTCTCATCAGATCAAAGCACACCGACAATTCAGCACTGGTTGACCTGCCTGTCCCGTGATTTTATGTACATATACAGTATATAATTCATATAATTACCTCTCATGGCATCAAGTATCTCTTTAATGTTGTCTTCTTTTAGCCTCCTGTTCTCTCTTTTAAGTTCCTTCATTTGCTTTTATTCCTTCAAAAAAAGAAAGAAAAAAACTACTGTGTCAAACACAAGACGTAATACTGCAGCAAAAGTCACATAAACGTTATTACTTCAACTCAAAATGACTTTTTAACTTCGACGCTTAGCTCTTAATGTTTTCCCTAAAATTTGCAAATGTTAAAATAATTTACCTGTAAAGAAGTTTGCTTTGCCATCAGCTCTTCAATCATTTGGTCTGCTCCCTCTTTTTGGGTACATGTTGTCTTTTTACACTTTTGCTATCAAAATGACAATTTAAAGTTGTTCAATACCAGGGATTCAATTCAAACTGATTTGTATAATGTTTTTCGCAATATAATTCCAAAGAATCTTTACAGAAATGGATGGATGGAATGGACTGCATTTATGTAGCGCTTTCACAGACCTATGGCCACCAAAGCGCTTTACATAGCCTCACATTCACTCACTCATTCATACACCGACGGCAGTGTCAGCCATGCAAGGCGCCATTCAGCTTGTCGGGAGCAGCAGGGGTTAGGTGTCTCCATTCTTCCTCCAGACTCTGGGACCTTGGTTTCCAAATGAGATGCAAAATTTGCTTTATTAAATGTGCTTTATTAAATCCAGAGTCAACGCAGCCGTCTACCAGGACATGTTCAGAGCACTTCATGCTTCCTTCATTTTCCAGCAGGATTTGCACCTGCCCACACTGCCAAAATAACCAAAACCTGGTTCAATGACCATGGTATCACTGTGTAATTACTGTGTGATTTCATGTAATATTCTAATTTTTTGAAATCCTGTTTTCGTGGGTTTAACCCTCTGAGGTCGGCAAACGCGCCGGCGCGTTTTGCTGGATTTTCTTCACATTGTAGCACTATAAACTTAAATTACTCCGTCATTTATGGTCATACAGAAAAAAGAAATATAAAAAAAAAATCTGTGATATTTCTACTTTTGTATGTGTCCACTTACAATCAAATCAAAACATTGTGCTTTTGTAAAATAAAGAAAATAAACGGTGTGCTTTCTGCCTCTCCGTCGCGGTGAACTTTTTTTTCTTGAGCACGTCTATAAACTGAAACAAAACTCAGCGAATACTTGTCACACATTTATGAGCCATATACCTTTATAAACATTTAAGTGTGTACTTTTAAATGATCGGATTCAAACTGAAAACAAATATTCTCTGTTTAAGTAATTTGTATAAAACCAACAAGATGTCCAGCTTCTCAAACGCTTCCTAATTATTTTTAATTTGAACACGCCCACGAGCGCAAAAGAGATTCACATGCAAATCTCCACATGGAACGCAAACGCGCTCATTACCTCAACAACAAAGCACGAAAAAACTTAACAAGTCTCTGCTTTTCGTCGAGTTTGAAAGGCGCGCCTGAGCTTACATTGGATTTACCTCAGAAGAAGAAGAACGCGATTTGAAGACAAGAAAGATGTAAGGTAAGAAATTCTTACTTATTAGTTTGATATTGTTGCATAAATTTCACATTGCAGTTGAACTGTTGCTAGATATATGGTGAATATTATAATATTTAGACCCGTGTTTACTGTTACTGTGTTTGTGGATATCTGCTCAAACGTAGATATGTATATGGTAACCATAATGTTTTATATTTGAGCGTGATCGCGTTTGAATGTATGATATTTTGGATCGCGATTGCGTTTGAAAAGCAAAACGCACCAAACGGCTTCATGTTTTTACTATTATCTCATTTCATATCATCATAACGAATGGAAACATTTGAAGTAACATGATAATCAATATATTTTTCTCTAGCTTAGTTGTTACTGAATTCTTTTGGAATTTTTATAGGCTGCTATAGGTTATTGTTATTATTATTTTATCCAGCACTGGGCATAGCCCATGCCTACAAGGCACAACAAACCTGGTGTTCATTATATTATATATTGTTGGAAACATTTGTGTGTGTGTGTGTGTGTGTGTGTGTGTGTGTATTCTGTGAATTTTAAAAAGCAATTTTAACCAGAAAAATCTAAAATTTATTCCCAAAATCGTGCAGGCCTTTCTCTTGATATCAGTATGTTCACTTTTTTTTTTTTTTCAGGGCCCAGATGCCACTGAGGACTTCAACATTCACATGAGTCTCTGTACATGAACATGGTAAAGTGAAAATCAAACACCTTGGAAATGAAAGGTATGTACAATGTTTTTAGGAATGGCACAAAGGTCTCTGTCTTTGGATCATTGTTTTCAATAAGTGCTTTTTTGTCATTTGTTGTGTATCTTTGGATTATGTTGTGTTGTAAATAAATCCAAACAATATAAAAAGCCATTCTTTTTTAAATCTCCTCATTCTTTGTGCAAGGTTGCTCAGAATGACAGGGCCTGATAGCTCCTAATAGGGCCGTTAGGGGAGGGTCTTTGTCTTTCTCAGGTGTGAAAATCTTACATATTAATGAACTCCCGCATAAAGCTTTCTCACACAAAACACGTCCTAAAAATTTTAAATCAATATATTGTCTTATCTGAATGAGCAGTCAGGGTGATTTTCACATAGTTTTAGAGCAAATATTCTAGGCTACGTCATACAATTTTCAAAAGTCTTGTGAAGAAATAATCAGTATGGGTTTCATGGCCTTATTTCAGTGACAATTTTTTTTTGTATTTTCACAAACCACGCATTAATTTCATTATCTCAAAACTACAAACTTTTACATACATGCTGCTGATATATTATTGTAGCAGAGTTTGTGCTGAATACAGTGTAATTAGACTTTAGCCATGAAAATGTCACAAATAACCACAAATGTCAGAGCATGCCAGAACACCTCCAGGGCCCAGAAAACAGCTCAGACCCCAGAGGGTTAATGAGCTGGAAGCCCAAATTATGTACAAATAAACAACTAAATACTTGAAATCGTTTAAGTTGTGGGCCCTGAATCTATAATCTATGGAAGTTTAACGTTTTGAATGGAATTATGGAAATAAATAAACTTTTCCATGATATTCTAATTTTTTGGAAATGGTCTGTATATAGCTATGCAGTGTTCTAAGCAGCCTGGATGGGTCGCTGTACGTGATGCAACACTTATCATAACCACAAGAAACTGAGACTTGACTTGGACTCTAGCTCAGAGACTTGAGACTTGACTTGGACTCTAGCTCAGAGACTTGACTTGGACTCTAGCTCAAAGACTTGTGAGCATCTCTGAGTGCAGTTGTAAAGTACTTTATAAATAAAGTGAATGAATGAATGCCAAATACAGCCAAAAACAAATTTTCCACATTTTAGATTTTCCCAGAGTTGGACTTTAATGTTTCCAGTAGAATCTTCATTATAACAGGACTGTGTCTCCATTGATGCAGCTTGAAATTCCAGTCTCTGTTATTCGGCTGACATGTACTACACGTCTGAGAACAGCACGTATCTATTTAAAAGAAGAAAAGAAAAAGAAGTAACAATAGCCATAATAAATAAAGAAGCTCTCTCTGAGTGAGTCTATAGACATAATATAATTAATAATTTGTAAAAAAAATTGAACATTTAATGGTTTATGTTCTCCTTGTTTTAACATGACAACAGACTCAGCAAACTGTTTAAAGCTACACTGTGTAACTTTTTAAGTTGATTCTTAGCAAAAAACACTTTGTTCTATCAAAAGTATATGTGCTTATTCATGTGTAATTACTTCCACCAACTAATAAAGTATTCTCATAAGTGTAAAATCTGCCATTTATAATACATACGAGCGAGTCGCTCCAATGGCGGCAGCCATGTTGCGCCTCCATCTTGAAAATACATTCGCCAAAGAGGGACATACCTGGAAATTCAAGCTTCGTCTTTCGCTTTGTACACTCAGTGACACCGTGACGAATGCGAGGGGGAGATTACTCTCGACTAGAGGTGTGCGATACCGCTAGATTTGGTATCGATCCGATACCAAGTAAATACAGGGCCAGTATCGCCGATACCGATACCGATACTTTTTAATAATTAAGGTGGATGCGTCTTCAACCTAAATCTAAATTAATTTTCATGACTTTTAATTTGTTTTTGTGATTTGCATTTTGGGTTATTAATCAGTTAAAATCAGTACTACAAAAGCTTTTGTTCAGAAACAACTTTTGGTTACTTCTGTTTTATTTAAATAAACAAAGTTACAAAATTATTACTTCACAAATATAAAAAATGTAAAAACAAATTCTCTTTTCAAGTAGCATGTTAACAAAAAATGTTTCTCCTCTTTAGTGCACTTTTCAGGATTTTTTTCTTAAATAAACAAAGTCACAAAGTTGTACTTCACAATAAATATTCAAAAAAATGTAAAACAAATTCTCCTTGTAATAAGATATAATGAGAATAAAATAACGTTTCTCCTCTTTAGTGCACTTCTTTTCAGGATTTTTTTCTTAAATAAACAAAGTCACAAAGTTTTACTTCACAATAAATCTAAAAAATGTAAAACAAAGGGGGGGGGGGGGGGGGGTTCTCCTCCTCTCTCCGTTTCTGCAGCTCTGCATTTTCTGGTCCGTGATTTTTCATGTTTGTACAAATTAGTTGTATTGCCACTGTATTTTAAAGACTTTCTACAAATGGTATAAGTCGCTGTTGTCTCATTTTCGGCCTGAAAATACAGCCATACAACGCTCCTCTTTCTCTCTGCTGCCATTCTCCGTCTCTGACTGTGCTGTAATGCGCGGCTGACTGCTGGTGGTAGCCGTAGGGGTGGGGTTAGTCCTGAGTAGCGCGCTAGTGGTGAGTCACGTGACGGTACAATAAACACAGGAGAAGGGGGAGGAGGAGAGCAGTGTCGAGCACTCTTGGGAGGAGGATTACAGAGAGCTTGCTCTGCTCTGTGACAGCAGCAGCATTTTGACAAACACGGTCAGGTCGCAAAACGAGAGAAACTGAAACTTAAGTATCGATATTTTCACGTTGGTATCGATCAATACCGATACCAACGTTGGTATCGATATTAGTATCGATCTGCCCACCTCTACTCTCGACTGCCGGCAGATTTTAAAGATTGCTGAAGATGGAGGATCACACCTATTTTCGATGACATGTAGCAGAGTCGCCAAGGAAGCGAAAGAGAGAATTAAAACGTCAACGTGACAGGCAAATCAACAAGACCAAAGTCAATATTGGAGTAACTTTTCCCAGATGGAAAGAGCTCATGAGGAGCAAAGATTTTAAAATGGACGCCGAAGTTGCCTGCTTTCTTCTCGGCAGGTAATCCAGCCTAATTGTGTAAATTTGAAGTTTTATAGTTGCTTGTCTAACCATAGCATGGTTGTGCATAACGCTAGAACGACCTCTAGTATAACTTGCGTTACTTTTCCTCGCGTCAATGGTGAAAAAGTATTGTTTACCTTGTAACATAAATCTGTGCTGCGACGGATCACAGGTGATGAAAATTTTAAAGGTGCAATTTTTGCGAAGTCAAACTTGAAGCCATGTTAATCTTGGAACAATATGGCCACCGTAGGAGTTAAAACGCCCTCGGAATTGAAAGGAACAGAAACTAATATTCACTGGGTAGTCATATACAATTTCACCGCTAGATGGGGGAAAATATCACAAAAATCAAAAAAAGGCAAAAATCATTGCGACATTTTAGTCAATGAAAATTGTATTTAGTCTTCTTTTAGTCAGAATTATCCATGACTATTTTAGTCTAGTTTTAGTCGACGAAAACTGATGACATTTAGTCTATTTTTAGTCAATGAAAATTGTATTTTAGTCTCTTTTTAGTAATGCAATTCTATTTAACCCAATCAATATAGTATAAGTAAGTATCTAGTAGTCTAGACGAAACCAAAATTTTCTTTTAGCTAAACCCATTTCAAACAAGGTTATCTTATTATATTTATAGGGCTTTGACGGTGGCAGTTTTTTTTTATTTAGCCAAACCCATTTCAAACAAGGTTTTACCATTTTGGTCCATTTGTTTTTTATTGGACCAACTACCGCGTGGTGCGGTGGTTGGAGGGTTGTTTTGGAAAAGAAAAAAAAATGAAGTGTTTATTTGAGCAATTCCGTCAAAGAAACAACACACTAAAGCATAAAATGCATTGAAATAAATATCAGTAAATAATGGTAACTTAAATAATATAATAAGGGACTGTTCGTTTTTTATTTAAGAGGCTACCGGAGGAGTTTTGAGATCTTTAGTCAAAATAGACCTGACCCTCCCTTCGCCAGCAATACGTTTTTCTATGACCCTCCAAAATTATTGTGAAAAAAAGGCATGACCTTCCCCAATAATTTATTTATTACTTCTGTACTGGTTTGCGCTTGGCAAAGATGTTCAGATAGCCATTGTTGCACACTCCGTGTTGCAGTGCGTATGCGGTGCAGGAGCAGCACGCTCTATAGTGCTTTCACATATGCTGCATTTGCAGTGCGTAACTGATCCATGGCTGTACCACAAACACATACTCACTGTTTTTATTTCAAATCCAAAAGTTATCAGCAACTTTTATAAAAAAAAGTTTTGTGGAGAAATGTGGAGAAAATCCGGCAAAACGCGTCGGCGCGTTTGTCGACCTCAGAGGGTTAAGTAAGGCCGGAAAAGGAAGCGCAGGTGAAGCGGCGTCACCATCTTGTGAGAGAGCTAGCCGTGTTCGTAGCACGTAGATGGGCATGCTCTCGCAGGCCACACATCCGTCTCAACGGGCCTGAAAATGACAACCCGACCCGGCCCGTGGCTTTTAAAGCCCGGCCCGATATAACTCGACACATCAAAATGAATTATCAGCCCGAACCCGGCCCGCGGCCGTTTTTTTCCTTTTTTTTTTTTTTTTCTCATACACGTATTGTCATGATCAGCAGACCGGAATTCAAATCAACCTTTTAATGTTCACGCCTTTTAACAATACAAATAATACAAACAACTGAAACAATAAACAATAAACTTTAAATATATAAATAGGCTATATAAATATGCCTTAAATAAAATCTTCACACAATAATAAATAAAAAGAACTCAAACATGTACCCAGTCAGCGGGCGGGCTACGTTTCACACCACACCATGCTTATAAGGCATCATGGAGGAACAGTAGTGCGTCCACAGTGGATGGACTGAGGCGTGTTCTCCTCTCTTCAATGGTACGGCCAGCCGCACTGAATACCCTCTCGCTGCTGCTGCTGCTGGCCGGCACACAGAGCACCTTCCGTGCCAACTGAGACAGTTTGGGATACACGCTGCTGTTGGTCTTCCACCAGCCCAGCAGGTCCTGATCGTCGGTCATTGTTGGCCTTTGGCGGACGTAACTGTCAACCTCATCCTCTTCTGATTCGGTCTCCCCGACCCCGAATACATTTTCCCTTTCATCAAAGCGCGGTGTTTTCTTTGCGGCGGGTGCCGGTGCTGCTGCCGACAACGAAGCACTCGTCTCCTGGCTCGCTTCACCTGGGCCCTCGGGTACCGGTTGCTGCGCAGCTGACAGGCGGGACTTGACATATTGTTGCACATTTACCCTTTGGTCAGTGGGCAGCATCCGCAACTGATTAAATTTCGGCCACAGGAATGTTGCAGCTTTGTGGAGATCAGTGACAGACTTGGCCATTTTTTCCTCTAACCAGTGTGCATGGCGTTGACGCACAGCCGCCAGCTGGGCAGTATCATTGGCATTTTGCTGGCAGTGGTGTCGGAGTCGCTCTACCCAAAGCAGCGCAAGATGCAGTGTGGGATATTTGTCCCCCTCCAGTTCACGCTGAGCATCATAAAAGGGCTTCAAAAATGACACCATCATGCCCAAAGTGTCGGGGTTATTTTTTCAATCCTGTCACTCTCTCCACGCGCTTCCAGTTTGTCCTGCAGCTCCGCGTAAATGTCACTGATGGATTTAAGGGTCAAATACACAGTGCTGAAGCGTACCTGCCATCTGCAGGATGGTCTTTGAGAGCTGCGCTGTCATTCCCGACTGCTTTACATATCTGTAGAGACAATAAGAGAGCGTGCTGCTGTTACACAAATGAGTAGCCTAGTGATAATCATCAAACACAAACTAAAGACTCAGATTATATTACCTATTATATTATATTATTATATATGACTGTCTTATGTTTTTTTTCCTCTCCATGACGCATTTTTTGACTGATGCGACTTATACTCCAGAGCGACTTATGATAATAATAATAATAATAATAACAATAATAACTTTATTCAGGACTTAAAATGGAAGGTCCATAATACAGTTTAAAAAAAAAAAAGGATTATAAATGTAGATTTAGGGTATAGATTAATAGGATACTAATAATATTATAAGAGTAAAACATTTCTACCGTAGCCTACTACTTTACCTGACAAGCGCCTTTGATGCTGTCACTGTTTCAGCGAAGTCAGGGGCCACCTGCATAAGTGCGTCATTATCAAGTGCATGGCGAAGGACAGTGTTGAGGACGTGGTCCATGCAGTCAAGTCTCGTGTATGACCTGAGAGCATTAACTACATTTGCTCCCTGGTCTGTAACCCAAACAATGTCTTTTAAGGACAGTGGGTTGAACCCGAACTTGGTGACCAAGAGCTTGACCAGCTCCCTCTTGATGTTATCGCCCGTTTTTTTCTCATCCACGGGAAACATTGCCGTGGTCAGATTCTTTCCGATCAATTCAAAATCTTCTGTAACATAGTGGCACGTTATTGACAGATAGTGAATCTTTCTGAAGTCGTCTGTCCACATATCTGTAGACATTCCCACTTTTCCTCCTTTGTTCAGGATCTCTTTCACCTGCTTCGCAAGCTCTTCTCTTTTTTCCTTTGCCAAATTCCGACAGTGTGTTGCTACTGTGTTGGGAGATGGGAGGACAGAGCTTGCAGCAACTCTGCCATGTGTTGCACCAACATTTATGAGTTCCTGTGCAAGTTCTAAGAAGCCATCTCCTTGAACAAAATAAAATGGCCTAATGTCCTTGGCGCACATGTAAACACATTTTTCTGTTACTGCCTGTTTTGTTTTAAGGGGGTCATTTTTGGCAAGGAACTTCGTCATTGATTGCTGCTGCTACGTCGTGGTGGTGGTCGAATGCCCACAGCTTAATGTATGGCGGAGAGTGCATTCTCTGCATGGTCGACTCCCAGGCATGAAATGCAGCTCGCGTGTCCATCGGCCTTGTGCAGCTTGCCTCCGCACGTGGCACAGGATGAACAAGGCATTAGAAATATCACTCAAACACCTTAAAAAAAAGGATATAGCGTCGTCGCCGGATAGCCACAGGTGAGACGGAGTCAGGAGATAAAGGCTGAGAGAAGGCGTAGTCTGCTGAAATGATGCTCGCTCAGGCTGAAGGGCTTGTTCAACGGCGAAGCTCAGTAAAACAGTCAGACGTGAAGTTGTCGCTAAAGGAGTAAGATCTACTATAATATAGAATTCGGGGGACTATTATCTGACGTGTAAGGATGTAGGGCTAGCTCATTGGTCGCACGTCAGAGGCACCCGCGCCATTGAATGTGCAGTTGCTGCAGCACAGCCTACGAGTGAGCCAGACGCTTAATGTGCTAGCTGTGCAGCTGCAAATGCGTTTTACATATAAGCTTCAGTAAATCAAGGAAAAGGCGTTCGAAAGGAAACCTCTATATTTGCTTTCTTCCAGTTGCACTCCATTTTTCTGGCTGCTCTCTTCAGGGCCCGACTATTTTCTTTAAAAAAAACTTTAAGGGCATAGGAGAAACAATGTCTAAAGCGCTGAAAATGAGAGAGTCAATTGTTTCAGTTGTAACATCGATTTCTTACAAGCTATGGTTTGCAGAGGAGTATAAGCTGATCAGGATGATTATTTATAAAGCAATATTTAGTGGAATAAATGATAGTTATAGCATATTTGTAACAGGGAGTTGGTTTTGCAGCCTTGGCTAAATGTAGTATACACGAGACTAGATAATGATCTGAGATGTCACACAATTTCATTTAATAATGAAATAACAAATAATTTAATGAAATAATAATAATAATTTTTCTTGGTTGTATATGTAAGCTGTGAATATTTTCAATTTCTTTTGTGTATTTCAATATTCAGATTTCAATAAATAGAGGGTTACTTAACTACCCCAGAATTATGGCAGAATTTAATTGAAGGAAATTACTAGTTATCCCTGCATTTGTTTAATTTATACACTCTGCTATTTTGGAGAGTTAAGAAGATTTGTCATGCTGTGAGGAAATACAAAACTGGCATAACAGTAAAAAAATATCTCTCAGGGGGAGCAGGAAGAAAAGTAGAGGACCTAATATTGAGCCCTGTGGTACTCCATAATTTTATTTTATATATTTTAGACATAAATGGCAAATTTGAAATGGGTCTATAATGATCTTCTCCTGGGCTCCTTGTTTTTGTTTTTTGTTAACCGACAGTTTAAACATTTTTAGTTGAGTTAACAATATCGTGAAGAGGTTTTGAGATTGCATGCGACACTTATCTTAGTGTGTAATATAGTATGTAACATATATGTTGTTGCTTTGATACTGATGATTTTGATGTTTGTTGATTTGTACCATTAAAGTGTGCTTAATTTGTATTTGTCTGTTTTTTCGCATTATACTTGATGGCACTGAAAAAGGAGAGTCAAGAACTGAGTGAAATGGAAAAGAAAGATCAGTATGACAAAAAGTATGATCTTATTATCGACGAGAAGTCATTTAGTTGGCCAAATTCTGAAAAAACTTCACGAAAAAGAGCCAATGGATGTGATTTGACATGCCAACAGTGTGGAAAAAGTTTTTACAAAAAAGGAAAACTTAAAGTCCACATGAGAATTCACACTGGAGAGAAGCCTCACACCTGCCAACAGTGTGGAATAAGTTTCACTCAAGAAGTAATCCTTAAAAGGCACGTTAGAATTCACACTGGTGAGAAGCCTTACACATGCCCTCAATGTGGAAAGAGTTTTACACATAAAAAAACTTTTAATACTCACATGAGAATTCACACTGGAGAGAAGCCTTACACCTGCCAACAGTGTGGAATGAGTTTCACTCAAGAAGTAGTCCTTAACAGGCACGTTAGAATTCACACTGGAGAGAAGCCTTTCATCTGCAAACTGTGTGGAAATAGTTTCAGTAGGAAAGGAAGCCTCAAAAGCCACATGAGAATTCACACTGGAGAGAAGCCTTACATATGCCCTCAGTGTGGGAAATGTTTCACTCAAAAAGGACACCTTAAAGGCCACATGAGAAGTCACACCGGAGAGAAGCCTTACCCCTGCAAACTGTGTGGAAATAGTTTTATTCAGAAAGGAAACCTCAAAAACCACATGAGAATTCATACGGGAGAGAAGCCGTTCGCCTGCAAACTGTGTGAAAATAGTTTCAATCGAAAAGCAAGCCTTAAAAAGCACATGAGAGTTCACACTGGAGAGAAGCCTTACACCTGCCAACAGTGTGGAAAGAGTTTCGCTGAAAAAGGAAACCTTAATAAACACATGATAATTCACACTGGAGAGAAGACGTTAACATGTGATCAGTGTGGAAAGAGTTTTGCACGGAAAGTGAACCTTGATTCCCACATGAAGATTCACATTTAATTGTTTAATTGTAATCAGTGTAACCAAAAAATGTGAGACCCCATTTTTGTTCATTGTGTGGGATGTTTAAAATGACTCTAGAAAATATGCATTTGCGTGAAATTTAGGCTACGCTCATGCCGCAACTGAATTTGGTCCAAATTGTTTTGCCCACCTCCTTTCAAAAATTGAGTGGTTGCAGTAATCGCCCTCTAATTTTGACTGTATGGAGTCACTCTATTCCATATAAGGATGCCTCAGAATCAAATATTAGTTAAACTTTTGTCTTGCTGTGAAATGCTTAGGGCCTATAGGCAGAGTAGACAATTGCCTTGGGCTTGGGGTTTGATGCAGGGCCTCCATCACCGTCCACCAATCAAGACGGGCAGCAAAATTCTAGGCTCTCTGTCCATTGGATGTAGATGAATTGTCATTCACCTGTAATGAAACCATTGTCGCTGTATCAAAGTGGGTACATTCACGGGTACAGTGAATGACATTGAACAGGAGCTGACTAGCATAATTGTAAAGTAAAAACAAAGAAGTTTGTATTAAAAGTCAAAGATCAAACACACTGGAGCAGTGGTTCCCAAACGTTTTAGTGTTCACCATGCTTCAGCGTACCCCTTACTTTCCACTTAGACTGCAGTCATACCTTTTCCATTATGGGACAATATTTGCCCCCTAAATTTATTTTCCAGTGCATTTTT
Organism: Abramis brama; assembly: GCF_963993115.1. NCBI lineage: Eukaryota > Metazoa > Chordata > Actinopteri > Cypriniformes > Leuciscidae > Abramis > Abramis brama. Next base: position 13,375,236 of record NC_139966.1, read on the forward strand.
TTTACCTTTATAAAACAAATAATGTTTTAAATATATAAATAATTAATAGAGAAATATGCAATAACGGTAAAAACAAAGTGATTATTTTAAATATTAAACTAAAACCACCAATAGATGGCAGTAAGTCACAGTCTTAAAGGGGTAGTTCACCCAAAAATGGTGATCCCCTAATTTTTATTGACAGAGTTCACTCTTCGGTTGGTGCTGAGTGATTCTAGTTTCTAAAGTTATAAATATGGATATTTTTCTTCCAAAAACGCATCGCTTCGCTTCAGAAGGCCTTTATTAACCCCCTAATGCCATATGGATTACTTTTATTATGGATGGATGCACTTTGGACTTCAAAATCTAAGTTACTATTCACTCCCATTATAAAGCTTGGAAGAGCCAGGATATATTTTAATATAACTCCCGACTGTGTTTGACTGAAAGAAGAAAGTCATATTCACCTAGGATGACTTGAGGGTGAGATATTTATGTGATCATTTTCACTTTTGAGTCATCGAGTCATTCATTCATTTAGTAATTGAAACATTCCCTTTGCCAATACAACCTATCATATGATTAGTGTGGATCATACGCTGCTTGAGTGGATGCAGTCAGTTTTGACGCAAAAGATGATATAATTTGATTGGATGTCATGTATTTACGGTATTTAGACAGTTAGAAATACATGCTCAGTTTTAATGTTATTTTAAAGTGGGGTAGAATTAAATGAATGGCAAAACTCAGCATTTTGTTTGTGTACCCCCTCTGTCACCTCACGTACCCCCAAGTTTGGTAACCACTGCACTGGAGCATTTTAATGTTTTCATAAAAGTTGAATGTTGAATTATCAACATTGTTCCAATATTATTTTAGCATTGATTTTTCAACATTGATCCAATATTATTTAGCATTGTATTTTCAACCTCAACCAAAATGATGATTCTGATGGAATTTCAACATTTAATCAATGTCACCTTGCTATCTGGGTTACGCACATTCCACACAGGTAAACACCGCCTTTCGTGTGCAGCTCCCACACACTTTGTGACATTTGGCACATGTCTCCTTGGTTTTATTTTGTTTGTCGACAGATCTCGACCTGTGGTTAGAAGCAGAGTTTCTAGTTTGCATAACGTGGACTTAATAAATCCTTATCTTGAGCAAAATAAGCAAGATGACATTCAGTACAACACATTTTATTTATTTAGAATACATACAAATGTCATTTACGTCTTTTAGTTTGTCAAGAGATTTAAAGCACCGTTTTTGAGAATCTGGAAATAAAGCAAAATAACTGAGAAAAATGAGAAATAGTCCTCAGATACTATGTCTGTAATTTATAGCAAAACATCTAGCATTAATTCGATCTCAAACTGTTTCATTAAAAGAAGTTATTACTCCACCAGCTGCGTGACGTCATAAACCAACGTGGTTGAACGACCACTTTGCGACAATATGGTTTTGGGAAACAGTCGTGACTAGCTAGTTGATTTCTTCAACGATGCATCGTACTATAGTAGTTAAGCAGCGAGTTACATCGTTGTTCACGAAACACAGCCCTGATTGGTTACAAGGTAGTTTGTGACTGACAAATTTTGAGACTGGCTTTGTTTCACTGCAGTTTTAAAGGGCACCTATTATGCAAAATTCACTTTTACATAGTGTTTGAACATAAATGTGTGTTGGCAGTGTGTGAGCAAAACCACCCTAGAATGATAAAAATCCACCCAGTAGTTTTTTTACTATCTCAATAAATCACAAGCACTGTCTCAGAACGCCCTGTTCTAAGATTGCCCTCACTGTGACGTAGAATTGCGCTAAGCCCCACCGACGTGATGATTGACAATCTGGTTTTGGCATAGACCCCGCCCTCGGTGATCTGTACACATCCTCCATTGTTTCAACGACAGCCGGTAATGTCTCCTAAGAAGTGTAGGTGTTCTGTTGTGGGATGTAAGAATGGACATGGTAGTCTTCACTGACAAAACACAGCGGATGGATTTTATTTATGAAGAAAAGGCGCCACTTAAACTTCCTAAATACGTTTATGTTTGCGAGAATCATTTTCTGACTGACTGTTTAGTGAACGAGGGTCAAAATTAATCATCAAGTGTGGATCGTTGCCTAACGTTACTGTTCCAACGTCACCTCCAGAAGAAGTAAGTGTATTTTATGATTTATGAGCAAATAGTCATTTCAATAGATGTCAACAGTAACAACAAATTCGTCTAAAGCTATTTATTGTCGTCGTCATAGGATGTCTCAACAAACAACGTCAGACAGTTTTATGTCACGTATTATTTTTTGCAGAAATTACAAATGTAAATAAATGAATACCTCTATCTCCATAGACAGTATATAAACGTCTATCTCCCTGCAGCATTTGTTTTCTGGTTCTGTAGCCATCTTCTCACATTTGCCACATAAGCGTGTGTGTAGTTTCAAAAAATTGCGCGAAAGTTATCACAATGTGTGTGTGTGTGTGTGTTGCACATCCATAATTGCAAAGGAGACGCGATTAAAACTCTATAAGTACATAAATGTATTAAAAAAAACATTCCAAGACGTTTAGTCCATTCTCATTCGTGTTTATTCTGTGCCGGACTCTCTTCATCATCTGGGGCCAGCAGGGCGGGTATTATGCAGCTCATTTACATTTAAGGTGGTACACACCAAAACAGCTCTTTTTAAAACAGGCTCCAAAAATGACATTTTCAAATGTTTATAATAAATTAACTGTGGGGTATTTTGTGCTGAAACTTCACAAATACATTCTGGGGACACCCAAGACCAATATTACATCTTGAAAAAAGGGGCATAATAGGTGCCCTTTAATGTTATTTTAAAGTGGGTCGAATTAAATGAATGGCAAAACTCAGCATTTTGTTTGTGTACCCCCTCTGTCACCTCACGTACCCCCAAGTTTGGTAACCACTGCACTGGAGCATTTTAATGTTTTCATAAAAGTACTCAACTCTGTATCTTCCAATTTCTGCTGATGTGTGTGATTATTTCACCACATGGTGTCAGTGCTCTAAAGTAGTGTTCATGATGCTGCAGTTTGTGTGAGACCTGATGATTAAGATCAGAATGAACCTTTTTTCATTTGATTTTTTTTGTATTAAATATTTTAATAAATATTTTGTCTTTTTTTATTGACAATCATTTCACTGTATGTAATCACACATTTATGCCAAAATTCCTCATTTTCATTTTGTCAAGGCGTTATTGTTAAAGATGAATTTTTTCAATACTTTTATCCCTTAAAACTCATCTTTGATCACCAAAATGACATAACTAAACTTTTTTCCTTAGAAAAAAAATCTATGAATATGAACATAGAATCTGGTTCTATGAATATGCAAATGAGCCCCACCTCCACTCACTCACACCAGCTTAGAGATCCACTCAGTGACGATCACGCGTTGATCTGGGGTGCGTTTCCCAAAAGCATCGTTAGCCAACTATGTTCGCAAGTTCCGTCGTTATCAGCATAGTTCAATGAGTCAGTGTTTCCCGAAACCATCGTTCTAACGAACATTCGCAAACAGCATCGCAAAGTTGTGTGGTTGAAACGACAGATCTCGACCTGTGGTTAGAAGCATAGTTTCTAGTTTGCATGACATGTGGACTTAATAATTCCTCATCTTGAACAAAATAAGCAAGATGACATTCAGTACAACCTGTGTATTTTATACACATACAAATGTCATTTACGTCTTTTAGTTTGTCAAGAGATATAAAGCACCGTTTTTGAAGAGTGCGCATGTGCGAACGAGCTCTTCTATGTAAGAACGAGCCTATGACTGAATCTGGAAATAAAGCAAAATAACTGAGAAAAATGAGAAATAGTCCTCAGATGTCATGTCTGTAATTTATAGCAAAACATCTAGCATTAATTCGATCTCAACCTGTTCCATTAAAATAAGTTATTACTCCACCACGTGCGCGACGTCATAAACCAATGTGGTTGAATGACCACTTTGCGACAATACAGTTTCGGGAAACAGTCGTGACTAGCTAGTTGATTTCTTCAACGATGTATCGTACTATAGTAGTTAAGCAGCGAGTTACATCGTTGTTCGCGAAACACAGCCCTGATTGGTTACAAGGTAGTTTGTGACGTCGTAAACACCAGCGATTTCAAACTGTTTTTGAGACTGGCTTTGGTTCACTGCAGTTTTAAGAAGAAAATACTCAGCAATGGTATTGACTTATGAATTTGCCCATGGTTTGTCTTAAAGCATATTAAAAACACCACATTAGCCGCGTTTCCACTGTCGGGCCAGGGCCGGGCCGTGCTAGTGTGTGCCAGGGCAGTCGCGTTTCCACTGTCACTTCCGGGGCTTGATCGGGGCTTACTCAGGGCCAACGGCCAGGATTTCTGGCCCGTCGAATACCTTGGGCCAAAGCGGGCCAGCTCGGGCTAGAGGAGTGGTTACGAACTGAGGCAGAGTTTACCTGAGTCTGGAGACGGCAGCGCCGGATGATTCTGTCAGCATTAAAGACTTTTAAAATAATTTAACTCGCGTTTCATGTTTGAATGCCTTCTGTTTGTGATGCAAAAGACTATGCGCGCTAACCATTACCATAGTAAACATAGTAAACGCTTGAAGATACGCATAGTATAAAAACAGTGAACGCTTGAAGAAATCAGACCAATCATAAAGGCTATCATGTTTTTATTTTATCTGTCAGTTGCCTATTGCCTAATTAATTCATTATGATCAATGTATCACGTTTTATTGTAAACCTGAGGTAAAACATCGATGCTTGGGTTTTAAATCTTCCAAGTAAACAACAAAAAATGCCAGCTTTTCATGTTTGTTTTCAACGCTTTTTCCAGTGATTTCTGATTAGTTTTCTGATAAAACTTCCATTTGTTGGTGAAATGATGGGTTAGTGTGACGTTGTTCCAGAGAGGCGTGTTACGGGCGTGTTTTAGTGAAGCGCTGTGGAGCTTCTGGCCCGACAGTGGAAACGCAGGCCCGGTGCTATTAGCCCAAGGCTATTAGCCCGGCACGGCCCGTTTAAAGCCCTGGCTCGCACTGGCCCGACAGTGGAAACGCGGCTATTGACATATAAACAACATTAAAACTTGACTTTAAGGCAGTTACTGCACATTTATTGAACTATTTAAAAAAAATGAAATAAGAGCACCAATGTACACAAGCAATACTGTTTATCAGTCAAAATCATTTAAAAATGTAAATTCAACAAGTATGAAATATGATCAGGGAAAAGCATTGTAAATGAGAGGACGTGCACTGGACTGCGGTCGGTTAGTGGGGAAATAATTGTATTTATTAATCAGAATGCACATTTGGAAGGAAAATATATTTATAGGAACATTTCAGCAGGTTCAAGATAATTCATTATACTGTTCCATGAACTGAATCCTCAGAGATCGGCAATTTATTTCCAGAAGTCTCGAGTTTCACGTATAGTAGGATGCAAGATGGCATTGATGTCAACTCAATGTTGACAACTTTAGCAGCGCTGGCCCATTACTGCCACACTTTCTGATTCTCCAAGGGGTAAAGATTACTCTGATATGAAAAGCTGACCCAGGGCCGGTGCCACTGAGTTCCTTAGTAGTCAAGAGTACACAACACTGTCATGCCTTCTTCAACTGGTCTGTGCAACAAGTATCATCAGCCTCCAGATCTGTTCTTCACCTGGCCACTATATTTGTGGATGCCCTACTGGATGTGGTCCTACAAGCTCTACAAGCTGATCTGCAGCTCTAGTCAGCAACTGACATCTTGTGGCCTCGACAAGACAGTCGGCTGTTTCTGGCAGCAGAATACCTGGAGTATCAGCACTGCCATAAGAAGCTGGTCCTACGACTTAAGGGGAACAGCTGGATCTGGCTCACCGCAGGATGTTCCCAGCTATCCTCAAGAACCAAAATGTTACACCATTAACTAGGAATGAACGATTAATTGCATTCGCAATAATGTTGCGATATCATTTTTATAATTTCTGATTACGTGAAGCGAGAGTAAAGCAGTCTGCAGAGGAAACATCAACTTTGCATGCTTCACATATAGGCTTGGCCTTCAGGAAAGAGCAGTTTATGTTTAATCGATCTAATATTGTGTTGGTCATATTCATAGTTCGAATTACCCCCAAAGGGACAGAAATATCAGTTTTGGGGGGGTCAGATAATTTTTCTGATATTGAGAAAAAATATAATTACAGTTACAATACAAGTCAACTCCTATTTTCACTTTTGGCGCTGTGGCATGAGATCGCTCTGGCGCAGCTCTGAGCTCAGCTTAAGAGAAGCAGCAGCGCTGAGCGGACATGATCTTCTCTTCCGCCTTAATAATACCAGTTACAGCGCGAAATAAACATGAACGAGCATCTGAAAGTGTGTTAAAAGATAGAGTACAACTTATTGAAGTCCGTATCATGTCAAATGGAGTGGCCCAATCAGTGTTTCAACCGAAAGACGTTAGTAAACAATGTCATGTAACGTCACATTTACCTCCGAAAAAACATATCCAGTGACCATAAACTCGTTAGTCAGCTAGAAAAATTAACTCTAGAGAGGGGCATTTTGTTAAATATATGCACCATATTACATATTCATTATAATTTGTATTGTTCTTCAATATTTAATGCATGTTTGAATAAATCTGGAAAGTTTTTTTATGACAGCCACCATTTACATTTTTATATAATTTCATATAACTTTATTATTGTAAAAATAAATAAAAGTGTATTTTAAGTGTTTGTATACAAATCAGTTAATTTTTACCTTCAATATTATAGTAGGCTAATGAAGCCTATAGGCTACAACTGACTCCCATAGTTTACAGCATTAGTGAAGAGATTTGTTTTCCTTGAGAAAATTTGCAATGTATTGTACCTGATATCCAAAATAATCAATATTGAATCGAATTGAATCGTAATCGAAATCGAATCGAATTGCAAGCTTGTGAATCGAAATCGAATCGAATTGTGAAATTTGTGTCAATACCCAGCCCTAGTGTTCCCTTCAGTCTTGTTATAATCAGATTCAGCTCGTTCTTCATCTTCAATCCCCAGCGGCGCCGAGCAGAGCACACGTCAGAAACAGAGGACAGGGTGTGTGTGTGTGTGTTCACCTGAGACTCATTGGTCTGTCAATGTCAGAATATTTGAGATGGCCTACCAAATTAAAGTAGGCAGGCTTTATATACACAGACGCTGCTGAGCGCGAATTTGAGCAGATCGAGCGACTCGCTTCAGTTTACGGTCGAGTGCGAGATGAGATGTAAGTAGCTAAACTAAACATTTCATATTTGACAGGTTTTTTAGGTCAAAAATGTGAAACGAATGACAAAAATAATCCGAAAAACGAATATACTTTAGTCGAATTTCGCCATTTGAACTGAAAATAGGCCTGTGTAACGTGACTAATAATAAGTTTACTGTCATTGTGAGGGGACATTAACAGAGCAAACCAAGCCGTTTTCATCATGTTAGGCAGAAGATTAATAATGAATGTGTACATGTTGAGAATTAATATACATTTTGTAGCCTTCAGTAAATTAACAAAGTTCAGCTTTAGGAGGGGAAGAGACCGGGCAAGATGAGGAGACTGAGAGAAACATAAAAAGAGCCAAGTAGCCTAGGCTAAATAGTACATGCTAGTATTTGAATTTGTTTTTAATTGGTTAGTATTGTTTTTACATTCTATTATTTCATATTTTTAGTTCGATAAATGTAGTTTCATCTGAGAACCCTAATACTATCTTAATGAAACTAGGATTTGATTTTATTCACAGAGACACTATGAGGAAAAGGAAAGGGCACACAGACATCAGGCACTTTTTTGGTGCTAAAAGAGTAAGCAGGAAATATTAGCACTAAGATCTACAAACAATTACATTAAAAGTGTAGGTGCGGTTAGGTTTTATACACTGAATATGTGTTAAGGAAAGGGGTGCCCAGCAGACAGGAGAGGCACAGGATGAAAGCCGTGAGCAGGCCGCAGGGAGACGACAGGATGAGGGCAGAGTGCAGGACATACAGCAGGCAGTTGAAAGATGGCTGGAGGACGACATTGCACAAGACATTCAGCAGGCAGCAGGAGGGCGACAGGCGGACGACAGTGTGCAGGACATTCGGCAGGTAGCAGGTGGACAGCAGGCAAACAACAGTGGGCAGGACATTCATCAGGCAGAAAGGAGACGGCAGGAAGATGAGAGTGTGCAGGACCCTGAGCAGGCAGCATGTGGCCAAGAGGTGAGTTAGAAATTAGGCTGTACTTAAAGGGATTGTCTGGACTGAATCAACTCATAGAAGCTCTGTTGTCCGGGCAGGTATAGGAAAGAGAGAATTTGGTGCATGTAAACCGAATTTGCAAACTGCTAGCTAATGCTAACTAATGGGGGCATAGAAGAACAAAACTAAAACAAAGCTTCCTTGCCCTCATGAGTTAGAGTTGGCTGTTATTTCGCTATTTGGCCCATGTTGTACCAAATTCTGTTGTTCTCATACCTCCCTACAGCACTCTGCAACATCAAACAACAGGGCTATGGGTTGATTCACTCCAGATAATACCTTTAAGGCCTACTGTGTCATCAAGAATGAAATTAGTCTTACAAGCAAATATTTCTGTCTGAAGGCCATTGGAGATGGAGGGACAGAGAGGACAGAGACACCATACTGCTGGACCAGAGAGCAATGGCAGGGCTGGATAGAACGTAACCCCTGGTTATACATAAAAGATGGATGCCTTGGTTGCAAGCCATGCAGAGACGCAAAGACTTTGTTATTGTCTGGTAAATGTCCGGGGATGAATTTTGCTAGTGAATGGGTTAATGGGGCAGTGGGGAGTACCTGCAAAAGGACATTAGCAAAAAAAATATACAAACACATAGATAGAGGTCTACTGAGATAGCACAACAGAAACAAAAGGAGGTCCTGCCAAAAGCCATTTTGGAAATCAATGCAGCTTTAGTGCAAGAAACAACCAGCTCTTTCAGAACTGCATATGCAGTAGCGAAAGAAAGGTTAGCTTTCAGAAAGATGCCACCTCTCATGATTCTGCAAGAACTTAATGGTGCTGTCATAGGGAATGTGCATAGGTCAGATCATTCTTGTGTTGAAATTGTGAACCACATTGCCACAGAAATGAAAAAAGTGGTAGTGAAGAACATTAAAGAAAAAAACTCACATTTCATTGACAGTTGATGAGAGCACAGTATTTGGGCTGGCCTATTTGATAGTATTTATCAGGTGTGATGTTACAGGTGATGGGGATGTTGAGAACATCTTCTTAGATCTTGTTGAATTAAAGGAGGGTACAGATGCCAGTTCCATTTATGATGCATTGAGACAAAGCCTAAAGACAGCTGGATTAGATGATGACTTCTTACAAAAAAAAACCTAAATAAGCATTGCAACTGATGGGGCCTCAGTTTTGACAGGGTGCAAGTCTGGTGTCATTACTAGATTTAAATCTGAATTTCCAAAGCTAAAATCCATCCACTGTGTGGCTCACAGGTTGGAATTGGCTGTCCATGACTCCATAAAATCCCTGACTGCCTGCAATCATTTTGAAATATTCATCTCTAAATTGTACAGTTTGTTTAATCAATCCCACAAACTGGCCTGATTGCTACAAGAAGTAGCAGATGAGCTCAATAGGGGATAGGGGAGATCTTTACAATCAGATGGGTTGCCAGCAGCTTTAAAGGAGAACTTGGTAACTTTTTTAACTTAATAAAACTGTCTAGAAATCATTTGGATGGTTAAACAACCTGTTCTGGTGATATTGGTGACTTTCCCTGCTCCCCCCAGCGTTCCCAGGCGGAAAACCAACCTTGCAACTTGGGGACTACCGTCCCGGCAAGATAGAAATTGGAAGTCTCGTGAGAAGCGAGAACGAGAACGAGGGCGAAACACGAATTGCTTTACGGCAATTCGACATAAACACACACGCATGTATGATGTATTACCAGATTACCCACTTCGGTAGACATATCTCCACAAGATACAGTTGGCTTGCTCCGATCAAAACAAACGCACATGAGCAGCGGGTAGAGAGGGGGAGGAGGCCGCCGCAAGTGCCGTATTTTCCGGACTATAAGTCGCACTTTTTTTCATAGTTTGGCTGGTCCTGCGACTTATAGTAAGGTGCGACTTATATATCAAAATTAATTCAGACTGAGATGAAAACATTACCGTCTACAGCCACGAGAGGGCGCTCTATGGCAGAGTTGTTCAGAAGCGACACCAAGGATGAAGAAAATTCAATGGATTCAGTGATGTGGAATGAGATCGCGGGTGCTTGGTGAACTTGTTTACTGGTAACTTGCTTGTTGGACTCCCTGGCTTATGTTAATTTAGCCTATTCAGCCTCCCAGGTATATGTTCTTTATGCTATTGTGTAGCTGAATAACTGTTAATGTGTTGCGTTAACATACCGGACACCTACTCAGCCTGTTGTTCTGTGTGCTACTGTGTAGTTGAATAACTTGCCTTTCCAGATTAAATGTCTGTTCTTGGTCTTGGATTTTGTGAAATAAATTTCTAAATAAATGCGACTTATAGTCCAGTGCGACTTATATATGTTTTTTTCCCCTTCATGACGCATTTTTTGACTGATGCGACTTATACTCCGGAGCGACTTATAGTCCGGAAAATACGGTGAGTTTTTTACGACCGTGTTGTGACATATACGCAGGGCCGTATTAAGACAGTGTGGTGCCCCTGGGCACTATACCTCAAAGTTATCAGTTATATGTCAGTTATAATAAACTGATACCTCAAAATATCTGATATTCCGATTCTCAAATACGTGTAAGTGAGTGTGTTTGGACGTTTAAAAACCTTTATAAATAATCTTGAACTAACATGAGATGGGCGCCACAATGTTGTCCTGTCAGTCGGATTTACAGCACGTGAATTGATCAGTTTCTCCCCAAATAAATGCAAGAAAGCGGCCGGTGAACCGAGAAGAATAGAGTAAACTTTATAGTTACTTCCACTATGTTTTGTCTGATATGAATAACACATGTCGGCAAATTATATTTTAATAGATTGTTATTGCTGCTTCCACAGATATCAGTGTGTCTTTTACAAACTCCAAATGTATTGTTTTACTCGTGCTTATGTGTACTTAAATATCTGAAACCTAAAATAAACATTATGAGGTTAAAAACACTGCTTAGTCGTGATATATGACAGCGCTGAACGCGTCCGACTCTGGCTCAGCGCCAGCCAACGCGCGAAAGCACAGTTTGAATCGGGCAGTTCTAAGACGTCACTGAACATTCTAAATGTGGCACCGTACTCTCAGGGGCACAGACATAAAAATCCCATATGAGACCATACTGCTCAAAAGGTTAATCATGCGGCGCCCGAATGCATTATTTGACGGCGGTACCATCTGAGATGCTAGTACCGTCTCCACAGTTAGCTCCGGCTTCGCTGCTAGTGATGTTCTCACAAAAAAAAACTTTCGATCCCTGGAACATTTTAAATTGTAGCTAAACGTCTAGCGTAGCGACTAGCGTCCTTGTCTTTCTTTAACTGTCTTTTTGCAAAACCACTCAATTGACGTCTGTCCATTTTGGATTTAGATTCATTTTTTGTAGTCGTTAAAAAAATGACACATTTGCAAGTACTTGTTGTGGACCAACTCAACTCTGACAGATTGGGGAGGGAGGGGGGAGTGATAGTGTGGTCATGTAATCTTTATTTATTTATATTGTTGTTTATATTATTATTGTTATTGTTAAATTAGTTTTCATAATCGAGTTACGTATGGTCTTTCAAGAATTTCAAGTTAATAATATAACAAATTACGAAAAATATTTTTAAAGCTTGTGTCATGTGGTGCCCCCCTAGTGGTTGTGAATGGTTGGTGCCCCTGGGCACTGGCCCAAGTGCCCTTATGGATAATCCGGCTCTGCATATACGCCCCCCCACAGCTGTAGGGGGAGCTCGTGGGGAAAACATGCGACAACAAAAGGGAAAATCAGCGAAGAAGTGAGTAGAGTTCGCTAGAGTTGCCGAGTTCTCCTTTAACACTGTGATAGCTGTTTGGAAAAATTACCCTGCTCTGGCTAGACATTTTCAAATTGAAAGTGAAAATACTGGCAACTCTGATAAAGTGAGGAAGAAGTTCCTGGGACTATTGAAATACCTTAGCAATGCCAGCTTTGTGCATGATTTAGCCTGTATGAAAGATGTATTGCGTGAATTGAAGAGCCTGTCACTTAAACTACAAAAAACGGGAGACAACCATTGTCCAGAGTTACCACCACATCAAACAGACAACAGAAATTCTAAATGCCATGAAACCTCAAGATGGAAAGTCTGCCGCAAAGGCACAACAAGGCTTGTCAGCTGGTGTTTTTAAGGGGGTGAACATTGTGGGTGACAGAGCAGGAAAGATCAACAGGCAACAATTTTATCAAGCGGTAGTGGACAATCTGACGGCCCGAATGCCAGCCAATGACCTCATTTGCATCCTCCAGCCACTTGAGAAGTCCAGCTGGCCAGAAAAACGTGAGGACCTAGTACTGTTTGGAGAGACTGAGGTCGGTACATTGGCAAAGCTCCTTGGTGAGCCAGGGAGAGAAGCAGTGGAGGAGTTCAGAAATTATAAATTACAAGGAACACTGGAGGGAGGGACCCTGAAAACTGTAATTTGCTTCTAGCATGAGAAACTCAAAAGTGAGAATCCGACAAAGAAAGAAGCAGGAACAGAGAGAGAAATAGAGACCTAATCAGAGGGGAGAGGGAACAGGTGGGATGAGTAAACGAGGTAGTCAGAGAAGATGAGGAACAGCTGGAGGAAGAGAAAAGGGAAAGAGAAAGTAACCAAAAAAAGACCAGCAGAGGGAGACAGAGTAGAGAGAAAGAACAGGAACAAGACATAACATGACAAGACATGACAAATGGCCCTCCTTTGGAGATCTTTAACCCTGCTCCATATGTGATGTCCTGGGTAAAGGACGCCTTTCTAAATCATGGGTGCCAGGGAGGAAGGGAAAAGAGGCAAAACCCCGACCTCTGTGGTCAGTATTTTAAAACAAGCCTGCTTTGCTGCATATATTACAACAGTGTTTGTTTTAATACATAGTCATTTACTATTTTTCAGTGCACTTCAAGCTTAATACATATACAATACAATATACACCTTTTACACATACTCATACATAACATACTTATGTCAGATTTGGACAGGTCTAGAAATATAGTGCTATATAATGTAAATACAATGTCTGGAAGTAGTGTATCTGTGTTTGTGCATGTGTGTATATGTGACTAATTTGTAGGATACTGTAGTGTTGATGATACCCAGCTTGTTCTGACATTAACAGGTTATCGGATTCTTGTATGTTACCGCTATGTAGTTCTTCTGTGGTAGTATGGTTTTTCATAGTATGCTCCTTAATCACATTAAAGATTGCTCAGGTTTCACATATCTCCAAGTAATTGTGTTGATTTGACACTGACTACCATAGACTATAATGGAAAATTGGTTTCTGTTATACAGTATATGAGAGGGTTGGGTCTTACCTCCAGGTCTTATGAAATCTAAAAATAAACCAAATCAATATTTCATGAAATAGGCAATAGGCTTCTTGTAAAGGTATTACTTTTACTAGTAATTATTAGAATGGTATTTCAGTGCACTTAACTTCTAACTTTTGGGAGTTGATCAAATCAGTTCTCTTTTGGATATATAATAACAATGAGATATTCTGTAGCCTACTGATTATCAGTTTGTCGCATGTTTAGACCTTGTATGTGTGTTGCACAACACATGTTGCACTTGGCGATCACGGTGGGGATTGATATGGTAGTGGACCATGATGGTCATAGAAGAAGTGAAGGAGCAGTACCCCCCAATTATGGTGGGGTAATTCGCACTCTGGTCATATTATACAATAAGGGTGGGAGAAAAGATTCTCTCGCAAACGATTCCAGATTGTGAGCTTAGTTTTTAACCGCAGACTCACAATGACGCTGTGTGTGTTTTAGAAACACCCGTATTCTGCTTGCTTACAATTCCTCACACACAACACTTGAACCTTCCGTAAAATAATTTTCATAAAGTTCGGAAAGGTTGAAGAGAATTACAAGGACATTCACCGGCTTAAAAAGAAAAGATAGAGATTAAGATTCCCACCCCTACTACACAACTGGTCTCATTCATGAAACATTCGTAAATATACGAGTAAATATGTGAGTGATTTGCGCGTAAAGAGACCTTCCCGAAAATTCTTCTCCTGATTCACAAATACTTCGTAAACGTCAGATTTAATAGTGAAATGTGTGTGTGTGTTAATGAATTCCAATCAGTCGTAAATGGGACGCGGGTGCACGCTCTTTACCATAAATCCCGCCCATTAAATCCGACTGACAACTATATATGGGCATCATATTTAAAATTATGATGTGTGTCATAACAGTGTGTTAAAATTAATAATTCAAGATCAGCTTTACGAAATAATAATATGGGTCTCCCTCAAGGGTCAATTTTGGGCCCATTGTTGTTTTCCTTATATGTTAATGATTTTCCAAACTGTTGTAAGCAAACAAAATGTCAGTTATATGCAGATGACAGTCATTTATGTATCTGCAAAGACTCCAAGTTTAGCTGCAGAAATATTAACAAATGAAATGATTGGTGTGTCACAGTGGTTACAGAACAGTTGTTTGACCCTGAATTGTACAAAAACTGTCTCAATGTGTTTTTCAATTAGAAAGAAGGAAATGAGTGGTTTTATAATTAAGATCAATCAAAAGGAAATTGAAACAGTTAATAATTTTACATATTTAGGTGTTATTTTAGACTCTCATTTGAAATTTGATATGCATGTTAAGAAGCTATGTAGAACAATCAAAACAAATCTGAATTGTTTTTACATGATTAGACCATATATATCCTTGAAAGCAGCCAAGTTATACATGCATGCAATGATTTTTTCACACTTATCTTACTGTGTGACTGTCTGGAGTCAGGTTTCTCAACTGACTATTAAACCTGTTAGATCCCTATATAAACAAACACTAAAAGTTTTGGATAAGAAACCAACCAGATGGCATCATTGTAGCATTTTACAAAAATATAGTTTGCTTCGTTTTGAAAATTGTATAAATTCATCTCTTATTAAAATGTTTTTTAAATGTTTAAATAATCTTGCGCCAAAAATTATATGCAAATTAATATCAAAGCAGAGTAGTAAGGGGATCGCTACAAGAGGTGCAACTACACAGAACTGTATAGCACCACAGAGAAAAACTAAATTTGCACAATCTACATTTACAGTTCAAGGTACATTATGGAACAGCTTATTTCATTTGTTTTTTTGTTTTTTGTTTGTTTTGTTTTTAGCCTATCCAGGGACTGGGGCTGCAAATTAGCCTTTGGCTAGAAGCCTATATGTAGAGCATCGGCTGCATGAAATTGTAGCAATGTTATACTGTATTGTCCCTGTTAAATAAACTGATAAATAAATATTATGACACCAAACGAAGGATTTCAACATGTCTTCTTAAAAGCGAATGAAGAAGAGAAATTTCTCAGATGCAGAAATTGAAGTTTTATTATCAGAAGTTCATTCAAAACACCACATTTTATTTTCAAGCGTACATAGTGGCGTATCAGGCCCTTAAAAAAGGAAGCTTGACAGCATATTACAGATGCAGTTAATGGAGTTTCATCTGTTAATCGAACAGTCCCAGAAGTGAAAAGAAAATGGTTCGACATGAAGCTTGACTGCAACACTTGTGACTTGCGGACTTGTGTTCCGGCTCTCATAATGACTTGTAAAAAAAAAAAAAAAAAAAAAAAAAAAAATTAATAAACAGCTTGAATATATATAAAAAAAAAAAAAAAGACTTGCGGACTTGTGTTCCGTTTGCAGATGCTATTACTGGCTCTCGTAATAAAAGTAAAAAGAAAAAACGTATTACTATATATAATATTTTTTCAAAATGCTGTGTAAATATGTACCCGATTAAGGTGAATTAAAATGCAGCCTTATTAATGAGCAAAACGTTCGGATGTTAAACGCACTATTTACGCGTGGCTGATGATTCTAGCATATAGGCAGCTCGCATAAACTCCCGGTACTCTCATCTGTCCTTTTTGAAACAAATATCAACATCTAAACCTCTGTTAATTCTCACTAAGATCTTCTGTAGATGTCTGACAGAAATAGTCAAAGTATCTGTATTTTATGTCTGTGATTAAGGGCAGCTCAAGTGTCTGAGCCAGAAGGTCTTTCCTTCAGATCTGGTTTCTCTCATGATCCAAAGATGTGTGTTTTACAGATGTTTCCTTTATGTTCATGATTTTTGGACAAACACAAACTGTCTGTGAGTTGCTTTGCAATTACAAATGGAAATTACTTTACTTAAATAATCATGAGTTTTATTTCAATGCATCCTGAGAGTGTTTATTTGGTCCAGAAACAGTATAAATTATGTCTAAATGAGACCATAAATGATGTTGAAAATATCCCCACAATGGCCACATTTGAACTGGTTTTTAACCTTGTACAAAGGTTCCATGAACGTCTCTATCAGGCGTGCAGAACACATAAAAAAAAAGATGTCATAAAAACTTTCATTCTGGCTCCTCAGAAGAAGTCCAGTCTTTTCAGCGTACGACTTTTGTGACAAAGACGTTGAAAAGACGTCTTTTAGACATCATTTTGCTTAGTGGACAGTACATACGATCCAATAATATACCAGTATTGTACGATCTGTAATTGTTACTTCTGTAATCCAAAAGCATGGGAAAATTGATAACATATTATAAATAAATACACAACTTATATGGTACACAAGATGGAAGATTGTCACACAATCTCACAAACATAAAAACAAACATATAACTTTAATATAAAGAACATTTTTCATTGTCCTCCATCTATCCATGTAATCCCTCTCTCCATGTATCCTAACTATCCACCCGTCTCTGTCCCGTCTCCTCTTCTCACATGAAAGAACCGAACACATGTTTCCTGTACTCATTCGCCATGATAAACTCCTGGCAAACGTTTTCCTGGCTGACTTTATCCAGTATTTCTTTGTGAATGTGACAGACTGCTACATTGTTAATGTGAATCTGCAGCATTGTGCTTCTCAGCCAGGTCTTCAAGCTCCTCAGACCACTGAAGCTCCTCTCTGCCTCAGCATAAGAACAACAACCATAAGAAGTCGTGCAAGTGCTTCTACTTGGTTGAAAAGTACACGGACTTCAGCGAACTGATTCCTCAGAATAGTTGCGGCCTCTGAAGTGGTTGTGTATGTGTATTGGAGCTAAAATCAAAAGGAGCATCCAGCACAATGTACAGGGCTTACTGCAAATACAATAGAGACATTTGATAAAACATTTTATGCCCAGAGAAATTGACAGAAATTAAGCAAATTACTTTTCTCACCATCAACATGAAGATGCTGCAGTCATTTCCACAAGTTTGTCTTGGGAGGTCCAGTAACAATACAGAACACATAATAGTTTAGTTGTGATCATCTGATCAGTCACATGACAGACAGAACATTAAAAGACATTTATGCATTAAAACAGATAAGAGGAATAAAAAGACAATATGAACACCAGAAAATATATATATATTGAAAAGGTAAAACATCTGTCCTGTGTGACAGTGTCACATACTTTATAACTTGAATACAGTGTGTATTAACATTTACAAATAGCATGTATAGATACTGAAAGCTGATTTTAATAAAGGTTTACATGTTGCAGCATATGTATTGTATTTTTGTTGTTTCCATGCACTAGGCACACATATGTATGTAACCAGGGCAAACATATCCTGTAGTCATGCCAACCCGTCTCTAGAGGGCACCCTGATGCACATGGGTAGTGCAGTGACGGAGAGAAAAGGAGAAGTTGTTTTTTTGCCGATATACATTTCAGAGCACACGTGAGCTGAAGCACGTTGGAAACTAACACCAACTTGTTCGAAAGAAAAAGGAGAAACCCCCAATTTGGTGTTTTGTTTGTTGAGCGGTTGGAGCAGTGATTGATTGCACGGATTCTGTATTTCTCCCGAGTGCCAGAGATTTCTGTGTGGAACGATCATAAATTCCACGGTGACGGTGATTGAGCGTGAGTGTTTGTTCAATGTTTGTTATGTTATTTGAACTTATTACTACAGCTCATGTTATTATTGAGGAGAATGTAAACAATACTTCTGTCTCTGTGATAAAATATTATCAGAGGGGAGAACGAAGAGTCGTGAGTTCACGTGAGATGACCATTGCGTGAGCTTTCTAGTGCGGTGTAGCACCTTACAGAGTGAGTGTCATTTTATTTCATTTTTTTTATTGTAACATTTTTTTAAAAATGTTTTTATTGTAAATGCTTATATTCACTCAAAGAAGGTAATTGGCTAGCTATTATGGCACATAGTCTTAGAGCTCAAACATGACAATCTGGGCCTCAGGTCAGGAAGCAGACAGACTGGCTAAACCGACCGTCTGCCAGCTGTCTCACGTCACCAAGGTCAGATAAATCCCATCACATAGAGCCTCTTTCACCTAGATATCATCATATAGAGACAGTATCTGTTCCCCGAATTAGGACATACAAAAAACTCCTAGACCCATTCAAGGGTAAAAATTTAATTGATGTTCAACAAATAAAAAACAGATATAATACGGATGAACAAATGATAAAGCTCAGGTTGCTGAATATTTGATCGCTTACTTCAAAAGCACTTATTGTTAATGATAGGATTACAGACTATAATCTAGATGTGCTGTGTTTGACAGAAACATGGCTAAAACCTTTAAAATACTACTAAGGAAACTTTACTTCTACTTTAAATGAGTCCACCCCGCAATATTACTGTTATAAACATGAACCTCGTCTGAAAGGCAAAGGGAGAGGGGTGTTGCTGTAATTTATAGTAATATTCTCAGAATTACTGAGAAGTCTTGTTTTAAATATAATTCTTTTGAAGTGTTGTTGCTAAATGTAACACTATCTAGTGTAAATGATAAATCACGTTTGAGATTTGTGCTGGCTACTCTATACAGGCCACCAGGGCACCATACAGACTTTATCAAAGAATTTGCTGATTTTCTATCAGAGTTAGTACTGGCTGCAGATAAAGTCCTAATTGTTGGTGATTTTAATATACATGTAGATAACGAAAAAGTATTCATGTAAGCAGTATGCTTACACACAGAGTGCTTACACACAGTGCTTATACAGAGTACACCGTCCCAGAGGGGGTACCACGTATTTTGCTCCAAAAAAAAATAAGTTCAATGTGTATTAATATTAACATAAATACAACGTTTTACAAGTAACAAATATACATATTATTATAAATAGAAAAAAAAATTATGGCGAACGGAGTAAACTCAGGCGACAAAACACAACAGAAGTCTGGCGCTAAGAAGAGAAGACTTGCTTGCATCACTTACAGGTATGATACAAACATGTTAAGCTTTATATTTTTGACTATTATTAGTATTCAACTCTATCAGCCTAAACACGTCTATAGACGACGGACCTCAGCCTCACTCTCAGCAGCCTCGTCTCTTCTCTCTCTGTCTCCAGAACTGCTGACTCTCTCCGCAACTAAATCACCTTACTGACGGGCTCTCTGTTCTTCTTTCTCCAAGCTTTCATGTATTTCTGACTATTTTTCACAAGTATCTTCTCTCTTCAGTATTGACTGACCATTTATTTATTATTTAAGAAGGATATTATGTCCTTTGGGTCCTTTTTATTATGTCCTTTTTTTCCCTCTTCATTTTAACTACAAAGGGGAAAAGGACGAAAATCCAATCATTATTTACAAGCTGTTTCAAACCCATTTGACTTTCTTTGGATACAATGAAAGGAAACATAAAAAAAAAAAATAGTGATTCTGATGGACTGTCAACAAAAATAATCAATATACAGAATAAGTAAAACTGAATATTTTTACTGTGATTTTATGATATTTTGTTCTTTTTGAGCATGACAGAACACAGAAGACAGAAAATCATGAGCTAACATGACAGAGTTAAAAAATAACGAGTGAATTTTCATATTTTTGGTCAGGTTATTCCTTTAAATCTAAATTCTGGACTTCTAACATCTCATCCATCAAGTGATTGATGAATCCTTTATAATTAGTAAAAGACTAATTTTGTCCAGATTTTGTCTTTGCACAGTCACGTCTGCTTCATAACAACTACTAAAAAGGCAATCAATTCAATAATATCTTCTTATATGAGTGTGACCGAAAACTAAATTTCTTTAACATGTTGCATTTGTTCTCTGGTAGCTGCTGACTCTTTTCTAAGTTTGCATAAGCATATGTAGTTTTTAGTTGCATAAGCATATGTAGTTTGTTTCATATGTAGTTTTAAAACGTCTAATATAAGCAACAGCAGATAATTGGATATTTTAATATTATTTCTCACTACGTGAACATGACTGAAATTAAATAATTTCATTACCTGTATCTTTTTTGGCCGTAAATGTGAAGCTTCTTCTATTCGAAGCTTGGTCTCGCTTTGAGTAATTTCCTCTCGCCATAAAAGTTATGGCACAATAAATGTATTTTTCATTACTGTCACCCTCAGTATCTAATGGATAAAGCTTGATGATATGGCTCCAAAGAAATCTCAATATTTACATCTTATTGACGATATTCAATATATAACTCCTTTTATTTTTTGGCAAACAATGTGCTGTGGACCAGAGGTTCACTGTTTAAGTACTCAGACCGAAACTGAAACTTTCACATGGAAACATTTGCTAACAATGGGAATTTGCATTCAGAGTTGATTGTGATAGATTCTGGCTGCCTTTTGAGAGCAGGATGCCATTTGTCTGTAAGACACACCCTTCTCTGTAAGCAAGATATCGCTAAACTCTTAAAAACTTTATTAGCTTTTGGTTTACTTCTGTGGGGATGAGACATTTGTACCATTCGCACTGAGACATATCAAATGATACCAAACATTTATAGTGTTGTATGATAATTGTTCACATTAAACCATATAGATTTTTCGGTGAATTTCAGGTGATCTCAGCATGAGAGAAAGATGAGATGGGGAAGGGAGAGAATTATAAATTGGGAGGTTATCACCTCAAGTGTGATCGTGTCAAATGGGGATGTTAATATAGCAAGGTAGTTCAGATGTTAATTTCCTTTGTTTTCTCAGGGTTGTCCTCTCTTCCAGTTTTTCCGACCCCTACCCTTCCTGTATTTTCCACTTTACATTTTCCTATCTCTTTATTTATTAGTGCTTTCTCCATTTGCAATGCATCAGCACACCTCACCAATAAGTCACGATTCACTCACATCTCCACAGTGATGGGAAAAGCCCAGCAGCGCCTATATTATCTGAGGACACTCAAGAGATCCGGTCTACCCCAGAAACTGCTGGTGAACTTCTATCACAGTGCCATCGTAAGAACAATAACATACTGTATGACGTCATAGTATGGTAACTGTAATCGGGCTGACAGGAAAATGCTGCAAATAATTTTACGTCAAGCACAGGATAGCATTGGTACCTTATTACGAGACCCGGACTCAATGTACACCTCACTTTGCTTGCGGCGAGCTCAAAACATCATAAAAGACCCATCTCACCCAAGCCATCACCTGCTTAACCTTCTGCCATCTGGGAGAAGATATAGAAATATCACTGTTCGGACTTCGAGGAAGAAAAATTGTTTATTTCCCAGGGTTGTGACAATACACAATACTGAACACCACTTCTGCTACCCATAATCCATCACACCTCAATGTTTAATAGACTAACATGTTAATTTCATCATTGTATATTGCTAATATTTTTCATCCCATCCTTCTTCATTTCTCCATTCATTATTATCCATGTTTTCCCACCTACCTATCTTAGATATGTTAGCGTAGCAGTCGTGCTCAACCACTTTCAGCTTCAGATCATTTCCAATTTTACAGAACTCCAAATCAGCTACATTAGTTTGTTTATATTCACCACCTCCAAAACACAAGACGTTTGTTCCTTTGATCGCTTGTTATTTCATAGAAATGTAATCGCAAGTGTCTTAACAGTGAGTGTAAATGCAATTAAGAAAAATAACATTTAAATGATCCTTTGGCTACAACGTGTGAAACATATCTAATAATTTCTATAAAACATTTTCATTCACATTTTCAAACTTATAAAAACGTTAAAATGTGTGTTTAAATTATGTTACAACTAGTGTAGTAAATAGCAAATGCAAATTATATTATTGAATTTGAATTATCATTTTGCCCCAAACGTTGCACATTTGGTATGTTAAAATGTAAATTCAAATACTGAAATAAATTGCGATTTTACATATTGCATTGCCATTTTGCATATTACATTTCAAATTGTCTGCCCCTGAAGTTAAAACCCTGGTTTTAAAGCTATTAACAAACAATGATGCCCTACCCTACAGTGACGTGATTCTAGATCATTTTCATAAAACCCCATGAGTGAACATACTGTATAGATAACAGCAGCTGCCACAGGAGTGTGAGACTTTGAGTGTGAGAGTGAATAAGGTGAGTTTTACACTATTTTCATAGTTTCACTATGGAAATCTAATAATAAAAACAAATTCCCTTGTTGCTTGAAATTATTTTAATGTATATATTTATAATGAAATGAACATAAATGTTCAACTACATACATACACAACATACATGTATAGTTTACATACATAGTCTATAATTTTTTCACTTAAGAGTCTATCAATTATCTTTATTTATTTTATTTAATTATCTAAAATAGCAGATTTGGCCTGCCATATTAAAAGAGGATAATTTAAATAACAAAAGTCAACTCATTAAAATGTAAATCAGTCTGGTATTTCAGGTTCTGTGAATATTTTTTGAAGATATTGAATAGCACTAGTAATAAGATATATATATATATAAAAAACAAAACAATTTTAATATATATATTTATTTTTTTGTGCACTTGCTCCACATAGGAATGGAATCATCAACAGAACGAACACTTTGCTTTGTCACATGGAATATTTGTGGGGAAAAAAAACTAAGCACACACATTGATGTTCTGTCAAAGCTAGGGGCAGAAATACTCTTTCTGCAAGAGACAAAAATTGGACCTGATGACATGAAATTAGAAAACATTGATGGCTGGCAATGCTTCTTCACAATCTATGATTCCCGTAGCAAAGGAGTGGCAATCTTAATAAAAGATGGTGTATCATTTGAGTACATATGTCATGATGAGGATTACACTGGAGGGTATCTCGTACTCTTCTGTCGTCTCCATGGTGAGCTGTTTACGCTTGTCAATGTGTACCAACACAAAAATGACAAAGATGTCCTAAACATTCTGACAGATTACTTGAGAGAAACAGCTGAGGGCGTGCTTGTGGTTGGAGGGGATTTCAACACAGTTGTGGACCTTAGCTTTGATCGAAAATCCATAGCACAAAACCTACAACATACATCATCAAGTAACATGTTTAAAAAATTCTCTGCCTCACTAAATCTTATCGATACTTGGGCATACCGTCACCCAACAGTCAAGAAATTCACCTATTATCAGAATGAAAGTTCATCTAGATTAGACATGTTTCTTATTCATGAAGAGGACTTAGAAAAAATAATCAATGTCAATATCTATGAACATGAAAGTAGTGTGGATACAAGTTCAACAAGTAGTGAGAAAGTGATTCCTTCAGATCATTCACCTGTATATATTAATCTCAAAACTAAAGAACAATCTAGCAATGAAGTGCTAAATGTTGCTTTATTGTTAGATGGCATTAGATTCAAGGGAGAACTAGACAGAAGAGAAGGAAAGGTGAATGGGGCAGAAATACTCAGTGTGATCAAGTCTTTAACTGACTCTGGGCACCAACGGCCTGATGGTATAAGCGTACAATCATACAAGAACTATAGTTGTCCATTAACAGAGATCTTAAAAGTAAATTTTAATTATTGGATGAAATGCCAACAGTTACCTGAAGATTTCAGTACATCAGATGATGGGAAACATTTCAATGTGAATTATTTGATTTTCACGATGATTCTGGCCAAACGCCTCAGTGTACTACTGGACACTTCCTCAGAAGAAAGGAGCCAAGAAAACACAAGTGACTGTTGCTGTGTGACCTTTGCAGTAAAACCACATCAAATTAAATGGTCCTTCTTAGCAGAAAGCCTCTCAAACCTTTTAGAAAATTATCTCGAAAAGTCTAAAAGACTTTCTCAAGAAACTGTCATCCCCCTGAAAGGTTTAATTTATAGGAATGTTAATTCAACAAAAAAAAAAAGTATTTTAAAGTTTATTCTCCCTAAAGCCAGCCAATCTTCAGATGACTTCAGAGAGTTACAAGATGGCTGCCCACTCACACAGTCCATCCTCAGTTTGGTCCTGAAATATCTGGAAATTCAGATAAGAGAGAAAAACTACACAACTTATGTCTCCCATTCTAGACAAGTTGTAGTGATATATCAAGACTATCAAATATGTTGTGATGATTTGGGTAGTCTATGTGAGAAATTCAAGGAAGATTCTGGGATTGAACTGAATATTGTTAAAATAAACAATGGAACATAAACAATTTTGGTTTGGTATTCCAACACCATGCCGGGGAAACATGAACATGTTTTTTTTTTTTTTTTTTAAGGCCACATTTACACATAGCCGGGTATTTAGAGAAACGAATATTTCCCCCCCTCCGTTTTCAAAAATAACATTGTGCACACAACATCGTTTTCAAAAAAGTTGTCGTTTACATCAACCCGCATAAATACGCCGTCAAGCAACATCATAACTATGCCAAACCTATGGGCGGCAGTGTAGGGAGAAGGATAAAGCCATGCAAGCCAATCAGAATCCTCAAAATCGACAACAACGAATAGCACGAGCGACTTCCTGTTCCTTTCAAAACAACAGATCGAGGTTCGTTTGTGTGGACAGACAGCGAAGCAAATGCAAACAGGCCAATAACGTTTGCACAAAAGTAAAAATGAGTATCACCTTAACAGCATCCATGATCAAACAGTAGCCAAACAAACTCTAAACATAGGGCGCTCACATGACGTAAGCGTTTTCTGGCGCATAATGTGACGTCTGAGAACCTAAAACTCTGTTTCTCTTAGTTGACACGGCAACACATAACCGGCGTTTTCAGAAATCTCCACTTTGGCCGGAGTTTTTAGAAATAATCGTTTTCTGGGATAAAAACGGCGTTTTCGTGTAGATGACAGGCCAAAACGCAGGGAAATATCTGCGTTTTCCCATCGTGTAAACGGGGCCTAAGTTAGTAAAGCTGCCCCCCCCCCCCCATCCCATAAAACTAAACATGTCATTAGAGAGAGAAAGGCGAGTCATCAAGAGATGACAAATCAGGTATAAGTGAATTCTAATGTATAGTGCTTGTTACATTTTGTTAATGTACAAATGTGTCATTCTTATTGTTTGTGCACTCTGTAATTTGTCTCTACTTCTGATTTTTAATCAGTTTAATAATATGAAAGAATACATTTTTATACAATGTTATATTTGACAATCTTTACTGTGTTCTTAGTTATTACTGTCCAGGGACCACAACTCTCTCTTTTTTTTGTAAATTACAATTTCTTACACCCTGAATGTTTTGTTTCAATGAAAAGCTTGTGTAGGTTACTATTCATAACTTGTGATTCATCTGCATCCAATGTGTCTTTCCACAATCAATATTTACTAAAATTGTAAATTCAAGAATTAGGAATAGTGTTGGTGACTTTCATATTGTTGTGACTCTGAAGGTTGTAATGCATGTGTATTGCAATGACTTCCTGCATTCATGCAAAATCTCTACCAGACATGCAATTATGGTGAATTAAAATAAACTGGTCTGTCAGGTAAAATGTGACGTATGTTGGGGTGTCATTCTTTAGGGATAGCCTGACATTAAAAATACCCTATATCTCGACACTGTAACGAGTGTGTGCGGATAGGAAGACGCGGACACAGAAGATGAAGATTCAAACGGGTAACTTTAGTTGCATACAAAGGATACACATACAAAGGATACACACACAAAGGATACACACACGCGCACGCACACAGAGTTA
Organism: Abramis brama; assembly: GCF_963993115.1. Taxonomy (NCBI): domain Eukaryota; kingdom Metazoa; phylum Chordata; class Actinopteri; order Cypriniformes; family Leuciscidae; genus Abramis; species Abramis brama. The sequence continues at coordinate 13,401,284 of NC_139966.1, forward strand.
CATACAGTTACACCTATATATTATTAAATTAACACAGCTGACACGGATGAACTAATAATGACAGTAATCAAGCACACTGATGAGTGACGTAAATCAGAACAAAGACACATGACAAGTGAAAACAAACTCAGTCGAAACTAAACTGAACAGAATGGTGACACATTGCAAACCACAAATAGTCAGATAATCCCTGAGGAGTTTTCTGTTTTGCCATGAATATGAATATTTATATATTTATTTATATGAATATTGATGGAATTCAATGGATAGATCATTGATTTGTTCTTTCCATTTCAAACAGAGAAGACTGAATTTGTTTAAAGTGAAGAAAGTTAGAAGTTAAAAGAAAGTTAAAGTTTAATTTCGGACCCTGGCTGACACTATCGGCCTACCAGGAGGAATATCTTTGGCGTTATAGGATATTCAACACACATATTAATCAAACTCAGCTTTGGTAATACAACCACACTCTAACAATTGTTCCAAAGAGTCATGTACTGATGTTTTAAATGAAGTTACAGGACTGTATTCTAACTTCTCATAGTAACAGAAATGTGTCTCTGTATCTCTGACTCACATGCATGTCTATCCAATATCACCACAGCAACTTCTTTATCAGCACTTTGAATAACAAGATTTGTCTTTTCGAAGGGCTTCCAATTGTCTTTGTGGGAATTCATGAGAATTATGGGAAAGTTTGAACTGTCTTTTTTTACGTGAACAACAATGCAACCTCACGTACCACAAGTCTTCAATACATTTTAAGAGAAGCATTTCTATTGTTGGAAGGGATAAATGTACACTTAATCTCTGAATGGGGTTTTGACTGACTCTGTCACAACATGGGCACACCTCGATTGCATCTGAACACCAAGATCTACATTATTTCAACCCTTTAAAAATTCTTTAAGTCTTTAGTTCTGAAAAAAGTATGCATGTCAACTAGGCTTGGCGCGATAGTCGGTGTTGATTTAAAGTTTAATTTCGGACCCTGGTGGCCCTGGTGGGCAAGTGGTTTCATCACTTGCCCACCGCAGCACCGCAAAAAATTTTTTTTAAAGCAATTACGCAGTATCCGTATTTTCTGTCACCCTTTGACTAGTGTTGTATGATCATGCTCAACCATTCAAGCGTGACAAAACAAGAGACCGTGCTGTAAGTCCTGCCTATTGCACACGCACACATATGCATACACACACACACACGAAAAAGACGCGCGTCAGTATCGAGTTCTCTTTTCGGCCTTGAACAAGGATTGGTATACCGGTAGTCTAATAATCATGAATGCACTCTCTTGTGTGCATGAATCTTTTAACACATCTCCGGCGAACTTTTCAAGCAAAAGAAAAACTCTTCATAAAGCGCAGTGAAATGTGGCCTTTCCTGTTGGAACGAGGTTGTTCGTTAAATTCACACGAGCTCTAAACGAATGCGAGACTGCTGCGATTAGTCAAAATTTATTAATGAAACAAAATCAGAGGGAATAGTACTTAACACTAGAACTCCCAATTTTTAAATTTTACAGTGTAATAACTTTGTTAAAATAAAATAAATGTGGCTGTAGAACTCTGACTTTTCCTAAATATGTGTATATTTTATTCTGACACTGTTATTTTATTAAAATCACAAAACACACAACGGTTCTGACTATTTCTACCTAGAATGACCATAATGGTCATTTTGACCGCACGCATTATAAATATCATAAGTCCGCTACATTGCAAGTTTCGCGGAGGGACCTCATCACACGACTGGCGAGCGAACTTTGCTCCGACCACATGGAATCAAAAGCCATACAACTGGAGGAACTGCAAACAAAATAAAACCAAGGAGACATGTGCCAAATGTCACAAAGTGTGTGGGAGCTATACACGAAAGGCAGTGTTTACCTGTGTGGAATGTGCGTCAATGATGCGGTGTGTTTGCGCCGTTCAAATGGGCAGTTAACCTGATTTTGTTCGTTAATATTTTTTGTTCACTGAAACTAATCGTTCTAAAGCAGTTCGTTTTCTTGTTTAGCTAATGTTCATGTTTTTTCTTAGCCTGTTTGTATTTTCACATTCATTTGAATTAAAAATTCCACGCGCGTTTCCCAAAAATGCACTTAACATGAATGAGTGCTGAAACGTAACCTTACATGTTATTCTTATTCTTTTTAATAAACGTTTTATGTTTAATATAAGCGTTTGCGTTTTTCAAGAATAATAACAAACCCACCATTCAAACACTGTGGTTGAATCCGAAATCACGCCCTATACCCTCAAATAGGGCGTTATTGTTCTCAACATGATCTCAAGCAGTGAAAAATAGAGGACACTGACAACGTGCTGAAAGACAGGACCAAGCAGGTAATATTTAATATGAAACAAAGTCTCAACTTTCAAATTTGGTCAGTCAAACAAATATAAAATAGGCCTACCGTTTTTTTGGCTCTTTAATGTGTTGTGACAGATTGCCTCAGTTAAAGCCAAAGCCAAATCCACCGAAGTTAATCAATAACTCTTCTGACTGCTTTTTCGCACAAAAATGGTGGAATTTGATTGGTCAGATCGCATGTCAATCAAACTCAATACGAATGATGAATTGACGCCATGTAAATTTTTTTTTACATCACTCTATACCCCCCATCCCCACGATGAAACTGGTAATACCGGTGTTGTCACAAGTCGATTAACCGGTGGGAGAATATTATCACCGTCACATCTCTAATGTCAACATGCACATCAAATTATTGACAATGGGTAAAAGAAAGGCCTCTGTTCAAAGCAGTTAAACAATCATCAGATATCCTAGACCTACTAGACAGGTTGATGACATTTACTTCTGAATGTTTCTGCATCTCTTACAGGAACTCCTTTTGCCCCTCCTGCATTTTTTACAAGACGAGAAGTCTCTGCCCGAAGTCCTCCCTCCAAACCAGACTGGGGTTTGACAAAGGCTACGTTCAGACTGTCACTCCAAATCCGATTTTTGAGCATATCCGATTTATAAAGAAGTATTATTTATAAATGCTATTTGATGCTTGAATGTATTCTTGTTCCACTTGTTGAGATTAGGAATGTTCAAGAGCTGGTTTTCGATGTGAAATTTTAATATTTAAAGAAATGAAAATATTCTGAGTGCAAAATAATTTTTCGGAAATGTTGATTCTTTGAATTCTGCAGTTGATGTGTCATTTTTAGTACTTTATTTTATAATAAAGAGCCCGATAATGAATTAGTTCAAAGCAATTTAATAAACACAGTAGTTTAATTTCTGAAGTTTTATTTCAGTGGCAGTTAGCAATTGAATATACAGTATAACTAACATAGGGAAACCAATGCTTAAATAAAATACCATGCAAGGGCTTCCCTCACTCTCTCTGACCTGCACTGTCAATGCTCTCAACTACTTTTCAACTACTCAACTACTTCGGGAGTTATTTCGACAATAAACAAACCAAAAGTGTACATAACCGTTCAAAATGTTGACGTCAGTAAGATTTTTTTAATGAAATTAATATTTTTATTCAACAAGGATCCATGCATTAAATTGATCAAAAGTGACAGTCAAGGGTTTTACACTGTTAAAAAAAATCTACTTCATATAAATGCTGTTCTTTCAACTTTGTTCATCAAATAATTCTGCATAAAATGTATCATGGTTTCCACAAAAATATGAAACTGTTTTCAACATTGATAATAATAAGAAATGTTTCCTGAGCAGCAAATCAGCATATTAAAATGAAACATCATCATGACTGGAGTAATGATGCCGAAAATTCAGCTTTGATCACATGAATAAATTACAGTTTACTATGGCATAGAAAACAGATAGCCTATGTTAAATTGTAATATTACAGTTTTTACTGTATTTTTGATCAAATAACTGCAGAAGAGAATTAAAAATCTTACAGACCCCAAACTTTTGAACAGTAGGCTAGTACTAGTAGGCTAGTACTATAATTAGGGTCGTTTTGTAAAAGTCACTGACTAATTACAGCCGAGTTGAGAGCACAAATCACAAAATATTTAGTAGTCATGAAAACGTATTCAGATTTAGCATATTAATGATGCATTCACCTCATAAATCATGACACACTGCTCTAGCACAGGAAAGTGCATACAAGTTCAAGTGCATGCTTTTAAAATGAAAAAGTATTGGTATCGGTATCGATATCGGCGATACTGGCCCTGTATTTACTTGGTATCGGATCATACCGAAATTTGCAGTATCGCCCACCACTAGCATGAATGAATGCATATTTCATGCATGAATTTATACATGAATTCATGATGATTCATGTACCCTTACCGTAAAGTGTTACCCTTTTTTCTGTTACGGCTGACTCTGAGAACACGCCTAAAGGTTGTCAAAGCTATTAACAAACAGTGATGCCCCACCCTACAGTGACGTGATTCTAATCATTTTCATAAAACCCCATGAGCGAACATACTGTAGCGATAACAGCAACTGCCCGAGGAGTGTGAGACTTTGAGTGTGAGAGTGAATAAGGTGAGTTTTAAACTATTTTCATAGTTTCACTATAGCAATCTAATAATAGAAATGATTAAAAACAAATTCCCTTGTTGCTTGAAATTATTTTAATGTAGGCCTATATAATTAAAATGAAATGAACATAAATGTTCAACTACATACATACACAACATAAATGTATAGTTTACATACATAGTCTATAATTTTTTCACTTAAGAGTCTATCAATTATCTTTATTTATTTTATTTATAATGATCTTAATTATCTAAAATAGCAGATTTGGCAAGCCATATTAAAAGAGGATAATTTAGATAACAAAAGTCAACTCATTAAAATGTAAATTGTTTAGATGCCTCTGAGATATTGCTAATTTTTAGAAAGGATGTCATTCAAATTTAATTGATTTAATTGTTTTGCACATTTAGCATTCTGGAATCTTACTTCAGAAATGTTTGAGGAACAACATGTATGAGCATTGTAACCAGTTTAACTAAAGGCAAGACATTGGAATTCATGTTATTCTGGCAACACCTTTTAGATGACACTTATTTGTGTTTCTCCTACTGACACAGAGGGCATTGCTATGTTTTTGGGTTGCCTTTTAATTTACAAAGTGACCATAAAAAGAGGCTGCTGATCAGTCTGGTATTTGAGGGTCTGTGAATATTTTTTGAAGATATTAAATAGCACTAGTAATAAGAAGTAAAATTATTAAAATTGTTGTTTTTATTTTGTTTTAATTTTTTTTTTGTGCACTTGCTCCACATAGGAATGGAATCATCAACAGAACGAACACTTTGCTTTGTCACATGGAATATTTGTGGGGAAAAAAAACTAAGCACACACATTGATGTTCTGTCAAAGCTAGGGGCAGAAATAGTCTTTCTGCAAGAGACAAAAATTGGACCTAATGACATGAAATTAGAAAACATTGATGGCTGGCAATGCTTCTTCACAATCTATGATTCCAGTAGCAAAGGAGTGGCAATCTTAATAAAAGATGGTGTACCATTTGAGTACATATGTCATGATGAGGATTACACTGGAGGGTATCTCGTGCTCTTCTGTCGTCTCCATGGTGAGCTGTTTACGCTTGTCAATGTGTACCAACACAAAAATGACAAAGATGTCCTAAACATTCTGACAGATTACTTGAGAGAAACAGCTGAGGGCGTGCTTGTGGTTGGAGGGGATTTCAACACAGTTGTGGACCTTAGCTTTGATCGAAAATCCAAAGCAAAAAACCTACAACATACATCACTAAGTAAAATGTTTAAAAAATTCTCTGCCTCACTAAATCTTATCGATACTTGGGCACACTTTAACCCAACAGTCAAGAGATTCACCTATTCTCAGAATGAAAGTTCATCTAGATTAGACATGTTTCTTATTCGTGAAGAGGACTTGGAACAAATAATCAATGTCAATATCTATGAACATGAAAGTAGTGTGGATACAAGTTCAGCAAGTAGTGAGAAAGTGATTCCTTCAGATCATTCACCTGTATATATTCATCTCAAAATTAAAGAACAATCTAGCAATGAAGTGCCAAATGTTGCTTCATGGTTAGACGACAATGGATTCAAGGGAGAACCAGACAGAAGAGAAGGAAAGGTGAATGGGGCAGAAATACTCAGTGCGATCAAGTCTTTAACTGACTCTGGGCACCAACGGCCTGATGGTATAAGCGTACAATCATACAAGAACTATAGTTGTCCATCAACAGAGTTCTTAAAAATACATTTTAATAATTGGATGAAATGCCAACAGTTACCTAAAGAATTCAGTGCATCAGATGATGGGAAACATTTCAATGTGAATTATTTGATTTTCACGATGATTCTGGCCAAACGCCTCAGTGTACTACTGGAGACTTCCTCAGAAGAAAGGAGCCAAGAAAACACAAGTGACTGTTGCTGTGCGACCTTTGTAAAGCCACGTCAAATTAAATGGTCCTTCTTAGCAGAAAGCCTCTCAAACCTTTTAGAAAACTACCTCAAAAAGTCTAAAAAACTTTCTCAAGAAACTGTCACCCCCCTGAAAGGTTTAGTTGATAGGGATGCTGATTCAACAGAAAAAAACAGCATTTTAAAGGTAATTCTCCCTAAGGCCAGCCAACCTTCAGATGACTTCAGAGAGCTACAAGATGGCTGCCCACTCACAAGGTCCATCCTCAGTTTGGTCCTGAAATATCTGGAAATTAAGATAAGAAAGAAAAAATACACAACTCATGTCTCCCATTCTAGACAAGTTGTTGTGATATATCAAGACTATCAAAAATCTTGTGATGACTTGGATAGTCTATGTAAGAAATTCAAGGCAGATTCTGGGATTGAACTGAAGATTGTTGAAATAAACAATTGAACATAAACAATTTAGTTTGGCATTCCAACATCATGCCGGGGAAACATGAACATGTTTTTTTTTTTTTTTAAGTTAGTAAAGCTGTTTTTTTCTCCATACAACTAAAAACATCATTAGAGACAGAAAGGCGATCAAGAGATGACAAATCAAGTATAAGTGAATTATAATGTATAGTGCTTGTTACATTTTGTGAATGTATGAATGTGTCATTCTTATTGTTTGTCCACTCTGTAATTTGGCTCTGCTTCTGATTTTTAATCAATTTAACAATATGAAAGCATACATTTTTATACAATGTTATATTTGACAATCTTTACTGTGTTCTTATTTGTTATTACTGTCCAGGGACCACAACTTCTTTTTTTTTTGGTACATTACAGATTCTTACACCCTGAAAGTTTTATTTCAATGAAAAACTTGTGTAGGTTACTATTCTTAACTTCTTGTGATTCATCTGCATCCAATGTGTCTTTCAGAATAATAAAGTATGTTTCACAATCAATGTTTACTAAAATTGTAAATTCAAGCATTAGGAATAGTGTTGGTGCCTTTCATATTGTGGTGACTCTGAAGGTTGTAATGCATGTGTATTGCCTGTGTATTGTAATGACTTCCTGCATTCATGTAAAAACTCTACCAAACATGCAAAATTGGTGAATTAAAATAAACTGGTCTGTCAGGTAAAATGTGACGTATGTTGGGGTGTCATTCTTTAGGGATAGCCTGACATTAAAAATACCCTATATCTCGACACTGTAACGAGTGTGTGCAGATAGGAAGACGTAGACACAGAAGATGAAGATTCAAATGGGTAACTTTACTTATAATATTCAGGTAGCAATCCATACAAAGGACACACACACACACACACACCACAGTGTTAACGAGACCGGACAAAGAGTGCAGGATAAGGCAACCTATGTAACGAAGGCCAGCCAGTGAGAGCTGTGCGTGTAAACCTCACTCCCCTAATCTCAAGAGGCGCTCTAGCGGCTGATGCTAGAGACTGCGGTCTTTAGTCTCCTAGTTAGAGCGCGGGGTTGCACCTATATATACACAAACTCAAACAAGATTATTAAACTAACACAGCTGACATGGATGAACTAATAATGACGGTAATCAAGCACACTGATGAGTGACGTAAATCAGACACATGACAAGTGAAAACAAACTCAGTCGAAACTAAACTGAACAGAATGGTGACAGACACATTGCAAACCACAAAAAGTCGGATAATCCCTGAGGCATTTTCTGTTTTGCCATGAATATGAATATTTATATATATATATATTTATTTATTAATTTATATTATATTAATTATATTAATATTGAATATTGATGGAATTCAATGGATTGAAAATAGTCTGATCATAGATCACTCGATTTGTTCTCTCCTTTTCAAACAGAGAAGACTGAATTTGTTTAATCTGAAGAATGAGGGATGATGCAAATTTATATACATATTTATTCATATACATATATAAACATAAGAGAGATTTGTATATCTCTCTTAAAAAAACACACACATATACCATAAATTAATAACCAAGCAACCTTTCTTTTTAAGCCAAGGCAGACATTAATGGAATACAAGCAACTTATGGAAAAACACAATGCATTATTTTTTTATCAACACTTGAATGTGGGTAAGTTTCATAAAAAAAAGCAACATTTTGAGCAAAAAGCTGAGAAAATCAGGTTCCCTTTCGAGGGAACTCAAAGGCCGCATCAGCTGATGCAATGGGGACCCTGTGTCTGAGTGTAACAACCAGCCAATCATGGCGAATGCAGTGATGACGTCGCAGGGTGCTCTCCATCGTATAGAAAGGGCACCAATGTCTTCAGAAAACCACTTGTCTGTGTGAAGATTTCGGTGTATGAAGCGGGGGTGTTCAAAGGAGCTGTTTTATTGGTTGGCGACTAGCCAATGAAAAGGGAATTCTATTGGAAATTCTAATTCTACGCTCTGAAACGCTAACATGTCAATGCATTAGACTGACATTAAAGTAAATAAATGATATTATCAAACTCAGTAAACACCATACTAATAATGCATACTGCAGAAAAGCAGATGAGCACAGATTCGCGACCACTTCCGATCTATGGACGAGCCGAACCTGTGAATCCTGCATTAGTCTTACCAGTCATTTTATTGATGGCTGGGAGCTGAAATCAGCTTGTCTGCAAACCATTTACTTTCCAAATGAACAAACCAGGGAGATCATCGCAGAATGCACTCTCTGTACTTGTTTTGCACTACTTCAGTTACATTTACATGTGTTTATCTAATAAATAGCAGTAATTGATCACTTGGTCTAGTTTTTTTTTTAACTGCTTAAATTTGTACTAAACATTTCGTATTTACTTTGTAACAATAGCTTTTCTATCTAAATAGTTTTTGTTTTTTTTAATGGGGGCAAAATAAAATCATGTTTTTTTATTATTTAAAAGCAAATGCAAACATATCGAGATATATATTGAATATCGTAAAAATGTACAATATCGAGATATCACTTTTTTTATATATCGCCCAGCCCTAGTTTGAATTGCCTTGGAAACTGGGATCTGATCATGGGTTGTTTCTAAGAGGAAAAAAAAGGTTATGGAAACATGTTTGAATTAGACCGCGTGATTACCCTGAGAATCCGGCTAAATTGGGAGACAGGTAGAGAACGCTTCAGAGGAACAGGGTGATACGATGACCCATGTAGTAGCATGTTAAAATCAGTGGGTTTACGATATAAATTAGTTTCAAGCCCAGTTTCCATGCAAATGACATAAACATCTTAAAACATTTATTTGATCTTGCAGGACATCCATTGCAAATGTCAATGCATCAGTGTTTGCATTAACTAGGCTATGAAACTAAGAGCTGGGATTGTGTGCCACTCCAAATGAAAAAAAAAAGTCAACAATGGAACGTTTCCACAACACAAATTTGATGAACAGATTAGATGCTTGCATGTATACAAACTGTTCTTCAAACAGCCCACAAAATAAAGATGCAAAACTCTGAGCCATTTTAGAGCCCATACTAACCCCAGAAATCTGTAAAAAAAACAACAACAATCAGAATCAAACATTAAATAGTTATGTGTAAGCACAAGTTTCATGAGATCAATTAAACAAGCAGTGTTCGGGACCTTATGGGATTGCTGACTGAGGTAGTGTTCTGCTGATAGTAAGGAGTTGTAGGTGATTTTTATACAGATTGATCTCAATGAAATCCAATGTATCCCTAATAAAAGAAGTCAGAGCAAAAATCTATATAAGCAGAAATTCTCTGTCAGGGAGCAAATGGCTGACACTATCGGCCTACCAGGAGGAATATCTTTGTGCGTTATAGGATACTCAACACACATATAATCAAACTCGGCTTTGGTAATACAACCACGCTCTAACAATTGTCCCAAAGACTCATGTACTGATGTCTTAAATGAAGTTACAGGACTGTATTCTAACTTCTCATAAAAGGTAGTAACAGAAATGTGTCTCTATATCTCTGACTCATATGCATGTCTATCCAATATCACCACAGCAACTTCTTTATCAGCACTTTGAATAACCACAGATTTGTCTTTTCGAAGGGCTTCCAATTGTCTTTGTGGGAATTCATGAGAATTATGGGAAAGTTTGAACTGTCTTTTTTTGCTTGAACAACAATGCAACCTCACGCTCCACAAGTCTTCAATACCTTTTAAGAGAAGCATTTCTATTGTTGGAAGGGATAAATGTAGACTTAATCTCTGAATGGGGTTTTGACTGACTCTGTCACAACATGGGCACACCTGGGCACACCTCGATGGCGTCTCAACACCAAGATCTACATTATTTCAACCCTTTAAAAATTCTTTAAGTCTTTAGTTCTGAAAAAAAGTATGCATGTCAACATGCACATCAAATTCTTGACAATGGGTAAAAGAAAGGCCTCTGTTCAAAGCAGTTAAACAATAATCAGATATCCTAGACGTACTAGACAGGTTGATGACATTTACTTCTGAATGTTTCTGCATCTCTTACAGGAACTCCTTTTGCCCCTCCTGCATTTTTTACAAGACGAGAAGTCTCTGCCCGAAGTCCTCCCTCCAAACCAGACTGGGCTTTGACAAAGGCTACGTTCAGACCGTCACTCCAAATCCGATTTTTGAGCAGATCCGATTTATAAAGAAGTATTATTTATAAATGCTATTTGATGCTTGAATGCATTCTTGTTCCACTAGTTGAGATTAGGAATGTTCAAGAGCTGGTTTTCGATGTGAAATTTTAACATTTAAAGAAATGAAATTATCTTGAGTGTCTGAAAATTTCAGCAAAATAATTTTTCAGAAATGCTGATTCTTTGAATTTTGTAATTGATGTGTCATTTTTAGTACTTTTTATTTTATAATAAAGAGCCCAATAATGAATTAGTTCAAAGCAATTTAATAAACACAGTAGTTTAATTTCTGAAGTGTTATGTCAGTGGCAGTTAGCAATTGAATATACAGTATAACTAACATAGGGAAACCAATCCTTAAATAAAATACCACGCAAGGGCTTCCCTCACTCTCTCTGACCTGCACTGTCAATGCTCTCAACTACTTCTCAACTACTCAACTACTTCCTCTGGCTGTGGTGAGTCAAACTCTTGCATGATCTTCATACACCTCACCCTGAATTTCACAAATATTGTGAAGCACACAGCATGCAGTGATGATAAACTGTGGGAACATTTCTCTGGATTATTTACAGGGACCAATGTGTTTTACAGGCACATGACCACACGCAACACACAAACGTGACAATATGGTTCATTACCAAGACCTGGGTGATTAAAGAGTACTGGATTCTCAATACAATACAGAAAATAACTTACAACTTTACAGGAACCAAAGTGTTTTAGAAGTACTTTAATTACAACTTTAAATAGTTTTTACAGTTTTAACCAATTGTAGTGAAAATGCCATAAATACTACAACATCCAGAGAAACTGATTTATAAGGGGTGGTTCAGCATTTTCTCACTATCATGTTGTTTCAAACCCATATGACTTTCTATCTTCAATGGAACCCAAAAAGAGATGTTTAGGTTCTACTTTTAGACTTTCCACTGAAGATAGAAAGTCATTCGGGTTTGGAACAACATGAGGGTCTGGAAAAGAAGATAATTTTTTTTTTTTTTTTTTGACAAACAATTCCTTAAGGCCGCAGTTCAACTAATCTAGAAGTTTAACTGTTCTTTAAAAACGTTCTTTGCTATAGAATGAAAATAACAAAAACAACAACCAAGTAATAATCTTAACAGAATGGCATCAAACGAGACATGATGTAACATCACTTATTTTGGGCTTTCCTTTTCAAGCTAATTCCTCGATTTCTTACAAAATCTCTTATTTTTTGTACACTGCGTCTTGCCAAAACAGGATCTTCAGCGGTCCTACACTGCCGGCATTCAGTCGTTGTGGCCAGTTTTCCTTGGGTTATATGTGCCTTGAAATGTCTCATTACAGCTGCAACTTCAGCATTTGACCAGCACACTTTTTGCGGTTTCTTGGTTTTTTTTGTAGTTTTCTTCTGAACACCTGCAATAAATCAGTTATACACTGATCAGGAAACTCAGATGGAGCTCAAACTTACTAAAATGACACATACAGTATATAGAAATTAATAATGTTAACTTGTTATACACCTGATAAATTAAAATTACATTTCAAACTGTTATTATGTAGATGAAATGTTATCAGTCTGTTAAACACCACCTTTTTAAACTTATGTCCAGCTGTCATTTATCAGGTTTTGGCGAACATGAAAAATATCAACTTATTGGTTTCGGACAATATTACAATGTTGGTGCATATGAATATGTTCTTTTTCTTAGCGGAATGATTGCACAACTGTTTTCAACATTGATAATCAGAAATGTTTCCTGAGCAGCAAATCAGCACATTCAGCGAGAGCGCCCTCTACAAGGCGCACCTATGCACTGAACAGGGTTTGTACAAGGTGCTTAAAGTACTTGAAGTACTTGAGTTTGACTTTTTGAAGTTATATAAATATATGAATTTGACTTTTTGAAATATGAAAACAGCCATATTAACGAAGAGGTACTTGAAAAGTGCTTGACTTATTTAAATACAACATATTAATTTTTTTCACGCAAAATTAACACTGCAGCCCGTCTGATAAACTCCTATCAGACCTTTTCTCGATAAGTACGAATCAATCCAATACTAGCTTTAGCTGGACAATAACTTTATTCTAGAGCTGCTGTAAAGCCAAAACTATCTCTGTTACTTTAATTTGCTATTATCACCATAAAGCTGCTTTGAATCAATCTATATTGTTAAAAGCGCTGTTTAAATGAAGGTGACTTGACGGAGGCCAGCAGAAAGGAAAGGCTGTCTCCAAGCAGAGGTTGGCCCACTGGATTGTGTATGTCATAGTCTTATAGTCTTATAGGCCATTGCACACCGAGTCCAAAATTTGCATCCGAAATTTTCGCATGTTAAAAACTAAATACGGCCTCACGTTATGTCAATCACGCTTGCACACTGCCTCCGAAACTTTCGTCCGTCGTAAATTTTGAATTTAGGTTGAAAGAATATTTATTGATAAAAACTAGTAGTTTAAAGGTAGTATATATATATATATATATATATATATATATATATATATATATATATATATATATATATATATATATATATATATATATATATATATATATATATATATAAAAAATAAAAAAAATCTCCCAAAAAATTGCATTCAAAATTGAAAAAAAAAAAAATTATAAAAAGGAAAGGATACAAAAATTAGACGGCGTGATTACCTGGAGAATGTGTGATCCGTGATTCTCTTCCTGGCGCATCATCTCTATCGGAATCATTCTCCATACAACTCAGGAAACGTGCATTGCGCCTGTGAAGTGAAAAATTCATATTACTTTTCAATAGGACAACACTGATAAAGTTATGGAATTTATCAACTTTTCCTTCCTTTTGATCAGTGTTCTTCAACTCTGCTCCTGAAGGACCCCCAACACTGCATGTTTTCTTTGTCTCCCTAAGCAAACACACCTGATTCAACTCATAAGCTCATTAACCCATGTGATAATGAGCTGATGAATTGAATCAGGTGTGTTTCATTAGGGACAGGGTCCCGGCGGATCCTTAAAAAGTCTTAAATTCGATTTTTTAAATTTAAGGCCATAAAAAGTCTTAAATTAATTTTCAAAAAATGTCTTATTTTTACTTATGAAAGGTCTTACATTTTAGATGACACTTTGACTTAATTTCGAAAGCATTTAGATAAGTCTATCTAATTAGCGTAGCCCTACGTATTATTTTTTTAATTCTATCTTTGTGGATTTGCTTGTTCACGTGACAATTTGCTTCACTTATGGCAGCTTATTAGCCTACGTCTGTCTCCTGCACGCGAGAGGAGAGAAGAAAACGAGTAAATGTCAGTTCAGTTGTAAGTTCATTCTTTATGTGCTTAGGAGTGTGCAGTATTGTCTATGAACTATGATGATATTGTAATCATTGTTTTAACTATGTACGAGGCACTGCGAGTGCGAGCTGACATCGCGTTTTTCTCTCATGCTTGCTGTCACTGCGTGATGTGTCAGTGCAGTTATAGATGTCCCCAAATGAGTTTTTGTCTTATATTTATATCATATTATGTTGTTATATTAGAATATCACATGAGCAAGAGTGCCGTTTTCCTTTGCACAATTGCAAATGTTTATTTTATACAACAGTTAAATTAACAATAAAGTTAACATTGTGAGTTACTTTTTGGACACAATATTGTCAATTTTAACTTTATATCGCCGACGAGAATTTCATAATGAAGCCGTGGTCCAACAGACAGCGATGTTTTTTTTTTTTTTTACTGAAATCCGCGTTTTGAACAAATCGGTTGAATAAATGACTCCAACAACTCGCTTATTAAGACAGTGACTTGTCGCCACCTACTGGTGGTTTTAGTTTCATATTTAAAGTACCCTTTAATTAAAACGTTAAAATTATAAATCATTTCCTATTTAAATATTGAATAGCTTTATTTATGCAATTGTAAATGAAATGTAAATATAGTAGGCTAATGCCAGTTTTGATGCCGCTTCTGTGTCACCTCTACACTGCAAGGATGGATTTTAATTTAATGATTTATTTTGACATTGGTACTGTGTTATTCTAATATAATTTAATTTGAATGTTAGAATTTGACATAAAAGGTGATGCATACCTCTAAATACGTTTAGAAACAATGTCCATATATAGGTGAAAATGCCCCTGGAAATCAATTTAAGGTGGCAAATATTGCCCCTTAATAAAAATGTTAATTTCGGTCACTGCTGTGAACTGACCACTGCATAGAATATGAAAAATATGAATATCTTTGTGGGTCTGCTGTCAACAACAGGCCTAAACCATCCAGGGTACCAGTACAAAAACACAATCAGTAAAATATCATCTAATTATTATCAACAAAACTTTGAAAATATCTAGACATATTTTTGTCAATATTGCGCACCCCTAATGTACGGTATTAATTTTGATTTCTTCAGGTCTTAAAAAGCCTTAAATTTGACTTTAAAAATTGTGCAGATACCCTGAGGGAGACAAAGAAAACGTGCAGTGTTGGGGGTCTTTCAGTAGCAGGGTTGAAGAACACTGCTTTTGATTATTTCATCATGGCCCTCATCTTCAGAAGTTACCTCAGATGTATGGAGATCTAAGGGATTTTTTTTGTGTGCAATTTCTCCGCTTTCTCTAGGGTTTCCGACATGCAGAGTAGGTCCTTACCTGGATTAAACTATCTCTACACTCCCCAGCCTCGCAATGTTCACAACAAGAAGTTATGGTTAACTTATAGTACTAAACAGTTTTTTCAATATTGTATGTTTGTTCACATTTACAAACACTTCCAAAAGCCTGACACTACACCCACCATCTGTGCTCACCCTGCTGAACAAATACTGTATCTACAATGGAGGAGTTGCAGAGTCACACGTATGAAACGACTCTATTTTTCTGAACTTCTGAGACGCTATATGAATTCTTTCATTCTGTTTGGTTATATCCTTAACATCTACAATGTCTATGCCAATCTGAATACAGTTAACAAATGCACTTTCTTTCGCTCTTTTAACAACCTGCTCTAAAGGCAATCTGGTTTTCTAATCAATCGCTTCATATTATCAAGAGGGCTGAGTGCTTTGTGCTTCTCTGTGCGATTAATAACCTGGTGGACATGAACTGCTGGAACTCTGTAGCCTTCAACCTGTCCACTTCTGTTAAAGAACGAGGCATGAAAGAATGGAGAAAAACTCCATCTCTATCAGAAATCCCTATTATACGTTGTGATGACAACCTTGTAGGGCTGTGACGGTGGCAGTTTTTTACCGGCGGTGGTGCGGTGGTTGTTTTGAAATTAAAAAATATATATTTATTTGAGAAAAAAAGTGTTTATTTGAGCAATTCCGTCAAAGAAACAACACACTAAAGCCTGTAAAGCATTGAAATAAATATCAGTAAATACTGGTAACTTAAATAATATAATAAAGTTGAATCTATTTAAAAAAACGAAAAACTTTTGTTTAATATTTCCACACAAAGACGCGTGATATAGCCACCGCTCTGCGCTTCGAGAGGGATGTGGGACACGAGCAGGAAAGAGACCATCGATATCTTTTCTGATATCTTCATGTTTTCTACTTTTTATAAATGGTCTGAAGAGCAAATTTTATCTTCCACAAGGGCAAGACATTTTGGCTATGTTTGATATTGCGCTGCCAGAGAAAGCCAAACTAAAATCACCCGCGCGTGTGAAACGCTCTTTACAAATTAACTTGACACGCCTTACCATATCTAATAACAAGCACAAACTGTGTTAAAAAGAATTTGACGTACAAGTAAAAATGTAGGCTATTTGTCCTACAGCGTTTTTCTACTTTACCACTGTAAAGAATACGAATATAATAGGCCTAATTAAAACCGAACCAAGGAAGAAACATTTATAATCCCCTTCGGAAATGGGTGAGACGTGAGTGAAGATTTGGGAAAAGAAACAAGAGATTCCATGCAGGGATGAGTCACGATTTCTGAATATTCGATTAGTTTATTTAATTATAGAATATCGAATAGGTTGTGTGATTATTCTCTAAAATAAAATCTCCATGTTCTGGTGCTGATGCGGTGGAGATGCGTTCATGTAACCGGAGGGTGACGCTGCCAGTAACACACATAACAGCTGTCACAAAGAACCGGCAAAAGTAATGATTATGAATGTGTCAAATATATCAGTGAGACATTTTAATTGTTTATTAAAAAAATAGTGTTTTCTGTGTCAGTGTCGGCTGCAAAGATGAAGTTGACGATGCTGACTTGTTACCTTCGCAGTGAACGTGCCTATAGAGAGAACTGCACACTTCATACGGATTACATAAGCATGGTCGGTTTATTTTTGTTTTGAATTGTTTTCAAAGTAGACAATTCAAGCTTTCTATATGGAATAACTAATGGAATATTGCTAAATTCGCTGATAATCGGGTGACCAGATTGCAAACCAGAATTCAAAGGCGACAGCTTAAATTTATGGCCGCACAACTCTCTCATTCGTCATGAATCCAAACTTTTCCATGGCTGCAATGTAACATTTAATTGCTAACCTATTATTTATTTTGTAAACTTTTGCCGCTACTCAGCCACCGCGATGGCGCTTTACAACCGTGGTGGTGCGGTTGTGAAGTTTACCGGCACAGCCCTACAACCTTGTTCTAATCTATTTCCCTTTTCCCTTTCCCAGACATGTGTATTAATCTCCTTGTCACTCCAAGACAAATGTGTTATTCAGTCCCATCATTTCAAAATCCCTATAAGTTAATAGTGAGGTATCTGTTTCAGGACATGTCATCAGCCAATAATAAAAGTATATTTTCAGAGTAATAATCACAAATCACTCTAGTAGCTCTGTTATGCAAATCAGTTACCATCACAATCTCCAGCCAATCAAAATCATGTTTGCCTTTTCAAGCGTCTTTGTTTACGCTCCATTTAAAAAAAAAAAATATTTGCAAACAGTTAAGACTTTCCTCTCATCGTTAATTTTCAAAAAACAAATAAAGATGATTTTGATGAAATCTGAGAGCTTTCTGTCCCTCCATTGACAGCTACCCAACCTACCACTTTGACACTGCAAAAAGTTCATAAAGAGATTGTAAAACTAAGCCATATGAATTGAGCGGTTTAATCACATTTTTCTGAAGAGACACGATCACTATGTGATGAACAGATTTAATCCAGGCATTTATTCACATACGTATAAACATAAACAGAACCTCAACCGAACCTGCTTGATGTGCGAGAACAAACCTCATTGTTTTTTGCGAAAGGTCAAATGTGCCACGAGAATGAACCTCATTGGTTCTTGTATGTCAAGCAAATATGCTTGCGCTTCCATTTTTGTCCATTGATGAATGTTTATATGTGAATAAAAGCCTAAATTCAATCTGTTCATCATATAAAGTGATCGTGCCTCTTCAGAAAATTTGGACTAATCCACTCAATTTATATGGATTCGTTTTACAATCTCTTTATGAACTTTTTTTTTGAGGCGTCAAAATGGTAGTTGTGTAGCGGTCTATGGAGGGACAGAAACCTCTCAAATTTCATTAAAATGATCTTTGTTTGTGTTCCTAAGATAAAAAGTCTTACTGTTTGTAAATTTTCATTTTTTGGTGAACTAACCCTTTACTGCGTTTAAAAGCTTTAAGGACCCACGGGTTCCCTACTTCCTCCAGAGTGAATGCACATATGATTTTTGAAATTGCTCCTTTTCCTCAATATCTTACTACATTTAGAACACTTCTTGCCAGAATGAGTTTGCAAATGACGTTTCAGATCTATTTGATATGTGAATCTCTTCTCACACTAAAGATATGTGAATCCCTCCAGTGTGAGTTTTCATGTGGCTATAACGGGTTCCCTGTTGTGCAAATCTCTTTCCACACAGTTTGCAGGGGTAAGGCTTCTCTCCAGTGTGAACTCTCATGTGAATCTTAAGACTTTCTTTTCCAGTGAAACTCTTTCCACACTGTTGGCAGCTGTAAGGCTTCTCTCCAGTATGAACTCTCACATGGACTTTAAGGTTTGTGTTGTTTGCGCAACTCTTTCCACAGTAATGGCACATGTAAGACTTCTCTCCGGTGTGAGTTATTAAATGCCGCTTCAGCTGTTTCTTGTCTGTGAAACTCCTTCCACACTGACGGCATACACAACAGCTCTCTTTTACATGAACCCTCACGTGGTGATTAAGGCTCTCTTTACGTGTGAAACATTTTCCACACTTATCACATGTGAAAGGTTTCTCTCCAGTGTGAACTCTCATGTGAGTCTTAAGGTTTCCTTTTCGATTCAAGGTTTTTCCACACAGTTTGCAGGTGTAAGGGCTCTCTCCAGTGTGAACTTTAATGTGGGTATAAAGGGTTCCCTTATGTGTGAAACTCTTTCCACACTGTTGACATGTGTATGGCTTCTCTCCAGTGTGAATTCTCATGTGAGTTTTAAGATTTCCTTTTTGAGTGAAACTCCTTCCACACTGTTGGCAGGTGAAACAACGTCTATTTTCTGTATTTTGAGCTCTTTTTGGTGAAGTATTTTCAGTCTGTGAGCAACTTAATGAATTTTCTCCAGTTGTGATATGTTTCTCAAACTGATCTTGCTCTACTATATCATTCAGATCTTGAATCTCCTCTTTTAGCATCATCAGATCTAAGGCAAAAAAAGAACAAAGACATGTTAACTCCAGTTTAAAGCAACAGACATTAATGCCATCAATATATTATATAATACAGTGATAGCAGGCTCAAGCACTACGGCATCATCGTCACACGGTGGGCAAATGCATTTAAGTGGGTAAATTAAGGAGGCCAACTCATGGTGATGTGACCCTGTACCACAATAGCCACATCCACGTGATTTTGAAAGTTTTCCGGCTTGAGAACAATACGCGTACCAAGTTTGGTGACTTCAGGGCCTAGAGGGCCACTGCCCAGCAGAGTCTAGATCAGGTGTGTCCAATCCTGCTCCTGGATGGCCACTGCCTAGCAAAGTTCAGTTCCAACCCCAATTAAACACACCTGAACCAGCTAATCATGGTTTTACTAGGCATTCTAGAAACTTCCAGAGAGGTGTGTTGAGGCTAGATGGAGCTAAACTCTGCAGAGTTTGGACAACCCTAGTCTAGATTGATCCCT
Organism: Abramis brama; assembly: GCF_963993115.1. Classification (NCBI taxonomy): domain Eukaryota; kingdom Metazoa; phylum Chordata; class Actinopteri; order Cypriniformes; family Leuciscidae; genus Abramis; species Abramis brama. The sequence goes on from NC_139966.1 coordinate 13,421,363, forward strand.
AATCAAACACAACTGAACAATCTAACCCAGGGTAGGCAAGATAAGTCCTAGAGAGCCGCTCAAACACACCTGAACAAGCTCATCAATGTCTTCAGGATATAGGCAGCTCCAAGACCAAGTTTGGACACCCCTGGGCCTGGTTTCCAGATAATGATGTGTCTTAGCTCTTACCAAGCGCGTTCAAAAATGCAAGAACGCGTTCTACGTGCTACTTAAGAATCGCAGTCCATTTGTGAAGTGCTGAAATATAACAACCTATGGAATCGTATCCTAAACATTTAACCTAATAATCATCACCAGATGTGGATTAGCAATCAAGACAAGTCTATATAAAGAACCTACCTACAGGCGGAGGCACTTACAAAATGGCTGAACAAATTGTGTTGCTTGAAATTTACAGGCAGGAGTGTTTGATTAAGGACAGAACTAAACTCTGCAGGACAGTGACCCTCCAGAACCAAAGTTACCCATCCCTGCAATAGGTAAAACTGACTTCTGCACTTTAGTCAAAAGGGGAAGCTACAGAGCAACCTGCTCAACGCCTGTGGTCTTACCCGTTTCCTACAACCAATAGCCAAATATTCTGACTCAAAAAGCTTTAAGCATTACTTGAATCTCAAGAAGGCAACATGATGCTTTAACAGCTATAGGATGTAAACATTTGCAGGGCTTAAAGTATTCCGGCACCGTGCCGAATCTCCGGCGTGCAGCCGTTAGGGAAAATAAAATAAAAAGTTTGGGAACTTGGATGCGGTTTAATATTTTTGAGTCAATTGATTTCACCTACCAATCATATGAGATGAACGCAGCTCTAACTAACTTTATAAGCCTATCAGAAGCAGTGCAGGGAGGGTCCTGGCAACACAGTGTGATTGAGATCCATACATCACGTTAGCATTGTCGGGGAAAGCATGGAGCGCAAGTTCATGAAGACTGGGGATGATGTCCTACCTATAGATAAAGGACTCAAAAATAAATGGCGCTGAGCATGGATAGAAGAAAGTAGACGGCAAGCCTTTTGGCAGTTGGTGCCAGAAACTGAGAGAGCCTGGTGCTTGTTGCTGCACGTTTGCTCGAGGAAGCTATATGCCAGCAGCGGTAAGAAAGTGCTTGCTCGTCATGAGTTAGACCCCGGGCATAGAGCCGCTGGTTGTGCACTCAAACTTATCACGACGTTGCCGCGAGAAACTGTTACAGCTGACACACCGTTGTCTATGACTGACCGTGTCTGCGACTTAAAAATACGTTTGTGCACATTTATTGCGGAACATGATTTGTCATTCACAATTTCGCAGCCACTGGTCACCCTGTGTAGAAAACTAGCAGAAGACAAAAAAAAGCGTTAACTAGCTTGTCGGTTTCAAATCAACATGCGAGATACATGAACACTCATGGCATCGCACTGTCAGTGGATTTGTAGTTCTAGTTGCCAGCGCGCTTTTCAAGTTTCTGTATTTGATGAGTAAATGTTGAAATTAAGTGTTATTTTAGTAGCCTAGAAATCTAGACGCACCCTAGTGGCAGCAAAATTTATTTTGCAGCCAGGGTAGTCTAGCAACTCTCCGTTGACTTTCGGAGCTGTAAAAACCTAAATTGGGTCAGACCAATCACGTCGTGTATAGAGTAGGCGGGGCGGGCTTAACATAATGACGACAGAGTTGCGACGGTTCCCTGCTACTTGAAAACAAAGAATGGCGGCTGCTGGCGAACAGTCTTTCGAAGCGGCTTTGGCCGTGACTCTGGAGGACTTGGAGTTAAATTTTTCTTTGAGAAAAGGGCATTCTTAAAAAATAATGACTCTGAATCCAGTTTTCAAAAGTTTGTGTTTTCAGGCCCCCAAAATGCCATTGTGGTGTAAATGAAGAGCCAAAACGCATACAAAAATTCAGTCTTTAGTTGAAAACGTTGTCATGTAAACAGCCCCTTAGAGAGTTTCTATTTTTTGAGTTTTCATTGTGTTGAAGACTGGCACTTGTGTGGGCAACTACGGTCATGTCCCAAATAGCACACTTTCTGTGCACTTTCATTCTTGTGAACTTGCGATGGGGGACGTGTGAGCATGATTTATACATGTAAATGAGTGCATTCGGCAGTACGGCAACCATATTTCAGAGACAATAAAAGTAGATAGTAATTAAATTATAATTAAAATGTCTTAAGTCCAATTTAAGTGAGTCAAAAAGCAGTCTAAATTTGCATTTAATATAAATCTAAATAATAATACATTTTCATTTATTTGCAGTCAACAAGTTATTTTCCACAAGACCTCTGAGCCTTTTATAACTTGGTCGCTCATGGCACAATGTTTCTCTTCAAAAAACATTAGCAAAATGCAACCATTTGGTCTCAGTCTGGAGCACTGCACTCTTCAAAAATTTCAATAATATTCTGTAGAGCTGGACATTCTAATAAGGATCAAATTAATGAGTTCAGCTTTGAGAATGAAACCAACCTGTTTGTTCCTCAGTTTCTTCATGTTTCACTGTCAATGTTTCTTCAATCTTCACGTCTTTACTCTCCTCTTTAATAAACAACACCTTTTTTTGTTCCTCAGCATCTTCGTGTTTCACACTGAATGTTCCTTCAATCCTTATGTCTTCAATCTCCCCTTTAATAAATGCCATCTTTGATTGTTCCTCAGTATCTTCATGTTTCAAACTGAATACTTCTTCAATCTTCACGTCTTCACTCTCCTCTTTAATAAACGCCATCTTTATAATAGTGTCACATGGATCTCAGTCGTTTCACCTGGAGTTTTTCTGTGTCTGTCCTGTTTAAGGAGAATAATTAACAGAAAGAAAAACACATCCAAACTATATCTTTGGGTGCGTCTCAATCATCCCCTTAGAAAGGGAGTCATTCAGAGTGATAGTTGATGATCTTAATTCCCTCCACTCAAAATTAGCACAACAAATTAAGAGAAAAACAAAAATTATACATTTCATCATTAGTTATGATTTCTTTGATATTTCATATTTGCAGATTTAATTTTTTTGTCTGGGGCCAATCTTAACACAACTATTGGCTGATTCCGATACTGATATTTGTCAGTGGTGGAGAGACTCAAGAAGAAGTGACAACATGTATAATGCAACAGGACATTTCTAAATGGTTAGTTGATAAATTATTGTAGCTTATGTGTAGTTGTCTTCTAATCATTGATTAGCATATTCTGTCATGATAATCTATAAATTCTGTTCCCGGGCGCCCCACTGGGATTTTTATGTAAATTTTATGGAATTTTTAAAATTTTATGTAAATTTTAGGGTTTGTGATGTCACAAACCCGGGAGGAATGTCGTGTAGTCCAGTGATTCTCAACCGGTGGCCATCTGGTGGGCCATGTAGGCAGTGGTAGACTACCCCCAAATTAATTTTTATTTATTTTTTAATTTACAAATCTTATTTTCTAATTATCTAATTGTTCATATGAATTTATATGATAAAAAACACTCAAGTCAAGTCAAGTCAAGTTGCATTATCTAAAAGCTAATTTATATCGCAACACCAATCAGGTCAGATTGAGTAACGTTTGTTCGATCAGATGCAGAAACATTACGTTACTGTAATATGGATCCTTTTCTGAAAAGAAAAGCAGATGTGGGAGACAGACCTGTGCAAGGAAAAGCTTCAAAGTGTGTGGTGAGAAAATACGACTCTGAATACATTAAATTTGGTTTTACAAGGGCAGGTACTGAGAGGATCGCACACGGACGAGAAGAGCAGCGCCGCGTCTACAACTTGAGGTATCGAACACTGGACGCGCACTTTCTCAGTTTATGGCCAGCAATATTGTTATGTTTAAGGACATTACAAAATTAAGATAATGTCTGTACTATGTTATGATTGCAATTAAATTTACAATTACAATTAAATACAATCGTTGCTGAGTCTGCAGTCTGAACACTTTACCTCAGGACGTACATTAACTTAATTTATTGAGAATCTCACCTGAAAAGCCGATCATTTTCATCTAGGGCTGGACGATTTTGGAAAATAATCTAATTGCGATTTTTTTTTAACCAAACTTGCGATTGCGATGAGATTATTTTTTAAGCTCTTTATCTTTTCTATTATTCAACAAAAACAAGCAATAAATCATTGTAAATAGGGAAGGGAATCTTTAGGCACCTCATGAGCTGATCAAATTTTTTTCTTTAATTGATCTTATTAATGAAACTTAAAATATTGAATTACATAATTATAAGTAGGCCTACTTATAATAATTACACATTAAAAAACTAAATTAATACAATTACATGTTAATAATTTTAACAAATATAGCTTCAAAACAAATAACAAAGAGGGGAAAAAAATATTACAACCCATAAACAAAGAGTGCTTTCAGTATTTAAGAGTAGGCTGTCTGAACGTGTTCATCTCTTTTGAAATTATAAGATGTGGTTTGTCCTGTCTGTTTAATATCTTAAGATATAACTGACTGTGTCACATTAATTTCGCGTCATAAAAGCATTTTGAGATGCAAGTACATTTAACCACGTAGATGAGTCGCTCACAGCCGCATGCTCAAACGCTCTTCCCAAAGCGCACGTATTTCAAGTATTTGAAATTGAAAGCAGCTTCTGTCGGTAATTTTCAATATTTTTAATATATAAGCCAACTGCATTCCAAGACATATGATGCCTTCGTAGAACATTTGTAAGTAAAATACCGGCGGGCGAGACCGCGCACTACAAAAATAACATCACGCAGACCGCGCGTCTCTCATATCTTCTGCAATGAAGCCCGCGAATGTTCTTGTAATTCGCTTCAACTTTTCTGAACTTTATTAAAGATTATTTCTCGTAAGGTTTGAGTGGTGTCGTGTGTGTGTGTGTGTGTGTGAGACAGAGGAATTAGAAGCAAGCAGAATACGGTTGTTTATAAAGCACACGCGTCATCACGTATCTGTGTTTAAAACTAAGCTCAGACATAAATCTGAAATTATCTTAATCGGAATCGTTGGAGAGAATCTATAACACAAAATCACATAAATTAAACATAAACTGTTATTTCCTGTAGCCAGGTCTATGTGTCGCGTGCCAAGTTGATGCTTCATCTGCAGTGCACACTGGTTTACTCTTGTGTGTCACGTGACCAGACTGTAATCACAGCTTTATGGTTAAAAATCGTATTTCATCATATCGCGATATTATCGCAAATGCAATTAATCGTTCAGCCCTATTTTCATCCACGCAGCTGATTTCTGTAAATGAATGTAAAACTAAATGTATATTGCAGCACAGGGTGAAGTCAGTATATAGGCTACATTAATGACGCTTTGAGACAGCTATAATGTACTAAATTTAATAAAACTATGTAAATGGTGCTCTGTAGCACGACAGGATTTTGAACAGCGTCTTGAGCCATAGCTGGCGCTGCGGACAGACGCCGTCGGTGTGTGTACACTCAGTGAAAATAATGTGTTTGAATTTTAAAGACGTGCCGCTGCGCTTCTCGTCCGGTGTCAACCCCCTTAAGCCGAAGGCGCATGTGGAGAAATGTTGTTGAATGAGGTGCTAAAACCATCAAAGCTGCAGAGACATTTGAACAAAACTGGGCTGTGTTGGGAAGCCAACATAATATTGTTTTAAACTGTCATGTTCATATCGCTAACTGTATTTGATAAATTACACTTACAGTAGGCTATGTAAATTGGGGTGAATGAACTTTGTTGAACATTTCGTATCTATACCACGAATGTTATTTCTCGTGCCATTTATACGGCAAAAATAGTTTTTGCGTGCATATGATATGCACTATATGGCGTGTAATACGCACGCTAGAGGAATGCAAGACTGTCGGGCCGGGCTCGGGACTTTTTTTTTTTTTTTTTTTACAGATCGGGCTCGGGTCGGACTCAGGCTTATTTAGCTTCTCTCCTTTCATTGTGCCCATAATATACGTGCAGAGCACACATCACATAGTGTGTATGAAATATTGTTATATTTATTATATTATAAATATTATACATCGCCTAAGAAACAAACGCAATACTCATATACGCACACGTCACTCACGTGCATTTACAGGTGACAGCTGACCATGCAGAGGATCAGGGAGAAGTTGGATTTTTTTTCTTTTTTTCATTAATATTCTTTAACATTAGCCAGTTGGCGAAGAGTTCTTCATTTCTGAACATTGTTCTTCAATAAAGCAAAGAAAGGTAGGCCGTTTATTTACTTATTTTTGCGGTTGGATCCCGTAGCGCTATATTCTCTACTGCATGCTTATGCTTCTCTCTAATGGACAGCCTGTTCAATATTTGTGGGCTTGATTGGGCATGATGTTTCAGGCCTACAATAAAGGTTTAGCCTACCTTTTAGTAGCGTGTGACGTGCGTGTGTTTTCATGTAGCAGAGACAGCGCACATCAAAGAGAGCTTAAAGTGATATTGATGTTGGTCTCGGGTCGGGTCGGGCTGAAAAATTGCACCCGTTGTCGGGCTGGGGCCAGGTAGGGCTTGAACACCACGGGCCAGTGCAGGGCTCTAACGCACGCACTCCGCACCCCTAATCCTAACCAAGGGTCTGAATGTTTTTAAGCATTCATTGGTGGTTGAGAACCCCTGGTGTAGTCCCTACCAGACGTTTGGTATAGTCCTTAAAAAGTGATTTCTTTAAAATAAAATATCTCCCTTTGCTTTGAACTTTGAGCATTGTAACTTTGCAGATGTTGTGCTCAAACAGCAACATTACACACTAATAACTAAAGTTAGAAAAGTGAAATCATAATCAACCACCCCTTTAATATAATTTTAAGAGAATTTGAAGCCATAGCTGATGCCCTTGATAAGTTTAACACTTCAGTTATAAAAATAATTAACATTGACACAATAATTTGGTTCATATAACTCTTTAACAAAGACTTTTTTCAAAATCCCCATGGGAGAAATGAATGGAAAAAATACTTCCAGAACCAGAACCGCTGAAACAATGGGTGGGCACTAATTATTAATAATATTATTAACCATATAATAATAGTCTTTAATAGGCCCCGAACAGCACGATAATAATCGATGAACACTGATGAAAATAAAAAATAAACCTTGATTCTTCACATTTTTTCACTATCACTAAGACAAACCATTATCAGCTTATGTTGAGTTAGATCCAAGACTCGTTTTGTCTGAGAGAATTAATGCGCTATTAATACAGTGAAGAAGTCAAAAGATCGCTCAGTTTTTACTCCTGTAGTGAATAACTGACTGTGGTATGAGATTTATTCAGCGGCGTTGTGCCGAATTTCGACTGCCCTCTGCGCGCACGAGCATTACGTCATTTAATGACATCGCTGCGGGCAAATACTGACCCATTACTCAATAAGTTTTATTTTACTTATATTGCACAAAGGACTACGGTTCCTGATATTTACAGTCAAATAATAGAGTACAAGACCCATATGACGCATACCCTGTTGGTTTATTAAAAAATTAGATGACTTGAATGTTTGCTGTTGTCGTGATTTGATTTGGGAGGAAAATATTTGGTTACAAAAAGCTTTAAAAAGCAAACAGTGCTGAACTTTATTTATTTATTTTATTCATCTTTTAAATTGAGTTTCAAAAATACAAAACAATTCAGTATGTTCTCAAAACATTTAACAATGTTATAACTACATTATTGCTGCAAAAACTACATTTAATCAATCAAATGAAAATAAATGGGCAACACAACATATTCAAATCATTTTGTGCAGCAATGTCAGCAAATGACGTCGTGCGCGTGCACGTGGAGGGTAGTCGAAATATGACAGGGAGTAGGCCTAAATAAACACGTAATTGAATAAGTAGGCAGAATTAATAATTAATTGTAAACTATTGCACACGTGCTAATGACTCACTGATAATTAACTGATTCACGATATAGGGAGAGCTAAATGAGACGCATATTTCACTGTTACTCGTTTTACTCATAAATAACGTGTTAGATAAAGTACAAGGATACATTAAAAACTCTTTCGTTTTACTGTTCTTGTAGAAGCTATATAATAATCGGAAAGGTTTGCATAGACTGAATACTTTAAATGATTTAACACACCTCTCTTCAGCCGAATCACAACACTGCAGCAGCGCGACGCAGCCTTGTGACGTCACATCAGCATACCAAAATAAAAGTCCCGTTCACACGCTCCCAAAATCACAAAAGCGCACAGAAACTTACATGCATAAAAAAAGTATAAATAATAATATTGTGTCAGGTTTACATATTTAAACATGTTGTCACATTGATGTGCTGAAAATATAAGCACTGCCAATGAAAGAGTTTTACCACATCTAATATATGGGATTAAAAGGCAAAACTGTACAAAAACAAGGCCCACCGACTACTTTAAGAACACAAAGACAAACCAATATGTAACAATCAAAAACATCTTGCAGTATGTTATTTGGGTCATTCCTGAAGCATCACTTGTTTGAGCCAAGGCAAAACAGCATCATTATTCGTCAGCATTTTTATGTGGTTTTAATAAAACATGAATAAATTTTTTTAATTGAAAATAATACCAATAAAGTGCAACAGTCGTGTTCTGGGAGTATTTTTATAATGATAACTTGAAAACCTTTAAAGACAGCATTATGGCCTTATTTAGGCTACAAAGTCCAAAGATAATTGTGAGAAATGCTAAATTGAAAGGCAACACAATGAGGGTTTATATGTAAACCCAGTTTAATATATTCTAGCACTAATATTGTCCGTTCTGGGATACTTCTGTAGCATTACGTGAAATAGACAATCTGAACTCAGAAAGTGCCTCCAGCCACATAAAAACAGTCAATGCTGCAAAGTCCTGCAAGATCATTTTCGGAGTAGAAACCGTTTAGTTTTCCCTCTGTCCACATCTCTGTGGCCTTCACAGTCTTTGAAGAGAGAATTGCACTGAATGCAACAGGAGATTAGATATGAAGTTTTGTGGGTCCTTCTATGCTCCTCTGAAAATGCGTTCCAGTTCTCCACACCTGATGACAAGAGAAGAGATTATTAAGTGATAGGTACAAGCAGCTTTGTGAAAGTTAGAAAACTTCTCTAATTCAGGTTGCAATACAAGGCTCTGGGTCTTCTGAACCTCTGAAGAGTTTGAATTTACAGGTCTAAGAAATGAAAGTATTTTTAAATCTGTCTGAGTCATATATTTTCCAAGATTTTGAAAAAAGCCATTTCATTGTGTAATGTTGTTTAAATTAGCATCTTTCATAAACTTTGTTACAATTGCACATTTCATTGAATGTTTCTTGTTAGGCCTACAAAACACAAATTAACACTTCCAATGTCATTATCTAATTGATTATTCTTAGAAAAACTGACTGCTTTGTTGACAACACCACTCTATCTCACTCACTCAGCATCTTCATGGATAATGTAACTTCACAGGTTACACTGGGCTGCACAAATTCTCATAACTGTATCTATTTTTGGAACTTGTGAAATCATTTCTAAGTGCTTTAGTCTGCATATGATCCGCTCCAGTTGGACTCTGACATGAGCAATCCTCTTTGTGCTGCTGGTGTTCTCTTCAGAAAGCTGTGCCCCCCTTTGAGTAAAGGCAGGTATCATGAGCTTCACCTTCACCATTAGGTCAATCCAGTAGCTCAACACTCAGCTAACGGCGCTCTGGGACACACTAAAGGCCCTTTCACACCGGACGCATAACGAAAAAGCGAAGCGAAAAAACGTTCGGCGACAGCTGAGAAAACATGGACACTTCATCTTCCAGTGAAGACAAGCTTTTCATTTTCTTTAAAAGACTGAAAAGAAGGTTTTGGGTGACCAAGTCAAAATCATTCGACTAGAAACTGTAGCTATCACATGTATAGTATCCTAAAAACCTATGTTTTTGTTGAGAAGGTGAAGTCTTATTTAGACAAAAACAGTTATGTTGCAGCTGTTTTTGTTGACTTTAAGCGTGCGTTTGATACTGTGAATCACCTTAAGCTCTTGTCTAGACTGTCAACATTTAACTTTAGCAATCAAACCGTTAAATGGATACAGTCTTATCTATCAGATAGAAAACAATGCGTGCAAATAAAGAATAGTAGGTCACCCTTTCTTCACTATACGCAAGGTGTCCCTCAGGGATCAATTTTAGGTTCCCTGCTATTTTCACTTTATGTAAATAACTTGTCCAATGTGTGCAAAAATGTGGACACGATTATGTATGCAGACGATACGGTAATTTTTACACAAGCCAAAAGTGCTGATGATGCAGCCCATCAGCTTTTATTAGCCTTAAATGACTTACAAAAATGGCTGAATGATTCATGCCTGTGCCTTAATGTTAAAAAGACTGTATCAATGTTTTTTAGTAAACCTAAAACAACCGTGGCCGCAGTAAAAGTTCGCTTGGGTGGACAAGAATTAATTCATGTTGAGGAATTTAAGTATTTGGGGAGTGCTAATAGACTTGAAACAGGGATGGGCAACTTCGGTCCTGGAGGGCCACTGTCCTACAGAGTTTAGCTCCAACCCTGAAAAAATCACCTGCCTGTAATTTTCTAGTAATCCTGAGGACCTTGATTAGCTTGTTTAGGTGTGTTTGATTAGGGTTGAAGCTAAACTCTGTAGGACAGTGGCCCTCCAGGACCGAAGTTGCCCATCCCTGACTTGAAATTATCCTTTAAAAAACACATAAAAAAAGTAGTGAAAACTGTAAATATACGTAACTTTAGACATATTCGTACATCATTAACGGATACAGCAGCGATTACATTTCTGCACTCTGATACTGGCTCATATTGAGTACTGTATCACAAGTTGGTCCTATACGAGTCATGCTGCTATTGGGCCAATCGAAGTATGCTACAAAAGAGCATTGAAAATATTAGACAAGAAACCTTCGTCATATCACCATTGTCAAATTTTAGATAAATATAAGTTTTTAAATTTTGCTAATTTCAAATTATTTAAATCAGCCTGTCTAATCTACAAGGTTATACATGGTCTGGCGCCTCCACCATTGAGTGATTTTATTAAACAAAAGTCTAGCAGTGTTGCCGGGTCTCGAGTGACATATAACATGGGTTGTGCAATAGGGGTCAGTGTAATGCGGGTCAGTGCAATATAGAATGGTGTAATATGGGTCAGTGCAATATCAGGTCAGTCAGGGCATGTGCAAAATTGTGGTTTGTGCAATACAGTCGATGCTTTCCTGTTTTCTATATGTCCTTTGTTGTCCACTCTTGTTGTTATTGTTTGTTCTAACATGATGTGATCACTGTTCTTGTCCTTGTCTCTCTGTACATAGTCTGTAGTGTATCTGTATGCATTTAATAACTTGTGTGTAACACCAACCTGCCAGGGGGTCTGCAGATGGAAATTAGCCTAAGGCTATAATCTGACACATTTACATTTGTGAAAATGTTCATTAATATGTATTGTCCCTTTTGTTTTTCAAATAAATAAATAAATAAATAAATAAACAAGGACAGTAATGGACAACATGTCTCAAATGAACTGAACAACTTTTTTGTTTTTCTTTCAATGTTCTTTTTTGTGTTTGTATGTGTGTGTGTGTGTGCGTGCAAAAACACAGAGATGACAAGTTTTATAAAATACAACTTTGTATACTAAATACAAAATGTATTAATAATATGTCAAATGTCATCAGAATACACACGAAAAAAGCCAAGAAGAGTTAATGATTAGCTGGAAACTGAAAAATATCAAAAGAAAAATAAGAGAAGATGAAGATCTTTTTCTTTCAAAAAGGCTTCTTTGTGGGTAAACTTACATTAATGGATATACAATTGACAAAGAAGATAAATATAATTTATAAAAAAGCAAGCATTATTTTTAGGGTCAGAATCAAATTATTCAAAAAATAATGCAAAGTGAATGATGGTCTTGTAGTTGCGCTATCACTATCACTATTTATGTTCCGGGAAAACTAAAGTTGTACAGTCAGTGTCGGTCACAGCGCCTTTTAATTGCTTATTTTGATCCGGAATTTATTAATTTACAAATTAAGCACTGGTGATGGTCTGATGGATATACCTCAAGAGTTACAGTTTTTCTAGTGAACTGGTTATTGTATCTTGTATCTAGAAACTGAACACCATCCACTCTTAATAAGTGTAGATGAGGAGTAACAACTTAATAAGAAACATCTTTATATTATTATAGTCACATTTCCACACAAATTCCACACTGTTAATTTTAATAATCTGGGGACATGTTAACCAGATTCCATTATCATTTATATTAAGTGATTTTAAACTAGTTTAATTTAAATTGTACATTCAGACAGTCACTGTAATCCTTTACAGGCCCCTGTAATATAATGCACTTTAATCAAATAAAGTTGCAGTTTGATTTGATTTTTTGAATAAAATGGATATTATTAAAAGGATTCAATCTTTAATAAGTGAAACCACACATTTCATTTTGATCTACACATTTTTTTAATGAGTTTGGAATATTTAAACATTCTTACTATCTTTTATAATATGAAGATTCCCTTGGTTGAGAAAATCGCCAATGCACTGTAGTTGGTATTATAATTGTGATCACTTCAAGCTTGCTTACATTTAAATTAATTCATAATTTATTTTATCACTTGAATGTGTTTTCTGTATGCTTATTTCTATTTTTTTTTAGCGTGTTAAGAGGACTTTTATTTTGGTGTGTTGGTATTACGTCATAGGCTGCGCCGCGCTCCCATCTGTGATTCTGCTGAAGAGAGGTTTGTGTTTTTAATCATTTAAAGTGTTTAAACCAATACAACTTGTTCGTACTATTATATAGAGAGCTGTGAATTATTTTTATTTTTTTTACTAAGGAATGTAACACTGTAGGCTAATGTAAATAATAGCGTTAATGAACAGTTGTTTATGAGTAAAGCACAAGCTTCGTTTAATTTCGCTCCGTTGTTTATGAGTAAAGCACAAGCTTCGTTTAATTTCGCTCCGTTATTGTCAGTTTAACGCAAATAAATGTGGTCACATGACATAATTAGCCTACATGTGTTCCTGGTGTTTCTCCCGTTAAAGCTCCTTTATCCGTAGTTCAAAGGCGCATTAATAATCTGTTAAATGCATGTTATTAAACCCTCTAAAATTATTCTTCTGTTGGTATTTGTTAAGAATAAAATGTATCATTCTAACATCAAACATTATTTATTACTATTTGTTGTCATTTTGTCTGGTTATTTCCTTGATTAGGCTACACATGAAAATAATTGAAATGAAAATGTTGTATTAAGTGACAACATTGATGTGTTCTACAAGTTAAATCTGGGAAATTTATTCTAACTAAAATAAGTTGAGGGCCAATTGCAAAAATATTTTTTTAGATATATAATTTTGAATAGGCAGTTTCTCACTTTAAAATAACAGGGGTATTATTAAGCATTAAAAGGCTCGACATTAAGCCTTGTGATGTGTAAATCGGTCATTCACTTGTGCGATTAAAACAATTGGTTTTCTGTGTAAATATAATTTATTCTGAAGAAATATTCTTATCAGTGTTTTATCATAAGCTTTGACATTTATATATATGTGTATATATATAAATATGTTTTGCAATGATCACTCAAATGTGGTGATCGAACACTTGTGTGACAACGCTATGTAATGGAGGCAGGGTTGAATGATTGAATGAGAATGATACATTTGAGCTGTAAACTATATTCTAAATAGAGTTGCATAATCTTCACTGACTTTGTCTTTTAATTTAGTCACGTTTTACAAAGAAAAACTTGTATCAATAAATATATCAAAAGTGTCACTGGCAAAACCTTCTTATCTTCTATTATTAGTCTTAATTCCTCTAGTCTCTACCAGTGGAGGAAGAACTCAGATCTTTTTACTGAAGTAAAAGTAATAATACTATAATGAAAATGTGTTTAATTACATGCAGTACTTTTATACTATTTTAAATAAGTAGCCTAGTCAGCAAAATGTACTAAACGTGAAACTAGGCTACTCTTGATGCAAAATGGCCCTATATAAAGTGTTATAATTATATAAATTATTAGAATATTGCTTGAATAGCAGAACTATTTCAGTAAGACAGTGATAACACAAGTTAGCCAGTTTTCTTTCGGTTAATTATTCTCATCTTAAACAGGACACTGTATCCAAACACACAGGAAAACTCCTGGTGAAGCGACTGAGATCCACGTGACGCACTGTTATAAAGATGCCGTTTATTAAAGAGGAGAGCGAAGACGTGAAGATTGAAGAAACATTCAGAGTGAAACATGAAGAACCTGAGGAACAAACAGGTCAGTTTCATTCTCAAATGAGTTTGATCCTTATTTAAAAGTCCAGCTCTACAGAAATAAATTATATTTTTGAAGAATCACTAAGAGCAGATTTTGCATTCTGTTCCAAGACATGTCGAATAAAATCTTATGTATTATAGAAAAAGTCTTTCTGTGGTCCTCACCTCCACGACTTTGATGTATTGACATGCAAATTAAAGGTATAGGTCACCCAAAAATGAAAATTCTGTCATTAATTATTCACCCTCATTTCGTTCCAAACCTGTAAGACTTTCATTCATCTTCATTAAATTAAGATAGTTGATTGTTAAGTTTGTTGTGGTAGATTCATCTCGTCTCTGAGAGAATGTGCCGCTAATGCAGCGACAGATGCCAAAAGTTTGGTTTTGCTTTAACTTTCACTTTCAAGGAATAAGTGAGTGCGTTTACATGCATGTTCTTAACCCTGTTATGCTTAATAAGCCAACAATGCATGTGGTCGTGTAAACGTGTTAACCCATTTTCCTTTATCGGAGTAAAGTCATAAACGGCTTAAGCATAAACCGATCGGCACAGCTAATTTTTTGCCCCTTACGCCAATTTCTCCCGCCATCTAAACACATTAACCTGCGTTCTTTGGGCTTGCTGAAGTTTGCATATGTGATAGGCTATGTGACAGGAAAGCATCCTTACTGTGCATTTAAACACATCCAGACAGAGCGAGTGTTACGGCCCTTGCCATAACACAAAGAGGGTCAACACGGAAGGCTCGGCCCAATGAGGTTTTTATTAATAAACAATAATCATAACATAAACTTTGGGGAGAAAATAAATAGGGAAAACAAGCGCCACTCGACTGCCGCACCAATCCAGCCTCCCAGATGTAACAACGGGGCTCCTTATATCCACACTCATCTTACACGGTCTACAGGTGTAGAGAATCTGCTCCTAATAAATACACTTCCAACCACTAGAGGGCAGACAGACATTAGGAAAGGAAATAGTAACCAGTCAAACTACATGCACATGTAACAGCGAGCTATTCGCGGTAGTTACGGAGAAGGAAATATATCCCAAACTTAGACTCTTGATGCAAGATATTATCCTCATCTCTATTATTCACATTCAACACTCCATCAGGTGACAGAATGGAGAAAAATCTTGGGAGATGTATGGCTGATGGCGGTCGTGTCGATGAGGCCTTCACGGGGGGAGTCTAGTTGACACAATCTCTGCTGATACTTCAGGGATGCGTTGTGGTCGTGTCTAGGCGCAGGTCCTCCATCTGATCTGGATACGGTCCGGATCCGGCTGATTACAGTAAACCTCAGAATAAACAGAAAGACTAACATTAGTGTAGATGCCATTCTTCTTATGATGTAACGAGTACATCGGGTGTTATAGGGAGTGTACCCGGTTCCGGCTGACCTAGTTTATGCAGCCTAACATTGAATTATAGAAGTCTATAATGTTCTATGTGTATGCCAGATTAAAGAGATGTGTTTGTAGTCTAGATTTAAACAGACAGAGTGTGTCTGCTTCTCGAACAATGCTAGGAAGACTGTTACAGACTGTTTGATATTCTAGGTATTATCAACTGGCCAGAAGTTTGAGATCGCAATAGACGTGACGGACTATAATGCGTTAAGAGCTCGCTCAAGTACTGCGGAACTAAACCATTTAGTGCTTTGTAAGTAATCAGCAAGGTTTTAAATTGTATACAATGTTTAATTGGGAGTCAAGCAGTGTTGACAGAACCGGCTAATATTGTTCCTGGTTCTAGTAAGAACTCTAGTTCTTTACTCTTACAGCTTTAGTGCAACAATCCTCAATGAAGCAGCCCCTCCTAACTTTACTTTTATGAGTGTCTGCAGAGCTGTTAAGAGAGGTGGGGGTCTAGCTGCTCTTTTTAAAGATATCTATCAATGTAAGCAAATATCATTTGGGAATTACCCTTCTTTTGAATATCTGGGTATTGTGTTAAAAGGTGCTCCACGCATTTTACTTATCATTATTTACAGGCCTCCAAAATACTCTCCAGCCTTTGCTGAGGACTTTACAGAAATGTTATCAGCAATTACCTCAGAGTTTGACTGTTTTGCCATTGCTGGAGATTTTAACATCCACATAGATAGTGCAGAAAACAATATGGCAAAAGAAATCAAAAGTGTTTTAAAAACTTTTGATCTGACTCAGCATGTACATGGACCCACACACAATCGTGGACACACTCTAGATTTACTTATCAGTAAGGGTCTAAACATTTCACTGATTGTTATTAAGGATGTAGCACTGTCTGATCATTTCTGTATTTTCTTTGATATATTGATCTCTCCTGCCACTGAAGCTAGATCTGTGTCTGTCAAGAAGAGATGCTTAAATGAGAACACTAGTGTACTATTTATGAAGGCTATATCCTTAACACCAAGCATATCTGCAGACTCTGTTGATTTTCTCCTTGATTCTTTTAACTCAAAAGTTAAAGGTGTAATTGATGATATTGCTCCTGTTAAAGTCAGGAAGAAGAGTGGCAGACAAAAAGCACCTTGGAGAAACTCAACAGCAGTGCAAAATATGAAAAGACAATGCAGAAAAGCAGAGCGCATGTGGCGGAAGACAAAACTTGTAGTCCATTATAACATCTACAAAGACAGCCTTCATGCTTTCAATATGGAACTAGGCAAAGCTAGACAGACTTTCTTCTCAAATATTATAAACAGTAATTTAAACAACACACGCACTCTTTTTGCTACTGTAGAGAGACTGACAAACCCCCCAAGCCAGATTCCCAGTGAAATGCTGTCAGAGAACAAGTGCAGTGAGTTTGCTTCTTTCTTCTCTGAGAAAATCAGTAATATCAGAAAGGTGATCAGCACATCCTTGAGTTGCACTGAGGTCAGACAGATCAAACCACCTGAGAAAGTAGTTACTATGTCTGACTTCAAAGAAATTGATGGCAAAATTTTGGAAGAAACCGTACAGCACCTTAAAACATCAACCTGTGCTCTTGACACACTTCCCACATCTTTTTTCAAAAGTGTGTTAAACAGTTTAGAAGCAGATCTTCTAGAAGTGGTAAATGTCTCAGTTCTCTCTGGGAGTTTTCCAAACTCCCTGAAAACTGCAGTTGTCAAGCCCCTCCTGAAAAAGAGCAATCTGGATAAGACCATATTAAGCAACTATAGGCCGATCTCAAATCTTCCTTTCATAGGCAAGATCATTGAAAAAGTTGTCTTCAATCAGCTGAACAAATTCTTAAGCTCGAATGGATCCTTTGACAATTTTCAATCTGGTTTCCGACCGCACCACAGCACAGAGACAGCGCTCATAAAGATAATAAACGATATTCGCTTAAATACTGATTCAGGCAAACTATCAGTGCTGGTGCTACTCGACCTCAGTGCTGCATTTGACACTGTCGATCATAACATACTTCTTGACAGGCTGGAAAACTGGGTGGGGCTTTCTGGGATAGTCCTAAAATGGTTCAGGTCATACTTAGATGGGAGAGGTTATTATGTGAGTATAGGAGACCATAAGTCTGAGTGGACATCCATGACATGCGGAGTCCCTCAAGGCTCAATTCTTGCGCCACTCCTGTTCAACCTGTATATGCTCCCAATGAGCCAAATAATGAGAAAGAACCAAATTGCTTACCACAGCTATGCAGACGACACACAGCTCTACTTAGCCCTATCGCCTAACGATTACAGCCCCATTGACTCCCTGTGCCAATGCATTGATGAAGTCAAAAGTTGGATGTGTCAAAACTTTCTTCAGTTAAACATAGACAAAACTGAAGTCATTGCATTTGGAAACAAAGATGAAGTTCTCAAGGTGAATGCATACCTTCACTCTAGGGGTCAAACAACTAAAAATCAAGTCAGGAATCTTGGTGTGACACTAGAGTCAGACCTTAGTTTCAGTAGTCATGTCAAAGCAATAACTAAATCAGCATACTATCATCTGAAAAATATTGCAAGAATTAGATGCTTTGTTTCCAGACAAGACTTAGAGAAACTTGTGCATGCTTTCATCACCAGCAGGGTGGATTATTGCAATGGACTCCTCACTGGCCTTCCCAAAAAGACCATAAGACAGTTGCAGCTCATACAGAACGCTGCCGCCAGGATTCTGAGCAGAGCCAGAAAATATGAACATATCACACCAGTCCTCAGGTCTTTACACTGGCTCCCAGTTAAATTTAGGATTGATTTTAAAGTATTATTACTGGTATATAAATCATTCAATGGCCTAGGACCTCAATACATTGCAGATATGCTCACTGAATATAAACCCAACAGATCACTCAGATCACTAGGATCATATCAGCTAGAAATACCAAGGGTTCACTCAAAGCATGGCGAGTCCGCTTTTAGCTATTATGCTGGAACCAGCTTCCAGAAGAGATCAGATGTGCTCCTACTGTAGTCACATTCAAATCTAGACTCAAAACACATCTTTTTAGCTATGCATTTACTGAATGAGCACTGTGCCAATGTTCGTCCGACTGTTTGTACTGTACTGTATTTTATTTTTTTTATTTTTTCTTAACTGTTTTTTTTTTTTTTTTAATTATTCTTATTTCTTTTTATTATTTTAATTTCTTTTATGTAAAGCACTTTGAATTGCCATTGTGTATGAAATGTGCTATATAAATAAACTTGCCTTGCCTTGCCTTGCCTAGTTGCTGCGTTTGGACGAGCTGGAGTTTATTTATTAAAGGTGCTGTCTGTAAGAATTGACAGCTAGTGGTTGAAATAGGTACTGCAGTCCAAATTCTAAATATCGGGAGATCGTATAAACATAAACATATGATCCAGAACTGGCAGGTATAACATAAACAGATGCTGGTTACTTAACTGTTAGTTTACAGTAGCTGTATTCTCCGGTTGTGATGATTACTAGCAAATCGATCAACAAACTCATCTAAATTTAAAGATGCTGCTCACTCTTGTAAGATTCAAAAGTAGGGATGTCCCGATCAGGTTTTTTTGCCCTCGAGTCCGAGTCCGAGTCATTTGATTTTAAGTATCTGCCGATACCGAGTCCCGATCCGATACTTCTATAATGCAAAAAAAAAGAATAAAGAAGAGCGAAAAAAACAGATCCAGGATGTTCCTTATTTTTTATTTAATTCACCTTATTTTAACATTCAACAACTCTGTTAACAAACAGAGCACTTCTGTGAGGTAGCTTGAACAATCAAGTAATAAATAAATTCTTCACTTTTGGACTTAGTGCAACAGTAAATATTAAAAAAAGTCTAATATATAAACAAATAGCACCTCAACTTAAAATACCCGGCAGGCATGTAAACAAATAAAAAATAAAAGTGCCACAGTGTTTGCAAAGCCAGTAATGTGCTTTTAGGAACTGCACTCCTAACTCTTACGCCGGTTTCACACTGCACTGTTAGCAGAGCGTGCAGCGCGTATTTTTTTCGCCGCCCATGTTAACAGATTAAACCAGGCTTTAGAGCATTCACACCGCGCGCAGAGGTGGCGCGGCAGTGCGTAGCAGAGCAGGAGTGCCGTGATCGTTTCGGCGCCGAGTCTATTTTTGCTGCGCCGCTTTTGCTGAATTAAAGTGATATGCATTGATCATGGCCAAAATACACTGCAGTTTTATCCAAAAAGTGCATTGATGATATCTATTGTGTTTTAAACAGTCAATCAAATGACCAACAGCAATTTAAAAAGAAAACAAATGTCCAAAAACAAACTTGTTGCCATAACAATAAAAACAAAGATGAACCAAAAGTTATATAAATGAAATTATTAATAAAATAAGCTTCTTGACAAGTCTTTTCTTTTAAATGTATTTGAAAACGAAAAAAAGCAATGCCAACTTATCCATTATAGACTCTGTCTGTACACAACCCGCGGTTCAGCCGCGCGTGACAAACGCTGCCAGTATGAAAGCAAAACGCGCGTGTCCTGCTCCTGCTCACCATATGCACTGCTCCTGCGCTGCTTACACTCTAATAACGCGTGCAGTGTGAAACCGCCGTAACTCTGTGCCACCGCATAATAGAGGTGTTAAAAAATAATGAGAATATAAATACATATATATCTGAGTCCTGATCGGGAGGTAACGTCCGATTCCGATCGAGTCTGAAAACACGCGATCGGGCCCGATTTCCGATCACGTGATCGGATCGGGACATCCCTATTCAAAAGTACTAATAAGTGCCTCCACAAGGTCCACTGCTTTGGCCAAATCAAGAGAGGAAGACTGGAGCATGTCTGATAGTAATTTTGCATCTCACAAAAGTTTCTGAAATATGGCAAGAAATACAATGAATTCGAAATCAATTTGAGGCAAAAGACCTCTGGCACCTACTGACCTCTCGCCACTGTTCTCATCACTCAGTTCCTCGAGCACTCTTACAACTGCTGGCAACCTACCCCACAAATTACGGCAGGCATAATATCTGGAAGCCCACCGTGTGTCACTCAACGCTGGCAACTCTCTCGGTGCACCTGTTGCACCTGTAACCATTTGGGATGCACTGCCGATCCAGACATGTAGATGTACAGCTGTTTTAAGGCGAGACACTACAGGTGAATAGGGTAAAAATTTTAACTAGCAGATATCACTATAAAACTTTCCCAGTTGATTACCTACATTAAAGATGAGAAAAAAAATGTATTACAAAGTTTCTGTAGTTTAATATTTAAATATGCAAATTAGGCATTATCTAATTAAATATGCACTAATTTGCCTATATTTAAAAAAACGAAATCTCAGAATTGGATAAAGCCAGGTTCAAAATTATTTTTCATTGTGTTCACATATTAGATGGGAAAAAAAATGACAGAGGGATTTATGGATATCTACTTTTGTTATCCTGTAAATCAGAATATACTGTCAATAGCCTTAAAGTGTAAACTGCAGGTTAACCACCACAACCAATTAATGTGTAAATTAAAGTGCTCAATATGTATATATGTAAAAAATTATGTCTTAAAATGCATTAAAATAACATTTATTGGGGTTTCTTCAAAGGTAGCGTGTTTTTTACAGTGACTGGGTGATGACGTCATAAGAGGACTCGCAACCCATACTCTGCAAGATGTTTGTGGCTGACTATGGAGAACGACTGGGAGACTGATAACATTAGGGAACAAGCCAAAGTCTTTTCAAAATCTTGCCGTCATGTAGAATAGCAAGGAGAGACAATGAGTGAAGACATTATTTACTTACATGGTGTCAGTCCTAATCAGAGCTGTAGAGATGCACACACTGCACAGGCACAATGGCGCTTTGCCAGCATCTGCTGACAGAATGTGTTGTCAGTGCTAAAGCGCAGCGGCACGGAGCGGTCGCAAGATACGTCCCTTTAACTGGATTAAGCCGAGAAAAGCCGTTTTGGACGGACCGAGCTCAAGGCGGATGAGCGCAGCCCGCGGGAGGGCAAGTGTGTTTCTGCGGCAGGGTCCAGTTAGCGAAAGATTGACAAAAACCACTGAGTGCCGAGCAACCGAACTCTGAACGCCGTGGAGGTGAATTTTGATGTATTCGTACATCCCGCACAAACGCAATAGTTAACCATTTTTGCTAGCTAGGTCTCCAATATAACTACTAAAGTTAGCCTACTTGCCATTAGACTAACGGTAACTCTAGGCTTGGAGTCCCTCTTATGACGTCACACCCAGCCTAGTGGAAGGGAGAGGGAGTGCTTAAAACCACTGTAAAAAGTACCAACTTTTCATATTATATTCAGCATTTTG
Source organism: Abramis brama (assembly GCF_963993115.1). NCBI lineage: Eukaryota > Metazoa > Chordata > Actinopteri > Cypriniformes > Leuciscidae > Abramis > Abramis brama. The sequence continues at coordinate 13,443,297 of NC_139966.1, forward strand.
GTATAAAAAACGTACAAAACAATGGTGGGCGGTTCTTATCTTTATATTTAATAAGCACATTGCATTATCTTCGTGAAAAATTTAACCTGCAATTTACACTTTAAAAAATGTATTTTCGCCATGTTTTTTGGAATGAAATGTTATATAAATCAGGCTAGGAATAATATATTTACAAATGCCTCTGTAATTGTCTTCATAATATGTGACCCTGGACCACAAAACTTATGTGTAATTTTTTAAAAATTGAGATTTATACATCTTCTGAAAGCTGATTACATAATCTTTCCATTGATATATGGTTTGTTATGATAGGATAATATTTGGCTGAGATACAACTATTGGAAAATCTGGAATCTGAGGGAGCAAAAAAATCGAAATATTGAGAAAATCGCCTTCAGAGTTGTCCATTTCTATTGGCGATAGTGCTGCATCCATTCACACAAATAAATGTTTTATATATTTAAGGTGGGAAATTTACAAAATATCTTCATGGAACATGATCTTTACTTAATATCCTAATGATTTTTGACATTAAAAAAAATCTATAATTTTGACCCATACAATGTTTTGTTGGCTATTGCCACAAATATACCCGTGCAACATAAGACTGGTTTTGTGATCCAGGGTCACATATAACTAGGTACGAGACTGGAAAGTTTGGTGTATATATGTGCTACTGAAGTGGAGATTTCGGACTTGGAGTATGAGAGAAAAGTCATTTTGAGAAAACGGGCTTTAAAGATTTATATTGTAAAATTCCACACATTTTTATATGAAAACATTGCTAACAAGCAAAACAACTGGCCAAGTAATTGTTTATAACAATGTAGACCATGAACAATGACAACTGAATAAAACAACATTGCCAAATAAGTCCTTCAACTAACCACAGAGAACCACAAATACAGACACAAACTTATCATCAGAACTGCAACTCTAGTCATCTATGTCCATCGGAACACAAAGTTCACCCATGAGGGTTGAAAGCCTAGCTCTCCTTGCCTGCACCACACGTAGGCCCCTCACCCCTCTCTTGCTGATGCCTTTTCAGCTTTTTAGCTGTGCTCAGAGTCTTTCTGCAACGTTTTACACTCTCAGACTGGATGGATTTGGCTTTTGTGATCCTCAGCATGTCGGTTTCCCTGATGGTGGTGATGGTAACGACAGTGCTTTCCAGCCAAAGCTTATCCATAATGGCAAGCATGGCAGAGGCCCCCTCATTAAAAGTTGAAATGGCCATACTTGCAGCTGCCTCAACTCTACTCTTACCTACAAACACTGTTTTTGGACAACGGGCCCAAATGACGGAGTTGAGGCACTCATTCGCATTTTGAGTGCCACCATGCTGCATGCGCTGCAGCAGGCTGTCACTTGACATGCGGTGGTATACAGGTATCAGCTTCTGGCCCACCTCCCGAGACAAAAAGTTTCCTGCATGGTAGGGCTGGGACGGTTACCGCATGACCGCAATACCGTGGTCACGTGACGCCTACCGCGGTCTGAGCTCGTCACCGTCATCACCGCAAAAAAAAAATAAAATAAAATAAATAAATAAACACTGGCCTTCACATGTGTTCACGTTGTGTCTAATGACATGGATTCATTGATTCTAATGACATGGATTGTGTCTAATAACATTGTGTCTTACATGGATTCAAGGTTTTCTAAACAAAACTTATCATCAAAAGATGGAGCAAATCCGACCTTTCGCAAGTTGTTTCATGACACATAATAACATTCCATTCGTAGGCTATTGACTATAACCCCTTATTTACACTCTGTGGCGCGTTACGGCTGCGACGCGGCTACCGGAGCTGATCGCGCTCACTCTGTGTTTACAACAGCCACGACGCGGCGCGTTTCAGAAGCGTCTCTCCGCGCCGCTTCGCTAAAGATAGGCGCCTAGTCTATTTTCGACGGACGCCGCGTCCAAGCCGCACCGTAAATAAATAAAAAAAGTAAAAGCAGGACCTCAGCTTTTAATTGCACGTGCTTATTTAACACAATTCTCTCACGTGAAGACCGCATTTGTCAACCCTCGCGGAGTCGCAGCAAGTGCACACTCACAGCACCAGAGAGTAATCTTGAAGGCACTTTCAAGAAAATGGATAAGTAGGCTACATAATCAAATTCACAAATATTACACCATTTAAACATTATTAAAAATACATAGGCTATGAGTTACTAAAACAATATTTGTCAAAGAATACACTTGTTCACAGTTTGAACGTTCTTGTTTCCATTTGTTTAATTTCAAGATCTGAGGTGAATTATCCATTGTTGTTTTTACAGCTATAAAGCTGGAGCACTAAACGATATTCAAAGTCACATTGCATGCTTTTAACATTAAATAAAGCACATAAACACTACCTGAGATTATCATTGACACACTTTGTTTGTTGTTCCAGCCGCAACGTCGCAGAAAAAAAAAACTGGGGGAGGGTGGGGAGGGTGGGGAGGGGGGTTGAGGTTTAAAGCGGTTTATCGCAATACCGCGGGAATTTCTTGCTTTTCAACCGCGGTAAGAAAAAATCCATACCGTCCCAGCCCTACTGCATGGAGCCTGTGGCTCTCTGGAGTTTCTCCATTTTCCTCCGCTCTCCTATACCAACACCAGGACAGGTTGCACCTGGTGTGCAAGGGGACTTCGTCACAGGACATGCTATGGAAGAGACCAGCCCAGATCTCATTTTTCTCTATGGAACCCTGTTTATTTAGAATTGCCCCCCTGTAATAATTTTGTAATGTTTTACATTTTTTGGCCATTAATTTTCGTAGTGCTGTGCCCATACGCTTATGGGCATGGTTGATGCATTCTAATTTCACTACCTCATGCCTAGGGTATGGGTTGAGGGATACCACCTCCCTGAAAGCAGCACTGTCCCCATCTGACAGCATCTGAATGTATCTCAGCTGGTGGCGACTCACAGACCTGGCCCACATCCTCTTCGCTGCCTCCTGCTCCATAGCCTTGCTTGAGCCCCTAAAATTTTGTGCACAGTCATGTGTTTCTCTCCAGCTGTCAATTTCCTCATCTGTAATCTTTCTCTCATGCCTGGCAGCTTCTTTAAAGAGGCTATATGCGTTTTTCTGAAATTTAAACTCGCGACTGACACCTGTGGCCAAAAAACAGAACTGCTCTTCCTTTCTGCTCGCTCTCGTACGTGCACACTTCACAAGTCATCTGCTGCAAGGAGGTCAACATTATGTTTACAGAGGTAAGAACAGTCAAATACATATATTGTTTGAGATAAGTGTTCTCTTACACTGATAAGAGTAAGTTTCTCCATTGCACTGCTTGCGAGTGTAGGCTACTTGCTAACTAGCGGTGGTGGCAGAGTGATCTGAAACATTTAACATGAACGCGCTTGACGTCACATCCGCAGACAGCACGGGAAAAATCCGACCCGACAGAAAATAGGAAAAATAGGATACAGGCTTATAGGTGCACCCACTGTGAGCGGACAAGGTGTCAGTATGCTCATCAGGAGATGTTTGAGTCATAAATGGTAAAATAAAAAGGCTATTGTTACGTTTATTTTGGGGAAAAAGTTGCATATAGCCCCTTTAAGGGCACAAGCATGGCAATAGGAGGTTAGAACCTCAAAGTCGATCACAAGTCCCGTAAAAATATCGATGCACACCCCGATCCCATAGTGTGATGTGAACCCTCTTTTCTGCCAAGTGCCATCAAAAGACACACTGATATTTATCACCGCATCTGCATCCTCTCTCAGCAACTCTGCCACATCTGCATCAATATCTGCATTAGGCCTGCCTGACCTACTCCCTGGTCCTGTGAAGTGACTCAAGACCTCTCTCAATTTCTGCCGCTAAAATGAAATGAAAAATGTGTATTGTATCAATAACTGTTAATTTTTTTTGTTTTTATAGATACAGCACACAGAAATTTGTACTGTAAAAGTAAAACTGACCACCGCAACACAACATAATGAATGAGATGGCACTTTATTCTATTCTTATAAATCTTATAAATAAATCAATATTTCATCCATACAAAACAAATATTGTTAAAATAATGTAAAGTAAAGCAGCCACTGTTGTGTAGAGAGCACTTTATTTATAGATTGGCTTATATCTAAACCACCCTGGTTTCCCATCGACAGCTTACGTTCAGATGCACTTCCCGAGGGCATTTCACTGGGTAATCCATCACTAATTTTCCTTTTCCCCCTTGCAAGTGACAACTGCTGTACTTTTTTCGATGATTGGCGCGAAGTCATTTTCATTCATTCACTCAAAAGATCCAGCGGAAAGCTAAACCAAACAAGGAAGCGTCAAAGCATACCATGTGACGATTCTGAACTAATCGCGTTGTCAGAAATTGTCTTCAGCCAATGAGATTGCACATTTAGAGTTAAATCCCCTCTTTTACTTTCACGATTGGTTGCTGATAAAAAGGAAATGACCATATTTGAAGAAATCTACAGACGCAAACAGACAAAGTGCAGTAAAATAAAGACAAGTCTGAAAGAAGACATGTTATTGAAGACAAATATCCCAAAATCTCAAAATTGACAAAAAAAAAAAAAAAAAAAACGATGTTTTTGCCTGCTGAGTCTCTCCTTAATAAGGAAAAGAAGCATTCATCCTCTGGGATCCCTCTCACGGTGTCCACAAGCACCAGATTGAGGCAATGTGCGTTACAGTGAACGTAGAAAGCCTGCTTTGCTACCTCCTTAATTCGGGCCTGCACACCGCTGTGCTTGCCACTCATGACTGCAGCCCCGTCATAAAACTGCCCAAGGTTACTCTTATATTCTAGACCAGTGGTTCCCAATTCCAGTCCTCGTGACCCACTGCTCTGCACATTTTGTATGTCTCTCTTATCTGACACACTCAGTTCAGTTCATGGAGTCTCTCCTAATGAGCTGATGATCTGGTTCAGGTGTGTTAAATAAGGGAGACATACAAAATGTGCAGAGCAGTGGGTCACGAGGACTGGAATTGGGAACCACTGTTCTATCTAGACCATATCTTGACAAGAGGTGAATTATTTTTTCTGTCAAGCTCTCCGCATCTAGCTTCTTTGCTACATCAAACTCCCAAAAACTTTCGTGGATCTCACCATTGTAATAGTATCTCAAAACAAAAGACATTTGTTCCATTTTTTTTGTCTTTAGTCTCATCCACAAGTATACTAAAAGCACCACTTTCCTTGACTTCTTTTATTATTGATGTGCACACCATCTCTGCTAAGCATGACAAAACCTCTTTTTGTATGTCAGGGCATTTCTGGGACCATCCATCTTTTTCAAAATCTTTTCATCATGGTTTGCTATGATATTCAACATACCCAAAAAGTTCCCTTTCCTACTTGAGTCCATGGATTCACGATGCCCTCTCAGAGCAATGTTCTCGGTTGCACAATGAAGAACCACTTCAGTTCTGTTGTACTCTTTATTTAATTGTCCCATTAGAGAGCCCTGATTTTTCTCTGCAATTTGGTGTTCTTTCCATGCTAACATGGCATTCTTGTGATGCTCAGATCTACTATGTGCAGCATACCCTTCGTCTGTATAGGTAGCTTTTTTCCAGTTTTTGAAACCTGAACCTGAAGTAAATGTAGACTCAACATGGCCAGGTAAACTGAAATGCCTGCAGGCATAGCAAAAGGTAGAGTCTTCACTTATGGAGTATTCTAACCAGGGGTGGACTGCATACCATTCAACCTTGGCCCCCCTGGCCACCACGTAGCTCTGCCCCTGGACTCGACGCTCACACAAGTTATCAGTTTGAGGACATGTCAGGGTGTCGAAATACTACTGGGTGAGCTGGCAGTGGGCGGAGTCACACAGACCAAAACAAAAACCTACTGACAACACGGAACGTGTAAAATAACTGGCTGTAGAAGTGTTTTTCAGAGAAACGAGTATGTGAACTTCCTAACTTTCCTAAATATCTGCAAAAATATTGTTATTTTTATGCTTTAGTAGAGTAAAAAAGTTACATAAAGCACCTTTAAGCATGCAGGGCAACCAGCCAGTAGAGCATTACAATAATCTAGCCTTGAGGTCAAGAACGCATGAACTAACTTTTCCGCATTTGTCTTTGAGAGCACATGGCGTAATTCAGATATATTTTTTAAGATGGAAAAATGCGGTTTTACAGATTCTAGAAATGTGGCATTCAAATGAAAGATTGGTATCAAAGAGCACACCCAGGTTCCTATCTGACAACGAAGATTTGAGAGAACATCCATCCAGTGTTAGACAATTTTTTATATCAGCTATGCATTCCATTTGGTAAGTTTCGTCAGGGCGTAAAGAAATATAACGCTGAGTATCTTCAGCATAACAGTGAAAGTTAATTCCATGCTTCTTATCTCCTAATGGTAGCATGTACAGAGTGAACAGCAACGGTCCTAGTACTGAGCCGTGTGGTACGCCATACTGAACTTGTGATCGATAAGACATCTCTTCATTTACTGCTACATCTTACTATGCAATTCCACTAATTCCAACATAATAATAATAATAATAATAATAATAATAATAATAAGGTCTATTCAAAAGAATGTTGTATCAAATATCAAATGCAACACTAAGATACAACCATGATTGGATAAGAGCAAATCATTTGTAACTCTAATGAGAGCAGTCTCGGTACTATGATATGATCTGCTTTCTTGTATCTTTGACAGAAACAGTAGTTTCGAGATTGGCCTGTAATTGACTAATTCACTAAGATCAAGTTGAGTTTGTTAAATAAGAGGTTTAACAATAGCCAACTTAGTTAAGTTTTGGGTACATATCCTAATGATAAAGATGAATTAATGATATTAAGAAGAGGATCTATAGCCGCGTTTCCACTGTTGTGCCAAAAGCTAGCGTGCGTGCCAGGGCAGTCGCGTTTCCACTGTCACTTCTGGGGCTTCCTCGGGGCCAATGGCCAGGGTTTTTTGGCCCGACGAATACCTTGGTCCAAAGCGGGCCAGCTCGGGCTTAAGGAGTGGTTACGAACAGAGGAGGAGTTTACCTCCTCTGGTCTGGAGACGGCAGCACCGGATGATTCTATACCAGCTAACATCAGCATTAAAAACTTTTAAAATCATTTTAGCTCAAACCTCACTTTCATGTTTGAATGGTAAATGGTAAATATGACCGCTTGAAGAAATCAGACAAATCATAAAGGCTATTATAATCATATTTTTATTTTATCTGTCAGTATGTCTCGTCTCTTTATGCCAGACTATCTGATTTCCATATTTAGCTCCGCATAGAATACTAAAGTTCATCAGGTCATATTTTTGGTGGCATATTTATAGAATCATTATTTATAAATGTGATGTAAATATGTCCTGTAACTACAAATAAACAGAAACAGACGCGACTGAATAAGGAAGTGTGTCCTCTTTCTTTTGTGAAATAACGGTAAACCACTTTATTTCTGTGTGACTAATGTGCAATTTTGACTCAAATTAATTCATTATGATCAATGTATCACTTTTTATTGTAAAACTGTGGTAAAACATTATTGCTTGGGTTTTATATCTTAAGTAGGCCTAAACAACAAAAATGGCAACAAACGGTCGCTTTTATCATGTTCGTTTTGCGGTCTCGCTGTTTCCAGTGATTTCTTTCTGATTAGTTTTCTGATAAAACTTCCATTTGGTGGTGAAATGATGGGTTTGTGTGACATTGTTCCAGAGAGGCGTGTTTTAGTGAAGCGCTGCGGAGCTTCTGGCTCGATGGTGGAAACGTGACTTATGACCTCTGGGAGCATCTTTTTCAGTAATTTGGTCGTTGTTGATGTTGTTGATTTTGATGATTTAAAGAGTTTAGACAATTCTTCCTCTCCTATAGCAATGAATGAATGGAATTTGTCCTCAGGGAGACTACAATGCACTCCCTGTTGAGACGATTGCATGGTTATAATTTTCTCTCTAATATTATCAATCTGTCAAGTAATGAAGTTCATAAAGTCATTACTGCTGTACTGTTGGGAAACATCCGAAGCTTAAGCTTAATTTTTCGTTAATTTAGCCACTGTATCAAATGAATACCTAGGGTTGTTTGTTTTCTTCTAAGAAAATCTGAAAATAAGCAGATCTAGCATTTTTTAAGGCCTTTCTGTATGCAATAATGCTTTCTTTCCACGAAATGCGAAAAACCTCTAGTTTTGCTTTCTTCCAGCTGTGCTCCATTTTTCTGGCTGCTCTTTTCAGGGCCCGAGTGTGCTCAGTGTACCACGGCGTTGGACTATTTTCTTTAAAAAAACCTTTAAGCACATAGGAGAAACTGTGTCTTAAGCGCTGGAAAAGAGAGTGTCAATAGTTTCTGTTGTAACAGAGTTCTTATAAGCTATATGGTTTGCAGAGTAGAAACTGATCAGGATGATTATTTATAAAGCAATCTTTAGTGGAATAAATGATAGTTATACCATATTTGTAACAGGGAGATGGTTTTGCAGCCTTGGCTAAATGTAGTATACACGAGACTAGATAATGATCTGAGATGTCATACAATTTAATTTAATAACGAAATAACAAATAATTTAATTAAATAATAATAATTTTCCTTGGTTGTATATTTAAGCTGTGTATTTTTTCAATGTCTTTTGTGGATTTCAATATTCAGATTTCAATAAATAGAGGGTTACTTAACTACCCCAGAATTATGGCAGAATTTAATTAAAGGAAATTACTAGTTATCCCTTCTTTTGTTTAATTTATACACTCTGCTATTTTGGAGAGTTAAGAAGATTTGTCATGCTGTGAGGAAATACAAAACTGGCATAACAGTAAAATAATATCTCTCAGGGGAAGCAGGAAGAAAAGTAGAGGACCTAATACTGTGCCCTGTGGTACTCCATAATTTTATTTTATTATATTTTATATATTTTAGACATAAATGGCAAATTTGAAATGGTTCTATAATTATCTTCTCCTGGGCAAGTTTGTTTTTTGTTAACTGACAGTTTGTACATTTTTAGTTAAGAGTTAACAATATTGTTATTGTCAACATACATGTTGTTGCTTTGATACTGTTGATTTTGATATTTGTTGCTTTGTACCATTAAACTGGGCTTGATTTGTATTTGTCTCTTTTTTGCATTAGACTTGATGGGAGTGAAAGAGGAGAGTCAAGAACTGAGTGAAACAGAAGAGAAAGACCAGTATGACAAACAGGATGATCTTATTATCGACGAAAAGTCATTTAGTTGCTCACAGACTGAAAAGATTTCACGAAAAAGAGCCAATGGACGTGATTTGACCTGCCAACAGTGTGGAAAAAGTTTCAACAGAAAAGGACATCTTAAAGTCCACATGAGAATTCACACTGGAGAGAAACCTCACACCTGCCAACAGTGTGGAATAAGTTTCACTCAAGAAGTAGTCCTTAACAGGCACGTTAGAATTCACACTGGAGAGAAGCCTTACACCTGCCAACTGTGTGGAAGGAGCTTTACTGAAAAGGGACACCTTAAAGTCCACATGAGGGTTCACACAGGAGAGAAGCCATACACTTGCCAACAGTGTGGAAAAAGTTTCTCTCAAAAAGTAATCCTTAACAGGCACGTTAGAATTCACACGTTAGAGAAGTCTTTCACATGCAAACTGTGTGGAAATAGTTTCATTAAAGAAGAAAGCCTCAAAAGCCACATGAGAATCCACACCGGAGAGAAGCCTTTTACCTGCAAACTGTGTGGAAATAGTTTTATTCAGAAAGGAAGCCTCAAAAGCCATATGAGAATTCATACGGGAGAGAAGCCGTTTGCCTGCAAACTGTGTGAAAATAGTTTCAATCGAAAAGCAAGCCTTAAAAGCCACATGAGAATTCACACTGGAGAGCAGCCTTTCACATGCCCTCAATGTGGAAAGAGTTTTACACATAAACCAACTTTTAATAACCACATGAGAATTCACACTGGAGAGAAGCCTTTCTCCTGCAAACTGTGTGGAAAGGGTTTCATTCGAAAAGCAAGCCTTAAAAACCATGTGAGGACTCATACTGGAGAGCAGCCTTTCACGTGCCCTCAATGTGGGAGAGGTTTTACATATAAAACAACCTTTAATGCCCACATGAGAATTCACACTGGAGAGCAGCCTTACACCTGCCCTAAATGTGGAAGAAGTTTTAGACAAAAAACAACTTTTAATGTCCACATGAGAGTTCACACTGGAGAGAAGCCTTTCACATGCCAACAGTGTGGAAAGAGTTTCGCTGAAAAAGGAAACCTTAATAAACACATGATAATTCACACTGGAGAGAAGCCGTTCACATGTGATCAGTGTGGAAAGAGTTTTGCACGGAAAGTGAACCTTGATTCCCACATGAAGATTCACATTTAATTGTAATCAGTGTAACCAAAAAATGTGAGACCCCATTTTTGTTCATTGTGTGGGAAGCGTTTAAAATGACTCTAGAAAATATGCATTTGCGTGAAATTTAGGCTACGCTCATGCCGCAACTGAATTTGGTCCAAATTGTTTTGCCCACCTCCTTTCAAAAATTGAGTAGTTGCAGTAATCGCCCTCTAATTTTGACTGTATGGAGTCACTCTATTACATATAAGGATGCCTCAGAATCAAATATTAGTTAAACTTCTGTCTTGCTGTGAAATGCTTAGGGCCTATAGGCAGAGTAGGCAATTGCCTTGGGCTCTGGGTTTGATGCAGGGCCTCCATCACCGTCCACCAATCAAGACGGGCAGCAAAATTCTAGGCTCTCTGTCCATTGGATGTAGATGAATTGTCATTCACCTGTAATGAAACCATTGTCACCGTATCAAAGTGGGTACATTCATGCGTACAGTGAATGACATTGAACAGGAGCTGACTAGCATAATTGTAAAGTAAAAACAAAGAAGTTTGTATTAAAAGTCAAAGATCAAACACACTAGAGCAGTGGTTCCCAAACTTTTTAGTGTCCACCCCTTGAGGCGTTTACCATCCTTCAGCGTACCCCTTATTTTCCACTTAGACTGCAGTCATACCTTTTCTATTATGGGACAATATTTGCCCCCTAAATTTATTTTCCAGTGCATTTTTTTACCTTTATAAAACAAATAATGTTTTAAATATATAAATAATTAATAGAGAAATATGCAATAATGGTAAAAACAAAGTGATTATTTTGAATATTAAACTAAAACCACCAATAGATGGCAGTAAGTCACAGTCTTAAAGGGTTCACCCAAAAATTAAATCAATCCCTTAATTTTTATTGACAGAGTTCACTCTTCGGTTGGTGCCGAGTGATTCTAGTTTATAAAGTTATAAATATGGATATTTTTTTCCAAAAACGCATCGCTTCGCTTCAGAAGGCCTTTATTAACCCCCTAATGCCATATGGATTACTTTTATTATGGATGGATGCACTTGAACTTCAAAATCTAAGTTACTAATCATTCCCATTATAAAGCTTGGAAGCACCAGGATATATTTTAACATAACTCTTACCCCTTTTCCACCAAGGCAGTGCTGGTGCCAGTTCGGAGCCGGTGCCTACTCGCGAACCAGTTCTTTGTGTGTCGACAGCCAAATAACCGGTTCTCGGCCAGGAAAATTGGTTCCAAAGCGGCACCAACTCTTTGCTGGACTAGAACCGTTCTTTTCAAATTCAAATTCAAATTCAAATTTATTTATAAAGCACTAAATAAAACAACAAAGTTGACCATAGTGCTGTACAAGCAATAAAACAATGAGCAGAGAAAAACAAATAAAAGAAAATGCATATCCATATATCTCAATAGGTAATATAAACATCATAAAACAGTCAAAAAACATATATTATAAAAAGGAAATAAATGACACTAGCACCCTCCACACTAATCTTGATCGAACGCTATCATAAAAAAATATGTTTTCAGATGGCTTTTAAACTGACCGAGTGTAGGAAGGTCCCTGATATATAAAGGTAAACTGTTCCATAATTTAGGGGCGGCGACCGCAAACGCGCGATCCCCTCTAGACTTCATCTTAGACCGAGGAACAACAAGACGTTTCTGAGATTGTGATCGTAATGATCTCATTGACTTTTGTTCCTGGATTAGATCAGCAATATAAGATGGGGCTAAACCATGTAGAGATTTAAATACAAATAACAAAATTTTAAAATGAATCCTAAAAGTAACAGGCAACCAATGTAATGATTTTAACACCGGAGTAATATGATCGAATTTGCCAGTGCTTGTAAGCAATCTTGCAGCCGCATTCTGGACCATCTGCAGTCTATCTAAAACTTTATTTTGGGCACCATAATATAACGAAATCTCGGTTCTTTTACCACGTCATGCTTACGTCGGGGGCTGGGGGCGGGGTTATTGTCGAACTTCTTCTCGAACATAACCTCCGTCTATAGTAATCCAGACGAGCTGCACAAATGTGTTCTAAACGTCGTCTTCTGACCCCAATATAGGATCGCAAAGCCAGGAGAAACATTTGCAGACGATGTAGTCCGCCATTGTAATTGTTATGCTTGAATTTGGCGCAAGCGTTTCTAGGAAAGCTAAGACGTAGCCTATGGCAACGTACACAGTGACGTAACAACGTCGTTCGCTGGGCTCTCTAGTCAGTGGAAAAACAAACAGGTTCTGAAAAAGTTCGCAAGTTGAACCAACTTTGAACCAGCACCAGTTCCGAACCAGTTCTTTTTTGGTGGAAAAGGGGTATCTGACTGTGTTTTGACTGAAAGAAGAAAGTCATATTCACCTAGGATGACTTGAGGGTGAGATAATTTTCATTTTTGGGTGAACTAACCCTTTAATAAGTCATTCATTCATCTAGTAATGAAGCAACTGACTGTATTTATGAATGAATGCATAGTGTGGATCATACGCTGCTTGAGTGGATGCAGTCAGTTTTGACGCAAAAGATGAGATAATTTGATTGGATGTTACGTATTTACGGCATTTAGACAGTTAGAAATACATACTCTGTTTTAATGTTTTTTTAAAGTGGGGTAGAATTAAATGAATGGCAAAACTCAGCATTTTGTTTGTGTACCCCCTAGGGCTGGGTACCGAGTTCGATACTTTTTAGGTACCGACCGAATTGCCTCGATACTATCGAGTATCGAAAAATGACTTGTTTTTCGGTACCAGATTTCGATACCTAAGGGGTTAACTCGTCAACGTCAGTGCTCAAACAAATACATATGAAATGCACAACGACACACCTAAAGTCGCTCACGCACATACAATACATACATACACGCGCATATACGTCTTTGACTGGTAAATGAAGAGATACCTTGTTGATCACTCTGACAGTGCTTATATTGCAATTTACTGAATGTACACTGCCGTTCAAAAATGTGTTGGTCAGAATTTTTTTTCATTAAAGTGATCAAAAATGACCTTAAAACGTGTAATGTTACAAAAGATTTCTGTTTCAAATAAATGCTGTTCTTTTGAAATTTTTATTCATCAAAGAATCATGAAAAAATGTATCATAGTTTCCAAAAACTGTTTTCATATTTCTGAAGGATCATGTGACACTGAAGTAATGATTTTGAAAATTCAGCTTTGACAACACAGGAAAAAATTACATTTTGAAATATATTCAAATAAGATTTTAAATTGTAATACTATTCCACCAAACAAATTCAGCTTTGGTGAGCATGAGCTCTTTATAAAAAAATATTTTGTTCCTTATGTATATGTATGAATAAGGAATATTTTGTTCCTTTGTGCTTTTTTTTGTTCCTTTGTGCACTGACTAAGGAGCATGAGTCAAACTGAAAAAATAAAACCAAAGTTTTTCTGAGTTAATGTGTTATGTAATCTTGTTAAAATGGATTTCATAAAATTGGTATCGAAAAAAGTATCGTTCAGGAACCGGTATCGAAATCAAGGTATCGGTATCGGTATTGGTATCGAATTTTTTTGAACGATACCCAGCCCTAGTACCCCCTCTATCACCTCACGTACCCCCAGTTTGGTAACCACTGCACTGGAGCATTTGAATGTTTCATAAAAGTACTCAACTCTGTATCTTCCAATTTCTGCTGATGTGTGTGATTATTTCACCACACGGTGTCAGTGCTCTAAAGTAGTGTTCATGATGCTGCAGTGTGTGTGTGTGTGTGTGTGTGAGACCTGACGATTAAGATCAGAATGAACCTTTATTTATTTGTATTAAATATTTTAATCAGTATTTTGTCTTTTTTTTATTTTATTAACAATCATTTCACTGTATGTAATCACACATTTATGCCAAAATTCCTAATACTCAAAGTAGTCGCTTTGTCAAGGCGTTATTGTTAAAGATTAATTTTTTCAATACTTTCATCCCTTAAAACTCATCTTTGATCCCCAAAATGACATAACTAAACTTTTTTCCTTGGAAAAAATATGTCTTCATGCCTTATATTAAATAGCTTGAATGTAACTCGAAACCCTCGACTCATTTAGTATACGTGGTTCTATGAATATGCAAATGAGCCCCGCCTCCACTCACTCACTCAGCTCAGAGATCCACTGGTTGACGATCACACGTTGATCTGATTGGTTACAAGGTAGTTTGTGACGTCAGAAACACCAGCGATTTCAAAGCGTGTTTTTGAGACTGTCTTTGGTTCACTGCAGTTTTAAGGAGAAAATACTCAGCAATGGTGTTGACATGAATTTACACATGCTTTGTCTTAAAGCATATTAAAAACACCACAGACATATAAACAAAATTAAAAGCTTGACTTTTAGGCAGTTACTGCACATTTATTGAACTATTTTAAAAGACTGAAATAAGAGCACCAATGTACACAAGCAATACTGTTTATCAGTCACATTCATTTAAAATTGTAAATTCAACAGGTATGAAATATGATCAGTAAGAGAAAAGCACTGTAAATGAGAAGATGTGCACTGGACTGCAGTAGGTTAGTGGGGAAATAATTGTGTTTTTTAATCAGAATGCACATTTGGAAGGGAAATATATTTATAGGTGTGGCAAACAAGCGAATCTGTCCCACAACATTGTTTACTTTCACTTTCATTTTAGCGTGATTCTGGGTGGAGTGTGTGTCAATTAACGACGGAAGGAAGTTGTATTTAAAGGGAGTGTGTCGTACCTGAATCAGAAGCGTCATCCGTTTGTTTGCACATGAGGTTTGCCAGTATGAGTGATGGTTTATACCGCGGTAAAGTTGGTTTTATATTGGACATTCGTTTGACATTCGGAAGGTTAAACTAAAGTTTGTCTCAGCAAATAGTTTTTTTCTAGTTTGTTGTAAAATAGGCCAATCTGGGTTTTAAAAAAATATGCAAATTCATGGAGAATTTAAAGCAATTTAATAATGAGAAGAACTCATTGTGTGCAAGAGCAGTTAAGGAAATGCATATTTTACTAATCTCTATTATGCAGAAGTTGAAAAACGTTTTCAATATAAATTCAGTTCAAAATGACCAAACAGCATAATTTGTCACACAGTAGCCATTCTTTTATTTAAAACAAAATAATTACAACATTTAGTCCAAATCAAATTCTCTGTTTTCTCACAGACAGCCCAAAAAAGTAGACATATGCATGAAAGAATATCTTCTCGGAGCACAAAATCAAATTGATGTCTGTTCACACACTTCATAATATCCTTCAGCTTTTCTAAATAAAAAAAAAAAGAAAATGCTTGTTAAAACAAGACCTTATGCATTCATGAATTTAAATCAATGTCAAAATGCAGTAAGATGAACTATAACAATCTATACATGTTGTAGATGTAGCATGAATTCTTTATATACGGGTCATTGACGAATAAGGTTTTTAAAAGTGTACAAAAATAGAATGGAGATATAACTATATTTGAAACCATTTTTTTAGTTTACCTAGGTGTTAACAATAAGATTGTGTGGTTTGTACAATCAATTAACACTGTTTTTTGTCATTTTTTACAAGATGGAAAAAATGTCACCAAAAAAGTCATTCGGTTTAACCACTGATTTGAAAGTTAAAAACTGATTTGACATTGATGTTGAGATAGTATATAGTGTGTACCACAGAAGAAATATTACATAAAATTATCACTGATCTCATAAATGTAATCATTTATTGGACTACTCTAAACACTCCAACATATTCAAGTAAAACCTTGCACAGGGAAAGGAGAAAAGGGGAAATGTAAAAAAAAGAGCCTTATCTGCTTTATATTTGTATTATTGTAGTTCCTTTAGTTATTAAAAACAATATTATTCCATTTAAATATTTACTATATCGGTTTTACCGAATGACCTTTTGACACTTCAAAATCTTTAAAATATCTTTATATGTAGTAAAATATAATTAAAACTTTTTGGATTCAGTGAAAGAGATCAAGTTGTACTACCTTACATACTTTGGATGTTATATATTTGTTTTTTTATTATTATTAAGGCCTTTGGACAAAAAAAAGACCTGTCACGTCATTGACCCATATAAAATTACTAAGTGCGCTTCTTTCACGTCAATTACCTTTTAAATGTTGCACAACTCACAGAACCGTGGTGAATCCATGCCAGAGGTCTGTGTAGCATTGAATCCCACGCATGAACTGTGAAACCACCGAGCACATTTTTCACACTGAACCTGCAGGAGAATGAAAGATGGTGAACATATTATCCAAGTTATGATCATATTTATTGGCAGTGTTGGCTTTGTGCAATTTACCATGTCAGCACAATGGGTCAGGATATCATATCATTAGCACATCTAAATAACATTTGTATGCTAAACAAAATGGACAAAAAGCATTTCTCTTATTTAACTATAAGCTACTATGTGTGTGATAGCATTTAAGGCTAATTATTCACCATTGTCCATTTATAACCAAATGACTCTCTTCCCTACAGCACAGTAGGAACATTTCAGGCAGAAATGTATATGCCTTTCACGCGCCTCTGATGGACAGAAAAACTGTGTGCTCTTTTTAGTTGTTAATGAAGCACATATTTTAGCCAAAAAATGTCACTTCCTATATTCAGTTTAGAAGGATTATCCCACATGCTGCTGCATATGAGTCATGGTTTAGGTCTATTCTAATTCAACAAATAAGACATCAACAATTAGTAAGCAGAAAAATACAGGAAAATTAAAGCTGCAAACAGCGATGAAAGGGCCCTCACACCCGTGCCACCGCCACCTGGTGGCTTTAGGAAGACCGAGCACGGTGGGCAGTGTGCATTTAAGTAGGTAAATATAGGAGGAGTATGCCAAAGTCAGTTACAAAAATGTCCTTTATTATGGTGATAATAGCAGGTTTTATCACTCAGCTAAGTGTTACTGGCATGTTTAGTAAGTTTCTAGAATGTTTAGCACACAATTTAGTATGTGAGTCCTGTTGCCAGTAGGTGGCGCTATGACTATAACTGAATATGAGCATGGTCATTTGTTCAGGACAGAACTCTTATCAAACGTGACACGTTTGGGGCAGATTGAACATTGTTTGCCTGAGTTACAGCAACTCCAAGAGGGTCCTCACACCATCAGTGCTCGGGCCCTAATTACCCAGTCTATGATGTCTGTGCTTGTCCTTTGAGGGAGGTCTTTCAATGCACAGATGGAACAGTAGTCCTCTTTTGATTCTAAAATGGATAGTTGGAAATAATTTAACAGTGTTAACAGTTTAACAGAAATTTTCTTGCCCATTACACAAAAATGTTTCACAGTTTGGAGCAACTAACCTGATGCAAGGAAAATGTCCACTGCCATTTTCTTTCTTAGCTGTTCGATATTGTCTCTTGATGGATCAATGTCAAATCTTTTAGGAAGATCAGGAAACTGTTTTACAGTTTCTTTTGCCATCTTAAAAAAAAAAAAAAAATTATATATATATATATAAGCAGAACACTTCTAGAACGCTTTTTAGAAGTCAATTATCCAAAGTGACCCAAATTATTTAATTGGAATTTTGAAAGCTTAATCTTAATCTTAAACAGATACCTGCAAGACAAACACTCCACAGCTTGTTGCATCATCTTGGACAGTGTGCGATATGTGTCCAAGCTTCCACTGAATGTTATCAATGTCCCATCCCTCCTTTCCCAGCTGGTTCAGGCGCATCCTGAAATACTGCCTATGTTTGACCACAGTTTTCCAAAGTGTCCAAAATAAAATGAAAATTAGTGCAAAGTGAAGACTAAAAAAAAATACTGTTCAATGTTATTTTTTAGAATTATTTTTCTTTATTAATTTTTATAATAATTTCGTAATGTATTTTGTGAAGTTAGAGTATGTTGTTCATGTGTGCTGAGGAGAGAGCTTGGGAAGTTATATATTTTGCTTAGAGGTAGCTATGTGTGCAATGCAATGTTCACTGAGCAGAGATGTTCCAATGATGATGATACATTAAATGTGTACATGTTAAAGGAATTTTTCAACTGATGCAAATGTACCATTTGTTTACCACTAATGCATACACAGAGGGATAGTGGATTGTACCATGTGTTAGCATGATACATTCCATTTTAAGCATAAGCAACATGTTTTGCTACCTTACAAGTCGCTCTGTGATAAGCTCAATCTTACTGTACCACTGCAGAGAAATATAGAGACCCATAAGAAACACCCATAAGCCATTTACAGCTGGCATGATGGGGTGAGAGAATAGAGAAATTGGGAATAGAGATATCTGGAATGAAGACCTCCTCTCATTAAAAATAATAAATAGACATCTCTTGGCAAAATATCTGGTGTAGCTTCCGTGATTCAACAAACATGATTTTCAAATCTACAAAAGCATTTCATAATAACATGTGGGTGTGTTCACATGAGTGCTGGAAATGCTGGAAAAAACAAAGGTTTTACCTGAATTTTTCAGATGCAGCTGTAAGGATCTTCATGTCGGGTTCATCAGTTGCAGGATCCACAATAAAAATTGTATTTGAAGGAACATGAAGATACTAAAAAAACACAAATAGTCAATAAAGAATAACATTGTACACTGTAAAAAATTATCGTAATTTTAACGGTAAAAGACTGTAAAAATGCTACAGTGAAAAACTTAATTGGTTAACAGAAAGTTTCCGTACTATATACGGTAAATAACTGTGATAGATCTAATGGTACATTTAATGTAATTTTACTGTAAAATACCGTTAAATTGACAGTTTTTGACAAGTACACCTGGCTGCAGCCTGCAGATTGGGGCGGGGCTGCACGTGCTGCGTCTAAAACGCATGCGCCATATCGCGCTGACAGCGCATGCGTCGTATTTGCGTTAAGTGGTGACGTCATGCGTCTTAAAAACGCATGCGCAAATTTGAAATACTACTTTAATAAAATGACAAAGTATTAAAACAACACACGTACACACTCACGTACACGTACACACTCACGTACACGTACACACTCACGTACACGTACGTACACACACGTACGTACATGTACAACACGTACGTACACTCACTCACACGTACGTACACTCACGTACGTACACACACGTACACACACGTACGTACACACACGTACGTACATGTACAACACGTACGTACACTCACGTACGTACACACTAACGTACGTACACACACACGTACGTACACTCACGTACGTACACACACGTACGTACATGTACAACACGTACGTACACTCACGTACGTACACACTAACGTACGTACACACACACGTACGTACACTCACACACACGTACGTACACACATGTACGTATACTCACACACACGTACGTACACACACGTACTCACACACACGTACGTACACTCACACACACGTACGTACACTTACATACGTACTCACACACACGTACGTACACTCACACACACGTACGTACACTTACGTACGTACACTCACACACGTACGTACACTCACGTACGTACACTCACACACGTACGTACACTCACGTACGTACACTCACTCACGTACGTACACTCACTCACGTACGTACACTCACGTACGTACACTCACGTACGTACCCTCACACACGTACGTACACTCACGTACGTACACACACACACACGTACACTCACACACGTACGTACACTCACGTACGTACACACACACGTACACTCACACACGTACGTACACTCACGTACGTACGTACACTCGCACACGTACATACACTCGCACACGTACGTACACTCGCACGTACGTACACTCGCACGTACGTACACTCGCACGCACGTACACTCGCACACACACTCGCACGCACACCCGCACGCACGCACACTCGCACGTACACTCGCACGTACACTCGCACGCACACTCGCACACACACACACTCGCACGCACACTCGCACATACACTCGCACGCACGTACACTCGCACGCACACTCGCACGCACACTCGCACATACACTCGCACGCACGTACACTCACACGCAATCTACTCAGCCTGAAATTCCCCTCCATCATTAAAAAAACAGTCAACCGAGCAATAGCCCTCAACCTCCTTCTCAGAATAAAAACCCAGCAGGACTCCCGTTCGGCCATCACCCACATACCCAGGTGGGCAGTCCTTGAATACTTCAGTGCAGTTCAAGCACAGAGTCAGCGAGTAGGGCACCCGGAACTCTTGCCTATATTATCTGGAAAATGCACTCCAGTTCACAACACCTATTTTAGATAAAATACAGAACAAACAATATTGAATAGGCAGACAGGCAGACAGACTTTCTCAAGTACCTTTTACAGTACTCACAGATTTAAAGAACTTACTGTCCAACCATGCAAAGTGGGCCTCTTCCCTGAATTTGGGCTTACTGACGACGTCTCTGAAAACCTTGCATGTCAGTGAAAGTCTCCAGAAAGTACATCGCCATCGTCTGTGACGACTCCCATCAGGATGCGCCAGAGGACGTCAGGTGGCATCTGTCCAAAGTAGCCAACAGTCAGTCCAAAATGTAACTTTACATACGACTTATTAAAAAGGGTAACTGATAGATTGACAGGAGTTTATACTGCGCTTACCTTGGTCAAACAATCAACAGGCAGGGGGGTTTCCATCACCTCTAAATTGGAGATTAAGAACAAGAGTAGCATCATTTTCATATCCCTGTTATTTAGTGTTCAAGATTTAAAGTGGGAACCAATACCTGCTCTCTCTACTCTCCTCTTTTTTCAGAGTTGCTTTCTTTCAGCGTCTAACCTTCAAATGTTTAAAATATAAAGTCTCATAAAGACAGTTAGTTCTTAATGACATCCCCAGGACCATAATTGAAATCCACTTGTTTAGATTGATAAATGTAATGAATTTATCATCAATCTATAGTTAAAAACACTTATTTACTTTAAACTGCTAAATTTAAGCATTTGGTAATTGAAGCTTCAATGAACAGTACGTATAGTGTGACAGCACAGCAACAATTAGAGTGCAAGTTCAAAATGTGGATTAAAAAAAAGGAAGAAAAACACACTTCAAGGGGAAATTCTCCAAAAGCAGCAGACACCACCACCTCCTGATGCAAGGCATGTCAGGCTAAGTTAAAAATAAATACTCAGTTAGTTTACTTTTAATAATATCGGGGGTTTCCATTGCATATTTCACTTACCTCTGTAAAATCAAAGGCCCCTGCTGTCACAAAGCTCAGTGAATACTGAAATGGTAAACATTACAAATAAATTTGCTCAGATACATATACTGGATAAACACCTAGTAAGCAACACATCATCTTTATAAACTTACCATCGGGACAAAGACACCACAGCTGTTGCTTTGATGTTGTTGTGGAAGGCCCTGTTAATGTTGCCATGCACAGAGTCAATCCACCTTGAAAAAATAAAACAATTTCCAATGCTTTTACAGTTATTTATTCAAATGAATATTGGTGCCGTAATATCGTCGACACAGTATTCATGCCAAGGCCCAGGAGACATGATTTGTGCAATGTTTCTGTGATGACAAAGACAAAACAGTTACTGCACTGCATCAAACAAAACAAGAGAACTGAAATGTGAGGCAGAACCAGAACTTGCCATGAGTATTATAAGATCATTTTCATTGACACTTTACAAAAAAATTGATCTGTAAAATAATTAGATCCTAAGTTAGATGAACAAGTCACATAAAACCGTACATGTGCTAATGGCCACAATTTTATTCAAATGTGGTTAGGAACGACCACAATCTTATCAAAATGTGGTTAGGAACGACCACAATCTTATCAAAATGTGGTTAAGAACGACCACAATCTTATCAAAATGTGGTTAGGAACGACCACAATCTCTGAACTCTGAACAGTGCACTAAAAAACCTGTTGATGAGCATGTATTCATCCTTATTGAATGTTTTGCCGTGCAGAGGATCAAGGAAAAAAATGTCATGCCCTCCAGGCTTCATAATCTGTTGATATGTCACAATATATACACCGAAAGACAATTGCAGTTTATATATCATATAGTATCTAAAAATTATGCAGACATAAGTTATCCCAGGTAAACACTACAGATTCAGAATGACTTACACAAACCATCCAATGTCCTGGTATCCATGTTGGGAAGATAAACCAGTCGATGTTTTCATCCAGCTTGAAAACAAATAATATCGGTCATCACTGAAATTTTGAAACTGTGACTGGGTTTCATATTAAACAGGACTGACTATAATACATATGTCACGGATACATCAGCGTCAGCGCCAGCTCTCTACACTCCGCCCACCCGATCAGCATCCCCGGAATACTAATCACCTGCACCTGTCTTCACCACCTGTCATCAATCTCCTGCCACTTCCCGCACTCCTTATATTCACCTCCAGTTCCCTCAGTCCCTTGTCAGGTCTCGTTGAAACCTACTCAACATTCTGACTCTCTCATGCAAACTCAAATACGCTACTTACCTTCTTCAGCTACTTACCTGCCGTCAGCCTGTTCTCCGGATCCTCCGTCTGCTTCAGCTATCCCGCTCCCGATCGTCAAACCTCATCCAGTCATCTACTACCTGAAACAGATAAGAGACTTTGTCAGATCCACCGCATCCATAAACTCTGCTAGAATATTTCACTACTCATCAAACTCACCTGCCGTGACTGTGCTTTGTCAATAAAAATCCTTGCAACTTACCTGTCTGTTCTGTGCTGATTTGTGACAACATACAGGCAGGTGTAGAAGTTGCTCTTCAAGAGTCCTGTTTGGCCATGTTTCAATTTGATGTGAACTGGCCGCAAAAACATTCACATTCTGTTTGGAAAATTGAACATACTTTAATTTAACCTAGGACAAAATTGAGAATTTAAAATACACATCTGGGAGTATTAACATTCTGGCCACTGTAAGCACATTTACAAAAGTATGTATATTTCAGATAAGGGGCTGCTTAAATGTATAGGTCACCAATAAATAAAAATGTATGTACATACTTCCATTGTATTGTAAAAAAATATATATGGTTAGACAATGTGGACCAGCAACTCTTTGGTTAACAGTCGTCATCATCTTTTGTGTTCAACAGAAGAAATAAACTCAAATGATGACAATTTTCATTTTTGGGTAAACTATCCCTTTAAGCAGCTGAAGTAAATTGAGCACAAAATATTATTTTGACTATTTATGTGACTATTTCACCTGTGATTTTGCTATGGTCTCTACTCTACCACTTTCAGGCAACAGTTGAGAATCTGCGTTTAAATAAAATATAGAAACTCAATATAAACAACTTTAACCATTAATTGCTATATTCAAATGTAATGTCTTTGATCTGTGTACCGTTCCCTCAACGCCTCTTTCCAGTCCCAGGCAGCACAGGTCTGATCGGTTTAGCGTTGTGTTGTATACAGTTGCCAATAGCTCATCTTTGCACTTTCTGACATCCAAAGCATTGTTTAGCTAACATTCAGATAGAAATACATAAATGCTCAGGCTGATGAACAGTATTTTGTAAAGATAAAATCCCTGAAATTCACTTACCAACTGCTGTTGCATCTCATTTGGCATGGTCCCCCAAAATGCTTTGCTTGATTTAACAATGTTCAGGCTTGTTACCACAGGACTTGAACAAAGTTTAGGGTCACACTGCGACTGGACAGCTGTACATAAGTAAAAAATATTTTAAAAATTAAATAAAAAATTCACTTAAAATGTAAGCAAATCTTCAATGAGTTAAAGAACCTCAACCTGTATGCATTTCCTTCTCATTCAGAGTTGTTTTCAAAGCTTGGGTTGTCTTTGGATAATTTGGTCCCACATTTGGTTCCGGTTCTGCTCCTACTCATGTGTTATAAAGATATAGTTAGTACAATTAATATAATGGAATGACCTATTCACATGCAGCACATTAATAGAATATTTATACATTACCAAGTATGACCTTCCCATTGGAGTCTAATTGCAAATTAGGACTGCCACTGAACAATTTCTTGAATTGTTCAGTCTTCTTCCTGTTCCGTGTGAGATTCCGATGGTGAAGGATGTTTCGAGCAAGAAAAATGTGTGCAGAAGGTCTTAGCATATTCATGAAGTAATTGTTTCTCTTTACTTCAGAAAACAGCTGCTCTGCACACTGACTATTGATCCTTTCCAGCCAGCTCTGGTACAAGACCAATAGTGCGCAGCACATCTCTCTTGTCTTTACTATTGCTTTGGTGGAAAACGTCACACAGGCAATAGTGCTCTGAAGACCCTGTCAATGTGTGGCAGTCAGGATCCATAGTTTTCTTCTTGTGAGCCAGCCAGGGAAGATGAACCTTTAGCTTTCCCTCTTTTGCTTTTTGTATGTTTTCAGAGGAGGGGTCTTGTACTCTGCCCTCAAAGGGATGGAAAGGTGGGTGAAGTGGTTTGCGCTTATTTGTGTGTGCCACCAATCCTCTAGTCTAAGGTAATCATAAATTGTGATATTTGGAAAGTGTTTCCAAGACAAGAGAAGGTCTGCAAAGTCACGGGGACTCTCTGCTCTCAAGTTAAATTTAATGGAGTACACAATACCACAAGGACACATTATTACACCCAGGCCACCTAAAAGCATACAAAACAATTGAATGAAAACTACATTTTCTGAAAGATCAGGGGAACCATTTCAATAACACATGAATAGATATAGGTACGAGTAATTGCTGTTTTAGGCAGTTTGTCATATCATATTTCATTAATGTTTATTTTGTAGTACTGTATTGTTAACTTCATTGAGTAACAAAAAAACATCACTCACCAGAAGCACCCCACACCTGTTCAAACACCTTGTTGTAAGTCACTCTGTTTGACATTTTATTGCGAAGCCTGAGAATGAGATCCATTTTGGATCCAACATCATCGACCCCACACTGTCGACATAGCTTTTTCAAATCGCAAATCTGATCAAATATGCAAATTTGTGAGTAGGTTCAGCAAAAATAAATTACTATAAAATTATAATATTTATGAAGAGACCCTATTCACCTTATTTTCGAACGCGGAAGTAAACATGGGTCCAGTATCCGGTTTTTGTGCGGCACTTCCGTTTCCTCGCTTCCCTGGGCTAACTAACGATATCAATCGCAAAGGATTATGCAGAATTGACAGAAAAATGTTACACGTAACGTAACAGATGAATACAACAAAGATCTAAAGCCCCGCCTCACCCAGTGCGGGTACCGGACCTGGTTGAAAACACTCATGCATCTAGCTGGCAGACTGCCAACTTCGCCGGCGCCTTCAGCACCGCCCTAAACACGGTCGAGCCAGCGCTGGACTAATATATGGAGGATAAGTAGATGGCTATAAATTATTGTAAATCATACAAAATAAACGCCATGATCATGCCATTATGACTAGATTTTATACAGGGGTTACTATGATTTTGTTTCTCCTTAGAGTTTTTTATTGAGACTTCATAGCCCAGCCACTTTTCTGGTATCGGGTGGTCTTCTGTAGGTCTTGTGTTCACGAAATGAAAAGAACAAACATACGGTCGTTTCGGTGGTTTCTTCAAATGTAAAGCTTTTAACCACAGGCGAAGGGTGCGGTAAAGTAGGTTTTATGTTGGACATTCGTTAGACATTCGCCAAGCAAATTAAGGGACTGTCTCAAAACTGCACACACACACACACACACACAAATAAGCATTCCAAGGTGCGAAACATAAGTGCAGATATAAATGCAATTAAAAAATATTATTTTGATTTTCTAATATCGCACCTGTCAATACAGAACGAAATATTATGTAGCCTATTTTGCGTCAATACTGCCGACGTTGTCTTTGCTGCTATATTTATGTTTAACATATAGGCCTTCCACAACTCTCTCCCCATATGTCGAATATATCACCAATGAGGCTTATCATATGTCACCAGGCAGCAGCAGCGCCGCGTCAGACACGTTTCTGGTGTGCAGAGACATAGAAAACGTCACGCAACAGAAACGCCAAGTAAATCTTTCTTTTGTACCAGTTATTATGACAACCTCTAACTGCACAAACAATCCTGGTCTTCCTTGAAGCCATAACGATGAGTTAGTTGTTATGAATACTTGTTTGATTAACCGCTACGGTGAGCTCGCCAGTGACCGGAAGTGCCTGACCGGAAGTCTCGCACAAAATACCGTCAACTGGCTGCGTCCGTATTTCCGTTAAAAATAAGGTGAATACATACCACTGTGCTATGCAGCCAACAGTGTAATAATAGCTTAATGTGGTAAACCAAAACCCTTCTGAACAATTTAAACAACTATTTACCTTGAGGTGGAGCAGCTCATCACCAAGTCTTTCCTCAGTAAAAGGCACATCAATGTCACTCCCATCATTTGAGGATTTAACCTTTGCACTCTCCGTGTTTAATACCATGGCTGATTCCCTTGTTTTTGGACCTATCCATGGGGACCAGTTGTGGTAACTAGGTGAAACAGTAAATGGGTTTTCTTTGCCACCTTGAGGAGAAAAATACAGCTATTTATTGAAACACGCTAACCATACGAAATGAGACTAGCAATGCATGATATTGAAAAAAAAAATGAAATTGCAATATTTTGTTTTTCTGTATATAATATAATATATATTATTTTTGCTTCTCCAGTAAATGCATCCTCATGTGAGATCTTTTGTATATTTGGGACTTTTGGAAATTTGGAAAATTGTTGCATATATTACATTTTTAACATGGAAATAATAAATTAACAATTTAAATAATTTTATTAAATTAATTAAATCACACATTAAATCACACTAAGCCATATCACAATATCAATCACAATATCATGCAGCCTATGTGAGAGACAAATAAAAAACAAAACTTACTTGGGTAAAACCCTTTGCTTATCATGTCCATTGCCACTGTATCCCAAAATTCTTCTATGTTAACATGACCATCATAGGTCGCAGGTGGAGACTGAATTTCACTCACTGTGATATAAAGAAACTTAATTCAAAGCCAAATATGTGAATTATTAATTTAAACCGAAACATAAAAAACTATGATAGGAACAAATGCAACTACAATAACTTTACTTACCTGGGATGCTGAACACTCCTTTTTTATGAAGGTCCATAATCACCGTAGATGGATTGTATCCACAGGACACACAGGAGTAAATGTAGTCCAGATCACATAAGGCTTCAAAGTGAAGATACGCCTGCATGATTAGGTCACCTTTGGGCAAGGACTCTCCCTCTGTGGCTTCAATTGTCTGCACAACCCTACCTACAGCTGTGTGATTCTGGAAGGACGACAGAAAGAAGGAGGGGAAATGGTTAAAATAAAATAAAAATAAGAGCCCTCAACTTATAAAAGAGGTTCTAGTCATTTAAAGCCCAAGCAAGTATCAAATGTATGTCTTATCCGAGTCATTAACAATAATAATACTACAAGTGTTTAAAGTTAAAGAGTCCTGCTAGTCACAAGTAAAATAGCAGGTATTATTTTCTAATATTGTACCTGTAGAGAATTTCGCAAAACCACACACAAATGCAACGAGAGGATTACATTATCGTTGAAATTGTGCAAACCGTCACTCCATTCTTGGTATCTGTATGTGAGGTTGCATTTATGGCACAGCTTGTAGTAAGTAGATACACCTGAGAAAACAAAGATTATTTACTGACAAATAAATATCTATCAAAGCAACAACATACTTTTTTTTTTTATCAAAGCAATATGAATTGAACAAATGTCATACCCTGAATCACTCCATTGAATGTAACAATCTTCGCCCGGCAAGTTATCATCATTGGCTCTCTCAAAACTCCCTTGCATATTTTGCATTCAACTTCCTCAGGCACAAGATGTTTTGGGAAATTATTAAAAGCCTTTCCATGTTTTGACTTTTGTATAATGGTTTGTGGAATTTCCACTATTTTCCAGCAAATATTTCATCATCCTTTTAATAGTAGTAGAGTTGGGGGGATATGAAAGATCTTGACAGCAGGCATCATCATTACATGTATGAGCAGTGTTGAAAACCTCCTCTGAACTCTTGATCCTCTTGAAGAGTTGTGGCATCATCTGGAAAAGATGCCACTTTGCTGTAGCCTTGTGAATGCATGATTGGCGAGGTCAGGCACAAGGACAATGCCAGTTATTTTTCTTTTTATCATAAGCCACCATGACTCTTCCCATCCTGCTGTAATAGGACACTGTTGGTTCAAATACAGAAATGAAATGCTTTGTTGATGGACCTCCAACAGTGACATGAAAAGACAAAGGTGTCTCTGCAGTATTTTCCTCTTGCTGCAACTTTAAAAGCTGGGCTTTCCTTGCCTCACCAAACCACTTCTGCTGCACCAGCTGAGAGAGACTGTTTTCTGTCAGTGCATCATTGAGGTTGGCAACTTGTTTACAAAAAGACAGTGATTTGACATGGCAACACTCAAAAGGCAGTATCCCAGTGTTATGGGCAAACTCTGGATTCAAAATACACTGGTCAAGTTCACATGCTGAGCGATAGTTTGGGCCCCAAGTATTTTTTATTACATGTATGGGTGTTGCTTGACCATGAAAAGCCTTTTCAACGGCAAATATGCCAAAAAATTCATCAATGCACTCAGATTGAAAGTGCCTCTCAGGAGTAATTGCATTTTCCTTCTCAGTGTGTTGCCTTCTAATGTGAGTTTGTAGATTTTTGGCAAGCAAGGTCAAATCACATTGGCTGCAAGTTACAGGCTGTTGGACAGAGGAGGAAGACTGAGGTTGAGGTTGAGGCTGCTGGACAGAGGAGGAAGACTGAGGTTGAGGTTGAGGCTGCTGGACAGAGGAGGAAGACTGAGGTTGAGGTTGAGGCTGCTGGACAGAGGAGGAAGACTGAGGTTGAGGTTGAGGCTGCTGGACAGAGGAGGAAGACTGAGGTTGAGGCTGAGGCTGCTGGACAGAGGAGGAAGACTGAGGTTGAGGTTGAGGCTGCTGGACAGAGGAGGAAGACTGAGGTTGAGGTTGAGGCTGCTGGACAGAGGAGGAAGACTGAGGTTGAGGTTGAGGCTGCTGGACAGAGGAGGAAGACTGAGGCCTGACTGAGGTTGGTGGTGAAGGATGGCTGGCAATGTGCTTCAGCAAATTTCCCCTAGTTATCACAGTCGCTGAACAATAGCAGCAGTGAAAGTGGGACTTTGCCCGACATTTTAAACTGCATTTTATAATGGTAAATCTGAAAGAGGGGGGAAAAAGGTTTGATGAAATTAAACTTAACTTGTTTGCATTTTGCTCTGGACGGTGGACAGTCCATGTGCAAGCACGTTTTTGTGATTTGAGCAACAAAGACCCATGGTAAATGGAATATGCTTTTGGATGTTTGCACACTCAAACTGTGACTGTGCAGAATGCAGAAAATGAAGTTTACCTGAGCCTTAAAATTAAACACTATATTACAAATTTAAAAGCAATGAAATCAGAAGCATGCACAGTTCATTATTGGCTGGTTTGTCACTATAGTATACTTAAACTGAATAAAGTGACATAAGCAACACTGTTAAACTCACCATGATGTTGCACTGCCCACTGAAAGTGATTTTTGATGTGGTAATACATCAGCTGTGGCATGCAGGTATACTGGCAGAATGGGCACTTACTACTGCAGTCTTTTAAAGGAGACATATCATGCTTTTAAATTGTTCCTTTTTACATATAAATCATACATTTGTAGTCTATATAAGGCAGAACTGCAATGCTTGGGTCTGAATTCCTCATTATTATAGCTCCACAGGCCCCTTTTCTACCCCTTTTCTGGTGTGCGTCTGAGAGCAACTCGTTTTGGTGCGGTCTCTTTAAATACAATTGAGACACTTCATACCCCGCCCCCTCTCCAGGTTGCAGAGGTTCAACTCCACCCCGTTCGGCCATTTTTGTAGTTTGATAGCAGAGATACGATTATCTAGCGGCACAGAAACTTTTTATTCACACGTTATTAACAAAATGTCAACAACGGAAGACTTGTCCAGCCAGCCTTACATGTTCGAGCCAGAGTCGGAGCAGGAGCGAGATGAAAATAAAGACGACGAACCTGTAGAACAACGTCTTCATATGGATGTATCGCACTGGTGTGTACTGTATTTACACATGAAACTTTGGTCTTCCGACCTTTTACCACTGTGTTGATTTATTTTGATTAATATGTGCGAGGGAGAGAGAGCAAGACAGCGTCTAGTTTGGAGACGGTGATGTCTTGTTTACAATTTCGCCTGGCTCCGAGAGAGAGTGTGCGCGTGCGCGCGACCGGGTCTCTCTCTCTGCTCGTTCTTTCTGTTAAACATGCGCCCTTGTCACAAGCGCGGCAGTTTATCTACATTAGACGGTGTAATGAAGCGTGTGGGTTACTACATCCAACAACCGAACATTTTAACTTACCCTCTCGTGACTTCTGCATCCTTTAGCTTGGACTACAAAATTGCAGCGAGAAATAAAAATGGCGGATTGCTCGAAGTGTTGGGCCGGAAGTCAATATCCTTATTTGGCAGTTCCGCTGCAAATACTGTGATGTAATAGTTCAAAAAACGTCATAGATAACAGAAAAATCGGAACAGGTTGAAAAATATGACCAAAACAGAATATAAAGATATCAACGAAGCACCTGAAGAGAATAATTTCATATTTTCTGTACTTCTAAACACTCCAAATATACAACAAAATGCATTTAAGGGATAAAAAAGTGGATTTAGCATGATATGTCCCCTTTAAATACTGCTCACACTCCCCCTTGCTTAACACAGTTGTGTGCATTTTTGCAGGGGGGAATGGCTCTTAAAAGAGCCTTTGAGTTATAAAATAAACAACAACAAAAATAGGTGAGAGAGATGGAGAACTAGTAAGAGTTAGAGAATAATTAACACAGCAAAACAAAAAATAATATAAAGTAAAATAGCAAAAGTGGTACACAGGGAATATAAATGGGGATGACAATGCCAAGGATCTGCAAAGAGAAGGAAGTATAGAGCATCAGAATTAGCATAAAATGTTTTATTATTTTATTACTTTAGTGCAGGGGTGTCCAAAGTCACTCCTTGAGGGCCACTGTCCTGCAGAGTATATATCCAATTTGACTCCACACACCTGCCTGGAAGTTTTTAGTATGTCTAGTAGGACCTTGATTGGCTGGTTCAAGTGTGTTTAACTGGGGTTAGAGCTAAACTCTACAGGACAGTTGCCCTCCAGCAGCAGGATTGGACAGTGCATATACTGTATAGCAGTATAAGTAACAGTATGCAATATATAAAACAAGCCCTACTTTCAAGGAGTTTTGTTGAATTTGTATTACCATTGAATGTAGTTTCATGTTCAATTAAATAAATGTATACTTATTAATAACAATAATATCAATAATATCAAAATACATTTAATCAATTTATTCATAGAAAAAAAAAGTCCTACAATATAACTTTGTATATTGTTACTATTAACTCTTAAATCCTAGATTTCTTCTCCTGGTTCAGTTTTGCCAATGTATTTCTTTTTAATGGCCTTGTTTTAACACTATATCCTAATCCCACCAAAACCAAACACACACTATACACACACACACACACACACACACACACACACACACACACACACTATACACACACTATACACACACTATACACACACACACACACACACACGCGCGCGCGCTGCCTTAGTTATTTGTGTGATATGATGAGTAAAGTTACCCGATCTCGTTTTTACAACACTTCATTTTAACATCACACTAAACGCCACTTCAGAAATAAAATGGTAAAATAAAATTAGTGAAAAAAAAAAAAAAACGAGTAGCTTGCCTGTAGTGTACCAGAGCCCGTCTACGGAGAGCCTGCCCACTCCCTATTAAGTCCTATTGTACCGAATTTTGGTTGTAGTTCCACCAGACTTCCACTGGGGGCGATCGCCCATGAGTGCAGAATGAATGGGAGTTAGGGGTGTGACGAGACGCTTACTCCACGAGACGAGACGAGACACGAGATTGGGTTCACGAGAACGAGACAAGACGAGATTTTTACACAATTTTTAAGAAATTCTCAATGATGAAATATGAATGGAAAATAGTCTTTTATTCAACTGAAAATCACAAAATGCAAAACAATTTAGGTGCATTTTGAAATCAACTTGTAATGAATGTTATTTTACTTCTATTTTAATGAATTCTATGCAGTAAAGGACATGCAAACACTGCAAAATGTTTTGCTATAAACTCTACCGTCTGGCTTCTCCCCTGTACGATTTCACATGAGAAATCTAACTCCTTTCCACAAATCGAACATAAAAAAATAAAACAGTATAAATAAAATAAATATAAATAACTGAAATAACACTTTAAATGCAAACAGTGTGTATCCATAATCAAAGTACTGCTCTCTCAAAACTACAAGTTCAAACAGAAACAATTTTTTTCTTCAAGCATGAAAAAGAGATAAATTAACTACACAGCCTAAGATTATGGTCATGTTGTTTTTCAAGAATATAAGCATGTCGACGATTTCTGGCAGCAGTTGAGACCTTTGGGCAGGGCTGCACGATATGAGGAAAAGCTGCGATGTGCGATAATATGACTTGTGATATGTGAATGTTAGCTATACTGTCCCCATGTCTTAGTGCTTTA
The DNA here is from genome assembly GCF_963993115.1 of Abramis brama. Classification (NCBI taxonomy): domain Eukaryota; kingdom Metazoa; phylum Chordata; class Actinopteri; order Cypriniformes; family Leuciscidae; genus Abramis; species Abramis brama. The sequence goes on from NC_139966.1 coordinate 13,476,137, forward strand.
ATAGGTTCTTTGCGCGATAGGTCAAATGTTTATTACCTGCCTGGTTCAGATTACACTATTTTAGCGCGATTTTGGCACGATCCGTTTCGTGGAGATTCGTAAAGGACAACGGGCGTCGGGACGCAAGATTCGATCGTTTCATTTCGTATAGTGTGTCATAGTGGGCGACAACCTACGCGTCTGCGATGCTTCAGGACATCACGACAGAAAGACTAGCATGTTTAATTTTAACGGTCCTCCACGACGGGTTGAGTGTGAGTGTGCGCGAGTGAGTGAGAGTGCGAGCAACAGTGAGTGTGCGTGTGTGTGTGTGTGCGCGCGAGTGAGTGAGTGAGCGAGGGACAGTGAGTGTGTGTGCGCGGAGTGTGTGTGTGATTGGCCCGGCACACAAATGATTTAAAAGTGGCAGGGGCATCTTCAATATTTCACCCTCACGCTCCATCACGCTAACATCACAACAACTCACGAGACAAGTTTCACCTCGACGAGAAATCTCGTCGCGTTTTAATCTCGCGAGATCTCGTCACACGAGATCTCGTCACACCCCTAATGGGAGTCTATGGGGCTAGACGGCTAAATTTGTCTCTTTCACCCGATTGCCGTTGAGAAATCTCAGATTCGATAGTAGGTTTTGCAAGTTCAACATGGGTTATAGATCGAAAGTTGAATGAACGAGTACTTATGTCCTTTCGATTTCTTACAGGTTGAGTTGTTGTTGCCCATAACACGCTAGCATTCTGCTAATGAACGCTGATTGGTCAGTGAAGGACTGATTACGACCAGAGATACCGCTTGATGGCATCGTGGCATCCGAAGCGGGACCAGAAACAAACAAAACAAAAACTCTTCTGGCACGTGTGTTTACCTGTGTCAGCTGTGTTGTCGATGCCTCGAGAGAAAAGAAAGTGCAGAGCGCGAAAGCACCAAAGTGACTGAAGGATTGCCGTAAAGCAGTATCTCTGGTCGTACGATGTGCATGACGTCATTGACACTTAAAAAGACTTTTTAAAGCAAATAAGTGACTCTAAAAAATCTAACACCCAGCAATGTGTAATTTCTTTGCATCTCCTTTCGAATACAATATTCAAATTACTAGACAAAAAATTATATCCTGAGAAAAGTGGATTTTGATGGGTATAATGCCATAGACCTCCATTCATTCTGCACTCGTCCTGTGAGCGCCCTCATATGGAATCAAAGTGGAACTGCTACCATTTCAGAAGCCGGAAGTGTACTGAGTGAAACTTCTCACCTTATTAGACATTCTCTGAGTGTACTCACCATGCAGCGATGAACAGCGGAAATGAAAACATGCTAGAATCAACGTCATGACGCCACTAACCAATGAGAAAAGATGTTGGGAGATGTTGGCGGGAGGAGACGTGCAGCCCAGGTGCGGCCCCGCCTCGATCGACGTCATCACTTTGCACTAACCAATGAGAAGCATTGTGGGCGCCCCAGGTGCACCCCTGCCCAAATCTGCAGGCTGCAGCCAGGTGCTTCTCGTTTTTGAAAGTGAAAAAGAACAACTCGTATAATTTACAGTGAAAAACCGTAAATTGACATTCCCACAATTCCCTGCGTGACACTTCACATTTGATGTATTTTTGTTGAAATTACTATGTTTCTTCATAGTTTTCTTCATTTTTTATAATCAGTTATGTACATTAGGGTTTTATGTTACATTTAATGTTGTTAAATTAATGTTTATTGCATTTTTAAAATTTCATGTGTGTTGCCATGATGGTGTTTAATGTCTGTGTGAATGACACTGTGCAGCTTCAATATATTAGCGTTAACTTTCTTGTGGAAGAGCTGCTTGTGATGAGCTTTGATTGATCATGTGACTCTCATCACTGCTGTGATTGGTGGTTATCAGTGTATTACAAAGGTACAAAACAGATATTAAAACTTCAATAGGATGGTAAATTCACATTATATCAGATAATAAAATACGGTTTATTACTGTCAATTTTAAGTTAAGTCTGTAAAACCAATAACGTTGCTACCGTATTTTTGACGGTAAAGTACTGGCAACCACAGCTGCCGGTTTTTTACCGTAAAAATCACGGTTTAATTTTTTACAGTAATATGGTAAGGAATAAAGTAATTGTAAGGTCATATTCATGTTTGCATATGCACAGTTAAAAAACAGAAATCTACTATTTACCCACCATCCTCGCTTTTTGACATGAGTTAATAAGATAATTTTCCAGTGATTAAAGTGAATCGATTAAAGAATAAATTCAAGTTATTTCGCTGAATTCTTGCTCTCCTATTCTTAGCTCTCCTATTCTTAGTCCTTTTCTGGAATCCTGATGTGAATATGATGCTGAACTAGACGTTTCTAAGCAGGGGTCCTTAGAAACGTCTAGTTCAGCATCATCTTCACTCACCTCATCTTCAAGCTTGTGCCAGGCTGCGGCCTTGTCTTATCAAGACGACGTCAGCAAAGATCAACTGGAGCCTCAACAAATTGCATCAGGACAGTTTAATTCAAATGGGCAAGACATGCAAGTATCAAACTTAGTCTCATTATTTGATACATTAAGTATCCTTACCCCTTTTAAAGAAGGGCGTGTTAGAACTAAACTGATGTTTTGCTCAAGGCTGTTGATCTGCTGAATTTCAAACAATGCTATAACTTCTTGCTTTCCTCAGCTCTCTTTCCATTGGTTAACTGTATGCATGTATGTGTGTGTATGTTATAGTAGTTTAAGTGTTTAGTCTATTTAATAAAGTCTTGTTCATGTCACACGTAAAGTTGTCCGTGTCTCAAGCTCATATCTGGAGTCCCTGATCATAGATTTTGTATACTTGCTCTTAGTAGTACTGTAAAGTATGAAAGACATTTCCCATGCCCCGGAAATGTACATTTCTAAGAATTGATAAACAATTAACACTGAGTGTTCACGGGACAAACAAGTTAATTGATTGTAATATTAATTTACAACATTAAGTTATAATAATATTAACTGATCCAAATATTCATAATCAATTATACCAGTTATTATTGATTATTAATATTTCATGGAGCTAATTTGCTACCGTTTTATTACATTTTTCAATTACATATCGCCTAAAGTGGACAAAGAGCGGTCCCTTCAAAAAGCTGACACTCATTCAGTTCCGTTACAATCAATGAAGCTGTATACACTGAACAACGAATCTCTTATAATGTCTGAACACGTTATAATGACACGATGATTTGGGTGCGTGTGCAAAACAGAATTTTAGCAACATATATTGCCATTGCACAATTCAGCTCCACGGACAGAAACCTAGCCGAGCGATCTCCGGTCACAGGTGCGCCTTCCAGTCCTGCGGCGTTATTAAGTATTTGATTTGTCCAGAGCCAAATGTTTTTGTCTTTGTCTTTGTTTTGGGTCACAGAACATTACTAAATACTTACATTTTACTCAATTTAGATAGGGCCTAAATGTACAGATAAAACAAAAACATGAAGTTTCTCCACTTACCACAAACAGCCAGTGGCTGTTTCGTACATTCACAAATGAAACAGCGCCATCAAAGCTTTCAAAATTAACCTGTATAATGTGACACGAGCATAATTTTTTTTTTATTCATATGAAACTTTGTTTTTGTTTTTTTATTCACATTATACTTAAATTAAATGTATAGCTTACATTACACTGTTTCCATAATGTAGCCTACTTACGTTCTTCAAACCTTGTCGAGCGACCTGGTGTCTCGGTCCATGCAGAATGACACCGGTGGTGTAGTGATTGAGCTGGTACAGTCTCCCAGACTTGTCGGACTGCACGAATGTAACTCTCCATAACCTACAGAATATTAATAACACAATTAGAATATACATTTGCACGCTACTCTTTCTGAAAGCCATAAATGAATATAATATCTGCACTTACTTCACCATTTAACAGCTCATGTGGTCGCAGAGTAATTAGGTCTGCGTGCCTTAAAACAATACTGAATTTGAAAGGCACAGCTTTTATCTGTGCAACAACCTGCTCACTCTCTTTACATCGCCAGAGGGCTACAACCTGTAGACGTATTATTTGACATTATTCAGAACCATAGGCTTAATTATTTTTCACATAATGAAAACTTGCTGTACATGTAAATATTATTGCATTTGCTTTTCACAACTTTTTTTTTTTCTAAGTCAAACAGTTAAAGGCAGGGTAGGTAGGATTTTTCTAAAAAAAAAACATTCCAAATTTGTTTAAACTGTCTTTATATACCAATACATAATTAAAATGTAAGTACTCTGAAAAAGAAAATATAAAAATCGAGTGACTGTAGACCTTTTAATCTGCAATAAACACAGCTCATTATTTCCATTCACTCCCACCCCCTCCCTTCTGAGCTCCTTCCAAAGCCACGCCCCCAAAACACATGAACGCGCGACGCCAAACGCTCAGGCTCAGCTGGAAGACGCATTTATTACCTGAGACGAGTGGAGAGGAAGGAGCGCAGTACATACAGTGACATCATGTCAGAATCACATGTAATAAAATACCTAACTTTATCACTATGAATATAAACAAATAAGATTTCTTTTAGTACTCACTATCAAGCTAGCATATCGATAATGGTAAAGTTTCATTCGGTAACGAGCTATATTTATAAGGCAAAACTAAAAACAGGTTGCATTGATACACGTTTTTCCATTACCATCAGTTACACTGTGATGAAGGTGAATTTCGTGTAAGATTCATAACATATACGGTGTTTTGCATGTAAGAGTTTCCATGATGAAAACATTGTTGACTCTAATGAAGACTAACGTACACTCCGAGTCCGGAGACAAGTACCGCATCGTCGGTTCGAGGACAGGTCCGGGGTTGAGGGCGAAGCAGAGGAGGTCGTTCAAGAGTGCGGGCAGGGTCCGAGGAAGTAGTTTTTGCCTTGTTTGCCTTCGCTGACTGCATATCTTTAATGTAGGGATTAACGATACAGTACAGCCATTTGAAGGCAGTAGGCTACTGCTCCCTCCTAGTCTCATTTTGTAAAAAAATAAAAAATTCACAAAATTAAGCACAGTCACAATTTGCAGTCAGAGTTAATATAAATGCCACAATTTACCTCATCTGCAATTTGTCCTTCAATTTCTCCCGCAGTGGCTGGGTCACTGTACTTCGTTGATGTGTTTTTTTTTTTTGCATTTATGCTTAATCTTTGAAATGGCAGCGTTGATCTGGAAAATTTGTTTTGGAACTCAAATTAATTCCCAGAAAAAAATATACATATCTTTATTATTTATTATTATTATTATTATTATTATTATTATTATGCCTCTTGAGCAGCAGATTCTTTAGCATCTTTGGATGGATCGCTGCACTCGGGTAGTATTTTGCAAGTGTCAGGCTGTTGGACTGTTGCGGTCTGTAAAAAAAAAAAAAAAGGTCAATATAAGTTAAAACATACTAAAATACTGAAAAAATACTCATAATATATTTGCATAACTGAAATTACTTTTTTAACAGCATCTTTATGAGGTTCAGGTGAATGTTTCCTTTTTGACATTGGCATTTCATGTGGGGCACTGAAATAGCGGGATGTTCGTTTGCCTCTTTTTCCTGATCTTTTAGCCCAGCTCTCTACAGCAAACGATACATCTTTAGATGACTTCCTTGGTCGGGTAAGTACATCTTGGGGAAGACTATTCCTTAAAGCTGCATTCAGTAACTTCGGGATTTCTTCGCTGTATTCTCGCTTTTTGCTCGCAGGTTTCTCTTTAGAGCTCCCCCCACAGCTTCGGAATAGATATTTGACAACACTGTTGTAAAAACTCGTTGGCTATTCTCAGACACCAGAGGCTAGTAGATCAACGACATCAAAGCAGATGGGATATTCTTTAAAACATCTTCTTCATTCGGGTTCAAACAGCGTGAGGGAGCGCAATAATGACAGCATTTTAGCAGATTTCTTTTGGCCGTAAAGCAATTGTTTACATCGCGAGACCTGATATCACGCAAGACTTCCTGACGCGGCGGCCGGCGGCCCGCCGGCTCAAAGTTGCAAGTGCGCATTTTCCGCTCACAGTCACCAGGGGGGTGCGAAACGACCACCATTCAACCCGAAATAAGTAATATAACCATTCCAATGACTCCGAAGCTGTTCAGTTAAGGTAAAAAAAGTTACTTAGTTCACCTTTAAGATGTATTCCCTGTATCGTCCCTTCAGTGAGGTATACATAGAGATAATGAACTCTGCTGGTCTGAGGTTACGCTTTCTGCAGAGAATTAAATTTTTCACAATCCCAAACCAATTTTCTGCATGACAATTGGTGTCTCTTGAGATGGCAGTGTCACAGCAAAATCAACAGAATACCTTTTTAGGTCACCCAAGAGTATGCCGCTCCAAAGTGGGAAGATGGGTATGTAATTCTCCAAAAGGAATGTTACAATACCTGGGCAGTAATAAGGATTTGGTTCACATTCCTCATGTTTTTCCTCTTCGAGAGTGTTCAGTACCCCTTCAAAGATGCTTCGGAAGAGTTTACTGTATGGAGAACCACCAGTGATTGTACTAGATGTCTTTTCATCAACTTCCCAATTTGGGGACTCTTCTATTGTTTCTTGCATGGGTACTTCTTGATTTATTACCTCCTGCAAGAATGCTACACTGCTTGAAACACTGTCGGTGACATATCTTGAAAGCAGCACAACACACAGGTCCTTGAAAATTTGCAGCCCATCATCAACACACATCGTGTTTTGCAACCTCGCAAAGACAAATGTGGCAAATATTGCCAAGTCTTTATTGCTGGTCTTTTTGTGAAAAGCAGAAGACACTGCTTTAATTACATGTGCTGCACAGAGATGCAAAATGGTCTTAGATCTGATTTCTGACCATTTTTTCTGCTTTTGGCAGATCACATGCACACTTTCAAGGTATGCAAGCACTGATTCCTTGTTGAAAGATAGAAGAACCGCTTGCATTAGTGACCAGCTGTAGTCCGTCTCTACACGGTGTATTTTCACAGTGGTATAAGTGGACAATTTTAGCAAAAATTGCATGAGCCAGAATGTTATAGGCGGGACAGAATGCTCTGAAGAAATCATCTCACTCACTGGCAAAGGTGGGGCATCTCTTCCTTTTCCTGGTAAGGTCAGAGCATAGTACAGTATTCTCTTTTTTTGTTTGGGGAGACTGGAAATTACACTGCCTGTTGCGTCTAAATAGAGAGTTACTTGGGATTTTTTTAAGCAATGTGCTAAAATAGTCATCCCCGTTTCAGTGTAAAGGTGGGCCCCAAACAGGTCAACTTGAAAATTGTGCACATATCCCGGTGTGTTGTAGAATTCTGTGTCCGTTGCCCTAATGATTGACTGTGTCAGCTGTGTCTCTTGTAAAATGTTGTCATGAAGTTGCATGTTTTTTTTTATTTCATAAGAGATCACCTTCAGGATATTTTTTTTGAGGCTGTGTGTTATGTTTCCTGCCACAAGCTCCTCCACTGGGGTGTTTCTCAATCTGTTATAGTACTCTTTGCTGATGCCTTCAATGACACTTCTGGCTATAGCTCCCCGCCTGATGTTACTTGCTTGTCGGAAGCGCTGATGGGATTTTCGATGGAGTATTTCACCAGAACGGTACATGGTCACTGGAACGAACTGGTGTTGCAAGGGTTTGTGTGTGATGATGAACTTGTAATTAGCACAGCATGAAGGGAAGGTGCATTTGGCCCGCACCGTTATGTACGGACAGTGCCGTTTTCGGCTTCCTGTAACACGAACGTGTTGGTATGTGAATCTGAGTGGGCAGCAAGGATTGATTTTACGAAATTTGTTATATATGTAGTGAGTCCATGGACGTCTAAGTTTATTTGTCCCTTTCAAAGGTGATATTTTTTTCCAGATTTTTGGTTCTATGGCAAATTTATAGGTTTTTGGTGGGGGGGTTAACATCTTTCGAAAGTCATCCTTTGTACATTGTTTAACTTTTTCACTTTGAAACTCGCTTGGGGGATGCACATCATCAGCTCCACTGGGAAGAGGCACGTCATCATCAGCTTCACTTAGAACACTCAGCTCACCGGGAAGAGGCACGTCATCATCAGCTTCACTTAGAACACTCAGCTCACTGGGAAGAGGCACGTCCTCATCAGCTTCACTTAGAACACTCAGCTCACTGGGAAGAGGCACGTCCTCATCAGCTTCACTTAGAACACTCAGCTCACTGGGAAGAAGCACGTCATCATCAGCTTCACTTAGAACACTCCGCTCACTGGGAAGAGGCACGTCATCATCAGCTTCACTTAGAACACTCCGCTCACTGGGAAGAGGCACGTCATCATCAGCTTCACTTTGAACTGCTCTTGGATGCCAGTTAGAGGGCGTAGAATCAGCGGACATATCTTCCTTTTGAATACTTTCTCTAATGTTCCTCCTGTTGTCTCTCCACACAACATAAAGCCATTGTCTATTGTTTTGCGTGTTTTGACCAAATATGTTAGAGCAGGGGTCGGCAAGTAACTTTGGCCGCGGGCCAATATTTTTTTTTAGCCAGTAGATGGCGGGCCAGCTACACAGAGTTAGGCCTATGGATACATATTAAATACTCTTATAGGCCTATAATCGCAGAATATGATGGGTCCGTCACCGTCCGTGGATCATTCGTTCAATCGTTTTTTTTTTTTTTCAAATTAAAACCAAAAATAAAAAGATGAAAAATGTATTTTCTGAACTAAAATGAAAAAACGAATAACGACGGGTTTTCTGATTTTCTGATTGTGCTCAGATCAAAAATAGAAAAAATGAATTACTGGATTAGACAAATTTTTATTTTTATTTTTAATTTTTAATTTAACAACTTTAGTTATATATCAAAGAAATCATTTTAAACAGATCAAGTATTTGTGGTAACAGATCACAGACATTTTAATAAAGGTATGAAAATCGCAATCATGCCTCATTCGCTTACAGTCCGACTTTTGAACTTTATTCCTTTATTTTATTATTATTTATTCGGGACACACACATAGCCTACACTAAGGTTTAAGAAGGTCTGCGCGGGACTGTTTTTTTTTCCGTCCCGCTCCCACAAGGTTCTATTCAGCAACCGCTTAAAATACACTCGGTGTTCACCTGCTTTATTTCCGGAAAATTTAATCTCGTTTCCAGAATCTCACATTCAAATGTCTCTAACGGAAAGAAGGAGATTAAGTAGCCTATAATAATTATAAATGCTATACAAAATTGTGTTTGTGTCAATATAAATATTAGGCTATTTTAACATTGTACTGTCAGCAGAGAAAAAAAATGCCACAGAAAAAAAACATGAAATATAAATAACATAAATTAAATAGGACAAAGCCTATCACTCAAATTTCTAAGCAACATAAACGAAAATCATATTGCCCTACTGACAAATGAAGTAGACTATTTTCTGCCAAACAATTTCAAACATCCTTGCAAAAAAAGAATGTTGTTGACTGACAATGGTTTCAGTACCAAACAGCTCCTCAGAGCTCGGTGTACAGGTGGTCAGAATTAAGTGCGGATACGCTGTCAAAAGATGTCGGGAGTGGGCTATTGTCAGTCTGACCGCCTGCTCAGTCCAACACCAGAGTTCTGACCGCTACCGTCTTTTGACGCGCGAATGGACACAAAGTGGTCAAGCGTATAACAGACGCGGCAGGCGAGAATTTGACGCGCTATTCGCGTCCGGTGTGAACGCACAGTTATACTTTAAAATGTAATCCCGCGCCGCATGATTCCCATATGGGCGTTTCACCGCCGCGCGACTACGGCTTTTCTCAAGTAGTGGAAGAGTTTTGTGCAGCATTTAGGACTTCCAAAATAATCCGGCGGGCCAGAAAATATTGCTGGCGGGCCAGTTTTGGCCCGCGGGCCGCCAGTTGCCTTTCCCTGTGTTAGAGGATAGTGTATGCCAGATCGGTGCATTTTGTTTTGTGTCTTGCTGATTTATGTTTGCTGTCTTGAAAAACTTAACCATTACCTCTTTACCTCCAGCTGCCGTCCACATGTCTTTTCTGACAGCCCCTTTACCCCTTTTCGTTTTTGCCATGATTTAAAAAATTACACTGTTTAGTGGTTGACTTTCTCAATAAAACTGAAACACTAGGTGTGGCACCTTTATAACCACGGCCTCAATTATGAAAAGATTTGTAGCAGGTGAGGCAATTGTGTGTAGGCTATTTCAGGTAATGGTTATTGCAATATCGGCAATAATACTAAAAAAGTGGCAACAGATAACGCTCACCTCGTCACCATTACGCATATCTTAAGGTATAAATCAACTGTGAGCTCCAGGCTAAACGCAAAAAAATGCTGAGTTGGTTCAACCAACATTTTTGTAAAATATGGACAAACCCAACAGTTGAGTTGCAATTGTAAATTACATTTTAAACCAACGTTTGGGGTTGGTCCATATTTTAGGCTACCCAAATTTTTCTTGTGTTTTGTGAGCGCTAGGTTTGTTTTCATCGGCCAGTCGTGTGGGGTGTTTTGTGTACAAAATGTTGCTGTTTTGTGTAGCACGGGTTTTTTGTTCGTTTTTGACTTGTGCAGTATAGCATGCAGCTGTATTTTTTTTCACAGGCTGCATGCATTCGTGTTTTTTGTGAAATGCGTCTATTGCACGCATTGTGTTTATCGTGCAATTTATACGCGAAAATGAGTTTTTACGTGCATAAGATACGCAGTTTTCGCGTGCATTTGATACACACTTCATTGCGTGTAATACACACGCACCCCACACTACTAATCCTACCTACCCATGCGTATCATATGCACGTACCCTACACCACTACTAAACCTACCCATGCTTATCATATGCACATAAAAACTCATTTTGGCGTATAAATTGCACGATAAACACACAGATAAAGTCTCGTGCTATAGAGACGCATTTAGTGTGACCGGGTTATGAGTTTTCTCATAGTTGTGTTCATGTCTCGTTTTGTGTAAAAACAATCACAAGCCATATGCTTGTTTTAGTCATGTTTGTTGTGAGCACATGGCTTGTCATGTGTGTTTCCTTGTGCCCATCTAACCAAACACCAGACGTCATTTGGACGTTGTTTTTTGGGCTACATCAAGTCGGCCACTTGATTTAGCCCTACAAAACAACGTCCAAATGACGTTTGGTGATTATTGGTTCACTTGCTCCACCTGTCTGTCTCTCACTCGGTAGCTCCTTGTTTATTAGGGCCATGGGCGGCGCTAGGGAGGGTCTAGCTGCACAGTGGTTTTCAAACTTTTTCAAGAGCGACCTTTTTATTTTATTTTTTATTGACGCAACCCATAGGCCTATTCTTAAGCCAAGCATAGGCTACATAATACAATGGGGCTAAAGGCGCATTTGACTTTATTCTAGTTTAAAACACTGTTGTGCACAACTGGCACAAACATTCAGCTCAGCACTTTTCTTAACAACCGCTTTTGATGATGCACGTGTTCCTTGACGCGATCGCAACGCAAAGTGATTCTGCACTCTTTTGATCTAGCTATACAGGGATGCTAATTAACTGGTTAACCAACTGATTGTAAGAATTTTAACCAATTAATAGGCTATACTGTCGTTTGTTGTATGCTTAAATACACTAAAAAATATTCCACAACAAATCCTTTAAATTTAATGATATTCAGAACAGAACAAGAATGAAAAAAAATAACTATAAACAAGCCAAAACGAAGTAATTTAAAGCAAAAGTGAAAGTAAGCGGCGTTTGGCTCACGTAACTCCCATTTGAATAAAAATGTTTACATAATCGCGATATATTTGGATGCTAAACTAGGCTATTATAAATTTTTCTACCTCAGAACGAAAAATGAAAAATCAAGCTGAATTCTTGTTTTTCGTTTTTTTTTGGAAAAAATTAAAAATCGAAAAAGGAACTTTTCTCATTTTTCTACTTTCAATACTAAATCAAAAAACGACTGAACGAAAGATACACGGATTTGTTTCCTTTCCGTCAACTTGTTTGTGAAGAGCCGCGCCTCACAGAAATGAACCAAACTCATCCTGCACGCATTTTTTTCTTTCGTTTTATTAATATTAATTATTTAAATAGCCATATTTCGCGTGTTTCTTTTATATAGGCCTATAGACTATGATTTCATGAAAACAAAAAAAAACAAAAATAATTGAAATTTAATTATATTTTCCTTAAATCATTCTGGCGACCCATCTTTTAAGTCTTGCGACCCGGCTCGCGACCCAGGGTTTGAAAACCCCTGGGCCACTCTAGCAGGTGCTTAAGCACCCTCAAAAAAGACCAAAACACCCCGATAGCACCCCCAAAAATAATTTCTGCAAGCAATTATATTCAGGCTGTATATTATGGAAGCCCTGAACCTCATGGTGAAGAAAAAATATATATATTAAGTCGTTATTTCGATATGTTGTTACTTCAACATAATATCTCATTATTTTGACATTCGTTATTTAAACGCGTTGCGTTGATATTCTGGGCTCATCTGATTTTTAAAAAACATTTTTCTACATTTTTTACATGATTCTAGTATCATAATGATTAATACATGCACGCACAATTATCCGTGAACTTAAATGTTGCAGATATGTTTTACTATGCACAAACAAATGCCTTTCAACTTATGTGTGCAAAATTCAGAATTAAATGAATGTGCAGTTTGTACAAATAGATTGTCTGTAGGCCTACTATAGCCTACATGTTGTAACCATTAAATAAGCGCATTTAGTTTCATATTTGTTAAAATATTATAATGTAATTTGTCTCCATCTATGTTGATTATGAAAAGTGAACAGCATGAGTAAGATGGGATGCGCAATATATCGGGAGACATGGACTGGGTCAGACATGATTTTGACCACTTCATTAAGTTTTTGTAGAAAGCCTTTTTTTAAAGTGAATTTCGTTTTGTATAAATTGTGTCTTAATTTTAATACATTTTTAATCAACCAATTGCCTGGATTCAATAAGCAAATATAGCAGGCAATATAATCATAACATGGAGGCGCCAGCACAGTCATGGGTAGCCTATTGATTTTTTACTAAATGAAAATATTACTGCGATGTTGAAACACATCATCACAGTCCGTGAAAGGGTAAGGGTCCATTATGTAATGGAGGCCAGAAAACCCTGAAGGTAATCATCATTTGCTTTTAGGCATTGTCTAGTGACCAACAAATGACAAACACTGTTGAGTTTAGTGTGCTTTCATGCCGGTGGGTGCAACCAGCACAGCATATTAAAACCATTTAAGCAAAACCTTTTTTAAAACCAAAAACACAATATACATATGTATTTTATGGAGATAATTTGGAGAAACACAATATTTACATAATTGTATATATGTCTGAAATTCACTACTTAAAAATTGATAAAACAGGAAAAGAACAACCTTTATACAAAAAGTCTTCTAAAAAATGTATTTACAATACAATCTTTCCCACAATACAAACTACCAATTTAAAGTAACAATTGTATTCAAAGTAACATAAAAAACAAGCAATTTCAATATTTAAAGAAAGAAAAACAATAATAAACAAATTACTTTGAATTGTTTCAAGTTTGCAGGAACAGGTGATGAAGAGGGAATTGCTCTTCTCACCTTGATGAATGTACTAAAAAAATGACAAGCAAGATTAACAGCAGGGAAAACTGATGCAATTCCACCACACCTACTGTGTTTTATGTCTCTTCTGCTCACGAAGGCTTCCTTTATTTTGATCCAAAATACAGCAAAAAACGAAATATTTTTACAATGTAAAATAACTGTTTTATATTTGAATATATTTTAAAATGCAATTTATTTCTGGGTTGGCAAAGCTGAATTTTCAGCATCATTACTCCAGTCTTCAGTCCAGTCTTCAGTGTCACATGATTCTTCAGAAATCATTCTAGAATGGTGATTTGCTGCTCAAGAAATATGTATGATTATTATCAGTGTTGAAAAAATATCAGGATTATTTGATGAATAGAAAGTTCAAAAGAACAGCATTTGTCTTTTGTATATATATATATATATATATATATATATATATATATATATATATATATATATATATATATATAAATAAATAATAAATATATATATATAGGCCTTTATATATATATATATATATATATATATATATATATATATATATATATATATACACACTCACCTAAAGGATTATTAGGAACACCTGTTCAATTTCTCATTAATGCAATTATCTAATCAACCAATCACATGGCAGTTGCTTCAATGCATTTAGGGGTGTGGTCCTGGTCAAGACAATCTCCTGAACTCCAAACTGAATGTCAGAATGGGAAAGAAAGTTGATTTAAGCAATTTTGAGCGTGGCATGGTTGTTGGTGCCAGACGGGCCGGTCTGAGTATTTCACAATCTGCTCAGTTACTGTGATTTTCACGCACAACCATTTCTAGGGTTTACAAAGAATGGTGTGAAAAGGGAAAAACATCCAGTATGCGGCAGTCCTGTGGGCGAAAATGCCTTGTTGATGCTAGAGGTCAGAGGAGAATGGGCCGACTGATTCAAGCTGATAGAAGAGCAACTTTGACTGAAATAACCACTCGTTACAACCAAGGTATGCAGCAAAGCATTTGTGAAGCCACAACACGCACAACCTTGAGGCGGATGGGCTACAACAGCAGAAGACCCCACCGGGTACCACTCATCTCCACTACAAATAGGAAAAAGAGGCTACAATTTGTACGAGCTCACCAAAATTGGACAGTTGAAGACTGGAAAAATGTTGCCTGGTCTGATGAGTCTCGATTTCTGTTGAGACATTCAGATGGTAGAGTCAGAATTTGGAGAAAACAGAATGAGAACATGGATCCATCATGCCTTGTTACCACTGTGCAGGCTGGTGGTGGTGGTGTAATGGTGTGGGGGATGTTTTCTTGGCACACTCTAGGCCCCTTAGTGCCAATTGGGCATCGTTTAAATGCCACGGCCTACCTGAGCATTGTTTCTGACCATGTCCATCCCTTTATGACCACCATGTACCCATCCTCTGATGGCTACTTCCAGCAGGATAATGCACCATGTCGCAAAGCTCGAATCATTTCAAATTGGTTTCTTGAACATGACAATGAGTTCACTGTACTAAAATGGCCCCCACAGTCACCAGATCTCAACCCAATAGAGCATCTTTGGGATGTGGTGGAACGGGAGCTTCGTGCCCTGGATGTGCATCCCACAAATCTCCATCAACTGCAAGATGCTATCCTATCAATATGGGCCAACATTTCTAAAGCATGCTTTCAGCACCTTGTTGAATCAATGCCACGTAGAATTAAGGCAGTTCTGAAGGCGAAAGGGGGTCAAACACAGTATTAGTATGGTGTTCCTAATAATCCTTTAGGTGAGTGTATATGTGTGTATGTATGTGTATGTGTGTGTATATGTATATATAGGCCTATATATATAAAAACACACACACACACACACACATACATACATACATACATACATACATACATACATACACATATATATATATATATATATATATATATATATATATATATACATACACACGTATATGTATGTGTGTATGTGTATATTTTTTTATATATATGCGTATATGTATGTATGTGTGTGTATATGTATATATAGGCCTATATATATATATATATATATATATATATATTATATACATACACACACACATACATTATATATATATATATATATATATATATATATATATAAATTAGTATATACATTTAATAATAAATTAGTATAATTAAAGTCTTCATAGTCACAAAATACGAAAGTCTGTCAGACGTGTTGCATTTTTGCCACACTCCCTTACTTGTTCAATAATTTAGGCTTCACACATTTAACCCTCATATGACCTTAGTTTCCTGTTTACACTCAGTGCATTTGGGGTCTATATGACCCCTAAGATGCACAGAGCTTTTGTACAAGAAATATAAATTTTAATAATACAAATTATATATCATTTTTTTCGTTTACTTCTCATCTATATTTTTATGCTGTGTTTTGGGGGATATGAAGTACTTTTTTACCTATTTACTGCAAAATTCCTCAACTACACCATTAGCATACATATTAAATTTTTATGAAAAAAAAACACATTTATGATGATCAAATTTAAATATGAGTTGTTTCTGGATATTGATCTAGGTGTTAGATGCAGAATTCTGCCATCTGGTGGTTAGATGTTTTTTTGTAGATAATATAGTTTTAGCCACAAAGTGTAATTACCATATACTTCCAGCAGAGGCCCCATAGAGATCCATTAATTTTTCTGGATGTGACTTATTGCTCTTATAACAGCTTTTTTTATGAATTATATATTTAAACATTTTAAAATACATTAAATCAGTATTTTGTCAAAGTTTAGAAAAAAATGTTTGTTGTTTGAGGTCTTTTGAAGTGTCTTGTTATTGCAATAATGCTATATAAATTTGCAATAATGTCACGTAAGTTGCCACTAAAAGAAACTACTTGATTGCAATTGCATATTATTTCAATAATCGAAATATATAAAATGATTAACTTTAGAATAAGAAATTAATAAAGTAAAAAAAAATAGCCATGCAAGACAAATGAAAACATCTTTTTTTTTCAACCCAGTGATCTCAAAGAACTAATGAACAGGTGAATGAATGAACCATTTATTCTTTATTTTTTTAAATCAAACAAAACAGAAAACTCAAAGTCTTTTTGTGTGTGTGTTTTCAGAAAACAAAACCTATAAAAAATGGTCCGAAGAGGACATGAAGGCGGCCCTGGAGGAGCTGGAGGCAGGGGGGAGCCTGAGAACAGTGGGGGCCCGCTACAGCATCCCCCACAACACTCTTCAGGACCATCGACGAGGTCGCTACGCCTACCAGCCCCACCCCAGCCGTGCCCTCCTCCCAGAGGAAGAGGCATCTTTAGTTACCTATATAATTTGGATGGGCAGGCACGGCTTCCCCGTGACAAGGGCCGTGGCGACGTTGATGGCCACTGGTATCGTCAAGGCCTCGGGATGCCAGACAATGGTGAACTTTGAACATGGGCTGAGCCGAATGTGGTGGTGCCGTTTCCGGGAGCGCCACCCAGAGCTGTCGGCCAGGACCCCTGACTCCCTTGACCGGCAGAGGGTCTTCGGTGTGACGGTGCCTCGGGTGGAGGCACTCTTCAACATACTGGAGCCCATGTTTGCCGAGAAGAGGATAGCAGAAAAGGTAGGCATGAGAGCTGGCATGATCGTCCCCACCTGGTGTTCAATTCTGACAAAACAGGCTTTGGGGATAAACAAAAAAGCAGGAAGGAGAAGGTATATGCACAGAGGGGACAAAAACACGTGTATCGACAAACTGTCGTAACAAGGGAGCACATCAGTGTGCTAGCGCGGCAGGTGTGAGCATCCCCCCCATGATAATATATGCCCAATGCCTGCCCAGTAATAGCTATGGCCCCCCCAACACCCTGTACGCCATCAGCGAGAAGGGCTACATGGATGGGCCCCTGTTCGTGAGGTGGATCGAACATTTCCTGAAGCATGATCCGGCAGAGCGTCCACTCCTGCTAAATTGTGACCAACACGAGACCCATATGTCCAAGGACATGGTGGACATCTGTTGGGGCAATGGTGTGGAGGTGGTGTGCCTGCCAAGCCACACCACCCATGCCCTTCAGCCCCTCGATGTGTCCCTCTTCGGGCCACTGAAAGAGGCCTTCACCAAGCTGGCTACAAATATGGGCCTGGTCAGGGAGGACCTTGTCCTGGGGAAAAAGCATTTTTCATCCATCCTAAAATTTGCTTACCCAAAGGCGGCCACCGTGGAGAACATAATGAAGGGGTTCTGGCTGACAGGCTTGTTCCCCCTGAACAGGCACGCACTGGAGGACAGTGATCAGGTACAAACAAAACAACAAAACAATAGACACTGCATAGATACAATGGAAACAATGCAAACAATAATTTACTAATATCTTTATCTCCTCTAACTTACATTTCAGATGATGATCATTCCTCCAGTGGCAGTCCACCCAGCCCCTCCTGGCACCACCATCGCCACGGCCCAGATCCACCCAGCCCAGGTCCAGCCAGCCCCTCCCGGCACCACAATCGCCACAGCCCAGATCCACCCAGCCCCTCCTGGCACCACCATCGCCACAGCCCAGATCCACCCAGCCCCTCCTGGCACCACCATCGCCACAGCCCAGATCCACCCAGCCCCTCCTAGCACCACCATCACCCCAGCCCAGATCCACCCAGCCCCTCCTGGCACCACCATCGCCACGGCCCAGATCCACCCAGCCCCTCCTGGCACCACCATCGCCACAGCCCCTCCTAGCACCACCATCACCCCAGCCCAGATCCATCCAGCCCCTCCTGGCACCACCATCGCCCCATCCCAGATCCACCCAGCCCAGATCCACCCAGCCCCTCCTGGCACCACCATCGCCACGGCTCCTCCCGACATCATCTCAGTACCAGTTGTTGCTGGCTGTGTAGAGTGCCCCATCGGCCGCCAAATCCTTTGGTCGCGGCTGGAATTATCCCAGCGGGGCTCGCCCACATCCTGGTCCCGCCACGTTTTGACCAGTCGGCCCGGAGGAGGCGGCGGCAGCAGGTTCCTGCCGGAGCACGCTGCATAACCAGTGACGAGTTTGCAGCTCACCAAGCTGAGGAGGGAGAGAGAGAGGGGGAAGGAGCAGAGAGAGAGAGAGAAGCAGAGGGAGAGGGAACAAGAGAGAGAAAGACTACGGAGAGAGAGGGAGTAGGAGCGGCTCCAGAATGACATTTGCGCCGCTTGCAAGCAGCCAAGCCCCCCAGGATATGCAACAGAGATAGTGGAGTGGGTACAGTGTGAAAATTGCACCCTCTGGTACCACACTGAGTGTGTCGCTCATGTGGTACCAGAGGAGGCATGGCTGTGCAGGGAGTGTGCCATGAGCCACGATATGTAAATAGGTTTATAAATAGTTTTGTATATAATTTTGTATATATATATCAATTACATGTTCTATTTTATATATGTACTGCATTCTTTGTTTATTTGTTTTAATAAATATGTTCATGTTCCTAAAACATTTATCAAAATCAAAAGTGCATCAGTGTTTTCTTGTACCCCACACGGTTTCCTAAAACCTAAAGCCATGTTTGATACAGTGACCGTCACTGACGGGTTTACCTCATTGATTTAAAAAAAAAAAGTATACTGAAACTAAATAATGATCTAAATGAAGGACTTTTGGTGGAGGATACAAGCTTTCATAATACACACAGCCTATTAAATAATAAACAGCAGAAGCTAAGTTTGTCAAATAAAACATTAAATACACTAAACTTCACGTGTTTTCAACGGTGTGTAGGTAGTTTATACTGAAACTAAATACACATCCAAATCGGTTATTTCAGCCTGACAACAGATAATATACACAGCATATGAAGTAACAAACAGCAAAAGTTAAGGTAATTAACATAAATTTATATAAAAACGATACCTTCACGTTGTCGAAATCATGATGCCCCGTTGTACGGTTTCATGTTACGCTCCCAACAATGACCGTACGAAATCTTGTGACACGTAACATAGTTCCCCACCCAGCGCCACCTCAAGGATATCGCCATTTACGAGCATTTCATAGGCCAAAAATAAACCAATAGAAAGCTAAGAAACGAAGATAACACCCTCCTCCAGTAAATGACACATCAAAAGTTCATTGGTCTAATCTGTTAAGGGTCGCTCTGACGTTTTTATGTGCCCGGAAGCGAGTTTTCATGTACGGAAGCTGATGCGGAACTGCTATCCACTTATCTTGGTGTCTGGTAACCCGCGTTTCTCATTGGTGCCTTCAATACCTGCAAACTTGGTCAGTACCACTGCGCCACCATTACACACACTACTACACACGCACACTCCCACTCGCATAGCTTTCATATTCGCACATTCTGTGCTTAGTGTTTTGTTTATAATTGTTGTTGCCCGTTAAAATTATTGTTGCTGTTGATTTAATGTTGGTGATTTACCACGAACTTAATGAGATATTTATCCAATGTTTTCTTTTTTCTCTCTTTCCTTTTTTTATGGACATTTTTGTGAATGAATGTGGACACGAATCTGCAAACGTGGATTAGCGTGACGCGGTCGGTTTCCGGCACGGATCTCGAAGACCAGAGACCGCTAGTGTGAACCTTTTTTTTTTTTTTTTTGTCCATTTTGCTTTTCTGTGTGATTATGATTTTGAATATATGTGGAAGAATAAATATCCCTTGTGAACTGACCTTTTTCTGGTATTATTATAATTTGTTGTGTAACAGGTGGTTACCTTTTCTGCTATCCTGGGTTAAGTTAATTTTTGACAGGTTTAATCCTGTCTGGCGCCCGAAGGTTTTCTTTAAAATAAATTATTTAAGTTAGGGCGGCCACTGCGCGTGAAAAGTGCCATTAAATTAATATTCATCAGAGCCAAGTTAACTTTAGTAGACAGGTTTCTCAAGACAAAATACATCTAAACTTATGGATTCCATGTTTAGAAGCCCAGGCGATTCGAGGTTTCAGAAGACAATGAAAGAGAAAATGTGTATCTGAAGAGATTTGGAAAAGAATCAGCCAGTGATGTAATAACATTGGTGGCCCCTCCACTCTTAATTTGGCATTAAGAGACGCACACATTTCTTGGGTTCACAACTTTCTCTCACCAAAGCATAAGCTGATCTATGATGGCAGTACCCAGTGTAACAGCGCCTGTTTAATGGTGGAGAGACTACTTGAGCAGCGCTGGCCCATTACTGCCACACTTTCTGATTCTGAGGGGACTCCAAGGGGTAAATATTACTAACATGAAGAGATGACCCAGGGCCTGTGCCACTGAGTTCCTTAGTAGTCAAGAGTATACAACACCATCATGCCTTCCTCAACTGTCCCTTAGCTTTGAAACAATACCTGGAAAAGCTTCTTTAGCCAAAACATCTAAAGAGTTAACAGAGAGGTGGGGGGATATCAGCACTTTCTTCAAGGACAAAGACAACACAGTTCTTCTGTCATCAGCCCTAGTGTGAAGGTTATTCTCCCTGAGGCCTGGAAGCGTTCCCTTTCAAAGGAACAACACAACTGTATGGGTTGCTGCTCCTCCAACACCAGGGTGGAAAGGCAGTGCTGACAGATAACCTGCAGATGTGGTGTTACCGTCTCCAGCCACATCTACAGTATCATCAGCCTCCAGATCTGTTCTTCACCTGGCCACTATGTTTGTGGATGCCCTACTGGATGTGGTCCTACAAGCTGATCTGCAGCTCTGGTCAGCAACTGACATCTTGTGGCCTCGACAAGACAGTCGGCAGCAGAATACCTGGAGTATCAGCACTGCCATAAGAAGCTGGTCCTACGACTTCCGGGACCAGCTGGATCTGGCTCACCGAAGGATGTTCCCAGCTATCCTCAAGAACCAAAATGTTACACCATTAACTAGGAATGAACGATTAATTGCATTCGCAATAATGTTGTGATATAATTGATATAATCTCTGGTCATGTGACACGCGAGAGTAACGCAGTTTGCAGAGGAAACATCAACTTTGCACGCTTCGCATATAGGCCTGGCCTTCAGGAAAGAGCAGTTTATGTTTAATCGATGTAATATTGTGTTGGTCATATAATACAATAGGGGTGGGAGAAAATATTCTCTTGCAAACGATTCCAGATTCTGAGCTTAGTTTTTAACCGCAGACTCACAATGACGTGTGTTTTAGAAACTCCCGTATTCTGCTTGCTTCCAATTCCTCACACACAACACTTGAACCTTCCGTAAAATAATCGTTCATAAAGTTCGGGAAGGTTGAAGAGAATTACAAGGACATTCACCGGCTTAAAAAGAAACGCACGCTTTGCTTGATGTTACCCTTGCACTGTGTGGTCTTGCCGGTATTTTCCTTACAAAATGCTCTACGAAAGCATCATTTATGTCTTTTGGAATGCAGTTGGCTTATATATTAAAAATAGGAAACTCACTGACAGAAGTCTGCTTTCAATTTTAAATACTCCCGTGCGAGTTGTGAAGAGCGCTTGAGCATGCGGCTGTGTGTGACTCAAATGTAAGTGGTTAAATGTACTTGCATCTCAAAATGGTTTTATGACGCGAAATGAATGTAAACACGGTCAGTTATCTCTTACGGGATTAAAAAGACAGGACAAACCACATCCTATGTTTCTCAAGAGATCTGTGCATTAGTGTGAATGCAGCTTATCGAATCTTATCATCAGTAATAATAAAACAACAGTAGAGCTGAGAAAGAGAAAAATAACTCACAGCTCTAGAAAGGAAAACATTCTGACAGCCTACTCTTAAATACTGAAAGCACTCTGTTTATTGCTTGTAATGTGTTTTTTGTTCCTCTTTATTATTTACTAGCTTTTATGTTTTGAAGCAATTATGGTTTAAATATTGGTAAAATTATATTTTAAATGTTTAAAACATGCAATTGTTAAATTTTTTTGTATGTGTAATTATTTTAAAAAGTACTTATAATTACATATGTATCTAAATAAATAAAGATTTTAAGTTATATTAATAAGATCAATAAGAAAAAAAAAGTAGATTGGATAGTGACTCTCAGAATCGGATAGGATCATGAGGTGCCTAAAGATTCCCACCCCTACTACACAATGATTTACTGCTTGTCTTTGTTGAATAATACAGAAGATAAAGAGCTTAAAAAATAATCGCATATTGTATCGCAATTGCAATATTGGTTAAAAAAACACACACACACACACAAAAAACACAATTGGATTATTTCAAAATTGATCCAAAATTGTCCAGTCCTAAGGTTAACTAGGCTGTAAAGGTAATGTTATAACTTAAATTACTTTAACGTAACATTTTTGATGCTGTTAAAATAAAGAACACATCATTTGAATCAATTAATCAAAACAAACATTATCTTGCATTTGTAGTTCTTTCACAAGACATTGCGTCTGACACTCAAGGTTCTCTTCAGAATGTGTAAACAGCTCACACACATTGATCTTTGCTTGACCTCTGAAAGATGTCAGACTCAAAGCAATAACATTCCTTCCCCTTGACACTGTGAGTGACCTTAGCATAGTGACTTATAATGCTGCTTGCATCAAAGATCTGTGTTTGTACAGTGTTTGTCTGTGTTTTTTTTTTTTTAAACAACACTTTAAATTAACTTCAAACATTACCTTGGTTTGTGTTTTAATAGGTTTTCTTGTGATATTCATGTATCAAAGCTGATAAGATGCCCACAGTACTTGGAATGATTCTAGCATATAGGCAGCTCGCATAAACTCCCGGTACTCTCATCTGTCCTTTTTGAAACAAATATCAACATCTAAACCTCTGTTAATTCTCACTAAGATCTTCTGTAGATGTCTGACAGAAACAGTCAAAGTATCTGTATTTTATGTCTGTGATTAAGGGCAGCTCAAGTGTCTGAGCCAGAAGGTCTTTCCTTCAGATCTGGTTTCTCTCATGATCCAAAGATGTGTGATTTACAGATGTTTCCTTTATGTTCATGATTTTTGGACAAACACAAACTGTCTATGAGTTGCTTTGCAATTACAAATGGAAATTACATTGAAATAAACATGAGTTTTAATTCAATGCATTATGAGAGTGTTTATTTTGTCCAGAAACTGTATAAATTGTCTAAATGAGACCTTAAATGATGTTGAAAATATGTCCGCAATGGCCACATTTGAACTAGTTTTTAACCTTGTACGGAGGATCCATGAACGTCTCTATCTGACGTACAGAACACGTAAAAAAAAAGACATCATAAAAACTTTCATTCTGGCTCATCATTGGACGTCTTTTCAACGTACGACTTTTGTGACAAAGACGTTGAAAAGACGTCTTTTAGACATAATTTTGCTTAGTGGACAGTACATACGATCCAATAATATACCAGTATTGTACGATCTGTAATTGTTACTTCTGTAATCCAAAAGGATGGGAAAATTTATAACATATTATAAATAGATACACAAATTATTTGGTACACAAGATGGAAGATTGTCACACAATCTCACAAACATTTAACTTTAATATAAAGGAACATTTTTTGTTGTCCTCCATCTATCCATGCAGTCCCATCTCTCCATGTATCCTAACTATCCACCCTTCTGTCCTGTCTCCTCTTTTCACATGAAAGAATGTTTCCTGTACTCATTCGCCATGATAAACTCCTGGCAAATGTTTTCCTGGCTGACTTTATCCAGTATTTCTTTGTGAATGTGACAGACTGCTATATTGTTAATGTGAATCTGCAGCATTGTGCTTCTCAGCCAGGTCTTCAAGCTCCTCAGAGCACTGAAGCTCCTCTCTGCTTCAGCATAAGAACAACAACCTTAAGAAGTCGTGCAAGTGCTTCTACTTGGTTGAAAAGTACACAGACTTCAGGGAACTGATTCCTCAGAATAGTTGCAGCCTCTGAAGTGGTTGTGTTGGAGCTTAAATCAAAAGGAGCATCCAGCACAATGTACAGGGCATACAGGCTGATCTCATGAAATGGCGTATGTATGACACGCCAATTCGATTTCCATTTTTGGCGTGCTATCAACACGCATAATCGCTTTTCAGCGTGTTTATCAACACCGTTGACTTAACGTTACATTATAAATATGACCTACCCCAACTCCGTCCCTAAACCTACCCGTCACTGGGGTTAATACCATGTATAGATTATAAATGTAAGATCCCTTAACTGTACTCCCACACCTAAACATACCCATTTTATGGACAATATTAAAATGTATAATCACAATAATTAACCTTACAACACAACATCGATTCACAAAATACACCAATTTTATTAGCTTGATGTAATCCAAACCTTCAGAATCCATTATTTGCAAGAAAAAGATCCAAACTCAGCCCTTTATCCAGTAATCGTCATCTTGACCGTAAACGTCAAACCCCGCGCTTGTTATGAATTCAAATTCAAAAATTGCGCCCTCAAGAAGCGTTACGACAGGTTACTATGGTTACGGCAGTAATATCAAACGCTCATTGGCTCTCGCCTCGCCTGCTTCGTCACAGATTGCGTTATGCACACATTCACATTTGAAATGAAGCGCGCACTGCCGCGCAGGCGGCAGCCCTCAGAGTGAACCGGACCGAAGACGGATTAACATTTTCATGGATTTGAATTAATAAGTTAAATTCTGCTCTGTTACCTCATACAAAACCACTGCCAGAGAGGACACATCGTCACGTGAACAACTTTTGGTACCGATTTTGACATTTTCTCATTAAATAAATTATTGTGATTATATTTGTCTGTCTGTTGTTTTTCTTTATAATTGTAGCCTACGTAGTTTTAAGAAATGGTTATGATTAGATGGTAGGATTAGCAAACGTCCGGGGATAATGGTACGTGTAAGATTCACGTCTGAGGGTGTTAAACTGTGACATCTACACGTTTTCCAAAGGGGACCAACATGATTAATTTCACGTACATTTTGCTCCGTTTCGCTAGGACATTTAACGGCGTAGACATACACGCGGAAGATGACGGTTCGTTTCGGCGTGAACATACACGCGGATAGCTCAAAATGCGTATAAATAACACGCCACTTTTGACTTGAAAGTGGCGTGTATGTTTACGCAAAGTCATGATGTCATGTTGGGGCATACTGTTATGAAGGTGGAGGTAGAGAACCAAATCTTAGACAGTATGCACTACACAAAAGGTTTATTGGAACAAAAACAGAAAACCTTTTGTGTAGTGCATACTGTCTGCGATTGGGTTCTCTACCTCCACCTTCATAACAGAATGAACCAGCCAACATCGAACCCAGCAGACAGAAGGTCCTCGCCTGTCGAGTCCCAAGCGGACCTTTTAATAGAGTGGTGGCACAAGACGGGCTCTGACATTAGAATTGGCAAGCTGCCGATTCCTCCTCAGGGAGAGAGGTCCATTAAGGAGTATGCTCGGGTCGCTCATGAGAAGAGACTCTTCCTTCCTGACATCCTTCTCAACCGCTACTTCATAGCGGGTCTCAACGCTCCTCCGCCTCTAGCTGAATGGGAGAGGTTGGTAGACCGCCCGTTTGCTGACATGGTGGACTGCCTGTCGCGAAGGGAGTTGCGGGGCTCCATCTTCTCTCCACCTGCCTCGCTGCCAGTGGTCCCGGAGGGCCGTGTCCTGGCCGTTGTCACTCAAGGGGATCAGGTTCTCTCCGTTTCTTCTCCCGAGGCTTCATCCACACCCACCGATCTCCGTGGCAAACGAGGGAGACGGATCTCTTGGGATTCTACGTCGGAGTCATCCTCGATCGAGTCAGCGCTGCCTGATACTGCCCTTCCAACTCAAGTCACAGATCCCGCTGAGCTTCTCCAACCGGTCACTAGTTCGGCTATGACTTCCACACCGCGACCTAGGAGAAAGAAGAGGAGAAAGGGAGCCTCTTGTCCTTCATCTCAGCCTGTCCCAGAGCACGCTCCCACTGCAGGTGCTGTCCCAGAGCCCGCTACTGCAAGTGCTGTCCCAAGCGCTGTTCCAGAGCCCGCTACTGCAAGCGCTGTTCCAGAGCCCGCTACTGCAAGTGCTGTCCCAAGCGCTGTTCCAGAGCCCGCTACTGCAAGCGCTGTTCCAGAGCCCGCTACTGCAGGCGCTGTTCCAGAGCCCGCTACTGCAAGCGCTGTTCCAGAGCCCGCTACTGCAAGTGCTGTCCCAAGCGCTGTTCCAGAGCCCGCTACTGCAAGCGCTGTTCCAGAGCCCGCTACTGCAGGCGCTGTTCCAGAGCCCGCTACTGCAAGCGCTGTTCCAGAGCCCGCTACTGCAAGCGCTGTTCCAGAGCCCGCTACTGCAAGCGCAGTTCCAGAGCCCGCTACTGCAAGCGCTGTTCCAGAGCCCGCTACTGCAAGCGCAGTTCCAGAGCCCGCTACTGCAAGCGCAGTTCCAGAGCCCGCTACTGCAAGCGCTGTTCCAGAGCCCGCTACTGCAAGCGCAGTTCCAGAGCCCGCTACTGCAAGCGCTGTTCCAGAGCCCGCTACTGCAAGCGCAGTTCCAGAGCCCGCTACTGCAAGCGCTGTTCCAGAGCCCGCTACTGCAAGCGCTGTTCCAGAGCCCGCTACTGCAAGCGCTGTTCCAGAGCCCGCTACTGCAAGCGCAGTTCCAGAGCCCGCTACTGCAAGCGCTGTTCCAGAGCCCGCTACTGCAAGCGCTGTTCCCGAGTCGGCAGTCGTGAGTGCTGCAGAGAGAGCAGCGGCCGATTCAGCTGCTGAGGCTGTTTTGCGCTCAGTTTCAGCGAGTCAAGAGTGGCCGGTTCATTCTGTTATGATGGTGCAAGGAGATGAACCCAAAAGCAGACAGTATGCAAGTGAACTACATTTATTACAGAAAAACAGGGAAAACAAAACCCACGAGGGGGCAAAACAAGACAGGAGCGACTATAATAGACTAACAAGACTAGACTAAGACTCAGACATAAAACTGAACAATAAACTAACAGCTAAGACCAGATCAAACTCTTCATTGTTACTTGTTACTTGTTACTCAATGTGAAACCTACCGTGAGTAACCTGTTGAAAGTCTTGTGAAGAGTTTGATCTGGTCTTAGCTGTTAGTTTATTGTTCAGTTTTATGTCTGAGTCTTAGTCTAGTCTTGTTAGTCTATTATAGTCGCTCCTGTCTTGTTTTGCCCCCTCGTGGGTTTTGTTTTCCCTGTTTTTCTGTAATAAATGTAGTTCACTTGCATACTGTCTGCTTTTGGGTTCATCTCCTTGCACCATCATAACACATACTGCAAATACAATAGAGACATTTGATAAAACATTTTATGCCCAGAGAAATCGACAGAAATGAAAGAAAATTACTTTTCTCACCATCAACATGAAGATGCCGCAGTCATTTCCACAAGTCTTGGGAGGCCCTGTAACAATACAGAACACATAATAGTTTAGTTGTGATCGTCTGATCAGTCACATGACAGACAGACCCAGTGACATTTAAAGACATTCACGCATTAAAACAGATAAGAGGAATAAAAAGACAACATAAACACCAAAAATATATATATATTGAGAAGGTAAAACATCTGTCCTGTGTGACAGTGTCACATGCTTTATAACTTGAATACAGTGTGTATTAACATTTACAAATAGCATGTATAGATACTGAAAGCTGATTTTAATAAAGGTTTACATGTTGCAGCATATGTATTGTATTTTTGTTGTTTCCATGCACTAGGCACACATATGTATATAGGGCATGAGTTTTGTTTCTGTTTTGGAAAATGGAGGGGAATTTGTCCTGAAGTTATTCTTGTGGGATGAGTTTTCAATTTGAGGGGGGAGTTGGGTGAGAAGGGAGATACATATTTATATAAAGAAATTACAATTATCTCATTGAAATGTTTGGTCACTGAATGCATTTGATTTTTAGGTGATTTTTTGTGACAACAGTGAGTAATAAAACAAGAATGAATAAATTACAAGCTGTAGCATAAATACTATAGAATTAAGTTACAAATGAATGCTGTATATTTTTCGGGTACGTCTAACAGTAGTATTCATGTAAGCAGTATCGGCGGTGCTTATTCACAGAGTACGCCATCCCAGAGGGGGAACCACGTCTTTTGCTCCAAAAAAAAAAACGTTCAATGTGTATTAATATTAACATAAATACAACGATTTAAGAAAAGGCAGCCAGAATCTATCACAATCAACTCTGAATGCAAATTCCCATTATTAGCAAATGTTTCCATGTAAAAAGGAGTTTCGGTTTCGGTCTAACAGTAAACCTCTGGTCTGTAGCACATTGTTTGCCAAAAAATAAAAGGAGTTATATATTAAATATCAGCAATAAGATGAAAATATTGAGATTTCTTTGGAGCCATGTCTTCAAGCTTTACCCGTTAGATACTGAGGGTGACAGGAATGAAAAATAAAGTAATTTATTGTGCCATAACTTTTATGTTGAGAGGAAATTACTCAAAGCGAGACCGAGCTTCAAATAGAAGAAGCTTCACATTTACCCCCAAAAAAGATACAGGTAATGAAAATATTTAAGTTCAGTCTTGTTCACATAGTGAGAAATAATATTAAAACATCCAATTGTCCGCTGTTGCTCATATTAGACATTTTAAAACTACATATGAAGCAAACTACATATGCAAACTTAGAAAAGAGTCAGCAGCTACCAGAGAACTGATGTTAAAGACGTTAAAAATTACCCTCCTTTGGGTTTTTTTTCTCTTCATTTTAACTACAATGGGGAAAAGGACGAAAATCCAATCATTATTTACAAGCTGTTTCAAACCCATTTGACTTTCTTTGGATACAATGAAAGGAAACATATTTAAAATAAAAAGAAATAGTGATTCTGACGGACTGTCAACAAAAATAATCAATATACGTCACATTCACCATTCTGTCTTCGTCTTCACTACAGTTCCCAGAATCCTCTTTGTTTCCACACCTGAACTCACTCCCTTCATTACCCACCTGTTCATCATCATTTGCATCACCTGTCTTGTGTTCATCTGTGTATTTAAGTTCTCTCTGTTCATCATTCAGTTGTCGATCAGTGTTTGTGTTAGCACTCTTTTGTCTGTGCACGCACACTGTTTTGTGTATTCTTCAGTTTAAATAAATATTGAGTATTTTGGATCTTTTGCCTGGAACTTCATCTTCAACCTTGAGACGTTACAGATTGACCGACCACAAGAAGCATGGAAGTTGCCCATTTCACCCTAACCCCAGCTGATCGTCTGATTCATTGTTTTCAAAATGGCTGCTCAATCGAGGAATATGTTGCCGGCTTCCTGGAGCTTTCTGTTGGGGTAAGCTGGACAGATGATGTCCTAAAAACAGTATTTTGTGGCGGACTGGATAACCATCTGTACCAGCAAGCTCCAGCGGCGGCAATCCCAGGCTCATTTGCCCAGTACCTGGATCATGTGCTGTGGTTGAGTAGCTCAAACTTCACCGTAGGTGAGGTTGAGGACATCGCCACTCAACCACCATCTCCAGCCATCTTCACCACGCCACCCATCATCCTCCGGAATTCAGTCACCAGCACTAGCGAGCCTGCACTTCACGCCAGTCCAGCCGAGCCCGCACTTCACGCCAGATCTGCCGAAGCCAAAGCAGTATGTGTCATGCCCGCCGCCCCTGAGACAGCAAGCGTCATGCCCGTCCAGCACAGAGCCCTCTTCGCCGCTGGTCCCGTCCAGCTCAGAGCCTTCCTCGCCGCTGGTCCCGTCCAGCTCAGAGCCCCCTTTGCCGCTGGTCCTGCCGCCCAGCACCGAGCCCTCACCGCTGGTCCTGCCGCCCAGCACCGAGCCCTCACCGCTGGTCCTGCCGCCCAGCACCGAGCCCTCTTCGCTGCCCAGCACCGAGCCCTCTTCACGGTCCCTATCAGCCCAATCAGAGAATTCTTCTTCTCCTGTACCTGGGACTTTCCCCAAGTATTTTTTGTTCGTCACCATTCTGTCTTTGTCTTCACTACAGTTCCCAGAATCCTCTTTGATTCCACACCTGAACTCACTCCCTTCATTACCCACCTGTTCATCATCATTTGCATCACCTGTCTTGTGTTCATCTGTCTGTGTATTTAAGTTCTCTGTTCATCATTCAGTTGTCGGTCAATGTTTGTGTTAGCACTCTTTTGTCTGTGCACGCACACTGTTTCGTATATTCTTCAGTTTAAATAAATATTGAGTATTTTGGATCTTTTGCCTGGAACTTCATCTTCAACCGTGAGACGTTACAATACAGAATAAGTCAAACTGATTTTTACTGTGATTTTATGATACTTTGTTCTTTTTGAGCATGACAGAAGACAGAAAATCATGAGCTGAGTTAAAAAATAACGAGTGAATTTTCTTTCTTTTTTTGGTCAGGTTATTCCTTTAAATCTAAATTCTGGACTTCTAACATCTCATCCATCAAGTGATTGAATCCTTTATAATTAGTAAAAGACTAATTTTGTCCAGATGTTGTCTTTGCACAGTCACGTCTGCTTCATATCACCTACTAAAAAAAAATTGAGTGTGAATGAAAACTAAAATTCTTTAACATGTTGCAACTGTTCTCTGGTAGCTGCTAACTCTTTTTGAAAATTGCATAAGCATATGTAGTTTTCAGTTGCATAAGCATGTAGTTTGCTTCATATGTAAAATGTCTAATATAAGCAACAGCAGACAATTGGATATTTTAATATTTCTCATTATGTGAACAAGACTGAAATATAATATTTTCATTACCTGTATCTTTTTTGGGCATAAATGTGAAGCTTCTATTCGAAGGTCGGTCTCGCTTTGAGTAATTTCCTCTCGATATAAAAGTTATGGCACAATAAATGTATTTTTCATTACTGTCAGTATCTAACGGGTAAAGCTTGATGACATGGCTCCAAAGAAATCTCAATATTTTCATCTTATTGACGATATTCAATATATAGCTCCTTTTAATATATAATATATAAATTCAATATATAACTCCTAACCGAAACCGAAACTCCTTTCACATGGAAACATTTGCTAACAATGGGAATTTGCATTCAGAGTTGATTTTCATCGATTCTGGCTGCCTTTTGAGAGCAGGATGCCATTTGCCTGGAAGACACACCCTCCTCTGTAAGCAAGATATCTCCAAACTCTTAAAAACTTTATTAGCTTTTGGTTTACTTCTGTGGGGATGAGACATTTGTACCAGTCACACTGAGACATATCAAATGATACCAAACATGTATAGTTTTGTATGATAATTGTTCACATTAAACCATATAGATTTTTGGGTGAATTTCAGGTGATCTCAGCATGAGAGAAAGATGAGATGGGGAAGGGAGAGAATTATAAATTGGGAGGTTATCAACTCAAGTGTGATCGTGTCTCGAATGGGGATGTTAATATAGCAAGGTAGTTCAGATGTTCATTTCCTTTGTTTTCTCAGGGTTGTCCTCTCTTCCAGTTTTTCCAGTCTTACACTCCTATACATTGTTCTCTCCGAGCCCTACCCTTCCTGTATTTTCCACTTTACATTTTCCTATCTCTTTATTTATTAGTGCTTTCTCCATTTGCAATGCATCAGCACACCTCACCAATAAGTCATGATTCCCTCACATCTCCACAGTTATGGGAAAAGCCCAGCAGCGCCTATATTATCTGAGGACACTCAAGAGATCTGATCTACCCCAGAAACTGCTGGTGAACTTCTATCACAGTGCCATCGAAAGAACAATAACATACTGTATGATGTCATAGTATAGTAACTGTAATCAGGCTGACAGAAAAATTATGCAAATAATTGTAAGTCCAGCACAGGATAGCTTTGGTCCCTAATTACGAGACCTGGACTCAATGTACACCTCACTTTGCTTGCGGTGAGCTCCAAACATCATAAAAGACCCATCTCACCCAAGCCATCACCTGCTTAACCTTCTGCCATCTGGGAGAAGATATAGAAATATCACTGTTCGGACTTCGAGGAAGAAAATGTTTTTATTTCCCAGGGTTGTGACAATACACAATACTGAACACCACTTCTGCTAACCATAATCCATCACACCTCAATGGTTAATAATCAAAGTCCACAGAGACTAACATTTTAATTTCATCATTGTATATTGCTACTATTTTTCATCCCATCCTTCTTCATTTCTCCCTTCATCATTATCCATGTTTTCCCACTTACCAATCTTAGATATGTTAGCGTAGCAGTCGTGCTTAACCACTTTTAGCTTCAGATAATTTCCAATTTTACAGAACTCCAAATCAGCTACATTAGTTTGTTTATATTCACCACCTCCAAAACACAAGACGTTTGTTCCTTTGATCGCTTGTTATTTAATGGAAATGTAAGCGCAAGTGTCTTAACTGTGAGTGTAAATGCAATTAAGAGAAATAACATTTAAATGATCCTTTGGCTACAACGTGTTAAACATATCTAATAATTTCTGTAAAACATTTTCATTTACATTTTCAAACTTATACAAATGTTAAAATGTGTGTTTAAATTATGTTACAACTAGTGTAATAAATAGCAAATGCAAATTATATTATTGAATTTGAATTATCATTTTGCTACAAACGTTGCACATTTGGTATGTTAAAATGTAAATTCATGTACTGAAATACATTGCCATTTTGCTTATTGCTTTGCCATTTTGCATATTACATTTCAAATTGAATATTGAATATTAAAACTTCCATACTTTTGGCCTTGTCTGCCCCAGAAGTTAAAACCCTGGTTGAGAAATAAAACTCTTTCTGACATTGAACATCTTCCTTTTTCCTGTTACGGCTGACTCTGAGAACACGCCTAAAGGTTGTCAAAGCTATTAACAAACAATGATGCCCCACCCTACAGTGACGTGATTCTAGATCATTTTCATAAAACCCCATGACCGAACATACTGTAGGGATAACAGCAGCTGCCAGAGGAGTGTGAGACTTTGAGGGCCCTATTTTAACGATCTGAAACGCAAGTGTCAAAGCGCAAAGTGCAAGTAACTTTGTTGGGGGCGGGTCTTGGCGCTGTTGCTATTTTCCCGGCGGGATAAATGACTCTTGCGCCAGGCGCAAATCTAAAATGGGTTGGTCTGAAGTAGCTTCATTATTCATAGGTGTGGTTTGGGCGTATCGTGAAATAAACCAATCAGAGCGACATCTCACATTCCCTTTAAGAGCAGGCGCGCTTTGTTCTAAAGCGGATTCCTATTATAACGGCGGATTTGCCAGACGCGCACCAGGAGCGGTTCACAGCCAAGGAGAGCAACGCTCTCGTCAGGGACGTTGGGGATGGAGAAACCCACCCAAATTAACTTCGGTTAAAAAGGCGTATGATAATTTGGGTAAATGTGTAAGCTAGATGTATGCTTTTATAATAAATTGTCTATCTATCTATCTATCTATCTATCTATCTATCTATCTATCTATCTATCTATCTATCTATCGTAATAATATATGATTTGCAAAAATGAAAACTGCTGCTTCTGTGTAGATGAGAGAATCAAAGTGTATGCGCGTTGTGCACACGCTACATTGATTATGGCCAAGCATGCGCCCTTAAAATAGCATATGAATAACATGCGCAACCCGCCACTGACTTTAAACTATTTTTTCCTGGTTAGTGGCGCAATTGTTTTCTAAACCTGCAAAATAGCATGAAGGAACGTTTGCGCCGGGACACGCCTCCTTTTTTGCGCTGAACCGCCCAGGGAGCGCAAGTTCATTCCCTAGTTTAGCGACGTGCTTTTGTGGAGGGAAAAGCGCGCTTTGCGCGGGTGCAAAATAGGAATGATACATGCGTCGGTGTACAAAGTCAATTGCGCTGGGTGCAAGATAGGGCCCTGAGTGTGAGAGTGAATAAGGTGAGTTTTACACTATTTTCATAGTTTCACTATAGCAATCTAATAATAGAAATGATTAAAAACAAATTCCCTTGTTGCTTGAAATTATTTTAATGTATATAATTATAATGAAATGAACATAAATGTTCAACTACATACACAACATACATGTATAGTTTACATACATAGTCTATAATTTTTTCACTTAAGAGTCTATCAATTATCTTTATTTATTTTATTTATAATTATCTTAATTATCTAAAATAGCAGATTTGGCCAGCCATATTAAAAGAGGATAATTTAGATAATAAAAGTCAACTCATTGAAATGTAAATTGTTTAGATGCCTCTGAGATATTGCTAATTTTTAGAAAGAATGTCATTCAAATTGAATTGACTGTTTTGCACATTTAGCATTCTGGAATCTTACCTCAGAAATGTTTGAGGAACAACATGTATGAGCATTTTTAACTGTGGCTATAGAGGCTCCAGCAAAGCCAAGACATTGGAATTCATGTTATTCTGGCAACACCTTTTAGATGACACTTATTTGTGTTTCTCCTACTGACACAGAGTTTATTGTTAGGTTTTTGGGTTGCCTTTTAATTACAAAGTGACCATCAAAAGCGGCTGCTGATCAGGGGTGCGTTTCCCGAAAGCATCGTTGGCCAACTATGGTCGCAAGTTCATCGCAATGTCCATTGAACTCTATTTTAGTAACGACGGAACTTGCGACCATAGTTGGCCAACGATGCTTTCGGGAAACGCACCCCAGTCTGGTATTTGAGGTTCTGTGAATATTTTTTGAAGATATTAAATAGCACTAGTAATAAGAAGTGAATTTATTAAAAAAAAAATGTTGTGCACTTGCTCCGCATAGGAATGGAATCATCAAAAGAACGAACACTTTGCTTTGTCACATGGAATATTTGTGGGGGGAAAAATCTAAGCCCACACATTGATGTTCTGTCAAAGCTAGGGGCAGATATAGTCTTTCTGCAAGAGACAAAAATTGGACCTGATGACATGCCATTAGAAAAGCTTGATGGCTGGCAACGCTTCTTCACAATCTATGATTCCCGTAGCAAAGGAGTGGCAATCTTAATAAAAGATGGTGTATCGTTTGAGTACATATGTCATGATGAGGATTACACTGGAGGGTATCTCGTACTCTTCTGTCGTCTCCATGGTCAGCTGTTTACGCTTGTCAATGTGTACCAACATCAAGATGACAAAGATGTCCTAAACATTCTGACAGATTACTTGAGAGAAACAGCTGAGGGCGTGCTTGTGGTTGGAGGGGATTTCAACACAGTTGTGGACCTTAGCTTTGATCGAAAATCCATAGCACAAAACCTAAACCATACATCACTAAGTAACATGTTTAAAAAATTCTCTGCCTCACTAAATCTTATCGATACTTGGGCATACCGTCACCCAACAGTCAAGAAATTCACCTATTATCAGAATCAAAGTTCATCTAGATTAGACATGTTTCTTATTCGTGAAGAGGATTTAGAACAAATAATCAATGTCAATATCTATGAACATGAAAGTAGTGTGGATACAAGTTCAACAAGTAGTAAGAAAGTGATTCCTTCAGATCATTTACCTTTATATATTCGTCTCAAAACTAAAGAACAATCTAGCAATGAAGTGCCAAATGTTGCTTCATGGTTATGCTTAATCACTAGATTCAAGGTAGAACCAGACAGAAGAGAAGGAAAGGTGAATGGGGCAGAAATACTCAGTGTGATCAAGTCTTTAACTGACTCTGGGCACCAACGGCCTGATGGTATAAAAGTACAAACATACAAGAACTATAGTTCTCCATTAACAGAGATTTTTAAAATAATTTTTAATAATTGGATGAAATGCCAACAGTTACCTGAAAAATTCAGTGCATCAGATGATGGGAAACATTTCAATGTGGATTATTTGATTTTCACAATGATTCTGGCCAAACGCCTCAGTGTACTACTGGACACTTCCTCAGAGCAAAGAAGCCAAGTAAACACCAGTGACTGTTGCTGTGTGACCTTTGCAAATAAACTACATCAAATAAAAAAAACACATCAAATTAAATGGTCCTTCTTAGCAGAAAGCCTCTCATACCTTTTAAAAAATTGCCCAAAAAAGTCTACAAATCTTCCTCCAGAAACTGTCATCCCCCTGAAAGTTTTAGTTGATAGGGATTTTGATTCAACATATACAAACAGTATTTTAAAGGTTATTCTCCCTAAAGCCAGCCAACATTCAGATGACTTCAGAGAGTTACAAGATGGCTGCCCACTCACACGGTCCATCCTCAGTTTGGTCCTGAAATATCTGGAAATTAAGATAAGAAAGAAAAAATACACAACTCATGTCTCCCATTCTAGACAAGTTGTAGTGATATATCAAGGCTATCGAAAATGTTGTGATGGCTTGGATAGTCTTTGTAAGAAATTCAAGGCAGATTCTGGGATTGA
The DNA here is from genome assembly GCF_963993115.1 of Abramis brama. Classification (NCBI taxonomy): domain Eukaryota; kingdom Metazoa; phylum Chordata; class Actinopteri; order Cypriniformes; family Leuciscidae; genus Abramis; species Abramis brama. The sequence goes on from NC_139966.1 coordinate 13,512,847, forward strand.
ACTGAAGATTGTTGAAATAAACAATTGAACATAAACAATTTAGTTTGGTATTCCAACATCATGCCGCGGAAACATGAACATGTTTTTTTTTTTTAAGTTAGTAAAGCTGTTTTTTTCTCCATACAACTAAAAACATCATTAGAGACAGAAAGGCGATCAAGAGATGACAAATCAAGTATAAGTGAATTCTAATGTATAGTGCTGGTTACATTTTGTGAATGTACAAATGTGTCATTCTTATTGTTTGTCCACTCTGTAATTTGGCTCTGCTTCTGATTTTTAATCAGTTTAACAAAATGAAAGCATACATTTTTATACAATGTTATATTTGACAATCTTTGCTGTGTTCTTATTTGTTATTACTGTCCAGGGACCACAACTATCTTTTTTTTTTTTTTTACATTACAGATTCTTACACCCTGAAAGTTTTATTTCAATGAAAAACTTGTTTAGGTTACTATTCTTAACTTCTTGTGATTCATTTGCATTCAGTGTGTCTTTCAGAATAATAAAGTATGTTACACAATCAATATTTACTAAAATTGTAAATTCAAGCATTAGGAATAGTGTTGGTGCCTTTCATATTGTTGTGACTCTGAAGGTTGTAATGCCTGTGTATTGTAATGACTTCCTGCATTCATGCAAAATCTCTACCAGACATGCAATTATGGTGAATTAAAATAAACTGGTCTGTCAGGTAAAATGTGACGTATGTTGGGGTGTCATTCTTTAGGGATAGCCTGACATTAAAAATACCCTATATCTCCACACTGTAATGAGTGTGTGCAGATAGGAATACGTAGACACAGAAGATGAAGATTCAAACGGGTAACTTTACTTATAATATTCAGGTAGCGATCCATACAAAGGACACACACACACACACACACACACACACACACACACACACACACACCACAGTGTTAATGAGACCGGACAAAGAGTGCAGGATAAGGCAACCTATGCAACGAAGGCCAGCCAGTGAGAGCTGTGCGTGTAAACCTCACTCCCCTAATCTCAAGAGGCGCTCTAGCGGCTGATGCTAGAGACTGCGGTCTTTAACCTCCTAATTCGAGCACGGGGTTGCACCTATATATACACAAACTCAAAAAAGATGATTAAACTAACACGGATGAACTAATAATGACGATAATCAAGCATACTGATGAGTGACGTAAACATGACATGTGAAAACAAACTCAGTCAAAACTAAACTAAACAGAATGGTGACAGACACATTGACCACAAAAGTCGGATAATCCCTGAGGAGTTTTCTGTTTTGCCATGAATATGAATAGTTATATATTTATTTATATTAATATTGAATATTGATGGAATTCAATGGATTGAAAATAGTCTGGTCATAGATCACTCGATTTATTCTTTCCATTTCAAACAGAAAAGACTGAATTTGTTTAAACTGAAGAATGAGGGATGATGCAAATTCATATACATATTTCTTCATATACATACATAAGAGAGATTTGTATATCTCTCTTAAAAACACACACACACACACAATACCATAAATGAATAACCGAGCAACCTTTCTTTTTAAGCCAAGGCAGACATTAATGGAATACAAGCAACTTATGGAAAAACATAATGCATTTTTTTTTATCAACACTTGAATGTGGGTAAGTTTCATAAAAAAAGCAACATTTTGAGCAAAAAGCTGAGAAAATCAGGTTCCCTTTCGAGGGAACTCAAAGGCTGCATCAGCTGATGCAATGGGACCCTGTGTCTGAGTGTAACAACCAGCCAATCATGGCGAATGCAGTGATGATGTCGTAGGGTGCTCCCCAGCATATAGAACGGGCACCTGAAAACATATCAGTTTCAATGTCTTCAGAAATTCGCTTGTCTGTGTGAAGATTTCGGTGTATGAAGCGGGGGTGTTCAAAGGAGCCGTTTTATTGGTTGGCAACTAGCCAATGAAAAGGGAATTCTATTGTACGCGATGATGTCACGAAACGTGCGTCCTCAGGGACGCTCTGAAACGCTAACATGTCTTAATGCATTAGACTGATATTAAAATAAATAAATGATATTATCAAACTCAGTAATAATGCATACTACAGAAAAGCAGATGAGCACAGATTCGTGACCACTTCCGATCTATGGACGAGCCGAACCTGCGAATCCTACATCAGTCTTACCAATCATTTTATTGATGGCTGGGAGCTGAAATCAGCTTGTCTGCAAACCATTTACTTTCCAAATGAACAAACCGGGGAGATCATCGCAGAACGCACTCTCTGTACTTGTTTTGCACTACTTCAGTTACATTTACATGTGTTTATCTAATAAAAAGCAGTAATTGATCACTTGGTCTAGGTTTTTTTTTAACTGCTTAAATTTGTACTAAACACTTTGTAACAATAGCTTTTCTATCTAAATTGTTTTTGTTGTTTTTTAATGGGTGCAAAAGAAAATCATGTTTTTTTAATTATTTAAAAGCAAATGCAAACATAATCGAGATGTATAGTGAAAATCGTAAAAATGTACGATATAGATATATAACTTTTTTTTATATATATATATCGCCCAGCCCTAGTCTGAATTGCCTTGGAAACCAGGGATCTGATCATGGGTTGTTTCTAAGAGGGGAAAAAAAAAAGGTAATGGAAACATGTTTGAATTAGACCGCGTGATTACCTGGAGAATCAGCCACAGGGGAAGCTGCGATCCGTGATTCTCTTCCTGGCGTATCATTTCTATCGGAATCATTCTCCATACAATTCAGGAAATGTGGATTACACCTGTGAGGTGATACATTCATATTACTTCTCAATAGGACAACACTGATAAAGTTATTATTTTATCAACTTTTCCTTCCTTTTGATCATTTCATCATGGCCCTCATCTTCAGAAGTTACCTCAGATGTATGGAGATCTGAGTTTTTGTGTGCAGTTTCTATAGGCTTTCTGATATGCACTCTCTACAATGTACAGTATTTCTCAATAATACCTTCAATGTTTTATTGCCAACAGAGAATATCCAATAAAGCAATTAACTCGCTGTTCTTTACATTTAGATCTTTCAATCTTGTAGAGAAGAGTTCCTAAAACCTGCTACAGCAGATTGAATCCACTCCTCTTTGTACGCTCTCTGTCTGAATCTGTCTGCCAAGATCTCTGCTTGATGTGAATAATCCTCATCTCTACTGCAGATTCTACGAATCTGGCTAAATTGGGAGACAGGTAGAGACCGCATCAGAGGAACAGGGTGATACGATGACCCATGTAGTAGCATGTTACAATCAGTGGGTTTACGATATAAATATGTTTCAAGCCCAGTTTCATGGATTCCTTGCAGGACATCCATCGTAAATGTCAATGCATCAGTGTTTGCATTAACTAGGCTATGAAACTCTAAGGGCTGGGATTGTGTGCCACTCCAAATGAAAAAAGAATGTCATCAATGGAACGTTTCCACAACACAATAAATTTGATGAACGGATTAGATGCTTGAATGTATACAAACTGTTCTTCAAACAGCCCACAAAATAAAGATGCAAAACTCTGAGCAATTTTAGAGCCCATACTAACCCCAGAAATCTGCAGAAAAAAAAATCAGAGTCAAACATTAAAAAGTTATGTGTAAGCACAAGTTATAGTTAATAGTTAAACGCAATAGAACATTAGTATACAAAGCATCAACATCCATCATGACCAAGAACATGGTAGGTGATTTTTATACAGATTAAATGATCTTAATGAAATCCATTGTATCCCTAATAAAAGAAGTCAAAGCAAAAAATCTAAGCAGAAATTCTCTGTCAGGGAGCAAATGGCTGACACTATCAGCCTACCAGGAGGAATATCTTTGGCGTTATAGGATATTCAACACACATATAAATCAAACTCAGCTTTGGTAATACAACCACACTCTAACAATTGTTCCAAAGAGTCATGTACTGATGTCTTAAATGAAGTTACAGGACTGTATTCTAATTTCTCATAAAAGGTAGTAACAGAAATGTGTCTCTGTATCTCTGACTCACATGCATGTCTATCCAGTATCACCACAGCAACTTCTTTATCAGCACTTTGAATAACCACAGATTTGTCTTTTCGAAGGGCTTCCAATTGTCTTTGTGAGAATTCATGAGAATTATGGGAAAGTTTGTACTGTCTTTTTCTGCTTGAACAACAATGCAACCTCACGTTCCACAAGTCTTCAATACGTTTTAAGAGAAGCATTTCTATTGTTGGAAGGGATAAATGTACACTTAACCTCTGAATGGGGTTTTGACTGACTCTGTCACAACATGGGCACACCTGGGCACACCTCGATGGCGTCTGAGCACCAAGATCTACATTATTTCAACCCTTTAAAAATTCTTTAAGTCTTTAGTTCTGAAAAAAAGCATGCACGTCAACATGCACATCAAATTCTTGACAATGGGTAAAAGAAAGGCCTCTGTTCAAAGCAGTTAAACAATCATCAGATATCCTAGACGTACTAGACAGGTTTGATGACATTTACTTCTGAATGTTACAAGACGAGAAGTCTCTGCCCGAAGTCCTCCCTCCAAACCAGACTGGGCTTTGACAAAGGCTACGTTCAGACTGTCACTCCAAATCCGATTTTTGAGCATATCCGATTTATAAAGAAGTATTATTTATAAATGCTATTTGATGCCTAAATGCATTCTTGTTCCACTAGTTGAGATTAGGAATGTTCAAGAGCTGATTTTCGATGTGAAATTTGAATCTTTAAAGAAATTAAATTATTCTGAGTGTCTGAAAATTTCAGCGAAATCATTTTTCGGAAATGTTGATTCTTTGAATTTTGCAATCGATGTGTCATTTTTAGTACTTTTTATTTTATAATAAAGAGCCCGATAATGAATTAGTTCAAAGCAATTTAATAAACACTAGTTTAATTTCTGAAGTGTTATGTCAGTGGCAGTTAGCAATTGAATATACAGTATAACCAATATAGGGAAACCAATACCTGCTTAACCCTTGTGCATCAATTTAAAAAAGTTACACATAGGTCCAAAGTGGACAAAAATGTCCATGTCAAAAAACTGTCATAAAAAGTTGAAGCTTGGGAGCACAGACTTAACTTTGGTATCATTTTAAAGAATACCCTTGGATTATTGTTGAAGTTAAATTTTTTTTATAAGTAAATCCCCCAAAAAGTTATATAGGTTTAAGTTTATGAAAATTATTTATGAATATTATTTTATATAAAATATATATTTTATTAAACAAGTTGAACTCCAAAACAGCTAGAAATTCAAAGCCATAAATCTAAATAAGTTGTGTTCCAATTTTGAGGTTGATATCTCAAAAAATGAGCTTTCAGTAAGATTTTGTTTGGGAGCAGTACCAAACTTTCCCCATTGGATGCCAGCAAAACTCCACTGGTGAACACAGTGATTGGCTTTGTTATTTGCAGTTGAGTTTTTCTCTCTCAATACTACAAACACACACATGCACACAAACACATTTTTTTTTTTATGACACACATACCAACCACACTCTGACATCCATACCAACACACGCACACAATTATCATTGCATAATTTATCCAATTGGCTCTATAATATGTAGAAGCAGAAAACAGGAATATAGCGAGTATTTGCTTTATAGGCCTAACCTGAAAAAAATGGCACCATCTGATAACAAATTGTAAAAATGTCAATTTTGAAGCCTTGCCAACAAAATGAAAGCCTATTAACAAAGATTGCATCATTTTATAGTTAAACGGCACAGGGATTAAAAAATGCAGTTTTAATGGGTTTCAATGGGGCCATTTTTGTCCAAAAGGTCCTGAGAGGAAGTATTTTGTGTAACTAGTGCAAAATAGATTTTTTAAAGGAAATGGTGATGAAATAGTAAAATTCCAATAAAAATACACACCTGTGCCAAAATTCATGCAGTTAACATAAAATAAAAAATAAAAAAGTTATACATAGGTCCAAAGTGGACAAAAATGTCCAAGTCAAAAAAACTCTCATAAAAATGTTATGCTTGGGAGCAAATACTTAAGTTTGGTCTCATTTTAAATAAGACCCTTGGCAGATTGTTGTTGAAGTGAAATTTTTTTTAAAAAGTGCAACCAATTTTTTTTTTATAAAAGTTTAAGTTTATGAAAAATATTTATGAACATTAGAATCAATATTTTATATAAAATATATATTTTATGAAACATTTGGAACTCTAAAACTGATATAAATTCAAAGCCATAAATCTAAACAGGTTGTGTTCCGAATTTGAGGATGATATCTCAAAAAATAAGCTTTCAGTAAGATTTTGTTTGGGCGCAGTACCAGACTTTCCCCATTGGATGCCAGCAAAACTCCACTGGTGAACACAATGATTGGATTTTCGATTTGCGGGTGAGTTTTTCTCTCTCAAATACTACAAGCACACAAACACACTTTTTATTTTATTACACACATACAAACCACACTTAGACATCCATACCAACAAACCCACACAATTATCGTTGCATAATTTATCCAATTGGCTCTATAATATGCCGAAGCAGAAAACAGGAATAAAGCGAGTATTTGCTTTATAGGCCTAACCTGAAAAAATGGCACCATCTGATTTTTTTTTTTTTAAATGTCAATTTTGAAGCCTTGCCAACAAAATGAAAGCCTATTAAAAAAGATTGCATCATTTTATAGTTAAACGGCACAGGGATTAAAAAATGCAGTTTTAATGGGTTTCAATGGGGCCATTTTTGTCCAAAAGGTCCTGAGAGGAAAGTATTTTGTGTAACTAGTGCAAAATAGATTTTTTAAAGGAAATGGTGATGAAATAGTAAAATTCCAATAAAAATACACACCCGTGCCAAATTTTATGCAGTTAGCATTAACACAGGCAAAGTGATCAAAAAAACAAAACTGAAAAGGACAAAAATGTCCATAAGGATGCACAAGGGTTAAAATACCACGGGTATTTGAAATATATGAAATGGGCGCACTGTAGAGCCCTGTACAGTATAACTAACATTGGGAAACCAATACTTAAATAAAATACCACGCAAGGGCTTCCCTCACTCTCTCTGGCCTGCACTGTCAATGCTCTCAACTACTTCCTCTGGCTGTGGTGAATCGAACTCTTGCATGATCTTCATACACCTCACCCTGAATTTCACAAATATTGTGAAGCACACAGCATGCAGTGATGATAAACTGTGGGAACATTTCTCTGGATTATTTACGGGGACCAATGTGTTTTACGGGCACATGACCACACGCAACACACAAACGTGACAATATGGTTCATTACCAAGACCTGGGTGATTAAAGAGTACTGGATTCTCAATACAATACATAAAATAACTTAAAACTTTACAGGAACCAAAGTGTTTTAGAAGTTCTTTAATTACAACTTTAAATAGTTTTTACAGTTTTAACCAGTTATAGTGAAAATGCCATAAATACTGCAACATCCAGAGAAACTGATTTATAAGGGGTGGTTCATCCCCCCAAAAAACTATTTTTTTCAGCATTTTCTCACCATCATGTTGTTTCAAACCCGTATGACTTTCTATCTTCAGTGGAACCCAAAAAGAGAAGTTTAGGTTCTACTTCTAGAACTTTTAGACTTTCCACTGAAGATAGAAAGTCATTCGGGTTTGGAACAACATGAGGGTCTGGAAATGAAGACAGATTATTTTTTTTTATTTTTTTTGGACAAACAATTCCTTAAGGCAGCAGTTTAACTAATCTAGAAGTTTAATTGTTCTTTAAAAATGTTTTTTTTGCTATAGATTGAAAATATCAAAAACAACAACCAAGTAATAATCTTAACAGAATGGCATCAAATGAGACATGATGTAACATCACTTATTTTGGGCTTTCCTTTTCAAGCTAATTCCTCGATTTCTTACAAAATCTCTTATTTTTTGTACACTGCGCCTTGCCAAAACAGGATCTTCAGCGGTCCTACACTGCCGGCATTCAGTCGTTGTGGCCAGTTTTCCTTGGGTTATATGTGTCTTGAAATGTCTCATTACAGCTGCAACTTCAGCATTTGACCAGCACACTTTTTGCGGTTTCTTGTGTGTTTTTGTAGTTTTCTTAATGGGCCTCTTCTGAACACCTGCAAGAAATCAGTTATACACTGATCAGAAAACTCAGATGGAACTCAAACTTACTAAAATGACACATACAGTATATAGAAATTAATAATGTTAACTGGTTATACATCTGATAAATTAAAATTACATTTCAAACACCATATTCAAACTATTATTCTGTAGATGAAATGTTACCAGTCTGTTAAACACCACCTTTTTAAACTTATGTCCATCTGTCATTTATCAGGTTTTGAAGAACATGAAAATTATCAACTTATTGGTTTCGGACAATATTACAATGTTGGTGCACATGAATATGTTATTTTTCTTAGTGGAATTCACAACTGCTTTCAACATTGATAATCATAAATGTTTCCTGAGCAGCAAATCAGCACATGCAGCGTGAGCGCCCTCTACAAGGCGCGCCTATGCACTGAACAGGGTTCGTACAAGGTGCTTGAAGTACTTGAATTTGACTTTTTGAAATTGAAGTCCTGGAAAACCCTTGAAAACAGCCATTTTAACGAAGAGGTACTTGAAAAGTGCTTGACTTATTTAAATACAATAAAAAAATAAAAATAAAAAAAAAATCCAAAAAAGAGAAATACAATCTTTTCACGCAAAATTAACACTGCAGCCTGTCTGATAAATTCCTATCAGACCTTTTCTCGATAAGTACGAATCAATCCAAAACTAGCTTTAGCTGGACAATAACTTTATTCTAGAGCTGCTGTAAAGCCAAAACTATCTCTGTTACTTTAATTTCCTATTATCACCGTAAAGCTGCTTTGAAACAATCTAGATTGTTAAAAGCGCTGTATAAATTAAGGTGACTTGGAGTCCAGCAGAAGGGAAAGGCTGTCTCCAAGCACAGGTTGGCCCACTGGATTGTGTATGTCATAGTCTTATAGTCTTAAGGCCACTGCACACTGAGTCCGAAATTCTCATCTGAAATTTTCGCACGTTAAAAACTAAATATGGCCTCACGTTATGTCAATCACGCTTGCACACTGCCTCCGAAACTTTCGTCTGTCATAAAAAAATTCAGATCAGGTTCAATTTTCTGCTTTTTTCACGTCCGTAGCAAGCATTTTGAATGGTGTTTTGACAATTCAGAGCCACCGAATCACGAATACGAAAAAACGCATGCGAAAATTTCGGACTCAGTGTGCAAGGACCTTTAGTCTAAGGATATGGGAGCTCACTCCACTCTGAGTGCCTCCTCCTGGGCGTTAAACCATTGGTTAATATGATTTGAGCTGGGTTATGCATGTTTTGGAGTTATTTTGAATTTAGGTTGAAAGAATATTTATTGACAAAATCTAGTAGTTTAAAGGTACATATATTAAATAAAATAAAAATCTCCCAAAAAATTGCATTCAAAATAGAAAAAAGAAAAAAAATATATAAAAAGGCAAGGATACAAAAATTAGACCGCGTGATTACCTCGAGAATGTGTGATCCGTGATTCTTTTCCTGGCGCATCATCTCTATCGGAATCATTCTCCATACAATTCAGGAAACGTGCATTGCGCCTGTGAAGTGAAACATTCATATTACTTCTCAATAGGACAACTCTGATCAAAAGGAAGGAAAAGTTGATAAATACCATAACTTTATCAGTGTTTTTCAACCCTGCTCCTGAAGGACCCCCAACACTGCACGTTTTCTTTGTCTCCCTAATCAAACACACCTGATTCAATTCATCAGCTGCTGATGAATTGAATCAGGTGTGTTTGATTTGGGAGACAAAGAAAACGTGCAGTGTTGGGGGTCTTTCAGGAGCAGGGTTGAAAAACACTGCTTTTGATTATTTCATCATGGCCCTCATCTTCAGAAGTTACCTCAGATGTATGGAGATCTAAGGGATTTTTTTTGTGTGCAATTTCTCTGCTTTCTCTAGGGTTTCTGACATGCAGAGTAGGTCCTTACTTGGATTAAACCATCTCTACACTCCCCAACCTCACAATGTTCACAACAACAAGTTATGGTTAACTTATGGTACTAAACAGTTTTTTCAAAATTGTATGTTTGTTCACATTTAAAAACACTTCCAAAAGCCTGACACTACACCCACCATCTGTGCTCACCCTGCTGAACAAATACTGTATCTACAATGGAGGAGTTGCAGAGTCGTCACACGTGTGAAACGACTCTATTTTTCTGAACTTTTGAGACGGTATTCATATTATCAAGAGGGCTGAGTGCTTTGTGCTACTCTGTGAGATGAATAACCTGGTGGACCCTGAAAAATACTTCATCTGCACCATATACAATCTGCTGCAATGTCTAACAACTGACAGAAGTGTCTTGTTGGCAAACAGGAACATGGCAACAGAAAAGTTTAAACATTTAAAGGATTTCTTACAAATGCTGCAACAGGCTTTCAAATCATTTCATGTTATTGATTTTAACCAGTCCAAGAATTTAATATTTTCAAGCCACTTGCTGGTAAATTTACATTACTCCATTACTTTTTGTCAAAACTTAACACACCCAAGTCACTCTAGTAGCTCTGTTATGCAATTCAGTTACCATCACAATCTCCAGCCAATCAAAATCATGTTTGCCTTTTCAAGCGTCTTTGTTTTCGCTCCAATTTATTTTAAATGTTTGCAAACCGTTAAGACTTTCCTCTCTTCGTTAATTTTCAAAACACAAATGAAGATGATTTTGATGAAATCTGAGAGCTTTCTGTCCCTCTATTGACAGCTACCCAACTACCACTTTGACACTTCAAAAAGTTCATAAAGAGATTGTAAAACTAATCCATATGAATTGAGCGGTTTAATCAAAATTTTCTGAAGAGACACGATCACTATATGATGAACAGATTTAATCCAGGCATTTATTGACATACGTATAAACATAAACAGATCCTCAACCGAACCTGCTTGATGTGCGAGAACAAACCTCATTGGTTTTTGCGAAAGGTCAAATGTGACACGAGAATGAACCTCATTGGTTCTCGTATGTCAAGCAAATATGCTTGCGTTTCCATTTTTGTCTGTTGATGAATGTTCATATGTGAATAAAAGCCTAAATTCAATCTGTTCATCATATAAAGTGATCGTGCCTCTTCAGAAAATTTGGACTAAACCACTCAATTTATATGGATTCATTTTACAATCTCTTTATGAACTTTTTTTTGAGGCGTCAAAATGGTAGTTGTGTAGCGATCTATGGAGGGACAGAAAGCTCTCAAATTTCATTAAAAGGATCTTTGTTTGTGTTCCTAAGATAAAAGTCTTAGGGCCAATCTCATTTCTCTGTCTTACCCCTTCCCCTTTGTCTGCGTCTTCCCCTTGCCCCTCGATACCGAGTGAAGGGGGCTAGGGGGAAGAACGTTTCTCTAAGAAATGAGACACCACTCGATTACCGTTTGCGTCATCTTCCCTTTCCGCTAGCTGGCTGCTACGTCAACAGAGGCGATACGCGTTGACATAAACAAACGAAGATGCCGTCGTCTCGGGTTGTGATATCGATTGCCTGGTCTCTCTTTATCTTTGCACGCTTGTGTGCCATCAGTCAAAGACATTGTTTCATTGTATTTAACGGCGGCGCCGGCAACACCATAGCTAAGCAAAACATTAGCAAACGGCAAATAGCTGCTAGCTAGCGGTTAACTAGCGATTCAAAACAAAAACATTACAATTAAAACCGCTTGAACATTTTATTAAAAGTATCATAAAACACGAGTGTCATTAAACTGCTGAAAATACTTACATTTGTGCGACTCACTTATGGGAAATTCCTACCCCTCTCTTTCAAGTGTGGTCCTCCGCAAATTTCGTTTCAAGGGCTATGTAGCCCTACACCTTGGCCCTAGCCCTTAATCAAAATGAGAATTGGGACACCACTTTCCCTCACATGAACGCGCAAAACCGAGGGGAAGGGGTAAGAGTAAGGGGTAAGACAGAGAAATGAGACGCAGCCTAACTGTTTGTAAATTTTAATTTTTTGGTGAACTAACCCTTTAATGCGTTTAAAAGCTTTAAGGACCCACGTGTTCCCTACTTCCTCCAGAGTGAATGCACATATGGTTTTTGAAATTGCTCCTTTTCCTCAACCTCTTACTACATTTCGACACTTCAATTTCTTGCCAGAATGAGTTTGCAAATTCCATTTCAGATCTATTTGATGTGTGAATCTCTTCTCACACTAAAGATACGTGAATCCCTCCAGTGTGAGTTTTCATGTGGCTATAACGGGTTCCCTGTTGTGCAAATCTCTTTCCACACAGTTTGCAGGGGTAAGGCTTCTCTCCAGTGTGAACTCTCATGTGAATCTTAAGACTTTCTTTTCCAGTGAAACTCTTTCCACACTGTTGGCAGCTGTAAGGCTTCTCTCCAGTGTGAACTCTCACATGGACTTTAAGGTTTGTGTTGTTTGCGCAACTCTTTCCACAGTAATGGCACATGTAAGACTTCTCTCCGGTGTGAGTTATTAAATGCCTCTTAAGCTGTTTCTTGTCTGTGAAACTCCTTCCACACTGACGGCATACACAACAGCTCTCTTTTACATGAACCCTCACGTGGTGATTAAGGCTCTCTTTACGTGTGAAACATTTTCCACACTTATCACATGTGAAAGGTTTCTCTCCAGTGTGAACTCTCATGTGAGTCTTAAGGTTTCCTTTTCGATTCAAGGTTTTTCCACACAATTTGCAGGTGTAAGGGCTCTCTCCAGTGTGAACTTTTATGTGGGTATAAAGGGTTCCCTTATGTGTGAAACTCTTTCCACACTGTTGACATGTGTATGGCTTCTCTCCAGTGTGAATTCTCATGTGAGTTTTAAGATTTCCTTTTTGAGTGAAACTCCTTCCACACTGTTGGCAGGTGAAACAACTTCTGTTTTCTGTATTTTTAGCTCTTTTTGGTGAAGTCTTTTCAGTCTGTGAGCAACTTAATGATTTTTCTCCAGTTGTGATATGTTTCTCAAACTGATCTTGCTCTACTATATCATTCAGATCTTGAATCTCCTCTTTTAGCATCATCAGATCTAAGGCAAAAAAAGAACAAAGACATGTTAACTCCAGTTTAAAGCAACAGTCATTAATTCCATCAATAAAGTATATAATACAGTGATAGCAGGCTCAAGCACTACAGCATCATCGTCACACGGTGGGCAAATGCATTTAAGTGGGTAAATTAAGGAGGACAACTCATGGTGATGTGACCCTGAACCACAATAGCCACATCCACGTGATTTTGAAAGTTCTCCGACTTGAGGAGAACAATACACGTACCAAGTTTGGTGACTTCAGGTCAGGGATGAGCAACTCCTGGAGGGCCACTGCCCAGCAGAGTCTAGATCAGGTGTGTTCAATCCTGCTCCTGAAGGACCACTGCCTAGCAAAGTTCAGTTCCAAACCCAATTAAACACACCTGAACCAGCTAATCCAGCTTACTAGGCATACTAGAAACTTCCAGAGAGGTGTGTTGAGGCAAGATGGAGCTAAACTCTACAGAGTTTGGACAACCCTAATCTAGATCGATCCCTAATCAAACACAACTGAACAATCTAACCCAGGGGTAGGCAAGTTCAATCCTAGAGAGTGGTTACGAATGCACACCACGATACCAAGTGCGTTCAAAAATGCAAGAACGCATTCTACGTGCTACTTAAGAATCGCAGTCCATTTGTGAAGTGCTGAAATATAACCTTATATGGAATCTTTTCCTAAACATTTAACCTAATAATCATCACCAGATGTGGATTAGCAATCAAGACAAGTCTATATAAAGAATTGTTTGATTAGGGACAGAACTAAACTCTGCAGGACAGTGACCCTCCAGAACCAAAGTTACCCATCCCTGCAATAGGTAAAACTGACTTCTGCACTTTAGTCAAAAGGGGGAGCTATAGGGCAACCAGCTCAATGCCTGTGTCTTACCTGTTTCCTACAACCAATGGGCGAAAATTCTGACTCAGAAAGCTTTAAGCATTACTTGAATCTCAAGAAGGCAACATGATGCTTTAACAGCTATAGGATATAAACATTTGCAGGGCTTAAAGTATTCCGGCACCGTGCCGAATCTCTCCGGCGTGCAGCCGTGAGGGAAAATAAAATAAAAAGTTTGGGAACTTGCATGCGGTTTAATATTTTCGAGTCAATTGATTTCACCTACCAATCATATGAGAGGAACGCAGCTCTTACTAACTTTATAAGCCTATCAGAAGCAGTGCAGGGCGGGTCCTGGCAACACAGTGTGATTGAGATCCATACGTCACGTTAGCGTTGTCGGTGAAAGCATGGAGCGCAAGTTCATGAAGACTGGGGATGATGTCCTACCCATAGATCAGGGGTGTCAAACTCAGTTCCTGGAGGGCCACAACCCTGCAGAGTTTAGCTTCAACCCTAATTAAACACACCTGATCCAGCTAATCAAGGTCTTCAGGATTACTAGAAACTTCCAGGCAGGTGTTTTTGGAGCTGGTTGGAGCTAAACTCTGCAGGACAGTGGCCCTCCAGGAACTGAGTTTGACACCCCGCCATAGATAAAGGACTCAAAAATAAATGGCGCTGAGCATGGATAGAAGAAGGTAGACGGCAAGCCTTTTGGCAGTTGGTGCCAGAAACTGAGAAAGCCTGGTGCTTGTTGCTGCACGTTTGCTCGAGGAAGCTACTATATGCCAGCAGCAGTAAAAAAGTGCTAGCTCATCATGAGTTAGACCCCGGTCATAGGGCCGCTGGCCGTGCACTCAAACTTATCACGACGTTGCTGTGAGAAACTGTTACAGCTGACACACCGGTCCTGTCCCAAATAGCACACTTTCTATGCACTTTCATTCTTATGAACTTACAATGGGTGCCGTGTGAGCATGTGCACCATCTAGGGGTTGAAGCTGGAGATGTAAGGCCTCTGGGGATGAAGGACCTGTGACTTCACAGTCTTTGACCTCACTCTTTTGTATATGCTTACTTTTGGAATCCTTTGGACACCAAAGTTGACTAATCCATTACATTAGTGTTATTTTTGTTGGTGGTGGTGGGGACTAATATTTATTTATCTGCTTGATGTGGGAAGGAGTCTGGGTGGGAAAAGTTTGGGATGGGGTTTTTTACGAGGAGAAAAGGGGAAAGTAGAGGAAGGACGGTTGGAGTTATCATTTGTGGCAAGCAGGGCGAGGCCTAGAGCTGTGAGAACGGAGCGTGGCCGGTGGCCTAACAAGCTTCACCTGCGCACCACACTGGCCTTGTATCTCTCATGGAGGAGCTTGGGGAGGATAAAAGGAGGAGTGATGACAGTAAAGGATGAGAGAGGACCAGGCCTGAGACATATACGTTGCATTTTGTTTATGTGGCAGTCATCCGTGAGGGGCTGCCGCTTTGCTTTTGTTTTGTGTTTGTTTGTTTGTTTTTTTTAACTAAAGTGTTTAACTTTTGCTGGTTCCTGCTTCCTTCTTCCCTGATCACAAACCTTATGACACTATTATGGGAAGAGACTGACTCCTGCGCATGAATAATGTAAAAAGTTTTTTTTTTTTTGCCACAATACCATGGTTACAGTTAGCATTGCAACATTGAATTCATCCCAATTTGTGGATTATAAAGCCTTTTATAACTTGGTCGCTCATGGCACAATGTTTCTCTTGGTTTTCACGTCAGTGCTGTTTGATCTGATATCTGTGGTTTATAACAGATCCAACTAGATATTGTAGTAGCAATGTTATTAATACTGTGGTGAGTTCAAAAGGCTTTCTCACAGGATCTCCCAGTGCTGTGTAGTAACAGTGTCACGTGATCCAGATCGGCCGGCGAGTAGAACCTGTTCTTAGCTCAAACAAGTAGCGTAGTTTCGTTTCACTTTCGTTTTGTTTGCCGTTTGATGATTCTCACATGCAACATAAAAGGCAGCTCTTATCAGCTGGCCAATGTGCTGGTGGCACCAGTGCGACCTCTAACAAAAGTTTGTCACACCGGAAGGAAAAAAGTTAGCAAAATGCAACCATTTGGTCTCAGTCTGGAGCCCTGCACTCTTCAAAAATATCATTCATTTCTGTAGAGCTGGACATTCTAATAAGGATCAAATGACTGAGTTCAGCTTTGAGAATGAAACCAACCTGTTTGTTCCTCAGTTTCTTCTTGTTTCACTGTCAGTGTTTCTTCAATCTTCATGTCTTTACTCTCCTCTTTAATAAACAGCACCTTTTTTTGTTCCTCAGCATCTTCGTGTTTCACACTGAATGTTCCTTCAATCCTTATATCTTCAATCTCCTCTTTAATAAATGCCATCTTTGATTGTTCCTCAGTATATTCATGTTTCACTGTCAATGTTTCTTCAATATTTATGTTTTCACTCTCCACTTTTATAAACACCATCTTTGTTTGTTCCTCAGTATCTTCATGTTTCACTCTGAATGTTTCTTCAATCTTCACGTCTTCACTCTCCTCTTTAATAAACGCCATCTTTATAATAGTGTCACATGGATCTCAGTCGTTTCACCAGGAGTTTTTCTGTGTTTGTCCTGTTTAAGAAGAGTATAATTAACAGACAGAAAAACACATCCAAACTATATCTTTGAGTGCGTCTCAATCATCTCCTTAGAAAGGGAGTCAATTCAGAGTGATAGTTGATGATATTAATTCCCTCCACTCAAAATTAGCACAACAAATTAAGAACAAAAATTATACATTTCATCATTAGTTATGATTTATTTGGTATTTAATATTTGCAGATTATATTTTTTTGTCCGGGATCAAATTAACACAACTATTGGCTGATTGCGATACTGATATTTGTCACTTGCTCTCTTTTAACTTTTGTCATTAAAACATAAGTGTGCAGCAGGAATATTAGGATATGTTTACAAGGATAATCAGCAAGTTGGCCATTTTAAAGGGGTAGTATAATGCCCTTTTCACAAGATGTAAAATAAGTCTCTGATGTCCCCAGAGGGCCCTATCTTGCACCCAGCGCAATTGACTTTGTACACCGACGCATGTATCATTCCTATTTTGCACCCGCGCACAGCGGACTTTTCCCTCCACAGATGCACGTCGGTTAACTAAGAAATACACTTGCGCTCCCCGGGGCGGTTCAGCGCAAAGAGGAGGCGTGTTCCGGCGCAAACGTTCCCTCATGCTATTTTACAGGTTTAGAAAACAATTGCGCCACTGACCGAAAAAAAAACAGTTTAAAGTCAGTGGCGCGTTGCGCATGTTATTCATATGCTATTTTAAGGGCGCATGCTTGGCCTTAATCAATGTAGCATGTGCACAACGCGCATACACTTTGATTCTCTCATCTACACACAGACGCAGCAGTTATCATTTTTGCAAATCATACATTATTACGATAGATAGATAGACATTTTATTATAAAAGCATACATCTAGCTTACACATTTACCCAAATTATCATACGCCTGTTTAACCGAAGTTAATTTGGGTGTGTTTCTCCATCCCCAACGTCCCTGACGAGAACGTCGGTCTCCTCGGCCTTGAACCGTTCCTGTCGTGCGCCTGGCAAATCCGCCGTTATAATAGGAACCCGCTTTAGAACAAGCGAGCCTGCTCTTAAAGGGAATGTGAGATGTCACTCTGATTGGTTTATTTCACGTTACGCCCAAACCACACCTATGAGTAATGAAGCTACTTCAGACCAACCCATTTTAGATTTGCGCCAGGCGCAAGAGTCATTTATCCCGCCGGGAAAATAGCAACAGCGCCAAGACCCGCCCACAAAGTTACTTGCGCTTAAACACTTGCGTTTCAGATCGTTAGGGCCCTGAGTGTGTGTGAAGTTTTAGCTCAAAATACCCCACAGATATTTTTATATAGCATGTTAAAACTGACATTTTTTGAGGGTGAGCAAAAACGCACCGTCCCTTTAAATGCAAATGAGTTGCTGCTCTCGTCACAGAGGGTGGAGCTTCAAGAGCTTGTATCCTTTTACCTCACACAGACATGCACTGGAGATTTCAAAAACTTTTAGCCTTTTATGTTCAAACTGGAGTCAGACAATGATGGAGAGACTCAAGAAGAAGTGACAACATGTAGAATGCAACAGGACATTTCTGAATGGGTAGTTGATGAATTGTTGTAGCTTATGTGTAGTTATCTTCTAGTCATTGATTAGCATATTCTGTCATGATAATCTATTAATTCCGTTCCCGGGGGCGGGGTTTATGTAAATTTTAGGGTTGGTGATCCGGGTCACAAACCCGGGAGGAATGTCATGTAGTCCTTACCAGCCGTTTGGTGTAGTCCTT
Organism: Abramis brama; assembly: GCF_963993115.1. Taxonomy (NCBI): domain Eukaryota; kingdom Metazoa; phylum Chordata; class Actinopteri; order Cypriniformes; family Leuciscidae; genus Abramis; species Abramis brama. The sequence continues at coordinate 13,531,114 of NC_139966.1, forward strand.
AAAGGAACACTCCACTGTTTTTTCATATTAAACTATGTTATTCCCTTAACTAAGATGAGTTGATACATACCTCTCTCGTCTCAGTGCGTGCACTCAATCGCTCTGGCGCGCGGCGACACATTGATAGCACTTAGCTTAGCCCAGTTCATTCATTAGGTACCAAATCTCTGTTTGGAAACAAAATACTGATGAACAACGATGCCGTCTTCATCTTGGATCTGTATAAGAATGATGAGTCTGTTAAAACAAGCACTCTTGACGATTTGTGAATGATCACCTTGCAATTCAATTTTGATGTGGGATGAAGTTTTTTAGTGTGTTTTAAAAACATTTTCTTAGAGGAGTCCTCATACGCCATGATGTGTATGGCAGTACTTGGTGATGTCGCAAGTGTTAGGCTACGTGGTGATTTCATTATGAATTTAGGCAAGGCAAATTAATTGTAGTTCCTAATATTAATTTAATAACAATAGCTTTATAATAATAATTGAATACATTAATGGTAAAACGAGCCAATTATCGTATTGATATCGTCAAAGGCATCTGCCATCAGCGATATCTCTGACTATCGTCCATACACACGATACTATCGTCTATCGGCACAACCCTATTCTGCACTGTTTATTCTGCAAAGCTTTTAACAAACAATCTTTTCCCCGACATATTTTATACATCACGACAACATCGAACGTTCAAGAAAGCGTTAAGAAAACGGATCTATTTTACACTTGTAACACAAAATAGTTACAATCAGGAGCTAAAGGACAAAAATGTCCCTATTGAAAAAAAACATTAAACTGCAATTTTTAATCTCAGGTCCATTTAACTATAAAATTATGCAGTGTTTGTTAATAGGCTCTCAATCTCAATTTTTTTTTACTATTTTAACAGATGGTGCCATTTTCTCAGGTTTCCAATACTCACTTTATTCCTGTTTTCTGATTATCCAGTCTTCAGTGTCACATTACCCTTTAGAAATCATTCTAATGTTATGATTTATTATTACTATCAATAATAAAAATAAAAAAACTTTTGTGCTGCTCATCTTTTAATTTCTTTTGTACCTGTTTTAAATTTACTTGCTTTTATTTTGTGATTATTTTAATTCCTTTCTGTAATTCACTTTGAATTGCCATAGTGTAGGCCTATGAAATGTGCTATATAAATAAACTTGCCTTGCCTTTCTTGTGAGGAAATCGTGATAGATTTAATTGTCTTCCATGAAAATTTTGAATAGAATTTTTTTTTAAAGATTGTTAATATAACTTACTGTCATTTATGATAAATTTAATGAATCAAATATACATTAATGTGTATACACCTATAACAGACCTTTCACATATAATGATAATAGTAATATCAGCATTACAATATTAATTTAAGTAAATTATTAAATTATCAGCTGACAGTTGCCAAAGACCCATTACTCAAGAAGTTTTAAAGTTTTAATGTACTTTTATTGCACAAAGGACTAAGGTTCCTGATATTTACAGCCAAATAATAGATTACAAGACCCATATGATTCATACCCTGTCGGTTTATTAAAAAATGAGACGACTTGAACATCTGCTGTTGTCGTGCTGTGATTTGGGAGGAAAAGATTTGGTTACAAAAAGCTTTAAAAAGCAAACAGTGCTGAACTTTATTTATATATTTTATTCATCTTTTAAATTGAGTTTCAAAAATACAAAACAATTCAGTATGTTCTCAAAACATTTAACAAACAATGTTATAACTACATTATCGCTGCAATAACTTCATTAAATCAATCAAATGAAAATAAAAGGGCAACACAACATATTCAATTCATTTTGCCGCACCAATGTCAGCAAATGACGTCGTGCGCGTGCACGTGGAGGCCAGTCGAAATATGACAGGGAGTTAATAAACACGTAATTGAATAAGTAGGCAGAATTAATCATCACATAAGTAAACTATTGCACTCGTGCTACTGACTCACTGATAATTAACTGATTCACGATATAGGGAGCTAAATGAGTCGCATATTTCACTGTTACTCGTGTATAGATGCGTTTTACTCATAAACATAACGTGTTAGATAATGTACAAGGATATATTTAAAAACTCATTCGTTTTACTGTTCTTGAAGAAGCTATATAATAATCTGAAAGCATAGACTGAATACTTTAAATGATTTAAAATACAAACCTTTCTTCAGCCGAATCACAACAGTGCAGCAGCGCGACGTAGCCTTGTGACGTCACATCAGCATACCAAAATAAAAGTCCCGTTCACACGCTCCCAAAATCACAAAAGCACACAGAAACTTACATGCATAAAAAAAAGTAGAAATAATAATATTGTGTCAGAGGTTTACATATTTAAACATGTTATCACATTGATGTGCTGAAAATATAAACACTGCCAATGAAAGAGTTTTACCACATCTAATGTATGGGATTAAAAGGCAAAACTGTACAAAAACAAGGCCCACGGACTACTTTAAGAACACAAAGACAAATATGTAACAATCAAAAACATGTTGCAGTATGTTATTTGGGTCATTCCTGACACGTGAGCCAAGGCAAAAACAGCATCATTACTCGTCAGCATTTTTATGTGGTTTTAATAAAACATGAATCAATTTTTTTTTTTATTGAAAATAATACCAATAGAGTGCAACAGTCATGTTCTGGGAGGATTTTTATAATGATAACTTGAAAACCTTTAAAGACAGCATTATGGCCTTATTTAGGCTACAAAGTCCAAAGATAATTGTGAGAAATGCTAAATTGAAGGGCAACTCAATGAGGGTTTATGCAAACCCAGTTTAATATGTTCTGGCACTAATATTGTCCATTACGTGGAATAGAAAATCTGATCTCAGAAAGTGCCTCCAGCCACATAAAAACAGTCAATGACTACAACGAGGACCACAATGGAAATTAGTTTGTAACTTTCTTGTGTTATCCTCGACAGTTCTGATAAATGTATAATGTCACTGTGATGGCATCTTGTTATGCATTTATTTTTGTTACTGTCTAATAAATAAAATAAAAAAAAATGCTGCAAAGTCCTGCAAGATCATTTTCGGAGTAGAAACCGTGTAGCTTTCCCTCTGTCCACATCTCTGTGGCCTTCACAGTCTTTGAAGAGAGAATTGCACTGAATGCAACAGGAGATTAGATATGGAGTTCTGTAGGTCCTTCTATGCTCCTCTGAAGATGCGTTCCAGTTCTCCACACCTGATGACGAGAAGACGTGTAAAACATGTACAGATTATTAAGTGATAGGTACAAGCAGCTTTGTGAAAGTTAGAAAACTTCTCTAATTCAGGTTGCAATTTAAGGCTCTAGGTCTTCTGAACCTCTGGAGAGTTTGAATTAACAGGTCTAAGAAATGAAAGTATTTTTAAATCTGTCTGAGTCATATTTTCTAAGATAAAAAAAAAAGCCATTTCATTGTGTAATGTTGTTTAAATTAGTATCTTTAATAAACTTTGTTAAAATTGCACATTTCATTGAATGTTTCTTGTTAGGCCTACAAAACCAATGTCATTATTTAATTGAGTATTCTTAGAAAACTCAGCATCTTCATGGATAATGTAACTTCACAGGTTACACAGGGCTGCACAAATTCTCAGAATTGTATCTATTTTTGGAACTTGTGAAATAATTGCTATAAATAGTTGCTAGACCTCCAGTAAAGCAGGTGGCAGTGTACAGACAGTAGCTTAGGCTACTATCGAAGAAGAAGAAGAAGAAGACAGTTGCAGCGGCGGGCGGGAGGAACAGGGGGGCAGGGTTTTCTATTATTTTGAATGTACCCCCTGGGCGCCGCCATTGGCTAGCGGACCCCCACCTGCTGTTAGCATCCCATTGACTCCCATTCATTTTGGCGTCACTTTGACAGCGAATAACTTCACATCTGAGGCGTTTAAAGACTCCATTTGTCCATTATTTATTTCTAAAGAAACACGAAAATGTATAAAAGGCTCCATTACCTTGTATCTTACGTTATGGCCCCGTAGAAGCAATTTTTGTAAAAATAGGCTAACGATTGCGTCATAACCACGCGACTCTCTGTCGCACAGTAGAGAAATTACCGTATGGACAGGAGGAGAAGCTCGCGGGCAATCGGGGAGACGTGGAGGCAAAATGACAAAATAATTAATCAGAATACCTAGCAAAAGTTTCTCCTGCTCCTAGCTCATGGACAGCTCCTACTCACACTCTCCGTCTCTGCAAGTTTCGGAAGGGAATGATCCAGATTTCTCTTGACACAGCTACTAGAAGACAGACGGGTTGCTCACGTCACATCTACGTCGTCAAGCTCTGTTTGAGTCTGCGCAGTACGTTCGACCCCCAGGAAGTAAGAGTTTCTAATTGACTTCACTTTGTCTCCGTTGAATCCAATGGGGTCGCTGTGTCCATTTCTTTTACTGTCTATGGGGAGGAAGAGGGAAAAAGTAGCGGGAAGTAAACTTCAAGGAGAGTAGATGAGTGTGATGTGCGATGATGGATCAGGACGCCGACGGCCAAAATCACGAATTAACCACCAACCAAAACCGAGGACATTATGCCGATATTTGAGTAAAGGGAGACCACCTTCCACTACCTGACAAGCAGCCATGTAGGTCCAAATTATGCCTACTGCAAAATTTGTCAAAAAAGGGTGACAAGGTTGTCTTTACTGTCTCTATCCATTTGTTCAACTGCCTCTTACACACATTCTTTCTGTCTGTCTGTCTCTTTCTCTTTGTTTCTTTCTCACTCTGTCTCCCAACATTAAGCTAAAACACGTTGTAGCAAATGAAAATGTGTAAATAATGTTTACTTTGTTCATAAATAAAGCACTTTAAACATCCATTTGTCTGTCATTCTTTAATATACATTGTGCAGTTATAAACTCTTTAGACTGTTAATGATTAGTGTTTTTTTTTTAAAAGTGTGTGGGTAAGAATCGTGTAAAAAAAAAAAATCCCTTATTTTGGGGATGGATTCCGGGCAATCTCCCTTATTTTCAATGTTCAATGTTGACAGCTATGCTTTGGAGGGGGGTCTCAGAGCAGTCTAGGATGCATGTTGTGCCTGGGCAGTATTCTTTAAACCACTGGGGCATTGTACCAAAGATAGTTTACTTTGGAAGCCAAGAAATGTATTCCCTCATATTTTCTTCCATTAGGTCAATCCAGTAGCTCAACACTCAGCTAACGGCGCTCTGGGACACACTAAAGGCCCTTTCACACCGGACACATAACGAAAAAGCGAAGCGAAAAAACGTCTGTGACGTTTCAGAGAAACGTTCGGCGACAGCTGAGAAAACATGGACACTTCATCTTCCAGTGAAGACAAGCTTTTCATTTTCTTTAAAAGACCAAAAAGAAGGTTTTGGGTGACCAAGTCAAAATCATATGACTAGAAACTGTAGCCATCACACAAAGAATGTATAGTATCCTAAAAGCAGCCCTAAATAGTCTCACTACATTTTGTTACATTTTCAAAGTAAACACGGTCTCTGTCTCTATCTTTGACGATAATAGTGTTAGCTTTCTATCCCAAATGTAGTCTAGCCTGCTGGCCTACTACAGCACAGGACAATACAACGACAAATAACTATCACGCAACATACTCACAGTCGTGATAGCAGAGCTAGTTGGCAATGCTACGCCACACATTGTATTTCAAATCATTGTCCATGTAGTTTTTGTTAGTTTTGTCAAACAAAACGGGATGCGTTGACACACAAGCAATCAGAAGATCCATCATTGTTGCTGTAACGTCACCTTTGTTTCCTTGTATGTGATTGGTTGAAGCCTTTTCTGTTGCCGCAAAAGTAAAGAAAGAAATCGTCATCAAAGTGGAAAAAATAAACGTCGTTTTTTCGGCGCAGCACATTCGCATTCAGTGTGGAAGCACTCATTACACAAACAGCTGATAAAAAATAAAACAATTTGCGCAACAAAATCACGTCCAGTGTGAAAGGGCCTTAAGGTCTTAACGCACAGATCCGATCTTTTGACCATGTCTGACTTTTTGGCCCGCATGTTTAGATTAACTTTAGACAGGACTGGTATCCGATATCTGTGTTTACATTAATTCCCGCCCATTTTTGGTGATCGTTTTACTATGCACATGGTAGACCCTAGTTTTGAATGGCTGTGCTATTAAACATATTTATATAATAATTCATGTTTATTTGCCAGCATGGACAAGATTACAGCTGTCAAGACCCGTGAATGTATTGTAGCACAAAATCTGATATACAGTTTATAGTCCGTAAATAATTTTAGAAATAGAATTCTGAAGTGAAATAAAGTAGTCCTGTAATATTTATTGTAATGAACTCGAATGAATTAACCATTCATTCGTTAACCACTCAAGGCAAGTGAGTAACCTAATAGTGAAGCTTGTTGGTTTAATTACAGCAATGTTATCATCTCATTGCTGAGAAATATAATGTAGCTTTCAGTAGTGACGCTGTTTAATTTATAAAAGTTAAAAGCTTAAACTTTTATAACTCTGTGAGTTTGTAACACAGTGAGCTTTGAGTGAGCGCACACAGGCACGTCTGCCTCATAATACAACATTTAAAAGCTTTCTTTGTGCCTTGTAGTGGCTTGGAATTCAAAGAGGAATCGTATATGCGTGTTTAGACGTAGGTCTGATGTCCAGATATCGGATATGTATCTGATTTAAAACCACATTTGGAAGTGACTCAGATCGGATGCGAAAAAATTGGATCTCATGCGGATTTTTGTGTTTACACGTGTGCAACAAATTCCGATCTGTGTCAGATGTGAGTAAAAGATCAGATTTTTGTGCCAGTGTAAACGCAGCTTTCAGCCAAGTCGTCCTGGAGCAGATTAAGCTTCAGCTTCATCAAAGTCAACAGAAGCTGGTCTGTTGGGTCGAGCTGAATGTTACCTTTCAAGTTTCAAGTTTGGTTTATTTATATAGCACCATTAAAACAGCAGCAGCTGACCAATGTGCTTTACAACATCGGATAAAACAAATAAAAGCAAAAGCAGTAGAAAACTTAATTTCACAAATAAAATCAGAGACAATTTTGAAACTAAATAGCAAAAGAAAATCAAAATACTAACAAAAGTCAAATACAAAAATAATCATCAAGGAACATTAAAAGCAATGAAAAAATAATGAGAAAGGCTAGTATGTCCTCCAAACACAGAGGAACATGACAACACGGTCCTCTCAGATCGCCATGTAGATGTTTGGTTTGTGGAGATAATAAAAGGCAGCAAGTGACAAGCCAGTATGGAGCAAAGAGAGAGCTTCAGTCCTAAGCAGAGTCTATGATCCGGTCAGATCAGGTTTTTCAGGTTCAAAGGCTTCAACCAGAGTGGCAGTGCTTCGTCCTCCTTCAGAGGTGGATGCAGGTTGTACGGGGCTCCACATGTGCAATCAGATCCTAGTTGAGGTCGATGTTCAAAACATCCCTGCTGTAAAAACTCCCGTCGTTTCTTTCAGTTATTATGGCACCCTCTATTCATCCAATTTAAAAAAATGTAGGGTAATGGTTCACATCTATATTTTATAACTTGAACCAATGAAAAATAAATAACTTACCCTAACCAATATTTTCTGTCTATGAAAACTATTTTATAAAACTTGGTACAAAGTACATTTTTCATGTTGAAGAAAGTCAATTAATTTAAATTCTATTTTTGATCTAAACAAAAATATATAGATTTAATCAAAACAAATATAGATTTAATTAAACAATTATGTATCATTTTTAAAAATAAAAGTTAATAGAAATTATTAATTTTAAACAAACAAAAAGATATTTAATTTAATAAAATTTGAATAAAACATGTTTCTCATCAAGGAACATTGCTTAATATTTGATCTGATCCAAAATCTACTAAATAAAAAAAGACAAATAATTTACATTGCATAAAGATTTATTAACTTATTTCCACACATCCACAATTTCAGTGCTCAAGTGTCGTATTTTAACTTCAAGGGCTGGCAAACATTGACCTTAGAAAACAACAGCCTTTTCAAGTATTTCACTATCTCTGCTACAAATGATATCCAAGATGACCATGGTTTCTTGCTGAAGAATTTGTTCAGCCTCTTCCGTTTCTGACACCTGAAAAAGAATTTAGGAAGAAAAGAAAAAAAGAGAAAGAATAATGAATCATACAGGTTGGGTTTCCCCCCAGATTAAAGGTTAACAGAGCCCAAACTATTAGACTACATTTAGATGATATGTTTTATTTAGATAACAAATAACTCAAAACAAATTGAATGCAAACACAAAATGCACAAAATTGTATAATTAGCATCTACTTCTAACTAATTATAAAATTATGTTTTTACTCCAATTCGTTTCTGAAATATAAATATAACAGTCGTATAAACTTACCAGCGCATGGGACTCTGATTTTAGTGGAAAGGTATTGTATCTCTATTTGAAATTTGCTTACAGACTGTTTTCAGACATATATCTGAACATAGTCTGATGGCTAATTTTGAAGTTGACAGCCTTAGCTAGAATTTTCGCATCGCTAAATTAATCGTGCCTTACCAGGAAATCCTTGATGAGGTCCTCCACTGCTTCTCCCATGTAGAAAATAAGACTTTTTAGTGCAATCTCCCTCTTTACAGCAATGTCAGTATCCTGCATCAAGATGGTAAAAAATATAAAATGAAACCGGTTAAGTCGATCCATGCATTTACTGTGAGTCTGTGAAGGTTTGTTAAAAGTGATGTTGGGTGACGTCACTTCTTGTTAACATCCGTCTGTTAACCAAAAACCCTCACCCCCACCAAATAAGCAAAAATAAAAATACCTGCACTTCTAGAGGGTTTCTCCCACCACAACAGCAGCTATGATAAGGTTGAGGCCGATGAGATGTTTCCACCTGAGAACTCCAATATCCTGCATAAGGGAGAGAAGGGAATGAGAGAGAGGCCCAGACAGAACGTCTTGGCAATAGTCAAAAGTAGAAAGTGCTATAGATTAAATTATCATCTCAACAGTAGGGGTGTAACCCCGGCATCCTGGCCAAATTTGCCCCTTGGCCTCTGTCCATCATGGCCTCCTAATCATCCCCATATACTGATTGTCTTCATCACTCTGTCTCCTCTCCACCAGTAAGCTGGTGTGTGGTGAGCGTTCTGGCGCAGTATGGCTGCCGTCGCATCATCCAAGTGGATGCTGCACATTGGTGGTGGTTGAGGAGATTCCCCCCTTCTATGTAAAGCGCTTTGAGGTCTCAGAAAAAGCGCTATATAAATGTAACGAATTATTATTATATCAGGTTAACGGTTTTAACGTTATTCTTATGGCTGACTTGAGATAACGCTCCGGTCAATGCTTAAACATTCACGTTAATTAACGTTACCATTGTAAAATCAAAATAAGACATGGGTTTTCTTTAAGCGTATGTTCCCTTTTGAAATCGGCTTGTACTGCTTGAAAACCTTTTTTCAGTGCAGTTAGTGTTAACATAGTAAATCCATGGTAAATGCTGGTGAATTGTGGGATGAAAAGTATTCTAACTGGATCGTTATGGCTCAATGTTGTCAGTGTTGTTGATTAAGTCAGCGCTGTTGTAACTGTTTTTAATCTAGTTTGAATTACCAAGACTTATGTGGTTGTTATCAAAGACCTCTGCGTCGAACTTGAAATTTCTCACTGGATATCACTTCAGTGTTTAGTGGTCGCGCGACTGAGACCGGTCAGCAAGTAAACACATTTGTCCAGAGCTTGCGCTGTCTTTACGGCGGATATAAATGTTCCCTGTTGTGCGGTTCAAACGAGTAGAGCTGTTTCGTTCAGCTTTTGGCGTGTTTACCTGGTTTAAAATCTAGTGCTGTCACCTTGTGTTGACAATGTGAAACTATACGATTTGTAAATTATGCGTGGCAGGGCCACATATAATATATTTCGGAATGTTTTATCGCTACCAAGAGTGGACAGACCAACTCCACAACTTTAATGACCACATCATCCTTGACATACACTTATGCCTTACCTTAAGAAACCTTCTACAGGTAACCTTCAATGTATGAATGTTCAGTAAGTACAGCACCTTTCAATGTCTCCAAGTTTGTACATATCTTTTTTTAATATATTTTTTCTCAGGCCCATACTGCTGTGAGCAGAGCAGTCGAGTTTTTGCAAGATATGACAGGTCTGAAGTTTCCACCAGCAGACACAGTGCTTCATGCATCCTTGCACTTTGAGGCCCTTACTGATCATGAGTACAAGTATTCCTGCATTACTTGTGGTGATCATCCCCCTGTGGTGATCATGGATTTACACAAAAAGGGTGTTTTCCATTTATCAGGTATGACTATTGTGATACTCCACTTGCTAATTGTGATTACATTAACATTTATGTATTTGGCAGACACTTTTATCCAAAGTGACTTAATTTACAAGGTTTTATAAGGTCATTGTAATTGGATTTTTTTTTTCTTAAATGGTTTTCTTAGTGTGACCTTGTCATAATGCACAATTTTTTTCACTCTTTAGTAAGTGACCTCCAGGGTCCTGCAGAGAATTTTGATGGAAAAGTTTTGGGAGGCCATGTCCTGTGATATGATTGGTTGGTCGTGGATTTGTTGCAAGTATGAACACAGTGCTTTATACACTATTGGAAAGCATGTTAAAATGCAACATAATACAATGGGTTTTTTTTTGTGGTTTTTAGGTGGTAGACACAATCCATGTGCGGTATCACCAACATACCATTTTTGGGCTCCTTGGATAGGGAAGTGCCACACGGCGTTCAGACTCTGTACTAAACACAGAGTTTGAAAAGATTCATGTTTCGAAGTCTGTATCTGAAATTTCTGAAATTATGGTTACAGAGGACAGACTCAGAGAAGAACTATACAAACAAAAGGTAGGGTTTGTTAGTCAAAAACACCCGACTGTGTTGTGTTTTTAATATTACCTTTTTAACAAGACTATATATTTTGTTAGGTTTGGGTCATTCGGAAGTTATGTAAAGAGTGTGGCTTGGACTCCAATGGATCCCGCAGTGAGGTTGTCAAATGAAATGAAATCCAGACAAACATATGACAAAATCTTTGATAAAATCTGGGGGGTCTCTGGTAAGTTTAAGTTGTCTTGCACATAATATTTTCAGTTGCAATCTAGTTAATGTCTAGTTAGAAACAAAACAAACTAATTTTATACTTTGATTTACTCATTGGATGTGATTAATATCTTTTTTTTTTTTAGGAGGCTGGGCAGTGATTATGTGCCAATGTGGGATTGTTTACAGTATCAAATGCAATCTCCGAGCTGAGAGCCCTCGAGACTTTGCAGACTTACTATTATCCTGGAAGCATATGCCAAATGTCATAATTTATGACTTTGCACGTGGTCTTGCAACTCACTTGAATTTAAGGGCATCAGAAAAACTGATCTCTCCATTTGAAGGTCGCTTGGCAGAACCCACTCAATCCAACATCGAATTGGCCAAATGTGGACAGCTTAAAGTGTTGCTACCTTGGCTGAACACTAAGAAGACAGAGCCAGACCTTAATGATCACCCAGTGACGGGTTCATCGGATCACTATGTGCTGTATGATCGGTTTCATGAAGCCAATACAAAAGACAGCAAAGATGTGTTGAGGAAGCTCACTCTAGTGCCTCAATTGGCTGGCAAAGTGAACAGCCAGGTTGCAGAGCAACTATTCACAAAGATGAAAAAAAAACAACTACTTTTTGAACGTGTCTTTGCCATCGACCCATCTCTTTCAAATGAGGAACATAATCCATCACTATAATGAAAAGAAATACAATAAACTGCTGGAAAGATTAAAGAAGACATTTGGGGGCATGATGGTGAAAAATGTGTACGGACAAGCTGTGTATGGTAAATTACCTTCCTTTTTTTTTTCTTTTTTTTTTAACCTACTAATATTTGTAGATAGACATTCAAATATCCTATGTTATAATATTGTAATGGAACATTTCGACCCAGCAGGGTCGAACCGTTGCATTTTTTATTAAATATGGGAGCAAAGAGCAGTGTTGAGGACATTACATTTTTTTCACTTTATTAGTTTCTTTTGTCCTGCACCTGCCAGAAGGTGGTATGTGCACACAATTACTTTTTTAATAATATTGTAATGGTCCACTAACCACTGATGAATTGAGTTCAGTACAGTTCAATTCAATACCCCTTTAACTCTCTTAAACAGGTAATCCTTGTTTCTCCCATGAGGAAGCAGGTGGGACTGATGTTGTGATGGAGGACAGTACCCCGGCTGCTACAATGGTTACACCTGGTGGTGAGTGTTTTCATTCAGGGGTTAAATGGTGGTAACACACTTTTGAAACTATGTGGTGTATTTTTTTTGTGTTTATAATTTATTTCCAAAATGTCTTCGCTGCAACAGGAATGGTTTGTTGCATTAAACACTTGTCTGCCAATATAAGTTGTTGGGATTTCCAGCCAAGTGATTGGCAGTCATCAATGGTAATATTGTTTGTTTTTATCACACTTTTAATAACACATTTTGTGTATACTGAATGTAATTTTGGTCTCTTTATCTTAATCTGTGGTAAAGCTTGACCAGATTTTGAGTAAAAATGACAGAGAAGATGAGACAATTGCTCAAGTTGGAAGCATTAAACTGCAGCGAAAAGATTTCTTTACCTTGGGCCTCAATGCAGCACTTGAGGCAACAGCACTTGTGGACAGACAATGATTTAAAAAATAGAAAAATTGACCATACAGCTATTTTTTTTTTTTTTTTGTAATTAACTAATGTTATGTTATTATATAACTAATATATAATATATTTAAAAACAGATTGCAAACAGCTGTCTTGATGTAATCGTCATGGTGGCTAAGGAAAAGGTATTTTTTGCCTACAACTATATAACTCATGATCACCTGGAGACGTTTTTGTAATGGATGTGCAATTGAATGCTATGCTTAGGGAACAGATGTGTTTGCAGCAAATTCCTATGTTGTAGTTACCTGGCTACCACCACTTGATTTGGACCCATTTTTATCGTTTCCAGTAAGTCCATCAAGTTGTATTTTATCTAAAACTGAAACAGTTATAAATGCAGTTACAACAAATGAATGAATCTTATGTTCCCCCAAGGATAACATAGGATCCAAGGATTACATTCTGCTCCCTGCTTGGATGCCAGGACACTGGATGCTATGTGTATGTTGTTCTCTTCATTTTTGGGTGAACTAACTCTTAAAGGGTTAGTTCACCCAAAAATGAAAATTCTGTCAGTAATTACTCACCCTCATGTTGTTCCAACCATGTAAGTCTTTCGTTCATCTTCGGAACACAAATTAAGATATTTTTGATGAAATCTGAGTGCTTTCTGACTCCTCCATAGGCTTTCAGAGGGACCCAAACTCGCCGGCCCAGAATAGTTATTAAAAACATCGTTAAAATAGTCCAAGTGACTACAGTGGCTCTACATTAAGTTTATCATGCAACGACAAAACTTTTTGTGCGGAAAAACAACAAAAATAATGACTTTATCCAGCTATTAGTGTTCTTCAATGTGGGCCTCTGACGAGAGTTCACGGCAGCGCCAGGACGCATGCGCGAGAACTGAGATTACGGCGTTCTTCTTCTACTACTTGTTACTGGCTGCTCACTCCTTGGGAGTATTACCGCCATCTACTGTACAAGATGATATAAATATCCAACTGTGTCGGATACGGGTGCGGGTCGGACACGGGGGAAACACGGGTCTAAAACAATCACATGCAAACGTAAAAATATATGCATATTTTTAGGAACACGTCTACAAAAATATTCCTGTATTTCAAGTTAATAAAATAATTTAAAATCCACATCAGTTTATTTGTGCCCACGCGCCACGCCCTCCCAGGAATCTATAACGTTACCTACTTTCAGTTTTAAAAATTCATCATAACCGCGCGCGCGCGATCTTCTTGCACTGCAGTCGTCGAGATTGAAGGTTGAGGAGTTGAAGAAAAGAATAGCTAGTGGAGATTGTAAAGTTGTCGACAATACGTCATCAAAAGTCAAGTCCAGTGTGTGGGAGAAATTTGGAGTTATCTGAAGAAAACAAAGGCTTTGCTGCATGCATTTTCGTGTTGGATTATAGCCGCAGATGTGGAACTTCATCGCCGAGGAAGCGCGCAGATAACTGTGGTAACAAAGCAAGCAGTTCTGTCGAACAGTATTTTTCAATTTTAACACTAAGTATGTGTGGTGTGCAAGGCGTGTTTGAACCAAATTGTCTGATGTAGGGTAGACGAAACTGCATGGCAGATATAGTGTTGTAGCCGCGTCTGTTAGGTTACTCAGTTTTGTGGTACTTATGTATGACCTGGCAATAATTGTAATTGTGTCTATAATGTGATTGGCTAAAATGATTTTATTTCGGGTGCGGGTTGGGTGTCGGTTCTATTTTAAGCGGGTCGGGTGCGGATTTTAATTAATGCTGTTGACGGAAAACGGGTCGGATGCGGTTTGAAGCACTGCGGGTACAGGCGGGTGCGGATTTACAAAATCGGACCCGTGCAGGACTCTGGTCCCGACATCATCGAGACCTAAATCACAATAAGTGTCGAATTCAATAGCTTACATACAGTGCGCGTCTTCCTCTGCTTATAAACAGACCGTTTTGCGCTTCCGGCAATGTCGGGACGTCATCTTGTACAGTAGATGGCGGTAATACTCCCAAGGAGTGAGCAGCCAGTAACAAGTAGTAGAAGAAGAACGCCGTAATCTCAGTTCTCGCGCATGCGTCCTGGCGCTCCCGTGAACTCTCGTCAGAGGCCCACATTGAAGAACACTAATAGTTGGATAAAGTCGTTATTTTTGTTGTTTTTCCACACAAAAAGTTTTGTCGTCGCATGATAAACTTAATGTAGAGCCACTGTAGTCACTTGGACTATTTTAACGATGTTTTTAATAACTATTCTGGGCCGGCGAGTTTCGGTCCCTCTGAAAGCCTATGGAGGAGTCAGAAAGCACTCAGATTTCATCAAAAATATCTTAATTTGTGTTCCGAAGATGAACGAAAGACTTACATGGTTGGAACAACATGAGTGTGATTAATTACTGACAGAATTTTCATTTTTGGGTGAACTAACCCTTTAAAGGTCCCATGACATGCTACTTTTTGTAGGCTTTAATATAGGCCTCAGTGGTCCCTAGTACTGTATCTGAAATCTTTTTCCAAAAATTCAGCCTTGGTGCAGAATTATAGCCACTACAAGCCAGTCCCAGAATGAGCTTCCTTCAGACGGGCCGTTTCGGTGTCTGTAGCTTTAAATGTTAATGAGGAGGAGAAAGGCGGTGCAAGGTGGAGGGTGGGTGTGGCCTTGACCATCTTGCAGCAAGGTACCATGCATGTTTACGTTGGATATATTGCAATGGCACGAAGACACGCAGTCGTTCAAGCATTTCAGTTCGACCCAGAATCGGATCCAGATGGAGAAGCAATGGATGAAGAAGTTGCAACTCAGCGGCACCAGCAGGACGTTTCCGAATGGTTAGTTTAAAATATTATGTCTGGATACGGTACTTTAGTGAATAACAATAATACTTCAAATTAGATAAATGAAACGACAAAATGATTTTACATAATTTATTTGTTTACATAATTTATATTTCATATATATTTAAAGTAATATATATATATATATATATATATATATATATATATATATATATATATATATATATATATATATATACACACACACATATATATATATATATATATATATAGGCTATATATATACACACACATATATATATATATATATATTGTGGTATACATCTGAAACAGATTTATACAGATTTGTGCATTGTGTACAGCTCTATAAATAAAATTTGTATGTTTTTTTTAACAAAAAAAAAAATCTAATTATTTCTTCTCTCTCACATGCTGATAATTTTAAAACCGGTGTTAATTGCTGTGTTAGCTGTTTAAGCTGTAGATAGCATGGGGGGGAAACTGTTTATTGTGCCTCTATGTTCTAGTACAGAGATCCGTAACGTCTGTAATTTATCTTATTACAATTACATCAAGCTCTGCGATCTTGAAATGCGGATATCGCGCGCACCATAATATATATTATATTATAACCAACAGGAAAACGGTTATCCAAATAACAAAGAAGTGTACAACACTCGCGTTACAGTGTGTGTATTCACACACATACTTGATGCTGTCTACCTTTACATTAGCGCAAGTAACTGCATAGCTAATGTGACAGCCACATTCTACGTGTAACAAGCTAGGTAACCATAAACAGTAAAGCAACACACTTATATATCATTAGTTGACTTGCTTGTCCGTGGTGTGTAGCTGAGCCAAATAGAGTTGGTACTGATCCAGACTTTAGTTTCAGACGTTCAGCAAGCCCAGCTCTGTATTGACCCAAGTTGAGGGAACAGACGTCGGTGAAATGTTTGCCGCAGACATGCAAAACTTTGGGAAGTTGTGTCGGCGCATTTCCAGAGAAAATGAAATTAATCCACTGGTTCTGGATGAAGGAACTAAAAAAAGGCTTCGGTGTTCATTTGTACATCCAATTATTGAGCTTCGCTCGCTCAAAAGCCATATCTCTCGTGGACAAACTAAAATCGCGCGCGCGCTTTCCTACTTCCTAGCTCATATGCTCATGGTCAGGAAATATTCTCTGGGCGGGCAAAGCAGAGAAAGGGGAGGTAACATTTCTTCTTATGACATCATAAGGAGGAGATTCAAGATCAGCCTGATTGAGCCTCCATTTTCTCAAAGGCAGAGAAAGATAATGTAGCAGAGTGGGCGTGGTTTGACTCAAATTGCTGTAATTTCCGACTACGCCACCTGGGGAATTTCACCCCAAGAATTTAATATAACCTCTAAGCTAAGGCACACACAGGTCCCAATCACCGTTGAGTCAGAGACATAATATTCGTACAAAAGTATTTTATTTAAGCAACATTCATAGTTAAAAGAGGCATTGACCAGCAATCACACTCATCTCAATTGTTTAATTCTATCGTTGACAGCAGAGGAACCTGGGCTTACCCGCAGAGGCAGTCTCGAGATATCACCCTTATGAAAATTACTCTATACACAGTGCACACACACTAATACACACTCAACGACTCATGTCAGAGAAGACCACGACACACAGTGAGGACGTCACCACCTAAATGGTCACTCGTCTGCCCCCGGGTGCCCAGGCCCTGCCAACAAACAAAAGAAAAAGACATCAAACAGTGATATGCAAAAAGAACAAAATGATAATTCCCTAATACAATAATCAAACCAAAATAAACATACAAATTCAAAAAGAGATAAATCAATTAAAGAAATAAACAGGAAAAACAACGAGGAGAAACTCAAACATATCACTGAGAACAGAATTTACTGAAAACAGTTCACTCAAGACGATTCACTCGAGACAGTTCACTCAAGACGGTTCACTCGAGACAGTTCACTCAAGACGATTCACTCGAGACAAATCACTCGAGACAGTTCACTCGAGTCAGTTCACTCGAGACGAGTCACTCGAGACGGTTCACTCGAGACCGTGGCGTCAGTTCACTCGAGTCAGTTCACTCGAGACACTCGGGTCAGTTCCCTCGAGACGAAACACAAAACAAAACACAAAACAGATAAAACAGAACAGCAGCCGATGAGGAGCAGAGCAAACAGCAGTTTATGATGAAGCAACGGGCAGATAATTCTCATGCAGGACGCCACTACTGTCCTTATCGCGTGCCTAAAAACAAAACAAAAAGGTGTTACACCGCGATTCCCTCTCCCTTGACTTCACGCTCGAGCAGTATACTCACAAAACATGCTGTCCCGGGATTACTATCCCCGAACTATGCGGTAGATGGAGCCAGAAGTCTCCGACAAACTCGTTGGCAGAAAGCGCAGATAGATCTTACACTACGTTAAGCATACAGATTAGTCAGATTACCCGCTCAGCCGAAGCAAAATTTCATTTAAAAAACACCGTCACATACAAAGGCCTCCCTTACCTGTCTCAAATGTCCATACTAAACTCTCCAGAAAGCACACAGACTGGCAAACAGCACTGACAGTGAATAAGCAGCTTCAGCGATCTTTTTACGAGCAACACCTGACACTGCACTCCAACAAAACGCAGCAGGGCGCCTGGGTAACGTCACGGCCCCGGATAGTGACGCACACTAAGGAACCGGTAACCCATGCTCTTATACGCACCGGATGCCAGGCCATTGGCCAAATCATAACAAGTAGGAGGGGTCATAACCCTTCCTGCTACAAACCCAAAAGCTCGATTTACACCGATTAAAATTTCTAGAAACTTGGGGACCAAATACAGGCTTGGGGAACTCATATTAATGTTAAAAAACCTCAGAAAGTGAAAATTTCATGTCATGGGACCTTTAAGATTAAAGTGATATTAGGATTCAATATACTAACAACTGTATTTAACAGGTTCTGAAGCCTAAAAACAAGGCTATGTATTTTTTTGATTCAACTCACCCCTACGGGATTGGTGATGTAAAATATGTGACTGTCTTCAGGTTGCACTTACAAATATAAATATTATGTTCAGAGTTCGCAGTTCAAGGTTTGCTGTTCGAAGTTCGCTGTTCCAAAGTTTGCTCTTCATTGATGTTCACTGCTGTTACAGTTACAGAGTTACAGAAGTTACAGAAAGTTACAGAAATCATAAGAATGGAAACATGAAATGGTTGCCTGAACTTGATTGATGCAAGTTCATTCAAGAATAAACCACAGAACCACATTCAAGAGAAAACCACAAAGAACATTGAACATGACGGAAATGTCTAATGAGTAGACTAAATAATTGATTGTGTTTCTTTTGTTTCTGAGAGTACATCTAGCAAAAATATATATATATATTTTTTTTTTTCCCCGAAGGTTTCACCTGATAAAGAACCATGTGATGCAGTCATAACGGTAGGCAATTTTTTTTTAAAGTAAAGATGTATGATTAACATACCATAAGTTAGAGCACGAACATATTACATGTAGTACCGTTATGAACAATACCAGTTTTAGTTAACTTTTTTTTTTTTTAAATGTATTTGCAAAATATTTCAATATGTTTCAGATTAGTTCAGATGAGGAACACGGAGACACAGTCCTAAAGGTAATTAATAAAATCTATGCAATACCATAAAACATTTTATTAAAGAAACAGTGTCATATTTATTACATTTATAAATTGATTAAATTACAGAATAGCCAAGAGTACACATTCAACTTTACCAACTGGCCAACATAGTGAAATTTACGGAAGAGGATTAGGGCCAAGCAATAATAAAAATAAATAAAACCATCTCGAGATTAAAGTCATTATAATGCGAGATTAAACTCGTTAAATTTCGAGAAAAAAAGTCGAAATACAATCTTGAGAATAAACTCATTAAATATCGAGAATAAAGTCGTTCTGTTTCGAGAAAAAACTCGTTAAATTTCGAGAAAAAAGTCTAAATACAATCTTGAGAATAAATTTATTACATTTCGAGAATAAAGTCGTTGTGTTTCGAGAAAAAACTCGTTAAATTTCGAGAAAAAAAACTCGAAATGCAGTCTTGAGAATAAACTCATTAAATTTCGAGAATAAAATCGTTGTGTTTCGACAAAAATACATTTTGTGTGTATGTTACAACGTGGGGGGTTACATTTTGTGTGTATGTTACAACGTATGTTACATTTTAACAGAACAATAAACGGTAATTTAAAAAATGTGGCATGGATTCAGTGCAACACATGTGCTGGATGGCTCCATAATGACTGCGCAGGTGTTGGTAATGTCGACTCTGATAGCCACTTCTACTGTGGATGCAAAATGCAATATCCCCATCCATTTGTAAGGTCAGTTAGATAACAACCGGCTGAATGTGCATTATGCCACTTATTACACGACTTCTTGCCACATAAGTAAATAATTAGACACGAAATATTGATCTGATTCAAAATATTTAACTAGCTCTTTGAACGCAAATGTTCAAGTTCAAACTAGACGGACATTTAAGAGATACGGTATACAGTCATACTACTTATTACATAGCATTCCACCACATAAATAATTATGGGGATAAGAGATATTGATTTAAGATTAAGCTGTTATAAAATCGTACTTGTTTGTTGTCTAATAATCCAACAGTGTACAAAAACACTGTCGCAAAATGGCAGCATCTGCGTTTGAATGAAAAAGGAGAGAGCGAGTCCACGAGACTGGATGGCATAATTAAATAACCGTAAACAAAATATTGATTCGACTGAGTTTTAATATTTTATTAGCTCACAAAAAAGCAAAACTTCCATGAAGAAAGCCCGTTAAGCCTGTGTTTTCAGCGGTTGTTATCGAGCAATAACACACCACTGGATGGTGCTATTGACCAATCAGAATCAAGTATTCCACAGATATAATAATAGCAGTAACTAGAATGTTAATAGTGTGTTACTCATTTGTTTCTGTGAAGTTATTCATTAATGATGGAACAGTTTTCTAAAGTGTTACCTTTTTGTTTTAATCATGCTCCTTGAGTTATGCGTGTGTCTTTTGTCCTTAAGGCTCTTCTCTCCACTGGTCTCAGTCTGGCTCTGCTGATGACTCTGATTCTCTGGCAGTGGAGATCAGCTCATATGTGCTGCTTGCTGTTCTCACTGCAGATTCAGTCACTACAGCTGATCTGCGCTATGCTAACAGGATTGTTAGCTGGCTTGTGAAGCAACAGAATGCTTATGGAGGATTCTCCTCCACACAGGTTACTCAAACCTCTTCAATCAAACACATTATTGCTGGTGTGAATGAGTAAAAGAGGCATTACTGAACACATTTATTTCCCAGGACACAGTGGTGGCTCTTCAGGCTCTGTCTTTGTACGCCACCAAAGTGTTCAGCTCTGACGGCTCCAGCACAGTGACGGTACGGTCAGCAGGAGACACTCTCCACTTTAATATCAATCAGGACAACAAGTTACTGTACCAGGAGAAGCAGCTGCAGAAACTTCCAGCCAAATACAGCATTGAAGTGAAGGGCTCATCCTGTGTGTCTGTGCAGGTCTGTAGTGCGTTCAGCTTCATTTACTCACACTCACTTTCTCTCTTGGCATTTTATGCCCAGACCAGCAACATAGTGTCGGCCCAGATCCGGGCCACATCTGGTACATTTGGATTCATCGCGTATCAGATGTGGGCAGATCTGAGTTGACTTTATGTTCCTGTCAGGCTGGTTTTTCTGCTGTGAGATGATTAATGAATGTGTTTTTCTTTGTGTTGACTCTCTCAGATGGCTCAGTTCTACAACATTCCCACTCCTACTGAAGCGAAAACATTGAGCATTGATGCTAAGATTGAGGGAGATTGCAAAACATTGGGACAAAATTTCATTTTGAACTTCACTGTCAAGTAAGAGACATCTTTAAATTCTTCATGCCTTAAAACGGCTTGAATGTAACTCTACACCCTTGCCTCATCGAGTATACGCGGTTCTATGAATATGCAAACGAGCCCCGCCTCCACTCACTCACAGTAGCTCATAGATCCACTCGTTGATGATCACACGTTGATCTGATTGGTTACAAGGTAGTTTGTGACATCAGAAACGCCAGCGATTTCAAACCGTGTTTTTGAGACTGTCTTTGGTTCACTGCAGTTTTAAGGAGAAAATATTCAGAAATGGTGTTGACTTGTGAATTTACACATGGTTTGTCTTAAAGCATATTAAAAACACCATATACACATATTAACAACATTAAAAGCTTGATTTTCACCACAGGAGGACTTTAAGTCAAAAGACTAGAACATGATTATGACTTAAGATTAACTAACAAATAAATGTTCTCTGAATATTTTTTAACATCTTAATAAACACAAAAGCAATATAAACTGAAACGGCGTATCTCAGTAGTTAAAACACTACACACTGACTTGAGATGCAACATTTTTATTATTGACACATTATGAGTGATTCGAGTGATTAAAACTCTGCATGTGTCTTGGTAATTAGACTGGCTTTTGTTCTCTCTTATTTGTACATTTATATGAGGCATTTAAGAACCTTTTCATTTGCTCTTTTCCAGATATGATGGTCTACAGGAAAGGACTAACATGGTCATTGTGGATATTAAACTCTTATCTGGATTTACAGCTGATACATCAATGGTGCGTTTGAGTGATTCATCACAAAATGTGTACAAATGTCTAGAGTTTCTCTTTTTAGAAATTAATCAGCACTTTTTCCCCACAGCTTAAAACTTCTTCCAGAACGTACTTAAGAAAACTTGTGGAACGGGTCGATTCTAAAGATGATCGTGTCATTGTGTATTTGAAGAAGGTGAGAAAACAGCAACATTCATATGATTTTATGTCTTATGTTGATTCATAAACGTTTTATCCATAATGTCCATGACCAATGAGTTTGTTTCCTGCTGTAGATCCCACAAAATATTCCAGTGAATTACCAGATACAAATGAAACAGGTTCTTCAAGTGAAGAATCTCAAGCCAGCTGTGATTAAAGTGTACGATTACTACCAAACAAGTAAGATTTAATATGCCAGTGTTGAATGCTTTGATCAAGTGATGCACATTGTTTATTCAGATTAAATCCATGTACAGGTTTCCATTGTTGTACGAATGTGAACATCTTCCTTTTCCTTCAGGTGATCAGTCAGAGGCCGAATACTTCTTCCACTGTGGATGAAGCTGAAGAGCGTGACCTTATAGTTCAGCTTGGATAAAGATGTTTGAACTCTCTAATGTTGAATATTATAATGTTTATTCTTTATCCTGGACAAAATTATTTCCAATTCATCATCCCAAATTTGAACAAACCCCCAAATCCTAATCAGTTTTTGGATATGTCTCTTGATATCATGACTTATTAATTTACAATGCATATGATTAATAAAAGTGTTGAAAACAAGTTATGGTGAGCTGGTTGAACTGTTGAATGTGTAGTAGCTACATGCTATGGCAACATTTCAGAATCAGACGAGGTTATCACGATTATATCTTGTGAATTTCTCATCTCATCTCGGCTCTGCTTTTTTTAATCTTGTTCTGAGACACTGTGCACCCTTAAATATAAAAGTGCAAAAAAAAGGGGGGTGTTCCAAACCTGTATGAGTTAGTTTCTTCTGTTGAACACAAAAGAAGATATTTTGAAGAATGTTGGTATTAGAGCAGGATTCTTGTTTATATTGAACATTGTTATTGAACCGCATGTTTAACAGTGCTATTGTTGTCGGCCTCATCGAAGTTCACACGAAGTTCACACAAGTGAAGTTTTCACCGGAGCATACCAACTCTGAAACAAGACCAAATATTATCACATAACATTTTGGACACCTTTGTTTTTATGCATCTTTGATTTTGTTTGCATTTTTTCTGAAACACCCTGTTTTGAAATTGTTTAACAATTTTTAACATCACCATTCTCAATCTATTGTAGTGTGTCTATTTTCCTTACATTTTGAAAAACAGACTTCATAGAATGTCGGCAGCTGGTAGAAATTTCTGTTGCCAGCACCACCTAATCTACAGCAAAAGAAAAACATTTACAAGAGTTGCGAATGTGCGTTTTGTATGTTGAAATGTATGTTATTAAATTAAAAATGCCATGAAACAAAGACAAGGACACATCTTTCTATAAGTGACCCTCAAAATCTGTGCATACAACAAAACACAGTGCCTCCGTGTACGATGATTTATCAGAAAATCACTTTTGTCTCTTTGTTAGAAGAAAAACTTAAATCAGCTGGTGCTTGATAACTATTGAAGTTATTAAACACCCCTGAATTCGGTAATGACGTGTTTTACGAAATATTGATATCACGTTTTAATTTTAACTCAATACAATTGAATGCGCTAAAGGTCTATGAACTTTAACATCTTAATATTTGGTAAAATTAAATTAAAGCATGTGCAAAATGAAATACATCCTAGCTACTTTCTAAATGCTTGTTACGGAACTTATGGCGAACAATTTACCCGGGTGTAACCCAGGGTAAAATCCATCAATATATATTAAATGTTTGTATATTGGTTCTGCCGTCCCTGTCCCTTTAAATTACCCCTGCGGAGTGCGTGCCTTGCGACCTCACGTAATTCTAGTCACGTGATTGTGCTTAGCCAATCACGCATTGGAGCGCGAGTGTTTAACCGGGCTGCGGCGTCTTCTTCATTCAGAGGTGTGGGGAAGCCGATCGACAGCTGTGGACAGGTTTGTGTTTTACAGACTATTCACTAGGGATGGGGAAATGAAGCCTCATGAATCACTGAGGCTTTCCCCTGACTGTTCCGGGAAAAGATTCAAAGCTTCGAGAGTGTCGAGAACAGCGCCATCTGGTGCTTATTTAAGATAAAGCAGCCAGAAGCCTGTGTTAGAAGCTCTGGCAGATGAAGCAACCACAACACACTCCATAGTTTCAATGTTGTGTGCACAAATAAAAGCCTTACATGTTTGTGTTTGATTGGTTCATTAAAAAAAAAATAATTTTCCCATTAAAGTGTGACAATAAAATATAATAGCTTATAAGCTTATATGATTCAATAAAATTTAATGTAGGCCTACTCTCTCTCTCTCTCTCTCTCTTTCTACACACACACACACACACAATGAATAAGGACATTGTCTGATAGGATCATCTGTTATTAAATGTCAATATCAATAATTGTAAATATCAACCAGACTGAGGCAACAATGACTCGTTAAATACGATCTGAAGTTCGAGCCTTCTGACACCCGAAGCGAAACACGCACGTGACTGGACAGAAAGTGAAGGCTTGTTCGACTTCATGCAGCTCTGCGCAGACCGATCGGCGGCTGACTTAAATCAGTGCATGCCGGTTAGAAATTTTGTCCGACTTGATACAGCGCCGACGCCACGTGACTGTGACGTATGCCATCAAAGTACCACGAGAACAATTCGAGAGTAGCCGGAGAACACAGCCAGCGCAGCTTCTCAAGAGCGGCTGCACGTGGGCTGATGACGACACAGCTGTTCCACGATTGGCCGGATTCACCGCATGACAACGATCACGTGTGTTTCGTGTTTATTCGAAAACCTTTAGTTCCTCTAAAGCTCTCAAATCAGTTTATTATAACAGTGAACACTCTTTTCATGTCGTTGCAATGTTATATTGTGTCATGTTTATCCAATTAAAACTGATTAAAAACGTAGACTCCACTTCATTGATAGTAGCTTATGTTGAACTTTATTCTTGTTCAAACAGACTCCGTATGAAGCAATACATAAAGTATTGAATGAAAATGTCTCTGAAACATCTGTGCATTATTTGGCAAATATTGCATTTATTTCACTGCAGCTGTGGTAAAGTATGCAAACACCTCGTGAGCGGTCACTACGGGAACCAGAAAGTGTCCGACTTCACGTCTCCGTTTGCAGCTCCTCCCCGCCTGCACGCGGCTACTCTCGCCGATCAGTTGCATCCAGCCGCAGCCGATGTCGAACACACCTTGAGGCTTCGTTTGTCATCGATCACGTGACTCTAGTAAACCAATACACGCCTCGATACGGGGCTTCACTAGAAATTAGGCTTGTTCGACTTCATGCAGCTCTGCGCAGACCGATCGGCGGCTGACTTGAAGCACTGCATGCCGGTTAG
Organism: Abramis brama; assembly: GCF_963993115.1. Classification (NCBI taxonomy): domain Eukaryota; kingdom Metazoa; phylum Chordata; class Actinopteri; order Cypriniformes; family Leuciscidae; genus Abramis; species Abramis brama. Next base: position 13,556,682 of record NC_139966.1, read on the forward strand.
AAATTTTGTCCGACTTGATACAGCGCCGACGCCACGTGACTGTGACGTTAGCACACGAAAAAACCCCCCAGATAATACACTTTTGAGAGTAAATATGCTAAATAAGTAAATTTTCTTTTTATTTATATATTTATTTGTAGAACCAGAAGAGTAATCAGAACGGGATTGGTAGCAGATGTACTAACAGATGATGAAATAAAGGTATGCCTCATTTTTTTGGGTGATTAAGTTAAAAACATTGATAACGACAGCCTCAGACCACAGTCACACGTAATATAATTTGCACTAATAATATATTGCGTTGTGCCATTTCAATTTTATAACAATCTCACAATTCATTTAAACAAAAGCAAACTTTAATTATTTTGGGGGGTTACAAATGTCAAAAATGCCATTTAAAAAGGGAAAATAAATTTAAATGGATAAATCTTGAAAGCATGTTACAAGTTATTTAGTGTGTCTTGATAACCAGTGTCACAGAGAGCCTGTGACCTAAGACTAAAAGGACTTTTATTTTGAAAGGACTGCTGAAGTACTTGTACCCCATAAACAGTTTACACCAATATACACACACAATCTACATGCCGGCAAATTAACATCGTATACTAGATGTGTGGTTATTTTTCTGTTTAGGTGGTGTGATAGGCTCTCTGCTTAGTTCAATGTTTTTTATATAATTTTCTTTTCTTTTGTTGGTTGTTTGTTTTGTCTCAATGCTAAATGTTTTGTTTTGTTATATGATTTAACCTTCAAAGAAACCACACCAAACTCTTTTGCAAATGTTAACAGTTTATTTCCCCTGTAACAAACTAACATGTACACATAAAATACTGTTATACTCACATTGTGGGTCACCTCTCTACTGGCAAACCCATGTGCAGCGACGGCTGCCATTTTAAAGCTTCTAATTGCCCAATTGGAAGGGCACTTTCATTGTCAGTGACATTACAGGGGGAAATCAGGGAAATTATCATTTCTCAGACATTTTCTTTGTAATGTGGAGACATAATTTTGCAATTAATATAGTGATGCATAGGTTGCATGTTAATACCATTTGTTTAATATATTTGTATAGTTTTATCTTGCTTTAAAATTATCATTTATTTATACATGGTATGTTCCAGAAGTGGGAGGAGCCTAACTCTATAAAAGGGCTCCTGGTAGCCATTTTTCAGGAGAGTGTTTGGAGTGTGGGATCACTCCTTGTATTTTTGGGCCTGGATATTGGCATAGCCAGAATACATGTGAACCTCTTATGGATTTATATATATTTCTTTTGCCTTAGTTTTTGTTACTGTATATATTTTTGCTTGGGAATCACTTTGGCACCAAAATAAACACCCTGGACTGAAAATTGTTCTCCATCATCATTGATTTTACACCTTCACCGACGGTACACCCTAACAACCAGTGTTCTAATTTGCTGTTTGTTATGCATTTATTAAATTATATATATAAAAAAATGTTTTTCAGAAAGTTGCTCATGACCTTAAAAAGGGAGTTTTGAGGTAAAACAGAATGTTACTCCATCAACATCCGACATTTGACCCAAAGTTCAAGTATTGGAGAGATTGTTTTCTTTCTGTTTTTAATGAAGAACAGGTATTACTATTATTATTTAATATATAGTTAAATTAATATTCACAATGCTTATATAAACTGACACGTTTAACCCAATAACAGACTGAAGCTTTAGCAGAACGCATTAAAGGTGCTCTGGATAAAGAGGATGCACATAATATTTCGTTTGTCCTTGAAGTGCTACTACCAGAGGTAAGTCATAATTACTTTGTATGTTCTGATTATATTTGCTGTCAGTGAACATAGAAAGTTTATTCTGTGTATTTATTCTCTTTAATGTTTTAAAGCTTACCACAGTAATTCTGATTAAGGTTGAAGAATTTAATCGATTTCAAGCAGAAAGATGTTTCACCACTGGATTATCCCGTTATTTGTAGGTAAGAAGAATATGATATAGCCTATTAACACCCATGTCCATTATAGTTTCATGACAACTCATTATAATCGGTGCCATAGATTCGTTGTCTGGGTGAAATATGATATATCTTTTTAAATTATCAGATGGCTTCTGGACATGACTGCGCACAAGACGTTTGGACTTCGGTTATTATTGATTTATTGACTTGTTTGTTCATAAAAGATTGTGACTGTTAATTGTTTTACATGTTCAATATATTTGTTTTATTTGTAATAAATGATTATGGCAGTGCAGTATTGTCTTAATTATTCTTTATTGCTTAAGAAGTGGTTAGGTATAATCGCTGGTTTGAGGTGATAAATATTCTACAAAAGTGTCGTCTTTCTGGCTCCTTCAGACACAGAAACCGCTGATTAAAGAGATTCATATTTGCTGTGTGTGCATACTCTGCAGTGAAAGTTTATCTAGCCCTGTACAGCCTCCTTTTTTAACATATGATCATTAATTACTCAGTCGGCACATACAGTTGCATGGAAGGGCATATTCAGGTTACCATATTTCAGCAATAACACATCAGAAAATGTTGTAATGCAGGATTTCGTTTAAGAATTAAATTATCTATACCTCTATGTGCTTGTTTTTTTTTGAGAATTTGTAAAATAATTTAGTAATGACATCTACAGTATGCTTAGTAGGCACATAAAGTTGCATGTTCTGGGTAACATATTTCAACAATAACACATCAGAAAATGGATTAAAATGTGTTTGTGTGTATTATTTATATATATATATATATATATATATAGGCCTATATAAATTATTTATATATATATATATATATATATATATACAGTGAGGAAAATAAGTATTTGATAAGTATACCTGCTATTTTGCAAGTTCTCCCACTTAGAAATCATGGAGGGGTCTGAAATTGTCATCGTAGGTGCATGTCCACTGTGAGAGACATAATCTAAAAAAAAAAAATCCAGAAATCACAATGTATGATTTTTTAACTATTTATTTGTATGATAACAGCTGCAAATAAGTATTTGAACACCTGAGAAAATCAATGTTAATATTTGGTACAGTAGCCTTTGTTTGCAATTACAGAGGTCAAACGTTTCCTGTAGTTTTTCACCAGGTTTGCACACACTGCAGGAGGGATTTTGGCCCACTCCTCCACTCAGATCTTCTCTAGATCAGTCAGGTTTCTGGGCTGTCGCTGAGAAACACAGAGTTTGAGCTCCCTCCAAAGATTCTCTATTGGGTTTAGGTCTGGAGACTGGCTAGGCCACGCCAGAACCTTGATATGCTTCTTACAGAGCCACTCCTTGGTTATCCTGGCTGTGTGCTTCGGGTCATTGTCATGTTGGAAGACCCAGCCTCGACCCATCTTCAATGCTCTAACTGAGGGAAGGAGGTTGTTCCCCAAAATCTCGCAATACATGGCCCCGGTCATCCTCTCCTTAATACAGTGCAGTCGCCCTGTCCCACGTGCAGAAAAACACCCCCAAAGCATGATGCTACCACCCCCATGCTTCACAGTAGGGATGGTGTTCTTGGGATGGTACTCATCATTCTTCTTCCTCCAAACACGTTTAGTGGAATTATGACCAAAAAGTTCTATTTTGGTCTCATCTGACCACATGACTTTCTCCCATGACTCCTCTGGATCATCCTAATGGTCATTGGCAAACTTAAGACGGGCCTTGACATGTGCTGGTTTAAGCAGGGGAACCTTCCGTGCCATGCATGATTTCAAACCATGACGTCTTAGTGTATTACCAACAGTAACCTTGGAAACGGTGGTCCCAGCTCTTTTCAGGTCATTGACCAGCTCCTCCCGTGTAGTTCTGGGCTGATTTCTCACCTTTCTTAGGATCATTGAGACCCCACGAGGTGAGATCTTGCATGGAGCCCCAGTCCGAGGGAGATTGACAGTCATGTTTAGCTTCTTCCATTTTCTAATGATTGCTCCAACAGTGGACCTTTTTTCACCAAGCTGCTTGGCAATTTCCCCGTAGCCCTTTCCAGCCTTGTGGAGGTGTACAATTTTGTCTCTAGTGTCTTTGGACAGCTCTTTGGTCTTGGCCATGTTAGTAGTTGGATTCTTACTGATTGTATGGGGTGGACAGGTGTCTTTATGCAGCTAACGACCTCAAACAGGTGCATCTAATTTAGGATAATAAATGGAGTGGAGGTGGACATTTTAAAGGCAGACTAACAGGTCTTTGAGGGTCAGAATTCTAGCTGATAGACAGGTGTTCAAATACTTATTTGCAGCTGTATCATACAAATAAATAGTTAAAAAATCATATATTGTGATTTCTGGATTTTTTTTTTTAGATTATGTCTCTCACAGTGGACATGCACCTACGATGACAATTTCAGACCCCTCCATGATTTCTAAGTGGGAGAACTTGCAAAATAGCAGGGTGTTCAAATACTTATTTTCCTCACTGTATATATATATACATACATATATCTTTAATCTGTTAGACTGGAGTAATGGATAACTTCTAATAAAGAACAAAAATGACATAACATTAAATCTCATTAAATTTCTCCATACTTTTAAAAAGACATTTAGTAAGAAATGGAACTTAAATACAATATAAGTACTCTGGTTGAATTTACCACGTAGCTTACACCATTTATAGAAGCAGACAAGATAATTTTTACAGGAGTATTTTGTATTTTTATTTAATTAGAAAACAGCCAGTGTGTGATTTATTTTTATATTTCAGAGGAAAAAAAATCATTTTATTTAAATTAATATTTTTTGCGTGTTTTCAGTCCATCATATTATTGTGAAGGTCTATGTTGGTTGACTATTTAAAATTATTTTCAATTAAATAAAATGTTCAAACTCTCAAGCTTTGTTTTCATTGTATTATTTATTTTTTTGTTTTAAGCTTTGTTCAATTTATAATATTGTTAATCAATTTTAATTATATCTTTTCAATTAAATCGTTTAAAACAAAGTCTTTATAATAACGTTGGTTTTAAACTTTAAAACGTTCCAAAACACGGAAGTAGCGCAATGCCTTGCCGCGCCCACTTCCAGCACCAGACTGTGTCGTCCTCACACTGCTATGACGTATGGTTCTGCGGTTCTGCAGTCAGACCTATCTCGAATATTTTGTTACCTTGTCTTTCTCATAAAGCAAACCAATTAATCAGAAAAACAAATGTGAAGAAGATTACAGCGAACTGCCTAATCATGAAAAGTGCATATTACAGTTTTATTAATATTTTTCCCTTTGCATTAAAGGTACTTACAATGTGCTTTTGCAGCGTTGAGCATTGTAGCCAATCACAGACATAAATCAGTGTAGCCAATCACAGTCTCTTGATTAATCTTATTTCTTTTGATTATTTTAATTTCTTCTATGTAACGCACTTTGAATTACCATTGTGTATGAAAAGTGCTATATAAAATATAATATAAAATAAAATAATTGCCTTGCCTTGCATCGGCCAATCAGAAGCGTTTAATTGAGTCGCTGTGCTGAAGATGTGTTTTACTCGAGCTCACCGAGTTCTACACTTTCACAAACCTGGCATTATTATTGGCAATAAACTTATGCAAATAAGAGATTCACTGCGATGTATTTGATATTCTTGATGCTGCTCTGATGCTCTCCATTACGCACCGCTCTGTTTGTTATTAGGAAGACTGATGAGCTAGACCGCTGGACTTTTAATGTCAAAATGATTAAAGAAGGCGGACTTACCGTTCACAGAAGGGTGTTAACAGTGAACGAATGGTAAAATGTAAGTAGATAAGTAAGAACATTTAATATTTGACAACTGCTTTACAATAGAAATGTTCAACTACCGACAGTATCCGGTGACTCAAATTACTGAAACTTTTTTTTATTATTACATTTTGCTTTTTGAATTGAAAATATGCTATAATTTCCTTGATTCATGTAGAGAGAATGTATGCATACTTAAAAATAAAATAGTATTTGCAAATAGTTTAAAATATTTCACTAATACAATAAGCCTTTCTTTTTCTTTATTCCCTTAAATCGCTTTTATAATTAATTAATTCCTTTAAATAAAAATCGCCAATTTTAGTTTAGGCTAAAGTCTACATGATTACCTACTACAAGTCATTATTTAACATTACGGTATAATAGTATAAGTTTACATGTTTATATATTATTAATAATAATAGGAAAAAAAATGGGATTTCTGTTGCTGTCCTACACTATGTCAGCCATAAATACTGAACTCTTGCAATAGTATCTGCTAGGACTTCACATATCTGAAATTAATGTATTGCAGGCAGAAGGCAGCGAAACGTTCATGTTGAGCCTGGATGCAGTTGACACTTTTGAAGCACAAGAGTCTATCACAATCCATTTTCCCAAGGACGTCCACTCCATCACCACCACCCGGAGCAGCTGTGGCATCATCCACACTCTCCTCATCATCCACAAGTGGGGTTTTTCCTTTTCCACATCTCGGAAAAAGGAAAAGACCTACACCTACCACACCAGTTGAAGATGCTATCCTCCAGCGGCTTGAGCAAATTGACAAAGCCAAGCCAGGTTTTCAAAGAACAACAATCAGAAGTACCTAATGACAAATAGTTGTTTATTTACAAAGTCAATATACAAATTTAACAAGCAATTAAGTTATTACATTGCAAATACCAAAAGACGAACTGTGCCCTCCACTTATATTGACACCTGGTAAGTTCAGTTACTGGTGGAGGAGGTATTGAATTTGGTGAACTGTCCATTAATTTATTTTAAATGTTCTGGAGACCCCTCCTAACTATGTTGTCTTGCCATGGCATGAGTCCTGCGGGTGTTTGGAAAAACGTCATCAGATTGTGCCTTGTGTTGAGTGCAACCCGTGATGCTCTTCCGGCAGACAGATGCGTTGCCTCAAGAAGATTGGTGTCGCCTGCCACATGCCACCTCCACTCCCCTGGCTGGATGTCTCCGTTTGCGGTGGGGCTATCTGTCAAGGTGGATGGTATTAGGGGTGTGCGATGTCACGATTTTTGATCGTGAACGATTAAAATGTCTCCACGATCTGCTTTTGAAGAAATATCGTAGTATCGTGTTACAGTGCATTCTATCAGTTGCAGTTCTGGCGCCTCCGTCTCAACACACTGTACAATGCGACGTACTTCACATCACATGTTAACTCAGAGGTATAGTTACACTTACGGCACACTGTAAATCACAAAAGTTCATTATTTGCATGTGCTTTAAAGCCGGTTAAACTTTATATTCAAATTTAATGCTGATGCGCTGTTCAAACATGCACCCGATGCACACAGGCACTAAAAGCCGGTCAGACAGCGCCTGGATACTGGACTAAGTTATCTTTAGAGTCTCATTGTGCCAATACATAGGTTTACATAAACACAGTTGGTTAATTGTAAAGTGAAAGCAAACATTTGAGAGAAACTCTGGTGCGTGTCATATGCGTTTATGCAAATACTGTACTATATATCATATGCAAACATATACATTACATCCAAGGATGTATTTGTTTGTTTTTCCTCTCTCTCCATTTTTTTCTCTCTCTCTACTTCCTATTACAGTTTTTTCCACACTCAAATGACATGCACAGCACAATTATTTAAACTAACACACAGAGAGCAAAACCTCTCGTCTCCAAAAGTCTAAACACATTTGCAATTCAAAATGGCACTTTTCAAATGCACTGAACACGGTTCTCTGCATAAGACACAACAATCTGACATAAAGTCACATGTTTGCCATTTCAAAACACTACCATTCAAAATGACACTACACAAGCTGATTGGCCGATACATGTGGCACCTGGCCAAACACCTAAATGCTTTACTTTTAACACTTCAATCGGGTTGTAAGTACTATGAAAAGACCACAGATGAGCACCTTTTATTTTACAACAACAATGGAAGACATTGCAGAGAGAGGAAGAGGAAGGGTGAGAATGAGAGGGGGAGGAAGAGTGAGAGGTGGGGGTAGAGCTGGTAGAGGTGTTCATGGCCAAAGAAGACAACAACTTTCAAATGAAATCAGAGCAACCTTAGTTGAGCATGTCCTCAACCATGGGCTGAGAATGCCAGAGGCTGGACAGAGAGTGCAGCCAAACTTGAGCCGTTTTACTGCCGCCGGTGTCATCTGGACATTTAGACTGGACTACAGGTATGTAACCAAAATTTCATGTAGTACACCCCATGTCATAGTGTATCAGTTGGGTGACACCTGTTTACTTCATGAATGGCTGATGTCATACACTAACTGTACAAGTTTCCTGTACAATTATTTCCTTAAATTATTACTCGCGTGCGAGTCCCGAAAGGTCTAGCCTATTAGAAAACAGTCAACACCATCGTATCATTTTATTTATTTATTTAGCCAGGGAAATATAACAAGGCATGATGATATAAAGATACATTTTAAAGAGATTATTTTAAATAAATATTTGAATTTATTTTTATATTGATAACACTTCAATTATTACTCGGCGTGCAAGTCACGCGAAAGAACCAGAGGTTATATAAAGTGGTGCCTGTGACCTGGGCGTGCATTGCTGCCGCTGGACTTCAGACTGGACAAGAGAGAGCAAAAAAGTAATTTTACCGAACCAATTTATGACTTAATTAATTAATTAATTAATTACAAGAATGAAAATTGAATGAATGAAATAATGCTATTTTCTTTGCTTTGTTTGTCAACAGCTGCTAAAGAAAACACCCCAACAAAAATATCATCGGGTTCATAAGAAGAATGGCTCTACTCCCGAATTTGAGGAGGGACACTCATACATTATAAAAAACTACAATCTTGATAAAAGACATGGGCAGCTTTATGTGCTGTTAGGTCGTTCATCGTTAAAATTTAGAACAGCAACTATAGTAGTGTCAGAAGAGGCAGAGAAAGCTGCCCTAGATGCCCTGTGTCCACCCTCTCGTGATGTCACTGGCGAGGAGGAGGACCTTAACTCAGTGGGTGGTTTTATGAGCATCAAAGGCAAGGTGGAGAAAGTGAGTCGATATCTATGCATTTATCTATCTGTCTGTATGTCAGTCTGCTCTACTTTTTAATATAGCATTCTAAATTAAGAGATACTGTACATGTTATTGTACATTTCACTGTGCTTTAATTTTGCAGCTACAGAAACCAAGGATGACGAGGATGGACGTCCCAATTCGTGACCTAAAGATGAGGTGTGGGGAAACCCTTCTTGAGGTCTCTCTATGGAGGGAGCAGTCTTTGTTGGAGCTCCACGAAGGAGACTTCGTACATATAAGCCACCTTCGTGGAACTGTTCAACCAAATGGAAAAGGAAAAATCCATTCATCAAACAGGACATCTGTCAAGGTACTTACGATCTATCTATCTATCTATCTATCTATCTATCTATCTATCTATCTGTATTGTTGTTTTCATGATTGAAACACATTCATTCCTTATCTAACACACACACACGCATTAGTAATCTGTAATTTAATTTTTTATGAATCCAGATTGAGGAGATCGAACCGATTGAGGAGGAGATCGAGGTAGTGGGGGTGACTGAGGTGGAAAACTCTTGCCACATTTTGCGGGGACAATCAAATTTTTCAAATTCCACCGCAGCTGTACTCCGGTACAATAGATGCAATAATTAATGAGCTGCCTATAAAAATTACATTGGTGCACAAAAATTACTGAGTTATTAGTTTTAAATAAGGATAAAAATCGGAACAGTTTTAAAAATGTAAATAGTTATGCTTGTTTTTATTTATTTTTTATTTTTTAGTTATTTGTTGTTTTTATGTTAGTAAGTTGTAATGTAAGTTATGTATGTTTAAGTAATTAGTTATATAATGTTTATTATTGTTCAGATGTTTTAGTTCAGTTCAATATATTGTTATATTGTTTATAATGTGACAATATATATATGTTTTTTTTTATATATTGTTACATTGTTTGTTACTTTATTGTTTGTTACTTTATTGTATATATATATATATATATATATATATATATATATATATATAGCCTATGTATATTTATGTCTATATATATATATTGTTATTTATTTATAAAAAAAAAATATTGCACAATCATTAAGGCTGTGTCTTTGACTTCACAGCCCCACAGATGGGTTCAAAAACATAAATCTTAATGCTAATGGCCAAAATTTAGAATATTTACATTTTTAAATGCTTTAAAATATATATCTTATGCTAACCAATGCTGTAATATTTTGATCCAAAATTCAAATATTATTACAATTTAAAAAATGTTGTAATATATTTTCTATAACATAGTTATATACGGGAGCACCTGGAGGTGCTGCTTGGTAGGCCTACTCACACTTTATGCAGCACACTTATCAAGCTGTCGTCATCAATGAAACAAGTAGTGATTTATGTTTTTCAGGTAAGTCTAACTGTATTCAGGTACAGATATTGAACAATCAAATGTAAAATAAGACTATACTCTTCTTCACTGTATAAATTAAATATAATTAATGTTATTAATACAATTTATCTGTGTTAAATGAAAGTTATTTTCTCTTTCTCTTTTGCTGTTTGATTAACACTGGTGGTACCAAGCAGCTGTTGGTATATTAGGCTGCTATCAATTGCACAGACAATGATATCGGTTTTCTTTATCAATAGTTCACAGTATTTATGAGGATACTTGCCAAGACATGCATTTTGACTTATTATATAGCCTATATACTTTTGCGTGCATGTGTCTGTTCAAGTCATGGTTCAAGCTCAAAAAAAGAGAAAGAGTAAGGCTTGAATTCAGCGTTCACATGCTGTCTGCGTGGCTCTGTGTGCGCGCACAAAACAGCGTGTGAGTTCCAGTCTTGTTCTTGGCTTGATGTTTAAACTGACAGGACTTAAAACACATGCAAATGGTAAAATTTCACTCTATGATTTGTAAATTTTGCCATTAATCCGCAAATCACATCGGTTCTGAACCGAAACCTATCAACTAATATCCTATAAGAGAGAGGTTAAAGGGCGGCTTCTGTCACTTTGAGTGATTTATTGCCCTTAAGCCCCGCCCCCTTTTGACCGTGGGAATATTCCCACGCTTGCCCCGCCCCTTTCTACCCCACCCCTCCCACCTCCGGACAGGTCACGTGACCGTGGGAATTTTCCCACGCTTGCTCCTCCCTTATGGGCGTGAATTATTTATAATTAATTAATTATATATTTAATAATATAAAACGTTGTATAAAAGTTAAAATACACATGTTTAGTGTTCTCACACATTTGTAAAATGTTAAAATGTCAATGAAAAAGTTTAAATTGTATAATCTTAAAGCTATCAAAATGTATTAGTATTAAGACATTAAACAAATATTAAAACATATCAAGCGCATAAACACGTACGTACATTTAAAAAACGAACCTACGTTTTTACAAGTCCGTTTTGTTGAAAGAAGAACAAAAGTTTTTTATCCGTCTCCAAAGGCTTTTAACTCCAAAAATGACAAAATCCGAAAAAGCGAATAGTTCTATTTTCTAACATACATTTAAAGAAAAAGCTGTACTTTCACAATTACATTGTGTTTAAAGGTATATAAAACATTGTTTAAAGTTTAAATTATATTTTCTTAAAGATATCAAAATGTGTTAGTATTAAAACATCTAAAACAACATTTTAAAGATGTTAAAAGTTTAAATTATATTTTCTTAAAGATATCAAAATGTGTTAGTATTAAAACATCTAAAACAACATTTTAAAGATGTTAAAAGTTTAAATTATATTTTCTTAAAGATATCAAAATGTGTTAGTATTAAAACATCTAAAACAACATTTTAAAGATGTTAAAAGTTTAAATTATATTTTCTTAAAGATATCAAAATGTGTTAGTATTAAAACATCTAAAACAACATTTTAAAGATGTTAAAACATTAATGAAAAAGTTTAAATTATATTTTCTTAAAGATATCAAAATGTGTTAGTATTAAAACATCTAAAACAACATTTTAAAGATGTTAAAACATTAATGAAAAAGTTTAAATTATATTTTCTTAAAGATATCAAAATGTGTTAGTATTAAAACATCTAAAACAACATTTTATGTTAAAACATAAATGTTAAAACATTGAAAAAGCAATATTCAGCTCCGGACCGTGGGAATTTCCCATGGTCCCCTTCCCTACAAACATTCCCACCCCTCCCCACTTCTGGTCAGGTTATGTGACCGTGGGAAATTTTCCCACGATCCACATTAAAACATCTAAAACAACATGTATTAAAATTATAATCAAGCAAATAGTTCTATTTTCTAACATACATTTGAAGAAAAGTTGTACTTTCACAATTACATAGTGTTTAAAGGTGTATAAAACATTGTATAAAGTTAAAATAAACGTCTTTAGCGTTCATACATTTGTAAAATGTTAAAACATTAATGAAAAAAGTTAAAATTGCATTTTTTTTTCTCTAAAAGAGTTATTAAAAATGAGTTAGTGTTATTTTAAGATGTTAAAAAATCAATAATTTACAGAAAAGTAAATGTATCCATCCACACAGTATTTGTAAAACTGTTACATAAAACACAAACTAGTTTAAAAACATTGTTAAAAAGTCTTACGCTTTTTACATACCATTTGTTGAAAGAAGAACAAAAGGTATATTCCACATGAAATGTATATCCGAAATGTATATCCAAAAGGTATATCCAAGACCAAGGGTTTATCCAACAACAAGGATATATCCATGACCAGAGGTATATCCAAATATATATCCAAAAGGTATATCCTAGACCAAAGGTTTATCCAACATTAAGGGTGTATTCGGATCCATAGGTTTAGAGATTTTATTTCCAAAAGTTACAATGTCCTCGGGAAGTGTTCAGCAAAAAGCTTCCACACGGTTACATCCCAAAAGTTAGACTGACCTCTGTGACATCTGCCCAGTAGCCACAGGTAGACCACTCCCACCCTAGACCCCTCCCACACCAAGACACCTCCCACCCCTAGACTCCGCCCCTAGACACCTCCCACCCCATAGACTCCTCCCACTCCTAGACTCCTCCCACACCAAGACCCCTCCCAAAACAACTTGTATTGGGTAGCAGATCAATGAGTTGTTTTTAATTAAAGAAGAGTTTTGTTTACCACAATCATTAAAAACTCTTTAAAAACAATATATGTATAAAGTTAAAATGCAATGGTTTAGTATTCGTACATTTTACGACGTTATCTGAAAAAGTTAGAATGTGGTCCTTCACATACAGATTTAGAAAACCGTTCAAAACAACATCACTTTAACTTTAATAAAAACAATGTAGGCCTATGTATAAAGTTAAAATGCAATGGTTTAGTATCCGTACGTTTTACAACGTTATCTGAAAAAGTTAGAATTAATAGCTAGATTTTAGTTAAAATTAATAGTTAAAATGATTACTTAAGTTAAAGTTAATTCATGTTTTAGTTAAGTTATATTCACTAACTTACTGGTTTATTCACTCTTCGATAAGATAATCCAACTAACCCAGTGGAGAAATCCGATCATTGTTTGAGAATGCGTTTTTGGACTAAAAAATAATGATTCTGTTCAAAACTATGTGCTTTTTAACTTTAAAACTGTGAAACGTAAGCGGTAGGCAAACATTTTCCACACGCACATGTAACACTTTCACATACAACTTTAATAATAAAATAACTTTAACTTTAATAAAATGATGCAGACCTTTAAAATACTATAGGCTAGTATTTAAAACACTAGACCTATCAGAAAATTGTAAACAAGAATGTCTTCTTACGTATACATATTTTAAAACATGTTAAAAACAAAAAAGTCACCGTTAAATCATTTAAAACAAGTTATAGAATGTCTTTCACGAACGACTTTTAAAGATACCAGAAAAATGGTAAATTATGTTTTCAAACGCAAACAACATATCAAACATATCAATCAACGACAGTTAAAAAATAATACATAAAGTGAATACTTTTTTAAGCAAAACTTTTTAACATTACAATTCACTATAAACTTTTGTTTAGTTTTTAGCTAAAATATATCTTTCACTGTCCACAAAGCATCCATGCGCACGGCAAGTATAACATGAATGTGAAATCCGGTCTGTGAACCCTAGTCTACGCTGGTAAAAAAAAAAAGACTTAATCAAAACAATGGTTTAAATTTTGTACGTAAAACGTACGGATACTAAACCATTGCATTTTAACTTTATACATAGGCCTACATTGTTTTTATTAAAGTTAAAGTGATGCTGTTTTGAACGGTTTTCTAAATCTGTATGTGAAGGACCACATTCTAACTTTTTCAGATAACGTCGTAAAATGTACGAATACTAAACCATTGCATTTTAACTTTATACATATATTGTTTTTAAAGAGTTTTTAATGATTGTGGTAAACAAAACTCTTCTTTAATTAAAAACAACTCATTGATCTGCTACCCAATACAAGTTGTTTTGGGAGGGGTCTTGGTGTGGGAGGAGTCTAGGAGTGGGAGGAGTCTAGGGGTGGGAGGTGTCTAGGGGCGGAGTCTAGGGGTGGGAGGTGTCTTGGTGTGGGAGGGGTCTAGGGTGGGAGTGGTCTACCTGTGGCTACTGGGCAGATGTCACAGAGGTCAGTCTAACTTTTGGGATGTAACCGTGTGGAAGCTTTTTGCTGAACACTTCCCGAGGACATTGTAACTTTTGGAAATAAAATCTCTAAACCTATGGATCCGAATACACCCTTAATGTTGGATAAACCTTTGGTCTAGGATATACCTTTTGGATATATATTTGGATATACCTCTGGTCATGGATATATCCTTGTTGTTGGATAAACCCTTGGTCTTGGATATACCTTTTGGATATACATTTCGGATATACATTTCATGTGGAATATACCTTTTGTTCTTCTTTCAACAAATGGTATGTAAAAAGCGTAAGACTTTTTAACAATGTTTTTAAACTAGTTTGTGTTTTATGTAACAGTTTTACAAATACTGTGTGGATGGATACATTTACTTTTCTGTAAATTAATGATTTTTTAACAACTTAAAATAACACTAACTCATTTTTAATAACTCTTTTAGAGAAAAAAAAATGCAATTTTAACTTTTTTCATTAATGTTTTAACATTTTACAAATGTATGAACGCTAAAGACGTTTATTTTAACTTTATACAATGTTTTATACACCTTTAAACACTATGTAATTGTGAAAGTACAACTTTTCTTCAAATGTATGTTAGAAAATAGAACTATTTGCTTGATTATAATTTTAATACATGTTGTTTTAGATGTTTTAATGTGGATCGTGGGAAAATTTCCCACGGTCACATAACCTGACCAGAAGTGGGGAGGGGTGGGAATGTTTGTAGGGAAGGGGACCATGGGAAATTCCCACGGTCCGGAGCTGAATATTGCTTTTTCAATGTTTTAACATTTATGTTTTAACATAAAATGTTGTTTTAGATGTTTTAATACTAACACATTTTGATATCTTTAAGAAAATATAATTTAAACTTTTTCATTAATGTTTTAACATCTTTAAAATGTTGTTTTAGATGTTTTAATACTAACACATTTTGATATCTTTAAGAAAATATAATTTAAACTTTTAACATCTTTAAAATGTTGTTTTAGATGTTTTAATACTAACACATTTTGATATCTTTAAGAAAATATAATTTAAACTTTTAACATCTTTAAAATGTTGTTTTAGATGTTTTAATACTAACACATTTTGATATCTTTAAGAAAATATAATTTAAACTTTAAACAATGTTTTATATACCTTTAAACACAATGTAATTGTGAAAGTACAGCTTTTTCTTTAAATGTATGTTAGAAAATAGAACTATTCGCTTTTTCGGATTTTGTCATTTTTGGAGTTAAAAGCCTTTGGAGACGGATAAAAAACTTTTGTTCTTCTTTCAACAAAACGGACTTGTAAAAACGTAGGTTAGTTTTTTAAACGTACGTACGTGTTTATGCGCTTGATATGTTTTAATATTTGTTTAATGTCTTAATACTAATACATTTTGATAGCTTTAAGATTATACAATTTAAACTTTTTCATTGACATTTTAACATTTTACAAATGTGTGAGAACACTAAACATGTGTATTTTAACTTTTATACAACGTTTTATATTATTAAATATATAATTAATTAATTATAAATAATTCACGCCCATAAGGGAGGAGCAAGCGTGGGAAAATTCCCACGGTCACGTGACCTGTCCGGAGGTGGGAGGGGTGGGGTAGAAAGGGGCGGGGCAAGCGTGGGAATATTATAATATAGGGGCGGGGCTTAAGGGCAATAAATCACTCAAAGTGACAGAAGCCGCCCTTTAACCTCTCTCTCCTATACGTTCATGACATCGCAATATCGATGCTAAAACATTATATTGTGCTGCCCTAATCATGATTGCTAGGATTAGGAAAATCCTACTTCAGTAGGCTAAGTAAACGTGTCCGTGTCCCCAAAAATGTTGGTAGTACTCAAAAGCACTTACGCGTACATATTTTACGAGTTGCCCAATGAATTCATTCTGGGCACAATATGCATACCTGCTCTTCCTCTCGCATCTCCATCTCTCATTCTCTTTATCTTACTTAACTCTACTGTGGGGGAAATATCTTTAGGCTGCAGTGTCCAAGCTCTATATGTTTGTTTTTCTAAAGGACTGAGAGATGCAACCATGGTGGAGGAAGGGGCAAATTTTCACTGGGGTACAGGAAGCTGGCATTGTAAACTTGGTTTTGGAAAATAATGAAATCAGATTACGAGAAATTCAAAGCCACATCATCCAAGACAACACCATATTCAACAACATTCAATGAGTCAGTGTGTCCACATTGGCTCGCATTACATATTATAAACATATTATTTAGCAATTTGTACAAAAAAAATAATTTTTCTGAAGGAAAATAAACATTTCTGCATTCTCTAGGATAATTTTGGACCTCTCGTATAGCTTATTGTATCTCCATCAGTGGAGAATGCCCTCTCAGAAAGGGTAGAATATGCACACATGTAAGATCCAGACCGGTGAAACACAATCTTTTTAAAATTGGTTTGAATGATTGATTCATAAAGACTTAACTTGTTTGTGACTTCACTGGATGAATCAGCACTCTAGCAGTTAATAAACAGAACAGCATGCGATTTGCGGAAGAACATTGTAGCCGGACCTACTTCTCGGGTACGACGTCGTCAAAGGCCACTCCCACCAGTCTGCTATGATATGCTTACCAGAGTCAAATACCACCTTGCTTTAGTAGGAAATACTACTTAGCAAACTTTTAATCACAATGGTGTCGACTTGTATTGTTCCCGGTTGCAAGAATTCAAAGAATTTTAGCGGGAGTGAGTTACTTTCAGTTTTCAGTGATGGATCCGGCACGTTGCAAGCAGCGGCTAAAGGCTGCAAAGAATCGTAAATATGGAGATAGCGCTGAGACGGAAAATCTGTAGTTAAAGAAACTGCCATTCCATCAAGTTTCGCACAACTTCCCAAAGCAAAACGCATACAGCATACAGGTAAGAAAACTGTTGCCATAGTGTTCCATTTTTACTATAATGCTAATTAAAGAGGATACAAGAAGAATGTCTTTAGTGATAAACCTACCCTTACAATAACGGTTCTGTTAATTAACCTCTGTCGATCCAGCTGTCCAAGAGTGGGGATACAAAAATGCTTAAGTATAATCTGTAGTTTCCACGAAAGCCCTTGAGCTGTCTAAAGACAGCTGGATGACATTGTTCATTTACATAAACTATCGATGTTGTAACAATACAAAGCAAGATGAAAATCTGTGAAGTTACACTTTAATTATCTAGACTGAAAAACTTTATGTTGGCTTGTTTTAGTCAAGTTAAATTCTTGTCCTACAATTTAAAAAAGTTGGTTCAGAATGTTCTGGGTTTTTGCTAAAGTGTTGCTAGGATATTCTCAGCTGTGCTATGCAGTTGCTAGGGTGTTATGGGTGACCTTCCGTACAGACATTTCCACCTCTGTTAATAACAGAAACTCAAAAAAAAAAAAAAAAAAAAGTTTGCAAATGGATCCAGTCCGAGTGCTTTGATATTTTGGCATTTCTTTCCATAGTTACCAATTCAAAAGATTTTGTTACTCATAAACATGCACATAAACATGTGATTTACATATCATCCAAGTAGCGTATGTAATATTAACAACTTATCTTTATGTAATAATGACAGACATTTAGGATTTGTTTATGTGTTAGTGCCTTGACATGGTGCCCTGGATATTTACATTTTGCTGTTTATTTTAATTAGTATAAATGATTACTTTTTGGCAATGCAACCTGTTTCGCATATTCATGAACATGAATGTATCCTTCTCTGAGTTTGTACATTGTTGTCTCTTTCCCTCCTTTTCTGGTCAAGGTATAAACGGTACTGAGACCTAGTTAAAGCTGAAGAATCTAGTAGTTCTTTAGTCAGTAGGACATTGAAAACCCCTCTATGAAAAAGGAGTTTCTGACCAAAGCTCCCGTTATGACTGATTGAAGAATCCATGCAAGAACACATGTAGTCCTGTGTCCATGGGCTGGAAGGAAGAAAATTAGTCTTTCCCTCAAGAGACAGGAAATCTTGAAAATGCTGGACAATCTGGTCACCTGCATTATTGCAAAGCCAATAATACAATTATATAATCATAGCAATGAAACAAGCAAGTAACAAAACATATTCACTGAGCTAAACCAAACTTGGTAGTGTAGGTAGCAGAGGTGGGAGTAAGTCACACATGTGCAAGTCACAAGCAAGTCTCAAGTCTTAACCTTCGAGTCTCAAGCAAGTCCAAGTCAATTTTGTGAAAAGCAAGTCAAGTCAAGTCAAGTCACTACTTTATGTCAAGCAAGTCAAGTCAAGTCGTAGCTTGGGTCACAAGTCACTGGCAAGTCATACAAACGTTTGATGATTTCACTGAATTTATATATTAAAATAAGTTAAAACTACAGAAGTTGTGGACTATGGTTTTATTTGCAACATTTGTTTTTAAATATGCATTTCCACATACAGCTGAGTGGTTACTACAATAAAAATCTAAAAAATAAAAAATAAATAAAATTTCAAACTACATAGCCTAAACTGTAAATGTAACTGAAATTAGGCCAACATTAAAGCGTGAAAAAATAAATATGCCTCAAACATTGCAGAAGACCATTAAAAGGTATTAAACAATTCACAATTAAAGTATAATGGTTCCTATGCCACCAAATGGCATTCTTCAAACTAGCATCCCCTTTATATAAGTTACAGTATATATTTTTAATTATGAAGTTAAAACCGCCTATAGCTGGCGCCAAATCACCATCTTAATGTACGAGTCATAGAAGCATTCATTCAACTGATTTGTTCAAAACGGCAGATTCGTTCTGGAACTAAGCAACTAGGTCACTGAATCACAAATACGCATAACTCTTTCTGTGGCTTGTTTGGAACTATTGTCATTGGAGAAATAGAGCAAAAACTGAGAATATTTGGAATATTATGTCTAAAATGGCACATCACAATATTCACTCGTTTACTGAACTGTTTTATAAAATCATTATCACATTTGCAATCGCGCCAATATTCTGGAAATATTCTTTAAAATCTTAAGTTATAATTATAAAAATAACTCATACTAGGGCAATTTTTCCACCACATTTTGAATTTTGGGTGCATATTAATTCTGCTGACATTTTGCCCCCAACCCCCTGATAACATCTAACCCTGCTTTAAGAGAAACATAAAACACAACAAAACACTAACAGTTTTCTATGTTGTTTTTTGTCATTGGAAAGAACGACATATTTGGCTTTAAAGCATGATTTGAAAGAAATGTGGCAAATGTTATACAAAACATATGCCATCATTAATTAATTATCATTTGAATATTGACAACATTAAGCTACATTTGAAAACATAAAGAGGCATGCTGTTTTGACCAATATTCCCTCTAGATTTAAAGATAGTCAAATTAACTATAACAAACAGGTTAAACAAGCCATAGCTTACTTTTAGACGTGGTGAATGAAGTTCGACTGTTCGAGGTTGTGATGGTCGTCCGATATCCCTTGCCTGTTATTATGCGTACAACAAATCTTCTTGTATGAATATGGTCAATTTCTAGTGTTTATATCCAAAAGAAATGATGCTGGGAGATGTTTTTGTATTTAGCGCGCTCACCGCGATGTATGTTTTTTCTGGGCTTGTGCAGCGTCACGCAGTCGCGCAGAATCTGATGACTGGCGTCAAAGGTTCCATTGCTTTCATTTTGTTCATCAACTGATGTTGCGATGATTTATATAAAAATGTATATCAAGTCATTCTCGAGTCATACAGTTCAAGTCAAGTCAAGTCTCGAGTCATTGGATCTCAAGTCAAAGTCAAGTCGAGTCATTTTCTTAATTTAGTCAAGCAAGTCTCAAGTCCTTAAATTTGCGACTCGAGTCAAGTCATGTGACTCAAGTCCCCCATCTCTGATTGTTAGTTTGGTCTCGTCCACATGTAAAAGTTTTTACAAGCTCGGAGTTGGGAACACTTGCTTTAAAAACAAGTCGGAGTTGTTGTTAGAGGTGTATAAGTGATTTGCCACTATCCGAAATCGCACATATCGTTTGTGCTTTTCTCCTTGCATGTGCGATTCCACGGCCTTAACACCCATAGAGCCACATTTAAGGCATTTCTTACAAATGCTGCAACGGGCTTTCAAATCATTTACTGGTACTGGTTCTAACCAGTCCAAGAATTGAATATTTTCAAGCCTCTTGCTGGTAAATTTACATTTCCCCTATTACTTCTTGTCCAACTAAACATACCCGAATCACTCTAGCACAGGGGTCTCCAACCTTTTTTCATTTGAGAGCTACTTTTTAAAAACGAAAGTGGCCGAGAGCTGTAACACAATACTTAAATCTCTAAAATAATGTCTCATAACTCTCATATTAGCAACTATCCAAACTGTTTTAGACCTAAAATAGTCTTTGTAGGCCTATATATGTCTTAAATGTCAGAGAAAAGAACAGAATCAGAGATAAAAATAAATGTTTTATATAAAATTGTACTTTGCATAGTATACTGTAAAAACACAATTATAATTATAGCCATTTTAGTTGATCATAGTTGATCATAACTAGAGATGAAATGGCATGAAAATTTCATTGCATGATTATAGTGACCAAAATGAGCACGGTTATCACAGAATACTGTTTAAAAAGTATTAATACTACACAATGAAATCAATTCACCAAGTTTTATGTCGAAAACCAGCAATTATAATTAGCATCAATATGCACTTTCTGTTTACATAAACATTAAAATAATAACATTAAAAATGATGGCCAGATTTTAAAGGAGTGTCTTGCAACATGTTATCTTCTAAAATGTAGCCTACAAGTTTAAATAAAGTTTTGACAAAAAAGGTTTTATAAAAAGATAAACCTCACATATTTCGACCTATAAATCATTTTTATAAAAAGAATGAGTCAAAAAAAGATAAATTACTGACATTTACAATGCACATTAGCTTATCTTTTATTATTAATAGTAAAATTCGGTCCGATTTTCCCGTGGCGTCTGTCGTTGCTATGCAACCATGCACTACGCTCACCACAACGACAAAGACGTTTTTTAGCAAGTAGCTAATGGATTTCCACCACCGAAAAACGCTTGCTGTAGCTGATTGGTTGGTTCTTTTCACATGACCTGCGGTGCGCTTGCAGCATTCTGAAAAGTTGAGATCTTTTCATCTCGGCTCGCTGCGCCAGGAAAAAATTAGTGTGTCGCTTCAATTATGAGCGCGCTTGTCGCGAGCCTACATTTGAAATAACGAACTTGAGCGTGCAAAAGACGCAATATGTGAACGGTCCCTTGGCGAGCTACCTCCAATCAGGCCACGAGCTACTGGTAGCTCACGAGCGACGTGTTGGAGACCCCTGCTCTAGCAGCTCTGTTATGCAAATCAGTTACCATCACAATCTCCAGCCAAACAAAATCATGTTTGCCTTTTCCAAGCGTCTCCTGTTTGTGCTTCAAAAATGATAAATCTTTGCAAACATTTAAGACTTTCCCCTCCTATTTATGATTTTTAAGACTTCCCAGACTTAAAGCCTATCCCAGACTAAAATGCATGTTAAAGCTGTATTAACTGAAAGCAACTAGCTTTCAAAGTTCACACCAAGAAAGTCCGCTAGTTCACTTTCACACTGCCTGTTTAGCAAGTGAACTAAAAGTTGTAAACAAAACCACACGTGTGCTAAAGTCATCCATTCATTGGACAGAAATTCTCAACCAGGGAAAAGCATGAAGTACAAAAACAGGTTAATCATGGAGATCTTGCGTAGTGCAATTTTTTTATTTATTTTTTATTTGGTGTTATCAGCTACTAACGCAATATGAAAAAACTTATGAGCATCATATGATACAATGTCATTGTAAAAAAGTATGTATTTATGGGAAGGAGGCGGTGGGAACCAGGGAACATTTATGAAAGTAAAAACGGCAGCCCTTTACAGACGACTGCCGCACACACATAAACAAAACAACATAAAAGTCCAGGCCTGGGGCCTCATTTATAAAGCTTGCGTACGCACAAAACGGGGCTGAAAACATGCGTACGCCAGTTCCTGCGCAAAAGGTGGGATTTATAAAGAAAAACTTGACGTGAAAATATGCGCACCTACACGCAAACTCTGACCCATGCGTACGCACATTTTGGAGACGGAGCAGTTTGGCGACACCGATGGTGAGTTGGAGTTAAATGTCTTTTTGGTCACTTTTAGAATTTAGAATTAAAATTAAACATAATACAGACAGATAATACAAATATAATTTCACTCACCAAGCCTATCACTTGAAGCAAATATCCATTCCTTCTTAAATGTCCGCGCCAGCGAGCGCGTTGGGCCGTTTAGTGAAACTGACGCAGTTTAAATAAATAAAATAATGATTTAAACTATGTTTTACTTCTGATATAAACATTTAGATTAAATATGCCATTCAAATTATGGAGTTAAACACTTAAACATGAAATCATACTGAAAAGTTACAACATTTTTTTTATATTCAATCAATAGAAATATTTGTTGTGGATGCGATGTTTTCAAACACTTTTCCTGTGGCGTGCTGTGTTTTAATGTTTTAACCGCAGAGATAATTGCTTATCATGATAATACCAGATTGTCTGAGAAAATAGTTTCGTGCAAATAATGCCCAAGGCCGATCTGTTTCCATTAAAAATATAAATCAATTAAAAATACAATTAGGCAAGTGGAAAAGATTGAGAAAAACTTTCTCTGAAAAGTATTTTACACTATTTGATTCATGTAGGCTATTCAAAAATAAGGCAAGTATAGACAACTACTTGATTTGTATTAATGTAATGTTTCTTGTACCGTTTATATCATTTGCATATGATTATTCATCCACGTGATAACGTTTAAGTTATCACGTGGATGAATAATCATATGCAAATGATATGTAGATGAGGATCTGCATAGTAAAACTAGGCGTTGTAAGCTCCATGTATGGTTATGTCGGGGAGGAGACTAGGGGTGGGAATCTTTTACCATCTCACGATTCGATTCGATTCCGATTCTTGAGGCCACGATTCGATTCAAAATCGATTTTCGATTCAAAAAGATTTTCGATTCAAAACAATTTGATTTTATTCATAATGATTTCTAATCAGGTTTCTGATCATGATCTACTCTCATCTGCTTTGCAATACAGAATGACAAACGGAGACATTAAAGTGTCTTTTTCACATTTATTAAGTTCAATTCTCAGGGAAGTGCCTTTTATCAAAAACATTGAACAAATATTTTTACTTGGTACTTTTAAAGCAAAGTATTTATGATGACCCATAACGAACTTACTTCCAATACTTCCTATATTAATTGTATTAATAAAACAAATGGAAGTGATTTGGCAAGTCAACTGTAAGGTTACATTTGCCAGCATATGTCCCAACATTGCTGAGAACCAACAGGAAAATAAATGTGTGCCTGTACTAGCAGCGTACTTGTAGTAAATTAATACAAACTTCAGCATATTCTGAATCTCTAGCATTTAAAAATAGACTTCTAACCAACATCCTCTTGTTATTTCCAATGAGCAATATAATCCTTAAGACAAAAAAAAAACATTTTGCTGTAGCAAATTCACAAACAGTTTTCGTTCAAAAATATAGAATTATGTACCAGAAGCTATCATAACGTATAATGCTTGTGGACTTATGCATATTCTGAATAATTAGTAACATACAAAGTCGCTCTTGACTTATACACAACTAAATAATAAAGAGTTATGACTTGAAATGTTTGCTGTATACCACAATCAAAAATAGCAAAGAAAGTGAATGAACATTCTGCAGAGAGTAACTTACAGTCAAAATGTAACTTTTTGTGACTGGCATTGCACATATTGCATACAGATCAGATCAGTTTACACAGCATATTGATGTGAAAACTAAACAATACAGAAATTAGCTCTCATACAAAAAAAATACTAAATAGATCACAATGAAATTGCCAATGTTCCATACCTTAGCTTTTAACGAAGACATTCTCTGGTGCCGTTCGGATTTGGCGCTCAGCCATCATGCGTCTGTTATGTGCGCGTCTCTGTTATGTGCACGCCACAGACTGTCCGCGCACTGCACGTCCGCTTCAGAGTTCCGCCTTTTGCGTTCCTTCAATGTTACGTTATTAGATTTTTTTTTTTTTTTTTAGAAAATCGATTTTTGACATTTGTGAATCGATTCAGAATCGTCCACGTCCCGAATCGCGATTCATCTAAGAATCGATTTTTTTCCCCACCCCTAGAGGAGACGCATGTGCGCACAATCTTCCGCTGACTGGGATTTATAAAGTGAATTCTGGGCAGGTTCTGGCGTACGCACGGTTTTATAAGTCTGAATATTTTTTTGCGTACGCCATTTTTGGCTTTTGTGCGTACGTACACTTTTAGTAAGGTTCCTACGCACAGTTTTATAAATGAGGCCCCAGTTCTTCTCTCGTCCTTCACTGTCGTCACTCTCTTCCTTTTATGCTTTCGTGGCTCCTCCGTGAGAGATAAGAGGCCGATTTAGCCTCGCACTGTTCTCTCACGGCCCTCGGCCTCATCCTGCTTGCATAAGTCATCTATGCTATGTTGTAATTAGGATTTTGCAAAGACGAAGATGTGCTGCAAGATGGTTCCGGCGGAGAGAACATGCTCTCATGTTTGGAACCGGACCGAGACCACCTCTTCAGCTGGGTCTCGGTACGGTTGTTTGGTCTGCACCAGAGTGCGATTGCTGTATTCACACCTGCCCAAAAGATCCGTACCAAGGGGGGAAACAAACTTGAGTTGGATTCAATCGAACCAAACAAGTCAGGTGTGAATACACTCTTAAATTAAGTCAGTGGTTCAGTGCCATTGTTTTGTCTCAAGATACACACCAGTAATGTATTTTTTTTCCTAAGGCAGGTTTATAAAAGATACTTAAATGCCCTGATTGAACTAAAGCCTAATCCTGGCTTAATCTAAGATGTCTGTGAAACCAGGCCTTAATGGACTTCAAGTTGTTGAAAGTTAATTTAATGCTTTTACTAGCTTTTCAAGGACCGACGGGTACCCTATTTCCTCCAGAGTGAATGCACAGATGATTTTTGAAATCGCTCCACTCAGAACACTGCAATTTCTTGAACAATTCTGCAAATGACTTTTCAGATATATTTGATGCTGAATCTCTTCACACTAAAGATAGTTGAAACGCTTCCCTCCGGTGTGAACTTTCATGTGGGTATAACAGGTTCCTTTATGTGTAAAACTCTTTCCACACAGTTTGCAGCTGAAAGGCTTCTCTCCAGTGTGACTTCTCATGTGAGTCTTAAGACTTTCTTTTCGATTGAAACTCTTTCCACACTGTTGGCAGCTGTAAGGCTTCTCTCCAGTGTGAACTCTCACATGGACTGTAAGGTTTGTGTTGTTTGCGCAACTCATTCCACAGAGATGGCACATGTAAGACTTCTCTCCAGAGTGAGTTTTTACGTGCCTCTTAAGCTGTTTCTTGTCTGTGAAACACCTTCCACACTGACGGCATACACAACAGCTATCTTTTACATGAACCCTCATGTGGTTATTAAGGCTCTCTTTACGTGTGAAACATTTTCCACACTTATCACATGTGAAAGGTTTCTCTCCAGTGTGAACTCTCATGTGAGTCTTAAGGTTTCCTTTTCGATTCAAGGTTTTTCCACACAGTTTGCAGGTGTAAGGGCTCTCTCCAGTGTGAACTTTCATGTGGGTATAAAGGGTTCCTTGATGTGTGAAACTCTTTCCACACTGTTGACATGTGTATGGCTTCTCTCCAGTGTGAATTCTCATGTGACATTTAAGATTTCCTTTTTGAGTGAAACTCCTTCCACATTGTTGGCAGGTGAAATAACTTCTATTTGCTGTCTTTTGAGCTCTTTTTGGTGAAGTCTTTTCAGTCTGAGAGCAACTAAATGATTTTTCTCCAGTTGTGAAATAATGTTTCTCAAACTGATCTTTCTCTTCTGTTTCTTTCGGATCTGGAATCTCCTCTTTTAGCATCATCAGATCTAAGGCAAAAAAGACAAATACATGTTAACCCCAGTTTAATGGCACAAAGAAACAGGCATCAAAAGATCTAGACATTTAAAGCATCAAACCTATCAAATAGCTGTAAAAATTGATAACAGGCTCAAGCACTACAGTGCCATCATCACATGGTGGGCAGATGCATGTAAGTGGGTAAATTAGGAGATATGTCCCTGAACCACAATAGCCACATCTACGTGATTTTGAAAGTTGTCCGGCTTGAAGAGGACAATATACGTACCAAGTTTGGTGACTTCAGGTCAGGGATGAGCAACTCCTGGAGGGCCACTGCCCAGCAGAGTCTAGATCAGGTGTGTCCAATTCTGCTCCTGGATGGCCACTGCCTAGCAAAGTTCAGTTCCAACCACAATTAAACACACCTGAACCAGCTAATCATGGTCTTACTAGACATACTAGAAACTTCCAGAGAGGTGTGTTGAGGCAAGATGGAGCTAAACTCTGCAGAGTTTGAAAACCCCTGGTCTAGATCGATCCCTTGTCAAACACAACTGAGCAATCTAACTCCGGGTCAAAGTTCTGCCCTAGAGAGCCGCTGTCCTGAAGAGTTGAGCTCCAACCCTAACCAAACACACCTAACTCAGCTAATCAAGGTCTTACTAGGCGTACTAGAAACTTCCAGGCAGGTGTGTTGAGGCAAGAGCTAAACTCTGCAGAATTTGGACACCCCTGGTCTAGATCAATCCCTAATCAAACACACCTGAACAATCTAACCAAAGTCTTCATGATTTCTTGAACACACAGGTAGGTGTGTTTCATTAGGGATGGAATTAAACTTAGCAGGATAGTGACCCTCCAGGTCTGAAGTTACCGCCCCTGCTCTTTCCTACAACTAATGGCAGACAACTCTGATGTGTGTGCAGAATTTCATGAAATTTTAAACATGCTAAGAACATCAAAACACCCAAATATACAAAGCCTCAAACACTTATTGTTGTTCTGAGCTAATAATTGTCAAAGTGAAAGTTGTTTGTGTCGATAAGAATACATGTACGAATACAAATCCGTACAGCTATGTGTGATATATGCAGCAATGGCAAACGACTCTAACATGTTTTAAAGCATGTTAAGAGCTCCAAAACCTCCAGAAATCATAATAATAATCCTTAGACGAACAATAGGACCAAGCACCCTGTGGACATATCTGGTTCAGAAGAAGTACGGCACTTTGACATCACACTCTTGGAAAATGTGTGGTAGGCATGGCCCGGTTTCTGGTCATGATTTTTTACCCAGAAATTATATAATTAATTTCAGTGACATAATTATCATAATTAATTGTTTTTCAGGGGTTGGGCTAGGCCCCTTCGTTCCAGTGAAAGGAACTCTTAATGCTTAAGCATACCAATGCATTTTGTACAATTTCATGCTCCCAACTTTGTGGGGACAGTTTGGGGATAACCCCTTCCTGTTCGAACATGACTGCGCACCAGTGCACAAAGCAAGATCCATAAAGACATGGATGAGCAAGTCTGGTGTGGAGGAACTTGACTGGCCTGCACAGAGTCCTGACCTCAACCCGATAGGACACCTTTGGGATGAATTAGAGCGGAGACAGTGAGCCAGGCCTTCTCGTCCAACGTCAGTGTCTGACCTCACAAATGCACTTCTAGAAGAATGGTCAAAAATTCACATAAACACACACCTAAACCTTGTGGAAAGCCTTCCCAGAAGAGTTGAAGCTGTTATAGCAGCAAAGGATGGGCCAACTCCATATTAAGGAATAGGATGTCATTTAAGTTCATGTGCACCCTTACGAAAAAGAAGTATACTTCAAGTTACAGGCATGAAAATAGGTCAGGGGTAAAAAAGGTGAGAAAGATGCAGCATATACCCCCCCCCTTACACAATTGTGTAATGAGTGAGTAGGAACGCGTGAGAGTTAACACGAACAGATGAAATAAGTAAAAAATTCTCACTTATTAATAGAATTGAACTATACTCCACAGTGATGAATCCCCCAAAAAAAGCTGTAAGCAGCATTGGCATAGTAATACCAGTGTTTCTCACAGGATTTTTGTATCACTGTAGTAAGTGGACCTCTAGGGGGGTTCGGGGGCATGCTCCCCCGCAAGAAAATGTTGTGCTTTTTAATGTTAAATTCATCAATCTATTATTACAATTAAATTAAACAAAGAAAAATTCAAAACTCTTTTAGTTACAGTGTCTGTCTACATTACTACTACAATAATAGTTATATTAATCCCATGATAGTAATAGCCATATATTGTAAAACAAATGCACTGAAAAATAAAGGAAACTTTCATAATTAGTTTTGTACTAATTTCTATACTTGAAAGAGTATATTTCTAGACTTCACATTAAAGATGTGATTGGGCTAGCCCAGTGTCAATCAAGAAAAGAACCAATTGGCCGCTGATCTACGTGTTTCATCGGGTGTCAGAAAAAAAACAACTAGCGCTGACATTTTTTGACCAATGCATTACGCACTAATTACGCACTGCGCCGCCAAATAAGCAAAACAAAACGTATGGGCCGCCGATGCACGAGTTTTATGGGCCGTTAAGACAAAAAAACTAAACAAAAAAGTATGAGAATCTCCCGGTAGTCCCAATGGCATATAGCCTACATGCCTGGACGTCACACAAAACAAAATCCTACCTGTAGCCCTTCACCATCCACTTATTTAGCTGCTGTTGCATCAGTTGACATGCCATCTCCTTTCCCCTCTTTCTTTTTCTATTTTTAGCCCCCGACAGCTTTTTTGCGTTATCCATCTTTTTCGACGACAACTCACTGTTACTTGTTCCTGCTCGCTCAGCGCTCACGGCGCCCGCGCCCGCTTGCGATATTATCCCGCCCACTTCTAAAAATAATGACATTGACAACATCGCTGTCTGTATCTGACAGGACAGTTAACAGCTGTAAGCTAACTTACCTTAGGCTTGCTTTCCGACGTGCAGTTCTTTGTTCGGCAGTGTGGTTCTTTGTTCGGTTTATGGTAACTTTATGGGGATAAATGCTGGCCTCGAGCACCATCCCCCCCCCCCGAAAGGTGAGGAGTTTTCATGCCTGAAGTTAATTTTATTAAGTATACTTGAGTAATGTTTAAGTATATTTTTAAGTATACTTTATGTAGTAAGTATACTAATGTCAATATGTACTAGTAGTAAACTTGTAAGCATACTATTTTAATA
The DNA here is from genome assembly GCF_963993115.1 of Abramis brama. Classification (NCBI taxonomy): domain Eukaryota; kingdom Metazoa; phylum Chordata; class Actinopteri; order Cypriniformes; family Leuciscidae; genus Abramis; species Abramis brama. Next base: position 13,586,360 of record NC_139966.1, read on the forward strand.
CCGCTTGGGACTAAATTGGCCCAGTTGAAGTATATAAAAGTGTATGTTTAAGTGTACTATAAGTGTAACAGTAGTAAACTTTAAGTGCACTGCAAGTGAACTTATGGGTATACTAGTAGTTTACTATTTTAATACTTGTAGCAACTTTGAAGTATACTCTCAGTAAACTACTAGTTTAGTAGTTTTATACTGCAAGTATACTAGCAAGTTTTCTTTTAGTGTACTCTCAGTAAACTACTAGTTTAGTAGTTTTATACTGCAAGTATACTAGCAAATTTTCTTTTAGTGTACTCTCAGTAAACTACTAGTTCAGTAGTTTTATACTACAAGTTTTCTTTAAGTGAACTTAACATTATACTTATAGTTTACTATTTATATATAATTTTTGCACTTGCAGTAGGCCTATACTACTATGTTCTAATGTTATTTTTTATACTTGAAAAATACCTTTAACTGTACTTTAATTTTTAAAAAAATTTATAAGCTTCATGCATCCTTTTTTTATCAACACTTGAATGTTCGTAAGTTTCATAAATAAAGGCAACATTTTAAACAAAAAAGATGAGAAAAATCTCATTTTTGTCAAAGACTACGCCTTGATCAGATTCAGAACGATGATCAAAACACAGATAGAGTAGATCGAGACCAACACCAACAAAGCTTCACAGTCGTTTTCTCTTCATGGGTTACGCTTCCTTTCATTTGGAAACATTAAACAGTTTTGATTTACAAGCTGTTTAATGTTTGATGATCACATTATTTTACATTTGAGTGAGCAATCTTCTATGGCCCTGTCCCAAATCGCGCACTTCATGTGGACTTTCGGTCTCGTGGACTTGAATTGCGCGTGCTCGCCGAGTCTACGAGTCCGTAGGCCGTCCCATTCAGCATTTTACCGCTCTGAAGTGTGCTCAGCAGCGCCCCCTTTGTGCCCTTGAAGCGGTCTTCTGCGAAGCCCGCATAGAAGCAGGCTTCACGCACTTTAACTACCCAGGAATCCTTGCGAAAGGCCAATCAGACAACAGATGGGAGGCGATTTCGCTCACGGACTGTAAACATGGCTGAGAAGAGAATATTTAAGTGTAAGTATCATAATGTTTTTTATGACATAGGCGTACATTTTACCAGTTGTTACTTACAGTTTATACAAACATTATCGACCAGTTGATATCTCAAACATAATAATAGCGCGTTAAATAATACGATCGCATTATGATTCATTACATAAATAGAACCGAATGTCATGGCTTGACTGAGTCATATAAACGTAGTATGAATATTGAAACCTATACATTTTTCTTAAACTCATTTAAATTAAAATTTTGTGTTAAAATTGAACATTATGTATTATTATGTACAACTGTATTTATCATTTAACTAACCATGACATCTATTCTAATGCCCAGGTGGCATATACAATTATAGAACTGTAAAAGCAGGCTGTGTATTTCACATGGACATAAGATTTGGGAAAATAAAATTAATCCTGTTCTCCATGCTAAAGACTGTAATTTTTTTAATGATATTTGTGATATTTTTCTAATAAAGGGACTGATGAGATGACCTTTAAGTTTATTCAGCTCCGTATGGAGAGGGATAAGTCTTTCACGGGCATGAGGAACGCATCTGCTCAAGGCTTTGAGTAAGTGTAAAGTATGTTCATCACTTTTGGAATCGTATGGCATTGAACACTGTTTACACATATTTATTTTATATCTGTTAGGGAGATTATTAAGGATCTGGGACTGCAAGGCCAACTCAATCCCCAGCAAGCGAAAAAGAAATGGGAAAACCTTAAAAGAAAATATAAGGTATTTTCAACACACACACTACCAACACAACTAGGTAATTGTTACAGATCTGAGGCCCAAATGAGTTTGAGCTGTACTGTATACAGATTTTGTTAAACATTTGTTAATATTAGTATTAATACTGCTGTAGGATTTGTGCCTGCCCAAGACAGGATCTGGAACTGATGAAGGGGAGGTGACAGCAGCATCATGGCCTTTTTTTGAGGCAATGCATGAAGCCATTGGCCAAAGACCAAGCGTGCTGCCTGTGGCCACCTTTTCTTCTGGTTCCAGTACACAAATGTTTACAACAGATGTGGCAGGTCCGTCAAATGCTGTAGTCGAAGACTGCCTGCAGCCTCCCTCCACCCCTTCTGATTCAGAACCAGCAGTGCAGGATGCAGTAAATCCAGGGCCATCAGTAGCTGAAGAAAGTGTAGGCCTAGGTCAAGTAGCAGACGAGATTCCTGGACCATCTGCCAGGCCAAGTGGAGGAAAGGGTAAAAGCCCCACAAAAAGAAAGAGGCGAAGTGAGTTTACTTCACTTGAAGTAATAAAGGAAATTGCAGAGAAACAGGAACGCCGTCAGATGGAGTCAGACACAAGAGAGGAAGAGCGGTTTGTGAGGGCAGAGAAGCAGATGGACCAGATGCTGACTATCCTAACCAAATTAGTGGATCACGTAGCAAAAAAGTAAAAAGGTTTATCAACATTTCTGTTGTCTATGTTCTTAAATTGTTCGGTTATATTACCATTTGATTCTTATTGTTGTTGTTTTTTTTAAGTTATTGTTCATGTTGTTGTATTGTTTTTGTTTTTTATATATATTAAACAAACGTTCTTGAGAATAATAAATTGGTTTTATTGTGTCTACTTTAAATATTTAAAAGCAGAGAAATATTAATAAATATTATGGGTGATGTTAGGAACTATTCTACATGTAACAGTAAAAAGATAAAATAAATATCCTATTTAAGTCTTTTTTTAAAAATGTGATAAGTTTTAAAATACATTCTATAATATGTTGTTTGGATGATGATAATTTACATATAAGGACAGCTATAACTGCAGTAGATGTGTAATAACACTCACATTGTGAATTGTGTAATTTATTTAAGAAAATATCAAAGAGAGGAGTAAAGGTAACTATAAGTTAACAGTATAAAAGTTTATTGTAAAATCTTTAAAAAAGTTAAACAATTAAGTGAAACAACTTTAACTTTCAACAAGTAAATGAAAATAAAGTTATACAATTATATAAAGTGCACAATATTAAATGTTCTTCAACATGTACAATACAAACTGAGGTAGATGTAAAAAAAATTGTTTTGTATTTTTAACTTCAATGGCAATAATCTAAAGGCACTTCAAGAAAACACAATTACAGCAGTCATAAAAAATAATACAATCTTTTTTGCTCAGTCACTGAGTGGCATCAATTAAACTAAAGTTCTTCAGTGTTGTAAGTGCAATACAAATAAATAAAATACAACAATGTACAATAAAAAATTATGTATACAAAATATTTTCTTTCTCAACAGTACTATTCTAAGGATTTAACTCCATATAACAATTAGAACCTAAATTATATAAACTCTCCAACAAGGACATAAAAAAAATAGCATCTGTTCTGCTCAATCACAGTGTGTAATCATGCTCAATCAGTGGAGGTTGGACATCAACAGGAGCAGAAACCCGTGCAGCCAGCCTGTCCCTGAACTGGACTCCAGACCTATCCACAACAGATGATGCATCAGAAGAATCTGGGGATGGGGCGTCAGCATCCTCTGCATCCTCAGGCTCAAGAACATCACCATGCGTTAAACAGACATTGTGCAGGAATGCACATGCAATCACAACTTAAGTTCAGAAGCCCACTTTCACCTCCAAAGCTGAGAACAATGTTCTCCGCCATCTGGCTTTCATCATTCCGAAAGCTCGCTCAATAATAGTGCGGCCTCGTGAATGGCACCGGTTGAACCTCTCCTGCACTGGTCCTTGTAAGGGCATCTTAAATGGTGTGACAACACGAATGGGTGTATCAATACATGGATACCCACCATCACCTAGCAGAAAATAACCAGGTGGAGGATACTCAGCATTGTAGTAAAGTGGACTGTTTTTAAAAACCCGTGTATCATGAACAGATCCTGGGTAGCCAACAAAAATATTCAGAAAACGACCCGTTGAATCACAAACAGCCTGCATTTGTATGCTATAAAACTGTTTGTAATTAAAGTAATCCTCTTTATTGCGTCCTGGTGGCTTGATTCTGATGTGGCACCCATCAATTGCTCCAACAGCCTTTATGAATGCAGGATGCCTTGCCAGTTGTGCAAATCCATGGCCAACTCCATACAATTGGCCTGGACGAGGATAACAAATGACCCTGCCTGATGCCACTACATTCTTTATTTGACGGGCAATTTTATGCACAACTCTGCACACAGTTGATTTGGGAATAGAAAATGTTCGTGATGTCACTCTGTAGGACAATGCGTGTGCAAGCCAGTACAAAAAAACAAGTACTTCCAATTGCTGTCCCCATCCATGGTCCTGCTGTGTCATTTCAATAAGTATCTGGATTAGACCGTTGATGGATTGTCTGTTGAGACGGTAGTCAGGACGCGTGTCTCTTTCAACATCAAAATAAATGCGAAGCACCGGCATAGCTCTGTTTAATCCCATATATCGAACCAACGGGCTGACCTATAAATCAAATAATAAAATGACTAAATGCACTAAAGACTTTTGACAAGTTATAACGTTTAGCTACACAGTAAATAGTTGTTTATATAACAAATAAAAATGTTATTTCCTTACCCTTTCCTCCGTGCGTAACAGAAGCATTTGTATCCACGAAAAACAATCTTGTCGTCTTCGACGTCTGAGCGCAAAAATATAATTTCTCCGCATGGCAAGCCATCTTGCAAAAACAATAGTAAAAACAACAACAACAATTGGCAGCATATCGACCTGCAGCTCCTGTCCAACAACAACAACCAGACCTTCTTCCTGTTTCCGGCGTGACGATCGAGTCTGTCCCAAAAATACCTCTCAATGCACCCTCGCGGACTCGCGCTAAGGGCCCTATAGGTCTGCACTACATGACGTCACCGAAGTGTGGACTCTGAGGAAGTCCACAAGTCCGGAGTGTGCCATTTGGGACAGGGCCTATCTCTTGTTTCAGCTTCTTCTTCTCCTGTATTTTGATCCGGAGAGTCTGTACTAGAAGATGTGTCATAGCGCCCCCTACGGTATAACAGTGAAAACATGGATAGCTGGAAAATTCAGTCAATGGTGGGGAAAGAGTAAAGTAGAATTAAAGTAAATTCCTATGTGCACTACCAGTGGACTAGCCTACCCAAAAATTCAGATACGCAGAATTAGAAACATATCTGTTTTATATCAATATTTTAATCAATATTTTTTCAAACAATGTAAGTTTCATAAGACTGTATATGAAAAACTATGTAAAAAAAGTATATTTAATAGACTACTCGATCAAAAGAGTTAACACAACTACAAGCCAAGTATATTTTTAATAACTAAACTTTTAAGTATATCTCGATCAAAAATTGAGTACAAGTAGAGGCCAAATATACTTGGACTTTTCTCTCAGTATAAGTCAAGTACACTTAAGTATATTTCTGATAAGTACATAAAGTATATTTTTGAGAAGTATATAAAATGTAGACTGATAGTATGCTTTCTTTTTAGTTGAAAAGTATAGTATAGTAACACTTTTATAAACGTATTTTTCGTAAGGGAATTATTATCGCTGTGTACAAGATCAGGTTCAGTTCCATTACTCTATAAACTATTCCACCCGAAAGCTTGTTACTATATAAACTTGAACATGTTAGTTTATATGACAGTGTCTAATATTATGTTTAAAAAAAAAAGTATTTAAAGGTGCTATAAGCGATGTCACGCGTTTTTTAGGGCAAAACATTTTTTTTCACATACCTCAAACATCTCCTCACTATCTGCTAGCTGCCTGTCCCCTGAACACACTGTAAAAAAACACGGTCTCTGCAGACAGCTCACGCTCCACAAACTGCAGCAAAAACAAACTGAGCAACAAACAGAGCGACCCACAGCACGAAACATAAACTGTTCCAGCCAATAACCGACAAGAATGATGTGGGGGTGGGGTTCGGGGGTTAGTGCGCGGATGAGGAGGAGGGAGGGTCTAGCTAGCCTCCATTTTGTTTGATAATAATTCAAACATCAACAAGAGGTTACGCCAACCGAGATCGCTTACAGCACCTTTAATAAGTTACTCAATCAAACTAGTAAACACAAGTACAAACCAAGAATACTTAGTATACTTAATTATACCTTTAAGTATATCTCGATCAACAAGTAGAGGCCAAATATACTTAGACTTTTCTGTCAGTATAAGTCAAGTATACTTAAGTGGAATTTGAAGTATATTTCTGAGAAGTACATAAAGTATATTTCTGAGAAGTACATAAAAAGTAGACTAAAAGTATACGTTCTTATTTTTTTAGTTGATAAGAAGTATACTAATAGCACACTTGAATAAACTTCTTTTTCGTAAGGGCATGTAAAGGGAGACAAAATATAGTGTATATTAGGATACGTATATGAAGTAGCCTATAGCAGTATAGTAGTTATTAAATGAGATGGTTCACTGTTTAGTTGGGAGCATTTCCTCCTTAAGAAAAACTGATTCATAGCTGAAATATTTTCAAAATGGAATCAAATTGTGTAATACAGCAAACTGTGAAACCATATATAGACTGTAATTGCACAGTGAAAATCACAAACTTCACAGACTTTACTGAATGAGCGCCAGCACAGAATCGCAGGAACAGATGGATTTCAAAAGAATGGGAGCACAATGATTCTGTCCTTTCAATCCTTTTCTTTTTTTTTTGCCAATCTTTTATCATGCAAAATTATCTGCCAATGGGGTAAGACAAAAAATCTTGGTTTCAAATGGAAACCAATATTTTTTTTCTTACCCCATTGGCAGATAATTTAGCTTGTTTTAAGCAAAAAATACTTAAATTACTTTCTTTTTATCTTAAAACAAAATAGAATTACTTATGTTATTTTACTTCTCTAGTAAATGCTTCTTGATTTAAGAATTTTTAGATATTTGGACTGGAAACAAAACAAAAAATACTAAGTAAGAAAAGCATTTTTTGCAGTGTATGCTTGACTCTCCCACTGCCCACACAAATGTGTTTTAATCTTATTTGCTTTTAAAAGCGGTAATTGATCAGATTGAATTTTGAGTCGTTTGTACATTATAAATAATCTCACTGTAGCAAATCCTTCATGTTTGAATCAAATTTTATTTTATGTTTTTAGTAATTTAGGCACTATATGCAGTTAAAAGCACTTATTACAGCACTAGTGTCTCAGTTTCAGCTGTGAAGTCCACAGTCCATCCAGACAAACCAACCTGTTTGTTCCTCAGTATCTTCATGTTTCACTCTGAATGTTTCTTCAATCTTCACGTCTTCACTCTCCTCTTTAATAAACGCCATCTTTATAATAGTGTCACATGGATCTCAGTCACTTCACCAGGAGTTTTTCTGTGTTTGTCCTGTTTAAGAAGAGATACATTAACGGAAAGAAAACACTCAAAACTACATCTCTGAGTGCGTCTCTTAAATTGAACTTTCCCTTGTTAACTTCCCTCAGTCTCATTCACTTAGAAGTGAAGTAGGCCTACGTCAGCCCTTATTATTATTTTGGTAATGGATTAATTATTTTGACGATTAATCGAGAAATCTGATATTTTTGTGGTAATAAAAGTAGACCAAAGCCTTTAAAATTACTTAAAATACATTTATAATAACAATGAAGCACGTATTAAACATGCAGGGCATATATTTATTTAATTGAAACACAGCCTTTGTGAATTCACAATAGCACTATGCTCGTATGGGTTTTAATACATCTTATAAAACGGTGTAATTTTTTATATTAAATTAAATATTCTACCGTTTACTCGACACGGGTAAATTTCAATCGAGGATTTTTTAAATCAAGTACTCGGATTTAATCGAGGAATCGTGACAGCCCTGTTTATTATTTACCGTCTCCATTGACTTTGCATTGCGAGAGGATGCCTCCTTGTCATTAATGACTTATAACAAAAAACAAAACAATGTCTAAAAGCTGCTATGTGAAAAGGTGTACAGCAAACAAGCTAAATAACCCAGAAATATTTTTTTATAAGCTGTCGACCCCCCAAAAAAACAGTTGTTTCAGGACATAAAAGTGGATCAATTTAGACAGCGCAACTAGTTCTCAAATAAAAAAACTTATAATTTTAACCATGTCGATTGCTTATTTCACCACCCTATGTGAACCTGAGAGGAGGAGATATATTGAGAAGTTAAATTGTATTAATGTATGTCAGTGCCCCTTTTCCTTACTTTCCTTTTTTTGGAAAAATGATCTGACTGAACGGCCCAACGTGAAATACCCTGATATCTAAAACTATTTGATCGAATCACCAGGTAACAGCATCATTTCACCTACGATAAAAACACACACTGTTACTAAAATAATGGGACAAGTTAGCTATATTATATATATCAGCTATGTGTGCAAGTAGCTGTAGCTTGGGCCAATTGGTAGCCTATTCGTCCAAAAGCTTTCTATGTCAGATAAATGCTATTATTTTGAATGATGGTTTGTTGTAAAAAGAAAAGAAGTGTATGACATTAAAAGTATTTGATGCTTCACGTCTTATTGCCTGTATCCACTTTTGTCTCCTTAAAGGCTGGCTTTTACGGTTCGGAAGCTTATAAAAATGTATAGTTTTTTTTTTAGCTTGTTTGCTGTACACCTTGTCACACATGACATCACCACATAATCGCCACCGACTACAATGAAAATGGTTTAAAAACGGACTACAAAACTACATCCCGCATCAAAATATCCCGAATGCAAATTGCAACGAGATGCTTGTTATAGAGGAGAGACCATTCATTCTTATGTTTGAGCCAAGGCGAAAACAACCATTACTCGTCAGCATTTTGTTCTGTTTCCATAACACTTTAACAAAACATTTTAAATGACACTAAAACAGCACTACAAATCATTATTAATAATACAATAATAGTATTTTATAGGCCAGCACAATAATCAGTCATCGATGAAAATCAAAAGCAGCTTTAGCTTTATTTCAAACACTGAGTAAAACTTGATTCTTCTACTTTCCCACTATCATTATAATGTATGGGCAAAGAGAAATATTAAGGCAATAAATGAAGACTGTTGATAAACCGCTATAAACTTATGTTGAGTTAAATCCAGCTATCGTGTCTGAGAGGATTAATGCAGGAACAGAAATCAAAAGTTTTTTATTTCACTTTCTGTAATGATCTCTGCTTTCAAAATCATGGACAGCACTCTCATTTCCCGCGATAGTAAACAAATAACTGTATAAATGAGTAATTGCATAGGTAGGCTGAATAAATTATCACACAAGTAAACAATTGCACTCCTGTTACTGAAAATGAACTGATTTTACTGTTAATCGTATATGGATGCTTAACTTAACGTTACTCATAACGTGTCAGATGAAGCATTCCAATTATCTATTCAAATCGTTTTACAGTTCATGTAAAAACTATAACATTATCAGGACGGTTTGCATAGACTGATAGACTTTAAACGATTAAAAACACGAACCTTTCTTCAGCCGAATAACAACAGTGCAGGAGCGCGGCGCATCCTTGTGACGTCACATCGCCACTTCAAAATAAAAGTTCCGTTCACACGCTAAAATCACGAAAGTGCGCCGAAACTTACATACTTACTAAACATTTGAAAAACAAAATTGTGTCAGAGGAACCTAATACATATGAATTGTGTGGTTTAGTAAAAAAAATAAAAATAATCACCATACACCGACAGATGTAAATGTGCATAAAATCATAAATTCAATCTGTTCATCAAACATTCCATTTAATTGGAGGACTTCAGCGCACTTAAGAATAATTTTTTTTCTCAACATTACTGTATAATATTGTGTCTTTAGTGAGTTGTTATGAGTTCTAATCACAAATTACAACAGATGTAGATTAATTTAAAGTAGCAGTAGGCTACCTGTTTTTTTTTAAACAAATATTTATTGATCATATAGCCTAATTTTTTATAATGGATCTATTATTTTCATATAAAAACACTTATCTGTTTAAATTACTCTGTTGATTTTTATCATCTTAGATCTCTTGCTTGTACAACCAGCTCTGATGCCTCTGTATCCTTTTCCCTGGACATAAAGCAGTTATGTTTATCATAGTGAAGTTAACTATCTCATGAACATATGAACAGATTTATAAAATAAGATAAAACATAAAAATACTCATTTTGAATCTGCACTAAATGACTGGTGAAATAATTATTCTTCTGTCCTCTTGATTTAGTTCCAGTTGAATGAAGCTAAGAGATCTTGATAAAATTCAATCTTGAAAAGGGAAGAATTCTTGTTCTTTTAATATTGTGATTGCAGGGCTTGTTTAAGCAATAAGGTACTCAAGGCTAGTGCTGTATCGTGAATAAGTCGCGGCTGAAGGCGTTGTTAGGCGAAGCGGAGTCAGCTGTGATTTATTCACGATACAGTACTAGCCTCTCAAACCTTATTGCTTTTATAAAACGGTTACCACACAATACAAATATTAAAGTAAAACAATATGTATTAATGCAACTTTCATGAAGTAAAATCACTAAAAGCCCTTCTTCCGCTAGAAAAAGTAGTCCCTGACCGTGAACAACATGTTCCAATGTGTAATATGCATGAAAGCTCAAATAAAAACAACATAGGAACTGTTCTCAAACTTTGTATAATTATTATTATTTTTTACAACACAATATGTGATATTTCCTCACACAAAATATCCTATCTCTCAGCATGAGAAAACGTTAGTTTCCCGTTTATTCCGTTACTTTCTCTCTGCACTTAAATAAACCAAAATAAATTAAATATTTAAATAAATAAAAACACAAGGGCACATATTTGAATAGGTCTTGAATCTATTTTATTAATGTTATTAATTTAGTTACTAGAATGTTGCCTAACAAGAGATACATTTTTTTCATTGTTGTTTATTTAAATTTATTTGAACATCTCTGTTTATTGTGCATATGTGGCAAAGTGGTCGACTACGCCACAAAATACTGGGGAATAACAGCCCTAAGGGCGCACATATTCTTATCAAAGAATGGGTGAGGAGACGTGGGTCATTTATACCTATAGGTGTAATAACCACACGATAGCAGCTAGCCTCCCCTCTCCAGAAACCCCCAGCTCCTGCAAAGAAAATAAACAAATATAAATCAACAAACTTATAAAACACAATATAGGTATTACACAGCTACGGTGATTGCTGCCACATACATATTATTTTTTTCCCTCAATTATCTCGTAATAATAAGATCTTGTCGTTAAAACGACATCTTTTCTCGTAATAACGAGATCTTATGTCATTTTAACGACTTCTTTTCTTGTAGTAATGAGATGTTATGTCGTTAAACTACATATTTTTTTGCCCTTATAAGGACATGTGTAGTCATGTACAAAATATGCCTTTATCCACATAAAATTGACAGCCTATCACGCCTTTATCACACGTTCAAAAAGCTTAAAGGGACACTTTACCTCTGGAAAGATGAATGTGTATTTAAAATAGGTCATTTATGTAGAAGAAATGTGAAATTATTTTTGAATTTGGAGCTTTCTAGACTAAGAAAAGCCAGAAAATGAAAAGGTGAATGATCAGCACGAACACAAATCCTCTTATTTCGCTGAAATCTTGACGGATTTACAAACGGTTTGGTTTCTTACAAACGCTATTAACGTGGCTATAATTTCGAATGCTTGAACATGTATGTTATAATTATTCATATGTATGCAGTGTATGTATGCAGTGTCATAACTACATCTCTGACATTTATAACAAACCAAACCGTTTGAAAATCGGTAGAAAATTGAGCAAGTTATGGTTATTTAAAAGTACATGCACCATTAAACGAGTGAGCGAGCTGCCTGTGGCATGATGGCCGCCACGTGCAGACGTCGACCTCCATTGGCCAGTAGCACGCACGAGACATCTAGCCTTTATATATGATATCTATGGTTGACAACAACAAAGCTAAGCTACTAGCGAGTCTCCGTGATGAGTTTGCCATGGATTCCGAGATTGCCCAAAATGTCCGGGATTCGGCTTTTGCGTTCTACAGTCGCCATTCATCATGTTTACTGTGGCGAGCAGGACGAGGCTGACGGCCGCGGGAGAACTGCGCGAGGCCAGTGGCATCATTACTGAGACGCGCCGGTCTCGTATCTCTCACGGAGGAGCGGGAATTTTCTTAGCAATGTTAAAACGCACATCAACCGATCACTTGTTTAGCGTTCATGTAAACACTACATTCAGATTCACCAATTGGAATGAATTCAGTTAGACTGAAACAAAAGGTGTGCATGTAAACAATGACTGGCGACCGCAGAAAGCAAAAGCCGAATCCCGGACATTTTGGACGATCTCGACGGCTGGATATGTCCGGGAAAAAGAGGATGGCATTTGAAATCAAACGCACTAGCACTGATCTGTGATAGGTCTGTTAGTGCATTAGGTCCAACCCCCTATGGGCGGGTTTGAAAGGGTGGATCTAGTGCTTGTAGTCTCAAGAGAAATCCCCCCCTCTTACACTTCCTCCTACAATGACGCAAAAATTACGATTTTTGCGTCATTGTGGGAGGAAGTGTTAAGAGGTAAATACGGATTTCTCCCATCTCAGGGGAAAATGAGAGAGTGTTGCACGACCATTCAATAGTATGTCTGGGTTTCTAACAATGCAAAGCTTAATGCAAATGGGTGGAGTGTTCCTTTAAGCAAATAGTAGCAGCCCCCAATCAGGCAAAATTAATCAATGAGGCCTTTTTAAAAAAAAAAAAATGTATATAGGCCTATAAGTTTTTTTTATATAATATATTATGTATAAGATTTATTTTTGTTAATAGGCTATATCTTCATTAGGCTATATAATTAAAGGAGAACTCCGGTCAATTTTAACATTGAGCTCATTTTTTTGTAAATTTGGAGTGCTGTCAATACAGAGAACAACGACAAAAATCGGTGTTGCCTACATCATGTTATCCTCTTTTTAAAATTAGCACCCTGTTGACTTCAATGGGGCAAGTTTTAAACCTGCTTTTAGCCTCTTAACATCCTTGATGTGTCATTACAAGTGCACAGCCAATGTGAGTGATTCCTTCAGAGTGAACGCGGGTCAATCTGACTGCAGTAGATGTGAAAGATATGAATAAAAATGATGTTATTTCGGCCAGTGCACATACCTGTATTTACATCCTGTTTTCGGTCGAAGTCCACAGTAATAGATTGTCGAGTTCAGGCGCGTGATCATAGGTAACTAAACATATGCGTGTGAACTCGACAATCGATTACTAGCTCCATAGACTCCCATTCAGTCTGCGCTCGCCCACGATCACCTCCAGTGGAATTCTAATGGAACTGCAACCAAGATCGATACAATGGGGCTAATAGGAAGTGCCCAGGCTCTCCATTGCTCTGGTATGGCTTAGTATGACGGAAGAATCGAAGCAAGTGAAATGCCATATCCTATCCTTGCTCTCTCTCGCTCTCGAGTGTCACTTCAAAGAGACGGCGATTAATGATGATTGCACAGCTGGATTACGTCACTGCACTTCAAAGGTCTGCCACATAAGATTCATGAAAACCTCTCCTCCGTTTGCACACTTTGAAAATTACCTTTATAAATAAAGGGCATCTTTACCCCTAATTTCATGTAGAAATGCTAGAATATTACTGAAAATGATTTAGCTGAATGTTGCAGTGTTTTCTACCCCAACACAACTTCTTGGGCCTGTACCATGATGGTAGTTGAACAAACTCAGGGTTACAGGATTAGTTTTGAGTTGACAAAACCAAACCAATCCAACCAGGCTTTGTTGATACCATGGTTGGTTACCTTTATATATTTATTCATATGATTATTAATTAATGAGCTAAAATTGTACATGTGTGATCAATTAAGGGTATAATAATTACATAAATAATGTCTAAATCATACACACTTATTATTCTAAATTAGCATTACTAAAAGCCAGACGATTTTGTCTTTAAAAATGATTTGCTATGTAGTGACCTTTAAATTGGAGTAGAAACAGGTGGAGTGACTTTATCGCATCAGACATGTGTCACTTTGCTCACAGCTGATTGGTCCAAGTTCGGTTTGCAACCTCTTACCTGGAACATAACCTGTCCTGCAATAGGTTGGCTGTGGAGCGTAAGTTACTATGGCGATGAAGACTGCTAAAAGCCAAACCACTTTCATGGTGCCTAAAACGCAGGGTTGGCACAAATTAATTTGAAACATACTGTACCTGGCTAGCCACCTAAACCGGCTTCACGGCCCCTTATTTGTCACTGTTAGTTTTTTTTTTTTTAAGTTAAGTATTTTTTTATTTAATTTTCATTTTTCAATTAACTGCTTTCTAATAGTTGAATGGACATTAAGGTCAATTTCATTTTTATTTAATTCTGCTTTAATTCTGCAACTGTCCTAATTAGCTGCGTTTACATGGACATTTATAATAGGATTGACGGCTCAATCGGACTAAAAAACCTTCATGTAAACACCTTAATCAATCCGATTGAGCTCGATCCGAAATGAAATTTCGATCGGATTGAAAGGGGTGGTTTATCACTTTTGTAATCCGATCGAGAGAACACGAAAACACTTGATCAGATTGAAAACCGAAAGGACTGCGCATGCGCAATGGCGTTAACTAGCGTAATGACGTATGACGCGCAGAACGAGCTGTTCTTCCTGTTGAATAAAGTGTCATATTAATAAGTTTCCAGTCATTCTAAAATTCTCATTTCACTCGCGCGTCTGTGAAGTGAAGCAGGACAACATCCCACCAGTCCTTGTTTTGGATTCTCATCCACAGACGTCTGGTTTTGGCCGCGGGGAGGGGCATTTTTTACTGCATGATCAATAAGCAGCACGGCAAAACGGTTAATATGCTCTAAGTTATGACTAGAGACAGATTAATATTACGTCTGCTGTTTAAAACAAATAAAGAACCAATAGCGGGAAAAGCGGGAAACTCTGTATATTCGTGCAGTGTGCGCATGTCAAAACATCAGATCCGATTTGAAACTTGACATATTAACGCACACATCAACCCGATTATTTTATTTAGCATTCATGTAAACACCTTGTTCGGATTCATCAATCGTATTGATTTCATTCCGATTGTGTCCATGTAAACGTAGCTAATGTTACTTAAGGTTAACCCTTTCGCACGTACGTTCTAAAATAGTCAGACTGGCAGCCTGGCGTGAGTTTTTTTCTGCGACCGTTATTTTGCAATCAATCGCGTTCTAATTTCCATGGAGACGCATGAACCTTGTCACGTGACATTCCGCAGTCACAATGGCGCACACAATGGATAACCGTCTGCAGGTGAGTAGTTTGAATGTTTCGCTTTATTTTTTATTCAGAACCTCTCAAATAATTTGTTTGCGTGTACCGAATATGGCTGATATGGTTATGTTTATGTTTCCCCCCCACTGCTTTGTATTTCGCTTGCACATGGTACTCTGCATCTCCCTCACAACAGCCGCGTGACAATCGGTGAGTAACGTTAGGCTATATTTGAGTTTTTAATTGTATTCTGAAGCAACTAGAATTATTTACAAGCATGCAATAAATATGAATAAAGAACGTAAAACGGACAGTGCTCAATAATGTGGTCGTTCACGTCATTACGGTTTGTTTGTCTGTCAACGCGCTGTTTTGCACATTGCAAATAAATAACTTATGTTCAGTAATCCGTGCATTCAGGAGGTAAAGTCGGGGTTCAGTTGAATTGATACGTTATACATAACATGAATATACCAAAGCACATATTTGACGGTAAACCCTTTACATCGATTTTCTTGTTTGTTTTAGTTAATATTGTTACTTAGTTTTATATCTCTCAATAGCAAAGCAGAGAAAAGCTACATGGTATGACATTGTTAAATTATATTTTCCTATATACAAAACATTTGAGCAAGCTGTGTGACCATATACATATATACAATTTTATATATATATATTTATTTATTTATTTATTTATTTCTTTAATTAATAATAATAATAATTATTATTATTATTAGCTTGCTCAAATGTTTGTTGGAAATATAATTTAAAGGGATAGTTCACTTTAAAATGAAAATTCTGTTATCATATACTCACCCTCAAGTTGTTTCAAACCTGTATGAATTTCTTTCTTCTGCTGAACACAAAAGAAGATATTTGTCAGTAACCAAAGAGTTAACTGGAGCCATTGACTTCCATAGTAGGCAAAAATATATACTATGGAAGTCAATGGCTCCAGTTAACTGTCTGGTTATTGACATTCTTCAAAATATCTTCTTTTGTGTTCAGCAGAAGAAAGAAATTCATACAGGTTTGAAACAACTTGAGGGTGAGTATATGATAACAGAATTTTCATTTTAAAGTGAACTATCCCTTTAACGATGTCATACCATGTAGCTTTTCTCTGCTTTGCTAGTGAGAGATATGTATAGTATAAGTATTATTCATACAATTCAAACGTATGACATTTGTTAAAAAGAAATCACAAAATGTACACATTTCATGTATGTTTTATTAAATCTATTTTAATGTAAGTTCAATTTTTTAGTTTAATACAATACGTTTATACTTACTAATATAATTACAAAACAGATAACAAATATATTTACAATGAATAACAATCAAAACAGTATCATCATAAACAAACAAAAAAAAATCTATAAATATACTCTGACTTTTGATAAAAAAAACATTTTTAAACAAACTATTATACATACCTTAATACTTAATATAATTACAATAAATAATAATTAAAATAATATCATCATAAATTAATTAATATACTCTGACTTTTTACATGCTTAATAATTCTTCAGTGTGTGGTACTCCTCAAAACATGGGACAGCACACAAGGGAGTGTTGCATGGCACACACATGTGCTTGGTGAGGTGCCTCTGCTTGCCCTTGCGTGTGCTGGAGAGGCAGACCTTGCAGTGACGCCTGGTCTTGCTGCCCTGGGAAGTGGTCTGAGGGACTTCAGATGGGAAATGCCTAGCTGTAAGGCGCAGAGGAGTGTCCAAGGCAGGACGCCCTCCTTTAGCTGGACACCGCAATGTGCTGTACTCCTCCAGCAGCCCTCTCATCAGGTTCGTTCTGAATTGTAGGGAGGTGATTTCCTTTCCTACTCATAGTAGAGCACATCAATAGGGAGTGAGGAGAATAGAATAGTATGTGACAGTGTGGTCTGTTTATTATTGTGAATTTGTTAACACTTTAGATTACATTAATTAAAAATGTTATCACTTTTTATCTTGTTTATATTTATTATTAGATGATTTGTATCCATTTCTCACCAGTAATTTGCCGATAGACGATGTGGCTGTTGAGTAAAACAGTGTCAAGTACATGAAAAAAGATTTTCTTGTACCACTTGGTAGACTTTCTGGCGCATTCATGAAAACCAGTCATCATATCAGCTTTGTCAACTGCCCCCATCTTTTTGTTGTACTCGAGCACACAGACTGGCTTCATCCTTGGCTGCCCAGTGATGTGATCCAGCTTCCCTGTGGCTGCCATACCAGTTGGGTGGACTGTGGTAAGGACATGAACATCCCTCTTGTCATGCCATTTTACTGCCACCTGTGACCCATTCTCTTCGAATTCCACCTCACCTTTTTTCATCTTACAGGTGAACTTTGGCATCCCTTTCCTGTTTGCGCGCACAGTCCCACAAGCTCCAGTGCCAAGTGACAAGAGGTGCTGGAAAAGTGTGGGACTACTGTACCAGTTGTCCACATAAAGAACATGACATTTTCTTAGGTAAGGTGCTAGAAGTGTCATCACAACGGACCCAGAAATCCCAAGTCCTGGGTAATGTTGGATGTCAGTGGTAGATCCGGTGTAAATGATCATGTCCTCCACATAGCCAGTGAGCACATCACACAAAACAAAAAACTTGACCCCAAATCTGTGCCGTTTAGAGGGAATGAACTGACGAAATGCCAGCCTGCCTTTCCACTTCATCAGAGACTCATCCACACACAGATCCCTGTATGGCACAAAAATGCGACGAAAGGAGGAGGTGAGAGCAGTGAAAATGTTTCTGATTTTTTTCAGCGGGTCGTTGGAAACTGCTGTCGCATTGTTTGCGAAGTGAAGACAGCGGAGGAGCAGAAGGAAGAACAAAGACCTAAAAAATGGGGTCAAGAGCATGGGGTCTGTGCTCCAGTAATCACGAAGTGATGGTTTTTTTATCACCCCCATTAGGAGAACTGACACTAAAAATGTGTACATTTCAGGGATATTTGTTGGAACCCATTTAACCAGCTTTCCTTTTATTTCCCTTTCTTGCAAGTCAGAGGCATAGCGGTTTGTTTCCTCCACAATTTCTCCCATGACATCTTCTGTGAGGAACATTTTAAAACAGTTGACCTCACTGGGTGATTCTGGTGGATTTTGCACACCACAGAGCTGGTTGTCAAAATTGCCTGGGCCAGGAGGATTAAAAAGGTTGGTTGCCTTCCATAACAATGAGTTTACCTCTTCTGCCTCATTTAGGACTGGTGTCGTCTCTTCATCTGCAGTGTTGTCAAGAGCTTCAAGGTTTGGGGGAAGATCTTCATCGCTGTCACTCTCTGCCTCGCTGTCAAAAATCTCCTCATCAGAATTAAAAAAAATCCTCAATTTCCTCATTTGTCAGTTTTCTTCTTTTATATAAATTTTCTGTCATTTTCTCTGAAGTTGGTGAGCTTGATTAAAGTTGTGTCTTTACAGTAGAACAAATGCGAGTGTGAGGTAACGGTGACGTCAGCTCTACATCACTTGTCAGCGGGAAAAAAAAACTTGCAATGCATGACAGTTAAAATCTTTTTTATTTTATACAAAATATTTACAATCTTGTAGTTATTAACATCGTTAACAATATGTAAGGGAACTCCTAATGTGGTTTTAATACTTGGAGAAAAAAAGATCATGTTGATCAGGAAGTTATCACGGGCTATGGGCGCCACCATTATTTGTTTACAATACTGATGGAGAGTCGGACTCGGAGCCTGCTGGATTTACAACATGCAAGATCATCCATGTCTCCCGAAATATATGACAGTAACCCCCGCTTCACTGCATCTCACGCGAAGCTCCTGCTTGACGCTCACGCGCTGCTCCTGGTGTGAATGCACTCATTGATTAACATGCACGCACGCCGAAAAAAATACGCGCTGCTCACGAGTCTGACACTTGCTGTGTGAAACGGCCGTTTTATCTACAAGGTGTGTTTGACTCGAATAAATATTAATATTACATCATGTTTAAAAGGTTATTTTGCTGTTATAAATATTAGTGTGCAATAATAAACTATATATTTGTTATTGTGTAATGTAATTTAAAGTGAATGAAACCTAAAATAAACATTAAAATACACTGAACAGTTGTGATAATGATGAGAGCTGAGCATGTCCGTGTCTGGCTGAGTGCCAGTCAAAGCGGGAAAGCAGTGAAAGCAAAGGTTTGAAATTTTGAATTTAGCAGTTGATCACGTGATTCACTGAACGTTCTAATCACACCGGTGTGATCGTACGCTCCAGGGACCAGCATAGACTGATCACACCGGTGTGATCGTACGTGTCAAAGGGTTAAAAAGTGATTCTAACTATGTGAACTTTGTTCAAACAATGTTCATCAAGCCTGTTACTCTATTGTACTTTTTTCATGTGTCTTTGTTTGTACGTGTTTAATTAAAAATATAATAAAAGTTCTGGATTATTCAACTATGAATTAAAGAACAATAGGTTACATGTTAAGGTGTCACTTTTATTAACTGTCATACCCATTTTTGGCCATAGACATGAAAATGCACTAAACAAACTTAAACTGCTGTAATTCATGAATGCTTTGGAATAGAAACAAAAGGTTGGTCTCTTTCGAAAGATGACAATTGGAGGATTATTGTTGAAGTGGAATAATAATAAAAAACGTAATGTCTAATTAATGTTTCTAAAAGTTATTTAAGTACAGTAAGTTTATTGTTATGAACATTTGCTGTAATATTTGTTTTATTCTATTATATATATATATAATATGATGTTATTATGACATTAATAAATATATGTTTCAGACAAAAAAATGCTAAAAAGTTAAAGCCCCAAGTCTAAATGAGTTGTGTTTAAATTTCAGCTTGATATCTCAAAAATTGAGGTTTCTGTGAGACTTTTAGTCTTACCACAAATGGCCACTAGGAGGCACCCTTCTTCATTGGTGAACACAGAGAGAGAGAGAGATTTTATTTAATTTATTTACCTTATTTATCTTATCTTTTATCTTATTTACAAACATTTTCACTTTTCTATACAAATTGCAACTGAAACCTGAATAATACTTGCAAATAATGAAAGAAAATAATAATGAAATAAAAGTACTGGAAAAATAAATATCAAAGTGTTTCCAATTTTTCAACAATTTACAAACTATTTAT
Source organism: Abramis brama (assembly GCF_963993115.1). Lineage (NCBI taxonomy): Eukaryota > Metazoa > Chordata > Actinopteri > Cypriniformes > Leuciscidae > Abramis > Abramis brama. The sequence goes on from NC_139966.1 coordinate 13,606,748, forward strand.
AAATATATAAAGATTTTCACAATTTCTGAACACTACAATTTATTTACATCATGCCAGTAATTGAAGCAATCTTGTGTTGCTTGGAAACACAAGTACGATGTACATCCCTAGCAGAGAACAAGCGCTTTCCGATGGCACACTCGGCATCTTCGCCTGGGGTCATCACGTTTATTAGGGGTGTACATTGGCCTGTGGCAGGCGTGGCCTGAGGGTTCTCCTGTCATGTGAGGTGCAGGAGGAGCAGGCTCACTTGAGGTATCCAGTCTGCAAGCTACATAACCAAATCAATTCCAACTGTGTTTTTGCTCTTTGGTTATGAGCAGTAGCCAACTGCTGGTGCATGATGAAGGCATTTACCACTGCGATGTCAATAAAGTGGTAGAAAATCGAGCGGAGCCACTTCCTGGTCTTTCGGAGTACTTTGTAATACCGACAAGGCCATCAGAGAGATCAACTCCTCCCATGTACCTGTGTGGAAATAATAGAGTAAATTTCAAATCTAAATGCAAATGTAACCAAGTAAATAAAATATACACAACACCACTAAATCAATTAAACACACTTGTTATAGTCAAGCAGTGCAGTAGGTATAGGTATAGGTACAGTGAGTTCTGTCCCTCCTCCAGCTCTCGTCTTCACCCTCCTTTGTACGGTGTGATCTCCATCTGCTGAATGGAAGGAGGAGCACATGAGCACCTCCCTGGTGTCCTTCCATTCGACAAAGAGGAGCCTGTTGTTTCGAATCCACCGCATACTCCCATGTGGAGCATTTCTGGGCAGCTTGTTTTCAGTAGTTTGTGGGAAGCCCACCCGGGTTGCTCTGAATTCTCCCACAGGCCCAGATGCCCTTCTGGAGGAGGTCTCTGAAAAGTGAAGTCTCAAGTCTTTGAGCTAGAGTCCAAGTCAAGTCTCAAGTCTCTGAGCTAGAGTCCAAGTGAAGTCTCAAGTCTTTGAGCTTCTATTTTTAGTACTGTTTCAGCCCAATCCTTGCTTTGGATGCCACCATCCTCTCACCTACTGCCAGAGATGCTCACAAGTCTCTTAGCTAGAGTCCAAGTCAAGTCTAAAAATCTCTGAGCTAGAATCCAAGTCAAGTCTCTGATCTAGAGTCCAAGTCAAGTCTCAAGTCTTTGAGCTAGAGTCCAAGTCAAGTCTCAAGTCTCTGAGCTAGAGTCCAAGTCAAGTCTCAAGTCTTTGAGCTAGAGTACAAGTCAAGTATCAAGTCTTTGAGATAGAGTCCAAGTCAAGTCTCAAGTCTCTGAGCTAGAGTCCAAGTCAAGTCTCAAGTCTTTAAGCTAGAGTACAAGTCAAGTCTCAAGTCTTTGAGCTAGAGTCCAAGTCAAGTCTCAAGTCTCTGAGCTAGAGTACAAGTCAAGTCTCAAGTCTCTGAGCTAGAGTCCAAGTCAAGTCTCAGAGTCCAAGTCAAATCTCAAGTCTCTGAGCTAGAGTACAAGTCAAGTCTCTGAGCTAGAGTCCAAGTCACGTCTCAAGTCTTTGAGCTAGAGTCCAAGTCAAGTCTCAAGTCTTTGAGCTAGAGTCCAAGTCAAGTCTCAAGTCTTTGAACTAGAGTCCAAGTCAAGTCTCAAGTCTCTGAGCTAGAGTACAAGTCAAGTCTCAAGTCTCTGAGCTAGAGTCCAAGTCAATTCTCAAGTCTCTTGTGGTTATAAGTGTTGCATCACGTACAATGACCCATCCAGGCTGCTTAGAACACTGCATAGCTATAAGGAATTCAAAGCATGTAATATGTTATTATGACTTCTTTATTTATTAGCATACAGTATCAGCTTTGATTTTGGTATATAATCAGTGTAAACGGACTATTGCAACATGACAAAAACACAAAGAATGCTTTACTTTTAAGTTAATATCTGTATTTTGCCTTGTAGCATGAACATACAGTACAGACCAAAAATTGAGGTTCTGAAGAAAAAGGACTCCCTTGACTGTGGCTGAATTATAATGAAAGGCCTTGGCTCCTATTGTGCTGGCTCTGTAGGGCCATAAGAGCAAATATAGAAAATGTTATACCTTACAGTACTAAAATCGACATACTCCTATTTAGTGCAAAACTGCAAATCATCACATTGTAGCTAAATGCAAAACAATATTGCAACGCACCAAATTATGTGAAATATACTATTATAAAAATATACTATTAAATTTATAAGCAATAACAATGGTTATTGTCATAAGTGTATTGTGGTTGTCAAAACATTTTAGTTTTGTAATAAAACTGAATTTTATTATGTTAAGTGGCAACATCTTACAATGTTAACATGGTACAATTTCTGGTAAGCTATGTTTTGTTATTATTGCTTGACACAAATTTCACGATTAAATTTAATTCTTGTGATTTGATTTAATATTTGGATAAATATTAGATACACAAGATAGGCGTCTCAAGAAAAAAAAAACTCACCTAATGATATAAACATAGCTACAGAGCTCATGGGCCCCAGAAAACAGAAAAACAGAGAACAAAGCTCAGCACAATATAGATCTGGACAGTATACATCTGGACAATATACAGGACATATGACACAATACAAATAAAAATTATTAATCTATAGCGACGCCATTCAATATAGATGCAACAGTAGAGTTGGTAAAACGAAGATAGGGAGTCCAAATATTTAAGAAACGTCCTTTTGTGGAATGAAGAAGGCAAGTTAGGTATTCTAAAGGAAAGAGCTCCATGATGAGTTTATGCCAAGATGTTTTAGAAGGAGGTTTGTCGCTAATCCACGACAGGAAAATGTTCTTGCGTGCAGCATAGGTGAGAATATCATATAGTCTGCCTGAACCAGGACTGATTTTACTGTCTCTATATCCCAAGAGTAGCGAGACAGGATCACAGGTCAAAATAGTTCAAAAAATAGCGCTCATATCTTCCAGAACATCTGGCCAGTATGACTGAATTTTAGGACAGTACCAAACACAATGAGTGTATGTACCCAACGCAGTTTTGCATTTAAGGCATTTAGGAGAGGTATTAGGATGCATTTTATGTCTTTTGCTAGGAGATATTTGCAATCTATGAATAATTTTAAACTGTAACAACCTGGCACGATTACAGACAGATATCTGTTTTGTTTGATTACAGATGACATCCCATTTCTCCTTATCAATAGCTACACCCAATTCAGTTTGCCATGTTAGTGCTGCGTCTGAGACTGCCAGTATGACAGATGTCTGGTTAAGCACATTATAAAAAGAAGTGATCACCTTCTTAACAGGACATTTGAGTAGTCATTTTTCTATTAGAGATAAAGAGGCTTCAGAAGCAAATGTAGTTTTTTTGAATATAAAATCTCGCACTTGGAGATATCTAAAAAAATGAGAGCCAGGGAGGTTATATTTAGCCTGAATTTGTTCAAATGAGGATAAGGAAGATCCCACAAACAAATCATCTTTTTAATTCCTTGGCGTGTCCAGATATCATAACCTGTATCTGTCATGCCTGGTTCAAAGTCAGGGTTTCCTTGCACTGGGGAAAGCAAAGGAGTCAGTAAAGATCTTCCCTCCAACTTACGCACTGCAAACCATGCTTTAACAGTATTAACTGATCAAGGAATATATGTATAGCTTGATATGTCAGGAAAACAATCAAACCAGAACCAGTCATTTGATTTTTTGGTACTATACGGTTATCTGGACCACATGTGATGACCTACCCCAACCCCGCCCCTAAACCCACCCGTCACTGGGGTTACGACCAACCAAGAGCGGTTGTGGTCACGTGTGGTCAGGTGTGGTCCGTATAACCGTATAGAACCGATTTTTTACATAAAAAGTAGATTTATTAAATATGTCACTAGTCTTGGATTAAGTGAAAGAGACAGATTAAGGCTAATATTACATATTTGTGTAAAGCAGTATAACCTAGCAAGTTAGCGCATAAAAATTTGTTTTATTGTGGGCTTTATTGACATTGTCAGAAAATCTTGTCAAAATGGTTATGATGTCAAATGAGCTAGCTTGCACTAAATCTCTTGCAAGTTATTGGTCTTGGCAAGGCTGTGTTTGAAACAGTTTGTTCTTCAAAGTGTGTTGTCAATAACCAGCCAGCTTGTTTCTACAGTATATAAGGATTCCTATATGCTGTCATCATCTAGTGACACCTTGTATGAAGATAACCGACAGTAATTGGACTGTCTCTGTTAGGGTTTGGGAAATAAAAAGTGTACTAGTATTTCTCTCTAGCTATATGTTAAACAGTGAACTTGCACCAATTTAGGCAGGTAACCAGGCCTTGGGACAAGTTGGAAATTTGAATGTTATAAATGTTGATTTGTGTTGTTTTTATCCTCTACAGCTGATCACATTCGGAAGACTGATCCTCCCTTCATTGCTCCTGACACTAACTGTGAAGTGGCCTTTACTCCAGAGACTGTTGGTGTGTACTTCATTGTGTTTCCATTAGCCCTTGTATCTCTGTGTGTGTATGTATATATATATATATATATATATATATATATATATATATGAATATGACAGTGGGTTAGAATGTAAATAAATGTTTCTATTTTAAAATTTGCTAGAATACTGATCCTTTCTCAGACAAATAATGGAGTACACTTTAATATTGTAAAAATATATATGTACATAGAAGGAAATTATTGTTTTATAATATTCCTTACCATTTACAGAGTGTTTTCTACAAGATCTCCAGCACTCACTAAGCGAATCCTCAGGGCCGGTTTTTCAAAAGTAATCCACTAGGATTTTGGATAACGGATTGGATCAAATCTTGCAAATGGGCTTTTCAAAAGAAAAAACGGATTACATAATCGGATTAGATCACGTAATCCAATCTTGGTTTTGATCCGGATCAAACCTTTAGTTTGGGTTTTTCAGAACTTTTTTGTAGGATTTGGATCACTTTGATCCAAAAAATCTGGATTAAACTGATCCCATCAGAAGGGTGGATTCAGCGTGGATTTCATGCCCAAAATGTAATGAAAACTTAAAAAATGTATCAAATAATACTATATTTGGATCATGCAGTATCTTACAAGATATCCTATTTATTCATAAGGTTTTAATTTTATTTGTTCATCCGTCAGGCTACAGTGATTGGGTAGGCTTTAACGTATTCAGCCTTTCAGTATAGGCCTACAGCAAAGTAGAAAGAGTTTGGCCTCATAAAATAATCCCCCAAACAGCTGTCAAAATTGACCAAAAACAATAAATTTTATTCTGTCACTAATTGATATATTCATCACAATCGAAAATATTTTTGTTTTTAGAATATTTATTAGTGATGCATGCAATGATTAGAGAATAACCAAAAAAATGCAAAGAATGGCAATCACTGATTTTTGAAATCCAAAACAAATCCAAATCAGAAATAGTGTCTAACTATTGCGTCCCTTGTTGCACGTCCTGTTTGCTCGTTCTGGCAGAATGCAGGAGGTTGGTTAGGGTCTCCAAGGGGCTCAGGTGCATCATTGTCAGCACAGAGAGGGACATTGCGCTTAGTAGCGAAGTTGTGCAGGACAATACAGGCAAGGGTTATGTTGCATGCTTTCTGTGGTTCCGCTCTCAGGTAGTTAAGGCATGCAAAGCGCCTCTTAAGAACTCCATTTAAACGCTCAATTGCACATCTTGCTCTGCAATGAGCAGTGTTGAAGCGTGCCTGCGCCGGTGTATTTGCTGTTAGAAAAGGAGTCATCAGCCATGGTAGGAGTGGGTAGGCACTGTCTCCTAATATTATGCTATCCGGTCGGTTGGTTTGGAGGTCTCTATATATAGAGCGCTCTCCCTCAGGATGCGTGCATCATGGACAGACCCAGGCCACTTGACAACACAGTTGGTGATGATGAGGTCAGCATCACACACAAGTTGGACATTGATGCTGTGCCTCCCCTTTCTGTTTATAAACTCCCATTCATTCTCACGAGGTGCTTGTATATGCACATGTGTGCAGTCGATTGCTCCAATAGTATTGGGCATATTCCCCAAAAGAAAAAAGCTGCGCTTGGCCTGGGCAATCTGGTTGTCCTTTGGAAAAGAAACAATTTCATTGACCAGGCTGGCCAGTGCGATTGACACATCTCTCACCACATCACACACAGCTGATTTCACCACTCCCATATAGTCACCAACAACTTGATAGAAAGTCCCACATGCATAAAATCGGAGAGCAATGAGGATCTGGTCTTCCACAGACAGACCGTGACTCCTTTGGGTTCTGTGTTGAAGTTTTGGCCTGAGAAGGTTCACAAGGTACTCTATATCAGCCTTCCCAAAGCGAAACCGGACATACAGCTCCTCAGTGGTGTTTTGCTCCAGTGGCTTGGTATGTTCAACATACACCCTTTAACGGTATCCTCTCCTGGGAAAGTGGTGGTGGCGGTGGACAACACCTGCCATTTCACTGTCTCTCTGTGAATCCTCTGAGAAAGGCTGATTTATATGGCTGTGTAGTTGGTCTTTTCAAACACACCTATTACAACTGATTAGTTTTGGCTTATGTTCAATTGAGGCAATTGGACCCAAGGCCTATAATTGATGAACAATGTTCACTATAGTAAAGCAACGGAACCATGGACTCAAGAAGCTGTAACTTCACTGCTGCTGAAACCAATGCACTACTAGAGGGTGTTCGGTGCCATTATGGAACAATAGTGGGAAGTTTTAATTCTGCTAAGGATACCAACAAAAAGAAAAATGATGTTTGGATTTTAATCACAGAAAATGTGAATGCCATAGGGTCTGGCCAGAGGAGGACCACAGACCTAATCAAATTGCGGTGGAAGAATCTTAAGGCCAGGGCAACAAAGGACCATGCTGAAGCCAAAAACCCACAAACAGGCAACAAGCCATTTAAGAGGGGAGATTACACAGATGTGGTCCTCGACATCATTGGAGGTGAGAAGTCGCAAGCTCTCCATGGTATTCAAGGTGTTGTAGGGGATGGCGAGCCTTGGATTGAGGAGGAGAATCTGCCAGTTCCTCCTGAGGCTGATCCAGAGAGCGTATTTATATTGAATCTCAGCTCTGTTCCTGAGGAAGAAGCTGGATCCTCATTGGTTGAGCCAGTGGTAGTTGCCACAGGATCTCAGAGGAAAGGCTTGAAGCGCCCTTCATCAAACAAAGATGATGATTACAAGGCACTTCTGCAAAAAGAGACTGAAAGGGCAGAAGCACAGCTTCGTCTGGCAGAGGAACAACTGACTCTGACCAAACTGCAGCAAACCAAGGCCAGACTTGAGATCCGCCTCCTAAAGGCTACGCTCAGACAAGCTGGTCTCTCCACATCAGATGAGGAAGTCTGAAATTATTGTGGAGTATTTGACATTGTCTTTTTTTTTTTATTCAATACATCTAATATTTGAAACTTGTTATAAATATCCTCAATGTACAGTGTTTGTGTTGTAGGTCTCAGATGAGCGGACTGCTGGAAGAGGATGGGGTGGGGTTTTTCTTGTTTTTAGGTTTTTTTTAAATGTGTGTGTTTTCATTTCAAATAAAAATAAACTTATATTGACCCCACACTGGCTATTCTACTTGTTGCTCTTTACATATCTATAGTTCTACATTGTGATTTCCTATCCTGTTTGAGCACTGGTTATCCAGATTTGGTGATTCTGAAAAGTTCCTATCCGGATCAGATTGATCCAATCCGATGTTGCTTTGAAAAACTGGCTCAAAAGTAAGCTGGATTACGTGATCACGGATCGCAAAAAAAAGGATTACTAAATCCGGATAAATTTTATCCGGATTAAACCTTTTGAAAAACCGGGCCCAGGTGATGAGGCATCACCTCTTGAAACCCCAAAACTTCTGGCTTCCTCGAATTGGAGCACACGGCAAAGTCTCTTTTCAGAGAGGTGGAGGGCAGAGAGACCACGTCTGGTGAACACTGCTGTGGCACAAGAAAATGTGGCAACACGCATCTGCCAACAGTGTGGGAGAAATCCAGCTGCTGTCCAGTGTTGTGACTGTCGACCACGTCCCTTCGTCTGTGCTGATTGTGACGTCAGCATGCACACCAGACATGTCCTCCACAGAGATGCCATGACTGCTGGATTCTTCCAGCCATTGCCTCCAACAACTTTCGTGGTGGATAAGGCTCTTTCCCATTGTGGTAAGTTCTGTTTTGTGTGTGTACAACATATATCTCATTCTTAGAATAGTTAAGCTCATAAGCTTTACTATTTAAATTATGCCTTTTTGTCTCTTATTGTTTTATCTTGAATGTATGTGGATACTCTGTGTTTTCAGTCCGGCTTGTACCTGTGGAGATGCCTGACAAAATCTGTGGTTGTTCACCAGAGTCATTGAGGGTTAGTCCAGGAAAGATTGTTGCTGTGGTCACAATGAATGGTAAGAATGTGAAGAACTTTATTTTGTCCTGTTTGAGAAGCATCTTAAAAATAAATTTCTATCCATACACATTTGACATAGATATAAAACTTAAAAATATATAGTATGCCAGAGTTAATTTGTGAGGCATGCCAATCCACTTGGACTGCTGGAGTCGCTGACCTAAACCAGAGTGACTACTGGCCTGCAACCCTTCAATTTGCCACAGTTTATGCCACAGATGTCTTTTTTTCATTTGAAGAAATGAAGATGGCGGCACCAGGACTGTCCTGCCAAGCATTTCTAAGAATGCTGAATCAGCGAACTGTCCGCTTTGGTCGTGTGAGTATTGAATTTATCTATCCTGCAGTGTTATTGATATCTTTGAGTTGTGAGTTGATAAGCTGTTTGATGCTTATGTATGCTTGCTTATGTATTTGTTGTACATTAATAGTTGTACAATCATGGAATGGACTAATTTGCAATGCAATGGAATTAAATAATGAATAAAATAATTAATAAAACATAACTTACCACACAGTGCAAGGCAACCAGTGGACTCTCAATTCGGCTTTCCCCTACACACACAAACACAAGTAATAAGTATTCTAACTGTTTAAGCAATCAATGAATAGGGTATACATATTGTTGTATTATCTTTGTTGTATTATCTTTGAAAGGTCAGAATCAGTCACTGAGATAAGAAAGCAGCCTAACAGAACATATTTTACCTCATTTATCCGTTCCCCAGTTATACGATCAAAAAGGAACACCTTCTGCCTACTCCATTTTCGGCAACCTGAAATAATAAAAAAAACAAGGAAAGCTTATTAAGCCATGAATGCCATGCTTTGTAGCTGAATCAGTTCATATTTATAATTTATAATTTTGTGAGGCGATATGCAGTCCTTTCCATTCATGTCAAAGTGAATTTGTCCCTGTTTATGTCAATCAAGCAAAAAGTACAGGATTGGTTTTCCCAAAGTCCTCTTAGCTTAAGTCAGGGATTGACATTAACCACCGCCCTTGGACATTGGCCACAGCTAAATAACTAGATACTGTGAACTGGCTACAGATGATTCGGTGAGCCGATGAATCTAATTTATATTAAGTCAACTGTGACTGGGAGCAAATTTATTAACAGTGTAGAGTAAGTATGTACTATGCAAAAAGTTACCTTTTCTTCTGTTCTTCACATGTGGCCCCTCCTGACACAAAGACGTGGGAATGGAAGAGGCAGATGGAGGAGAGACAGAGGCAGATAAGTGTGAAGAGGTAGAGGTGTTTGTCCTTTTCATTTGTCGCAAAGACAGTGGAAGTGGGGAAGAAACTGAAGGAAGAATAGTTGTAAAAGTAGAAGAGGAAGTAGGAAAGAGAGAGGTTGGAGAGAGTTGGGAAGACAGAGGAACAAGGTCAAGAACAAATACTGTCTTGACTCCTTGAGAGTCACGGTTTGACTCTCCGCCGTGGTTCGACTCTCCTCCGCGGTTTGACTCTCCTCCGCGGTTTGACTCTCCTCCGCGGTTTGACTTTCTGGTTGCTGTGCTGTGGAGGTTGCTATAATACAAGTTTACTTTCATTTAAAATCTGTACAGATTAACAAAGAAATATAGATGTATTCTAAATATTCATAATTTCTAAACCAAAACATTACTTACATTTTGTCAAGATAAATTCATAGGCCCTCCGCATCTTCTCCAAAATAATTTTAGTGACAGGAGTGGGGTGCAGATGGGTAATTATTTCTGCAACCCATTTATTCGAAGCCCTTTTATCTGGCTTGCCAATAAATAAAATCGGTTTGTATCCCACAGCTTCATGTTTACTCACCTAAAATGAACAAAAGCAGTAACACATTAGTTAAACAAACCCACTGAATTATTCAAAACATCAGTACTATATAAAGCAATTTTAATTTAAGGACATTTAATAGAGTACAATGCAAGGAAATGTGTCATAACCTGTTTCATTATAATTATTTTAGAAGAAACATTACTGAATAATGAACTGTATACAATCAATGGCCAGTTTCAGATAAAGCCAGAGGTACTCCTGCAGTTTCTGCCATTGCCATCATGACTTACTTACTTGACAGAGAACACAACTTATTGTTACTCTTTAGCACAATTTATAGGTAAAGATGGATTCTTCTATGTATTAAATAATAAGACTATGTTTGACTAGTCCATAGTAATCGATTGTCGAGTTCACGCGCGTGATCATAGGTAACTAAACATATGCGCGTGAACTCGACAATCGATTACTATGGACTTCGACCAAAAACAGGATGTAAATACAGGTATGAGCGCTGGCTGAATTAACATCATTTTTATTCATATCTTTCACATCTACTGCAGTCAGATTCACCCGCGTTCACTCTGAAGGAATCACTCACATGGCTGGGCACTTGTAATGACACATCAAGGATGTTAAGAGGCTAAAAGCAGGTTTAAAACTTGCCCTATTGAAGTCAACAGGGTGCAAATTTTAAAAAGAGGATAACATGATGTAGGCAACACCGATTTTTGTCGTTGTTCTCTGTATTGACAGCACTCAAAATTTACAAATTAAAATTGACCGGAGTTCTCCTTTAAATACATATTTTTATTCAGACATATAGTAATAGTTACTTAGTGTGTTAATAAATGCTTTATTAACATGTATTTCTACTGTAATTCAGGGTTAATTCAGGTAGTTATAAAGCATTTAGTAGTGGTCAGTTAACTATGTTTATGAGCTCATCTAAAGTGAGGACTATTTATTGTAAAGCATTTATAAAGAAGATTTAAAGGCTGTTAAATATTTTTATGTTCTGTATCACTGTGTTGTGTTTGTTTCCTTTTTCTATTTAGAAGACCAATGAGTCTTTAAATCTCCTTTATAAATGCTTTACAAAGCATAAATAGTCCTCACTTTAGATGAGCTCACAAAAATAGTTAACTGACAACTCCTAAATGCTTTATAACTACCTGCATTTACTACATTTACTTACACTTTCTAAGTGATGTTATTAATCAGTGACAACACCTAGTTCGTAATGTAACTGGTTTGTAAATAATGCTATACTTCATTTAGAAATGATAGATTGATCATTAATAAAGTATGAAAGTACAATTATTAAACACATTATAGATATGCTTATAAATAGAATAGAATAAAGCATTTATAGCTGTATTTATAAAATGCTTATTAATGTCTATTAATGCTTTATAAATGATGAATTAACTGTTTAATAATGCTTAACTAATGATTAATAGCATGCAGTTATTATAAAGTGTTACCGATATTTGCAATTTATGAATAATCTTAAACTGTAACAACCTGGCGCAATTACAGACAGATATCAGATAATCTGTTTGATTAAAGATGACATCCCATATCTCCTTATCAATAGCTACACCCAATTCAGTTTGCCATGTTAGTGCTGTGTCTGAGGCTACCAGTATGACAGATGTCTGGTTAAGCACATTATAAAAAGTGATCACCTTCTTAACTGGACATTTGAGTAGTAATTTTTCTATTAGAGATAAAGAGGCTTCAGAAGCAAATGTAGTTTTTTTTTATATAAAATCTCGCACTTGGAGATATCTAAAAAAAAAAAGAGAGCCAGGGAGGTTATATTTAGCGTGAATTTGTTCAAATGAGGATAAGGAGGATCCCACAAACAAATCACACATCTTTTTAATTCCTTGGCGTGTTAGGATATCATAACCTGTATCTGTCATGCCTGGTTCAAAGTCAGGGTTTCCTTGCACTGGGGAAAGCAAAGGAGTCAGTAAAGATCTTCCCTCCAGCTTATGCACTGCAAACCATGCTTTAACACTAGAACTACCGGAATTTCAAAACTACTAGAACGACCATAGCGGTCATTTTGACCGTTCATACTTTGACGTTCATATGGCCGTACTGAACGTCATTTTCGTTATGTCATATCTACATTGGAGCCTTCTTTTTAAGTTTTCCAATGAAGCTTTTAATACCTGTTATCATGTTATGACGCTGTCGCCCTTAAAACAAGCACAAAATAAAGATTTCCCCGATCTCTATGTGAGGAAAATTTTGCGTCAATTTTTTTATTTATTTTTACCGCACTCACCACGTGAAAAGACATGCAAAAATGTTAGGAAACGTCAAAGCTTCATACCGTTTAGTAGCCTACAGCCCTGTTTGAAAATAAGTTCAATAATCAATACAAAATCTAAAAACAAATGGATCTACAATTTTACGATAGGTAATAAAGACAAGGACACAAAATTTAAATTCAAATGTGAAAATGTATTTTCCAGCCTAATTTATAAATATTTTCTTTGTAGGCCTACAATAAAAACAAATCTTATGATACAATAACTTATAACATATATACAATAACAAAAACACTATATACATTTTAATACATTAAAAACTTTCATGGACAGGTATGCAGCACAATACAGTACGTACACACAAAAACAGGCTAAGAAAAAACATGAACATTAGCTAAATAAGAAAACGAACTGCTTTAGAACGATTTTCAGTGAACAAAAATAACAAAAGGTTAACACGTTTTCCTCCAAGTGGGTTCATCTGAACGGCGCAAACACCCTGCATTATTCACTGACGCTTACGCACAGTCCACACAGGTAAACACCGCCTTTCGTGTGCAACTCCCACACACTACTTTGTGACATTTGGCACATGTCTCCTTTGTTTTATTTTGTTTGCAATTTCTCCTTACTTGGCACTGCCTTCTTCTCTCCATCTGCTGCTGCTCCTGCCCGGGTTCTGGCTCTCGCACCACCAGTTGTGTGGCTTTGGATTTAATGTGGTCGGAGCGAAGTTCGCTCGCCAGTCGCGTGATGAAGTCCCTCCTTGAAACTTGCTCATTTGTGCACTTCTTGTACAATATGTGCGCGTTGATTGCAGCCAGGTCGAGGATGTTATAGAAAACAGCTACTGGCCATCTACGGGAGGGTGCTTTTACCGAATATTTTCTAGCCATTTGATCTAGAACGTCTACTCCTACCTTGGTCTTGTTGTAGTATGTGACCGTCTCTGGCTTGCTTTTCGGGCCACTTGTGATGCCAACAGCAGTGTGGACAGTGCTGAGCATGCAGACATTCCTGTATTTTTTGCACTGATACACGGTCAGTGTTGCATCGCCACTTTTCAGCACCACTGTGTGTATTTGGTGTCGACATCCGCAGCAAGCCAGAATTTGATTCCGAATTTGTCCGGTTTGTTTGCAATATACTGAATGAAGCTGCACCTTGACTTAGTAGGGAATAACTGCTCATCCACAGTGATGTCGGCACCAGGCTTGTAGCAGGCGATGCAGTTTTGGACAAATCTGTCCCAAACATCACTCATAAGGGCAAACTTGTCATCTCGCAGGCGTGTGCATCAGGTTTCCCTTCTGTCGAAACGTAGGAATCGCATTATTTCCTGAAACCTGTTTCGGGACATGGTCTCCTTGAAAAAAGCGCATCCCCACTCGGCTGACCAAAAGCTCGCCAAATCCATCCCTTTTCCACCTTGCGCGCCTCGAATGTAAATTAAACCAATGAAGGCTTTTAGCTCTTCAACTGTTATGTCCCATATTTCGTCCTCCTTGACTCGGTGGGACTCAGCTACGGTGCAGTCCCTTATGTGTTTCTGTCACGTAAATTACAGAAAACAAAGGGAGAACTCAAATGCAAAGGGAAAAAAGATATTTATTACAAAAGAAACACTAAACACAAAACAAAACCCACGAGGGGGAAAACATAACTAAATACAAAACAACAACTTCAAAAATGAACATACCAAAAGGGGTCACGGGAGAACAGGAGACGTGTACAAGACAACGATCCGACACAAACTGCAAACACAAAGGAACTTATAAAAGGGACAAATCAGGCAGGTAATGAGGGAACAACAGGTGGGACAAATGAAACCAATAATGAGATAACAAGGAGGATGGGGTCAAAACAGAGACAGGAACACAAACACCACATGTGCTACACAAGACAGGACAGGCATGTGACATTACCCCCTCCTTAAGGAGCGGCTACCAGACGCTCCACTAGGGACGGGAGGGACAGACCAGGGCGGGACGGGAGGGACAGACCAGGGCGGGACGGGAGGGGAGGGACAGACCAGAGTAGGGCAGGGGAAATGGACAGTTCGGGAGGCCAGGGCGGGCCACAGAGTTCGGGCGGCCAGAGTGGAGACCTTCCCTCGGGCGGCCAGGGCGGAGACTTTCCCTCGGGCGGCCAGGGCGGAGACCTTCCCTCGGGCGGCCAGGGCGGAGACTTTCCCTCGGGCGGCCAGGGCGGAGATTTTCCCTCGGGCGGCCAGGGCGGAGACCTTCCCTCGGGCGGCCAGGGCGGAAACTCTCCCTCGGGCGGCCAGGGCGGAGACTCTCCCTCGGGCGGCCAGGGCGGAGACTCTCCCTCGGGCGGCCAGGGCGGAGACTCTCCTTCGGGCGGCCAGGGAACAGGCACCGGCTCAGGAACAGACATCACCGGCTCGGGCACTGGAACTGGCACCACCGGCTCGGGCACTGGAACTGGCACCACCGGCTTGGGCACTGGAACTGGCACCACCGGCTCGGGCACTGGAACTGGCACCACCGGCTCGGGCACTGGAACTGGCTCGGGCACTGGAACTGGCACCACCGGCTCAGGCACTGGAACAGACACCACCGGCTCAGGCACTGGAACTGGCACCACCGGCTCGGGAACTGGCACCACCGGTTCAGGAACAGACACCACCGGCCCAGGAACAGACACCACCGGTCCAAGTGTGTGCGTAGCCCACACACACCACATGGCTGTGGCCATAATGGCCAGTGTCGCGGTCACTGAGGGCTCAGGAACAGACGGCTCCGGCTCAGGAACTGGCACCACCGGCTCGGGCACTGGAACTGGCTCGGACACTGGAACTGTCACCACCGGCTCGGGCACTGGAACTGTCACCACCGGCTCGGGCACTGGAACTGTCACCACCGGCTCGGGCACTGGAACTGGCTCGGGCACTGGAACTGGCACCACCGGCTCGGGCACTGGAACTGGCACCACCGGCTCGGGCACTGGAACTGGCACCACCGGCTCGGGCACTGGAACTGGCACCACCGGCTCGGGCACTGGAACTCGCACCACCGGCTTGGGCACTGGAACTCCCACCACCGGCTCGGGCACTGGAACTGTCACCACCGGCTCGGGCACTGGAACTGGCTCGGGCACTGGAACTGGCACCACCGGCTCGGGCACTGGAACTGGCACCACCGGCTCGGGCACTGGAACTCGCACCACCGGCTCGGGCACTGGAACTCGCACCACCGGCTCGGGCACTGGAACTCGCACCACCGGCTCGGGCACTGGAACTCCCACCACCGGCTCGGGCACTGGAACTCCCACCACCGGCTCGGGCACTGGAACTGGCACCACCGGCTCGGGCACTGGAACTGGCTCGGGCACTGGAACTGGCACCACCGGCTCGGGAACTGGCACCACCGGTTCAGGAACAGACACCACCGGCCCAGGAACAGACACCACCGGCCCAAGTGTGTGCGTAGCCCACACACACCACATGGCTGTGGTCATAATGGCCAGTGTCGCGGTCACTGAGGGCTCAGAAACAGACGCCTCCGGCTCCGGCTCAGAAACAGACACAGGCTCAGGAACTGGAACAGACACAGACACTGGCTCAGGAACTGGAACAGACACAGACACTGGCTCAGGAACTGGAACAGACACAGACACTGGCTCAGGAACTGGAACAGACACAGACACTGGCTCAGGAACTGGAACAGACACTGGCTCCGGCTCCGGAACAGACACAGACACTGGCTCCGGCTCCGGAACAGACACAGACACTGGCTCCGGCTCCGGCTCAGGAACAGACACTGGCTCCGGCTCAGGAACAGACACTGGCTCCGGCTCAGGAACAGACACTGGCTCCGGCTCAGGAACAGACACTGGCTCCGGCTCAGGAACAGACACTGGCTCCGGCTCAGGAACAGACACTGGCTCCGGCACAGACACTGGCTCCGGCTCAGGAACAGACACTGGCTCCGGCTCAGGAACAGACACTGAAGGTTTGAAGGGCGTCTCCAGGATCCGAGCTAAACGCTCTAAATAGCCGATCAGTGCCCCCCCGGCCATGAGAATGGGCATCTCCCGATCTGTCTCCGACTGGGCAGACGTGGCTTGAACCATCTCTGGCTGGGCAGATGTGACCTGAACAGTCTCTGACTGGGCAGACGGAACGTGAACAGTCTCGGGTTGGGCCACTAGACTCGGGACCACCGGAACAGGGACCACCGGAACAGGGACCACCGGAACAGGGACCACCAGACTCGGGATCGCTGGAACAGGGACCACCGGAACAGGGACCACCGACATAGCCACGGAGGGGTTCTTTCCTCTCCTCCTCCGTTTCGGAACCACCGGAACTGGGACCACCGGAACTGGGTCGAGGAGGGGCCAGAGTGGAGAGTGGTCTTGAAATTCCTCTCGCCCACCTCCTCTACTGCGGCCTCCACGGGTCCCGCGAAATATGACCAACCGGGTCCCCTCAAAACTTTGCCTCCTCTCCCGCTCGGTGGCTGGGGAAGAGACCCTTTGCTGAGTCCTTGACATGGTCGGATCGTTCTTTCACGTAAATTACAGAAAACAAAGGGAGAACTCAAATGCAAAGGGAAAAAAGATATTTATTACAAAAGAAACACTAAACACAAAACAAAACCCACGAGGGGGAAAACATAACTAAATACAAAACAACAACTTCAAAAATGAACATACCAAAAGGGGTCACGGGAGAACAGGAGACGTGTACAAGACAACGATCCGACACAGACTGCAAACACAAAGGAACTTATAAAAGGGACAAATCAGGCAGGTAATGAGGGAACAACAGGTGGGACAAATGAAACCAATAATGAGATAACAAGGAGGGTGGGGTCAAAACAGAGACAGGAACACAAACACCACATGTGCTACACAAGACAGGACAGGCATGTGACAGTTTCAGCATGCCATCATCCACCAAACACAAAAAGGCTGTAAGGGCATCTTCAATATTGCGCTTGGCGTGCGCTGTCGGGCCTGCCGCTTCAGTTAGTACATTTTGGCATTGTCGCCTTCCTCTGTCTTCACCCAGCTCTATATAGGTCCACACTGTGCCGTCTTTCGCCGTTTCACGCCTTTCGGCTGTAAGTGGGTTCATTAGGCCAGCTTCCACATCTCGTGGTGGACTGTGTTGTCTTGGCACAGCAGGCACATCTGATGGATCAGAATTTTGCACTATTGCCAAAAAAAAAAAAAAAAAGGACAGAACAGACTAATTACTTTTTTATTTCATGAAATCGTAATCTTGTTAGGACTAATTAGCCCATATGATTTCTACTAGCCTGACAATATAGTATAATACTAGCAATAGAATAATAATAATGAAAAGGTGTGTGCATTCATTCACAATTTTACATCAGGGTGCCTGAGGTAAAAATGTGAATGAATGGATCGGTCGTCAGGAAAGGTGCGTCGGTAACAGCGGTGGGTGTGTGAGAGGAAAAATAATAGGACAACCATTTTCGATACCAGATCTGATCGGTATAGTCTACCTTAGATAGTTAGAGACGGATAACTACTTTGAAGTAGCCTAACGTATTATTGATAATATGGCTCGTCTGCCTCACAAAGTATAAAAATATAGCTAGAGAAGAAGAGAAACATACCTGGAATATTATCTGATGGAACAAGGTCAGTTCCAGGATCGGAGATGTCCAGCCGGCTCTTTTTTCGACGGGGAATTAATTCATTATCTGAATCACTCTCAGAGCTGAATGAACTGTCCAGGGACCAAGAGACATCGCTGTCCTGATCCGAACCTGCTCCTCCATCAGACTCCTCATCGTCAAGCGTCCTAAGCATGGCTAAAACCTCTGTGGCTGTCATTGTTCTTTTAGATGACATTTTCATTAGCTCAAATGTATAACTTATAGTGTTGGAACAGCTTTAACAAAAAAGGACAGATCGTTGCTATGTAACGGGTACGAATAGGCGGGAAATGTAGCGGATTTATGTATCAATAATGCGTGCGGTCAAAATGACCGTTACGGGTATTCTAGGTAGAAATTTGTGATTTTAATAAAATAACAGTGTCAGAATAAAATATACACATATTTAGGAAAAGTCAGAGTCCTACAGCCAAATTGATTTTATTTGAACAAAGTTATTACACTGTAAAATGTGTATTAAAAACGGTCAAAATGACCGTCTTGGGAGTTCTAGTGTTAACAGTATTAACGACTATAGGGTTGTTATTGCACAAAGTCCTTACAGACTTTATATTCTTACAGGATAAAAGACAGAGCAATGAGCAGTGAGTATGAAACTTTTCTATACATAACCAAACAGAGGTGGGATCCTCCTTTACCCATTCAGCTACAAACCTCAAATGTGATGCCAGTTGATACAATCTAAAGTTAGGCACATCCACCCCCCCTTTTGACGTAGATAACTGTAACTTAAAAAAATTTAAGCCTGGGTTTTCTTTTATTCCAAATAAATTCACTCAACCAGCTATTAAGTAGTTTCAGTACTTTGTTTGAAAGTAGTAAGGGGTAATCTATGAAGAACGTTCATCTTAATAAGAGATACCCTACCAAGCAAAGATAAGGGAAGAGAGCACCACCTTTGTAAATCTCTTTTTATGACATCTAGTAGAGGAGTGTAGTTAGCCTTAAACATTTGGTGAAACATAGGGGTCATATGGATACCGAGATACACAAAAACAGACAGGGACCAACGAAATGGAAAAGGTACAAGGGAATTAGTCCTTCCTCTGTGTAAAAGTTATCATCAGTAGTGCCCTAGAGAGCCACCTGAGGGCACTCTACATCAGACTATCATTATTCACTCACAACTACATTTCCCATAATTCACTGCCCGGACTCATCTTCCCTGATTATCAGGGATGTAGTGGAGGCTAAACGCACGTAAACGCCGTTTACGCACCTCCCAAAATTCGGAAATAGCGTTTGCCCACCTCCAAAGTGCGTTTATCCACCTCTACATTGCGTTTATCCACCTCTACATTTCACGTTATTTGAGCGGACTTTGTTTTTCCAGTGCGTTATCGCCGATCGGTACATGATTCGAGCATTTGAGCCGTTAACGACAGAGCAGAACGCGTAGCACAAACACGGAGCAGAGAGCGCAGCGCGCCGACACACACACACACGGAACAAAGAGAACGGCGCACACACGTAGCAGAAAACACACGCTCGTGAAGTTACTAAACAAGCTGCGCGAGAATGAAACTTGATCGCAGCCGCAACAGGAAATCATTAAAACAATGCAAAAAAGGGATTTTTTAATTTCATTACAGGCCGCTGGTTTAATGTAGGGAGCATGTCAAAACCCAACTGTACAAGAGATTCAGAGGGAGTCAAGCCTGCACCAGGTTTAAGACTTTTCCCTCTACAGGGAAACACTGATCCACATTTTTCTGATAGACCAAAAAATTAATCAATTAATCGAGGAAATATTCAACAGATTAATCGACTATGAAAATAATCCCAAATCACTAATCATTATGCACAAGTGCATTGCATTGGAAGCCCTGGATATAAGCCTCCCTCTCGATCTCTCATAAATATTTTTGATCTTTGAGTTTTGTCATTTAGTAAACTTTATAGATTTCAACCATATTATTCCTTTTTGAGTCTCTTTAACAAGAACTTAGATTAATGTATGAATTGAATAGTGATTGTGTGACCTATGATGAGGGAACAACCAGTGATACCCTTGGTAGTACCATCAAATGATAGCCTATAGCGATGTCATCAGGATACACATCGTGGTCCACCGGAATTTATAGTTTACCCACCTCTTTTTTTACCACTACACCACTGCTGATTATCACATTCACCTGTGTCTCATTATATTGTTTAGTTCACCCCATATAGCCTGGTTCACCTCATCATTCCCTGCGAAGTCTTGTACGTTTCCACTGCCTTTCTGAGCATTTCCTTTGTTGTCGTTGTTCCTGGTTCCTGATCTCTGCCTGTGTCCTGGTTTTCCTGTTTTCTGCCTCACCCTCTGGATTTGTCTGTTTGTTGGATTGCCTGCCTGTGTATGACCTTTGCCTGGATTTTGACTACAATTCTGTATAACCCTTTAAATAAAACTGCATTTGGATCCTCAACTTTCGTGTCTCGGAGCAGTACGTAACACTCTGAGAGCCCCCAGAGGCATCGCAAGAGATTTAGAAAAGTTTATTTTGTAACCCGAAAATGTTCCAAATTGGTGAATTAGTTTGATGAGACGGGAAATAGTTGAAGCTGGTTCTGATATAATAAAATATCATCCGCGTATAGAGAAATTTTATGTTGAGTGTTGCCCGCGCTAATTCCTTTTATTAATAAATCTTGCCTGACGGCCGCGGCCAGGGGCTCAATCGCCAGGGCAAAGAGGGAGGGTCTGAGAGGACAGCCTTGGCGTGTCAAGCGGTAAAGTGAGAAATTGTTAGACCTATAGCCATTAGTGATAACTGAAGCTAAAGGTTTATTATACAGCAAACTAATCCACCTTATAAATGTCTCTCCTAAATTAAACTTATGTAAAATATGATGCAAATAAGCTTTTGATATTCTGAGTTTGACATATATTAATAATATTTAAGAGTCTTCTTACATTGTGGTTAGAACTTCTTCCCTTGATAAACCCCGTCTGGTCTTCCTTGATTATGACAGGCAAAACTTTTCGAGTCGGAGCGCTAGTATCTTAGAAAGTAACTTAAGATCCTGGTTTAACAAAGCGATAGGCCTGTAATTAGATCAGTGATCTGCGTTCTTGCCCTTTTTAAGGATAACTGTGATGTCTGCCTCTCTCAAAGATTGAGGTAGAAGGCCGGATGTAAAAGAATGCTCTAGCATAGTCAAAAAAGGGTCCAATAGCACGTGGTGGAACTCTTTATAAAAATCGCCAGTCAAGCCATCTGGCCCGGGTGCCTTCCCTGATTGTAATGTTTTAAGTGCAAACAGGGCTTCATCTTTAGTAATAGGTGCATTTAATTCAACCTTCTGAGTTTCAGAAATAGTAGGAAGAATTATTTGAGACAGAAAATGTTCCATATCCACAGAGGCCCCTGGGGGAAGATCTGATTTATAAAGTTGTGAGTAAAATTCTCTGAAAATATTATTTATGTTTTTATTATCAAAATAACGAATACCGGCAGTATCAACTATTGAGGTGATTATTTGAGGATCTGATTCGACTTTAGTCAAGTAAGATAGATACTTGCTGGGTTTATCACCAAATTCATATAGTCGCTGTCTAGAAAAGAGAATAGAACTCTTAGCCCGTTGAGTTAACAAAGCGTCTAATGCGGCTTGCAAAGCGCATTTATTTTGTAATAATAATGGGTCGGATGATGAAGTTAACGTTTTATCAAAATATCCTTTAAAGGTCCCGTTCTTCGTGATCCCATGTTTCAAACTTTAGTTAGTGTGTAATGTTGCTGTTAGAGTATAAATAATATCTGTAAAATTATAAAGCTCAAAGTTCAATGCCAAGCGAGATATTTTATTTAACAGAATTCGCCTACATCGAACGGCCCGTTTGGACTACATCCCTCTACATCCTTCTTTAATGACGTCACTAGAACAGTTTTTTGACTAACCTCCGCCCACAGGAATGCTCCCTCAACCGAAATTCGTTTATGTACTTGCGCACTTCTTATAACTTACTGTGTTTACTCAGCTCTTATGGTGATTTTCTGAAGTAAAACTGACGCTTCATCTTTTGTGTGATGTACAATAAACTTTATTAAACTCATCAGTATATGTTTGATCATCATTCGGACCTGGTCCGAAACAGCAGACTTGTAGGCTATTAATAAATAATGGATACATACAAGCAGATGACAAATACGTTATAACCGTAATTAAACTACTAAACTATACCTACCTGTTCCATCTCTATACAGCACTCTGACTCTGTAGGCATTATTGTCCGACTCGAAATGAACACCTTTACTGAGAGTTTCTGATGTTATCATCATTCCGTGAGATGAAATTGTCCTGAGAGACTGAGCGCGAGCTCGTGAGGCTCCGCCCCCTGGGCCGTCCAGCAGCAGCTTATTTGCATTTAAAGGGCACACACTAAAACAGCGCGTTTTTCTGAGCCCCAAAAAATGACAATTTAAACATGCTGTAAAAAATGATCTGTTGGGTATTTTGAGCTTAAACTTCACATACACACTCTGGGGACATCAGAGACTTATTTTACATCTTGTGAAAAGGGGCATAATACGGGACCTTTAAATCTTTCTCAAGCTTTGACTGGAGCTCTGATTGCCTTCGTTTCTTAGAGGTAGAGTAGCCAATTACTAAACCTCTGATATATGTTTTTGAAGTCTCCCAAAGTAGAGAGGGGTCTTCAGTAGACTGTGAATTTATATCTATAAAGATTTTAAATTCACTGGTCATATACGATACAAATTTCTCATCTATTAGAAGGCTTGAATCAAATCTCCATCTCCTGCTTCCTGCAAAATGTCCAACAGTAGTCAATTTCAGACAAACCATAGCATGATCACTAACAACAATGTTCCCGATTTCGCAAAATGAGACGTATTGTATGAGGGACTAAAAACAATAATCTATACGAGTGTGGCATTTATGAGGAGGGGAGTAAAATGTAAATTGTTTGTCGGATGGGTGTAAAGTTCACCACACATCGAGAAAGCTCATCTCATCACATATCGCAGATCTAAAGCTACAGATGCTAACAAATTCTAAAAATGCTTTTGTTAAAAGATCAGGAGAATAATTGGGAGGGCAGTAGAGATTCATTACAGTAGTTTCTTCTCCCTGTAAGATTCCCTTAATAATAACATATCTTCCACGTATGTCCTTGACACACGTCTTTAAATGAAATGGTATTTTCTTACTTATAAGTATTACAACACCCCTACTGCTGGTGGTGAAAGAGGAAAAGTAAACCTGGCTAACCCAACCATATTTCAATCTAAGATGCTCACTATCATTAAGATGCGATTCCTGAAGCAGCGCCACATCAATTTTCTCCTTTTTTAGTAAAGCAAATACTTTTCTCTGTTTAACCTTGCCTCGCAAACCCTTCACATTCCATGAACAAAATTTCAAATTGCCCTCTTAGTGATGCAACATAAGTGCTTCCAAAAGGCGCACAGCAGTCATTAAGTCCATATCCCTCTTTTGCAAGCCGTTGCTTGTAAGCTTAAATCGGTTCAGCACAGTGTCCCAAAATATGGTCATGAGTGCAGTCTCCAGCTTCCCAAGCTTGTTACACAGCACAGCGGTAAATCCCCTGTTATTTCAGTATAATTTTCATGCAGAGCTTTTGTGGAATCTCCTCTGCAGCTCCATCGTGTACAGGAGAGGGATTTTAGCGTCAGTGTGATGTCGGCAGTGAATATCTTATTTCATCGATAGGTGGAAGCAGAGCAAAAAGCATATAGAGCTTGAAGTAAGTAAAAAAACTGGCTTGCTCCCCGACAGCTATTTCTGATACAGTTCACACCAACCAAATTTAAAGAATGTGCCGCACATGGAATGTAATGAATGAGTGGGTATTTTTTCTTGAGTTGAGCTTGCAAACCATTATATTTCCCTGACATGTTTGATGCGTTGTCATATGCCTGGCCACGGCAGTTGGAGAGATCCAGCCCCAAATCTCTGACCATCTTCATCACACAGTCGGCCAGACTTGACCCTGTGTGGCTGTGAATTGGTTCAAATGCGATAAATCGCTCAACTACTTTTCCATTCTCACTTACAAATCGGAACACAAAAGTTAGTTGGTCCACGTGAGACATGTCAGGTGTAGAGTCTACGATAACAGAGAAATATTTTGCTCTCTGTAGTTCTGTAGCTATGACTTTCTTTGTTTTGTCACCCATTAAGCCAATAAATTCGTCACAGATAGTTGATGACAAATATGAAGTCTTACCACGACCCTTCTGACCATACTTCTGCAAATGCTCCATTAAAAATGGATCAAATTGTGCGAGCAGCTCAATGATTCCCAGGTAATTACCATTGTGTGGGGATCCCAATTCATCATCTCCGCGGAAAGGAAGCCCCCTTTCACTCAGAAATTTAATGACGGTAACTATAGACTTCAATACATCCTTCCAGTACTGTCCTTCTGCTTCAATTTGTCTCCCAAGAGAAGCATTCACAGTTCCCAGATGTTTACTGCGACCGTGTAAGTGAAAGCATGCATTTTATGTGTTCACCACTCATTTCATGTTCCATTATTCTCTCTGGATGTTTCCAGTCGCTAAACCCGACAACAAATGCGCTGCTGTGTGTTGATAACACTTTACAAGCAAAGCAAAAAAGGTCTCCGGTGGACGGTGAATATATAATCCACTCTCGTTGCACAGTTTCATCGTTGTGAAGGTGTCGGGTCAGTGCCTCGTTGGTGAGAGAGCATGTTTTTCCGCCACTAGCTTCGTTCCCCCTCCGAGATGCTGGATATTTAGCCGCCCGATTCTGAATGGCTCCTGGACGCTCTCTGCAATCGGTCCCCATAAAGCAGGGTCTTCAGAGATGATGGTACCTGAGTTACAGGTGCATCGTTAATTTCGACAGCAAATTTTTATTTAGTTTTAGTCGTAGGCCGTTTCTCAACATG
Organism: Abramis brama; assembly: GCF_963993115.1. Taxonomy (NCBI): domain Eukaryota; kingdom Metazoa; phylum Chordata; class Actinopteri; order Cypriniformes; family Leuciscidae; genus Abramis; species Abramis brama. The sequence continues at coordinate 13,631,704 of NC_139966.1, forward strand.
TGTTCTTGTCTGTATTTGTGTTAATATGAATCATTTTTTTTAAGTTTGAACATGCAATACAGATATATATTTAGATAAAATCCCTTAAAATTAAATAAAAACACTTCTAAGAACAGTCATTTTTCTTCAATGAATAATTATGCAGTCTTTAACTTATAATACAACATTCTTTATTCTTTCAATATATTTGTATACATAACATATAATTAATTCTTATTAAAGCTATTAAAGAGCAGTGCATGCTTTTCTCTTTTTATTTTGTTGTTTGAATAATATTGTCAATAATCAAATGGTTTTGATTGTGGTGTAATGTTTAATGTAATTAATAACTTGGATCTAAGCATTTTGGTGTTTTGTACGGCTTAAGTTTAGTTTTAAAAGGTAAGAGACAGGAATTAAAAAATAAGAGACCAAACAAAAGCAGATTACTAACAATTATTTTTAATATCACTAAGTTTTCATAAATCTTTCATAAAGGCACTGCGTGCATATCAAGCTTTTACTCAAACGTCCCTCATCAGTGCACTCCACATATAATACATAGTTTTTATGTATGTTATGTGCAATGCCTTGTTGAAGGTCGTCTGGCTGAAAGCCTGATATGCAGTGCCTTTATGAAAGTGTATATACAGTGTGGTTGCATGCTGGAAATCCTCAGATCTCAGGCTTCTTTGCCCAGGCCTTTACCAGTGGCCCATTTTCATAGTTCGTAAGGAGACAAGCCACCGTGTACAGCTGATTGATGCTCCTAAAAACCCGTAGGGGAATCACAGAATCGAAAAACTTGTGCTCTTTGACCCGACGAATGGAGCGCTCCACATGCACTCTTAGACGTGCTATGGCTTGGGTCTCCCTAACCTCAGATGCAGACATTTGAGGCCTGCCAGAGAGGAAGGCTGGCCTGTAAACCTTACATGGCACAATGTCATCAATGAGGAAACCTCTGTCTACCATGACAGCCATCCCAGGTTTGAGCAGATTGAGGACACCAGATTCACGGGTAATCTGTTTGTCGCTGATAGACCCAGCATACAGCGCAGAGACAAATGTCACTGCCCCATGTGGCGCGATCCCAGTGAGCCCCTTCAGAGTGCAGTGGGACTTGTAGGAGGAAAATACCTCACTCTGAAGGAGAGGGGAAGATGGGCGTTGACACCTCAGCTCAGTGCAGTCAAGGATGACTGTGGTGTCGGGGTAGTCCTTAAAGTCAGCAGGCAGTTTTCTCTGTATCTCCTCTTCGGGTATCCAGATCCTCACTGAGCCGAGTACTGTAAACAGAAAGTTGCTCCATGTTGTTATGATTCTGCTGACCATGGACTGATGGATACCATACCGGTCAGCAAGGTCCCGTTGCTTAGATCTGAGGGCAAGGTAATTCAAAAATAGGAAAAACTCATCAATGGGCTGCAGGGAATGGGTTGTAGCATTTGACTCTGTGAGAGCTCCTCTTTGTGCTTGTCGAACACTGACCATGGATGGTAGAGAGTTTGCAATCAAGCCCCAGAAACGCATCAGTAGATCATATGATGCAAACCTAAAGAAATGGAATACAGATACACTATTAATAACTGTTCATAATTAACTACACAAAATGTACACACATAACTTTAATTAAATGTATCTGTGCAAAATTTAAAACACTAAAGAGTTTTGGTACAAAATCATGTTTATCAGACATTTTGGGAGACAGAACAAGTGAATATGGAAATAAGTTCCATATTCCTAATAATTATTTGATATTATTATAAAAATGTTGCCAATCATTACTCTATGTCTTTCATAACATAGTTGAGAATTATCTTTAAACAAATCTTGGTAAAAGAAAAAAAAATCATGAAACCTAGAAATTGATTGGTGAATAAAATAAAATAAAAAAAAACATTGTTTTGGTCTATACATGTAATTTCATGTAATTTTATTTTTTAAACAACCTGGTGTTCTCTACAGAGGACATGCTAATTTCAAAAACCTTTTTTTTCTGGGATGTGTGCTGTCCTGATTTACAACCTCCCGCATCCCTCAGTCACATCACATCACAACCCATTCTCTCTCTCTCTCTCTCTCACACACACACTCTCTCTCTCTCTCTCTCTCTCTCTCTCTCGCTCTCACTCTCTCACACACACACACACACGTTAGCCTAAGCCTACCTGTCTAAACGTACCTTGTAAAGAACCTGATATCCTTGTCCGAGGCAGCAAAACGATGAATGCCCAACCGCTGCCTCAGCGTAAGGCCCTCGATCTGTTGGCGTAACAGGCGATTTTCCTCCCGGAGAGAAGTATTTTCCTCCAACACTAAATCAACGACTGCAGCCTCAGGTTTCGATGCATAGTCGAGTTGCATGAGGACGCCGAATGTTACGTTGTCCAGTGTAGCGTTATCTGGTGTATCCAACCTGTTCTCTGGCGACGGTGGTCTTTCCCTTCTCTCCCAAACCCCCGGTCTTGTAGGTGGAAGGGAGAAGTTGTTCCACTCAAATAAAACTGGAACAACACCCTTTTTTAACAGCCGATGACCTGTTTCTGATGCTGGTTCATGGATGTCTTCCCATCTGAAGTGCCGGCTACACACCCGGGTGTGAGGCGTCACGGTGAATTTGTCCCTCCGTATATTGACGATCCACTTACGTCTCAGCTCCTCATCAGCAGGAAAAGTAAAACAACTAAGTACAGAATTGTACTTTCCGGATGCCTGGCACTGTGGCACACAGCAGTGTTCGGCAGTAGTACCAGACACTCTCTGGTATTTAAACTTTGATGACTTCATGTCAACTAAAAGCAGCTACCAAAGCAAGTGGACGCTTAGGCTAGCCGGAAGTATTCGCGGTGGCTGACATTTCAGCGGAAGTGCGTCACAACAGCCGTTGGCATTTAGCCTTATTGACATATGAATCAGACAATCCCGATACAATTTTTTTGTAAACAACTTTTTTAAAATTCTGATTGGATAATTATCAAGATCGCATATATACTATTTTTATGTAGGTAAAAAATAAATAAAATAAAAATCGGTAACACTTTACAATAAGGTTCATTAATGTATTAACTGACATGAACTAACAATGAGCAATACATTTGTTACAGTATTTATTCATCTTTTTTAATGTTAGTAAATAGAAATACAGCTGTTTATTGTTTGTTCAGTTCACAGTGCATTAACTAATGTTAACAATAATTTAATAAAGTAAATGTTGAAATTAACAATAACAAAGATTAATAAATGCTGTATAATTATCCCTTTAGAACCTGAAGCTAAAATAGGTGTTTTTCCACATATTTTGATTTTTTGACTGTAAAATTCTAAAACAATGTGCTATCTTCATGTGCAAGGTGTCATCTTTTTCAGAAAAAGATAGCTTTCAACAAATTACAGTTATTGACCATTATTGTGTGTGGTGAGTCTGTAAATAGAATTTAAATAGACAAAAATAATAAAAAATGAGAATACATTTTCAAATTTTTATTTAGAAAAAACAGAAAAATCACGAACGAAAGAAAGAAACTAACACTTTAAAGTTGAAAAATGAAGTATAATACATCTATACAAGTCTTTTTTGTGACATTGGGTTGCACAGTTTTCATTTAGGAAATTTCATTTTTACTTTTTTTTCATACACGCACACATACTAATGCGTCCATTCATAGGCACGCATGCATACACAACATGTGATATGTGAAAGAGTAACAGCCATCCATCTCTCAAGATTAATTAAAAATCATCCCAATCCCTTCTGCTGTCTACTAGTACCACACCACTTCTTCCGCCATGTATTCGTTCCTTTTATTACTTTATGCGATCCAAAACACTCTTACCTGCTGCGCTTCGTATCATGTTCATGTCTGTGTACTGTACGTTTGTGATTTTAGACGGAGTAAAGGGGACTTTTATTTTGGTTTGGCTGTGTGACGTCATAAGACTGCGCCGCAGTCCTGCATCTGTTGTGATTCGGAGAAAGGTTTGTGAAGAAAGGTTTGTGTTTTAAGCATATAAAGTGTTTAAATCAATGCAAACTCTTTAATCAATCTAATCGTGTTTACAAGCTATTTAAAACTAAATGAACCAATCCGAATGTAACGTATTTTTTAAATCTAATATTAATGAGCAGTGTTTTGTGCGAGTAAAGTAACAGAAGAGGAGTGTCTCAATTCGCTCCCTGTATGTATCGTCAGTTTATCATAAACACAAATTCTGCTTCTGGCAAGTAGTGATGGAGAAATTTAGTCTTTTAAACTAAATTGAACTAAAAGTAGTTTAAAAAACTAAATTTCTAGAAAAATAGCCACTGATAGCAGACGAATGCAGTTATTAGTGCAGTTTTTAGATTAACTTACACTAATGCTGGAGACACTTAACGACTGGCTGACACATGACTGTTCTTCGACTGCAGCAGATTCTGTGAACACAGACTGTAAACACCGACTGAACGCGCTGAGTGCATGATCAGTCATCATAAGTATCAAATTACATTTATAACCGGCCTTACAGTGAGTGTGTCCCCGGCTTTATGCAGTTATTAATGCAGAGAGGGAGGGAGGGAGAGAGAGAGAGAGAGAGAAGCATGTGCGTCAATATTATTATTTATTTATTAATCAAATTCGTTTTAATTAACCCTTTGGGCTTCTTCATTAATGTGTTACACTTGGCTTCCTTTCGTGCAAAAACGACCGAAGCCTCAAAATTGAACTTTTTCCCTCCAGGAAAACCAATGAAATATATTTTTGTTCAATAATATTTTTTGATTTTTATTTAGAATCTTTAAAGGTTTTTATGATACTTTGCATTAATTATATAATTTGTATGCACTATTTTTTCATTAGAATTAATATATATATATATATTTTTTTTTTTTTTATTTAATGCAACATTTCACATTAGAATGCAGTGTAGAGCTAAAAAAAATATATATATTTGAAGTGAAAAGAGCGCTATCCAGTGGCGTTAAAAGAGAATTTTTAGTGCAATGCCATGTAACGCCAGTAGGCTGCCTACTTATTTACTTTTTTCCCAATACATTTCAAGTTCAATTTATCATTTAGCTTAGAATATAAGTTATTATTGTACAATTATTGTTAGCAGTGAACAAATACAAAGTAGCACATACCTTGTCTAGATTGTCCACTCCACCTTTGTAATCTGTGCATTCGTTGTAATCTAAAATCATCTCTGGTTTTCTGCCCTCGCGCTCGCTGACTGCTGCATCCTTGTGTGTGGTGCTCATTAGGATGACGTTCTTCTTCTTTTCAGTTTTCAGTATGACACGAGGGTGTGTGTCTCAGTGAATGCGAAGAGAGATGATAGAGGAGCCCTGTTTCCAGTAGTCACCAGTGCACTTGGGAGCTCTGCTCTGTTTTTGCGTACAGTACCCAGCATCCTTTTTTTTTTTTTTGCAAGATCTCTGTGCCAAGAGCATAGGACGTTAAGAAATTGTCACAAGTGACAATGTGCCCCTTCAGATCTTGTATCATGTCATGCACCACACGTTTTCCCAGGTTTTGCTCACGTTGTGCTCCTGCAGGTTTGCCTGTGTACACTTGCATATTGTGGCAGTAGCTGCTTTTAGCATCACAGGCTGCCCAGATTTTAAGTCCATATCTAGCCGGTTTGCTCGGCATATACTGCTTGAATTGGCACCGGCCTCTGAAGCCAATCAAGCACTCGTCCACGGTTACATACAAGTCTGGGTTATACAATATGGGAAGCCTTTGCACCCATTTTTCCCACAGTTCACATATGGGTGCCAGCTTGCCAGCTTCTCTTCTTTGGGTTCTTGTGGTTTTGTCATCAAAACGTATAACACCTGACAATCTGATGAAATCTTTCAGATGCATGGTTGCTCGAAAAATTGCTCTTCCCATCTCCCCATGCCACAGGCTTCGTGTTGCTTCGCCATGTGATTTCGAAAACCCCAGCAAGAATGAGAAGACCCATGTAAGCTTCTATTTCAGGCCAGCCAATGTTTCTCCACTGATCCCCATCCAACTCAAAAGTAGATTTGATGTCTTCAGCTCTTGAAATGGCATACCTTGTGGGACCAGGTGTTTTCCTCATGATCTCCTCTCCTCGTGCTCTTCCTGGAGTTTGTGGTGGAGGAGATGAACTCCATAGTATTTCTCCATTTTTTGATAGGAATGATGGATCTCCCTCAGGGCCTTCCTCCCCTGAATCCTCCTCTGATGGCTGATCCTCGGTCATCTGGAAATCTGGGTCAGCCTCCAAATCTTCCTCTATGTCTGAAGTGTCATCTGGTTCACTAAATTCTTCGTCATCACTTGCCTGAAGCAAGTATTCAAGGGTCTTTTGAGCAGTATATCTTCTTGACATTTTTGCTGAAGAATTAACTGTGGACTGTGGTAGCAGGCAGAGGGGAAAGTGATTGTTTTATAAACAAATACTCTTATTGGCCTGGTGGTTACCGGGGGGTCTTGATGTTTTAGAGTGTCACCCCTTCATTGCTGTGCACGTTTTTTCTGCACAGTGGCTGATCTGTAGTTTGTACCACCAAAAGTTTCTCTGAGTTTTCCTATATTTTCGTATTTCCCATTCCTTTCCTATGGTCGGTCATTTTTGCACGAAGGAAGCTAAGTGTGACTTTTTTTTTACGACCCTTTAACATATCCGAATCATCTCCTTGATTTTTGTGTGTGTTCACATAGGTAATATAACAAAAGTCACCAAGTTTCATCCCCCTCCGATGAAGCAAAACAATTAAAAATTTCGAAACGTAAACGTTTTCGTGCATTTTTGCACAAAGAAGCCCAGAGGGTTAATTCGTTCATTCTTTTTTTTCTATTAGTGACAGTAGACTAGCCTAATAAACGAAACACAAAGCCCTTTTAACAAGTATAGGCCTATCAATAATTATGTATTTTTTATATGATCTATAAATAGTATCTATAAAACCCGTGCAGCAGGACTATCAGTTTATATTCAGTTTAATTTCCCATTGATTATAGATAGGACTATATACTTTATTTATTCAAATTAAACTGCATGTTTCCATTGATTGTGAAGTTAGACATTGAAAATTGCAGATCAAGCGTATGGGGCTTATCTTGCATATGGGGCTGCATTATTTTTCTTGTTATGAATTGTATCCTATTATCCGTTATTACAGTTGACTACGCAGAGTGATATGGGGCTGTAATGCAGTCAAGACCTGCTTGAACTACTTTAGCCGTGCAAAATAATGAACACCTTAGAACGTTCGTCAACCAATCAGATTCAAGCATTCAACGGCCCTGTAGTATAAATTGATTTAATTTATGTTATACAAATTTAATACCAAATATAAATCATAACTTAAGTATGTAAAATACAAACTCTCTCTCTGACTGACTCTTTGACCAGTGAACTGAACTACTGAACTAGATCTGATTGAAACGCACTCAGAGATTTAGTTAGGATTTATTTTTCTTTCTGTTAATTATTCTCCTCTTAAACAGGACAAACACAGAAAAACCCCGGAGAAGAGACTGAGATCCACCTAACATTACTATAAAGATGGCGTTTATTACAGAGGAGAGTGAAGACTTCAAGATTGAAGAAGTATTCAGTTTGAAACAAAAAGAAACAGAGGAACAAACAAAGATGGCGTTTATTAAAGAGGAGAGTGAAGTCTTCAAGATTGAAGAAGTATTCAGTCTGAAACAAAAAGAAACCGAGGAACAAACAAAGATGGTGTTTATTAAAGAGGAGAGCAAAGAGGTGAAGATTCAAGAAACATTCAGTGTGAAGCAAGAAGAAACTGAGGAACTAACAGGTTGGTTTCATTCTCACAGCTGAACTCAGTCATTTGATCCTAGGGCTGGGTGATATGGCCTAACAAAGATTTAAGTTGATTTCCCCCCCTTACCAGACTGATCTCATGAAATGGCGTATGTATGACACGCCAATTCGTATTTCCATTTTTGGCGTGCTATCAACACGCATAATCGCTTTTCAGCATGTTTATCAACGCCGTTGACTTAACGTTACATTACTGTATATAAATATGACCTACCCCAACTCCGTCCCTAAACCTACCCGTCACTGGGGTTAATACCATTTATGAGTGTTCCCCTACCATCCTAGGAAAAAAAATATCGATCCCCAGATGTAGATATACATTTTGCTCCGTTTCGCTCGGACATTTAACGGCGTAGACATACACGCGGAAGATGACGGTTCGTTTCGGCGTGGACATACACGCGGATAGCTCAAAATGCGTATAGATAACACGCCACTTGACTTGAAAGTGGCGTGTATGTTTACGCAAAGTCATGATGTCATGTTGCCCTTACTTAAAATCAATCTGCAGATGACAAAGAAATTGTTTAAAACAAGTTTTAACTTTATTTTGTTTTGATATTTTCCCTTCATGGATTTGATCTGGATTTCCACCTTGAGGTTAAAGTGCGATCAGAAACAACAAGCCAAAAAGACAAGATTGCAGGCCCTGCCTTTGTAAACAGTGAAAATGTAACACAACGTAACATGACATAAAATGATGTGACCCTTTTTGAAACGTTTTCTCTAAACACAAGTTTAACATCTTGGTATTCAGTAGATAGGAGGTAGTTCTGATAAAGTGCAAACAAAACATTCAACAGCATTGTTTATTTGTTGTGTTGGTTTTAGTTTGAACATCCTTTTTTTTTTTTTTTTTTGAAAAATATTTGAAGCTTGGTAGAACATACCTGGGGTCCAAAACTTTCAGCATGTGAATAAACCCTGGCTTTTCCACAGTATATTAGAATATTTTCCATATTATATTAGTATAGTAGATTGCGACTGTATCTGTGATCGCTTTCCACTGTTCCCAGTCTTATCATACAGATACAGTTTGAACATGTGTGTAAGAACTACGGGAGCCCAGAGGGGAGAGTCGGCGGATGTTAAAGAGAACAACTATTTTCATTCAAACAAGTCGGTATAAACTACACATTCGAGTTAATCGATGCCCTGTTTAATCCCTATTAAAATGTCCAGTTCTACAGAAATTAGTGATATTTTTGTAGAGTGTCCTAATTAAAGTGTTTTTATTTGTCATTGAGCGGGTGGACAGACATGTTGAGATTGCATGACCAGACAAATAGACCCTTTTTCAGTTAGTAAACGATCCCTCTGGCCGCTTCACTAACGCTAGTTAGCAAGTTTTGTTAGCTCGTTTTTTAACAATGACTGGAGAAAATCCGATTTTATCTTAATGTGTAAGGTCACTCACTGTCCAGGACCGCGATTGTTATTTGCAAAAGATCCTTTTAAAGTCGGCATGAAATCAAATTTTACAATTTGTATTTTTATATGTAATATTGTAGTGTGTATTATAAATGATTTATCTATGCACTTAATTTTTTAAAATTCATGTACCCTTATAATCTTTAATTAAATGCGTTATCCTTCCCTCCCCCCTCGAAACGACTTCTTTTCTCTTCCTGTCATGTGCTATTGCCTTTTTGACATCTTTTATGAGCCCATGGAGTGTCCCCAGAACAACAGACATTCCTCACGAGTCACGTTGGCCAACCACAGAGAGAGGGGAATCACTCCTCTGACCCAGGGAGAGAGATTACAAACTCTCTGCACATTCACAAATGACACATTACAAATGACTCTCTGCACATTACAAATGAGTCTACTCCATCTGGATACTCCTATAAGCACGAACCCCGTCTGATTGGTCGTGGCGGCGGTGTTGCAGCGGTCTATAGAGATATTCTCAATGTTACTCAGAAAACGGGTTATAAGTTTATTTCGTTTGAAATACTTGTACTAAATGTTACGCTCTTAGATGTTAGAAAAAAATCCATATTATCTCTAGCCTTGGCTACCGTATATAGACCGCCTGGGCCTTACGCTGGTTTCCTAAAAGAGTTTGCAGATTTTCTCTCAGATCTATTGGTCAATGTAGATAAAGCATTAATTGTTGGAGATTTTAACATACACGTAGATAATCCAAATGATGCGTTAGGGACTGCGTTTATAGATTTATTAAATTAATTTGGGGTCAAACAAAACGTCACCGGACCAACTCATCGTCTTAATCACACACTCGATTTAATTATATCATATGGAACCGATCCAACCGATATAGATATCATTCCACAAAGTGATGATGTCACTGACCATTACTTGGTAACTTGCATATTACGTACTGCTGTAATATGTCATGCGGCGCCACGTTTTCGACCAGGCAGATCAATCCTTCCATCCACCATAGATAATTTCTCGAGTTGCTTGTCTGATCTGTCTCAGCTGCTGCCTGAACCCAAACAAACAGATGAACTAGAAGAACTAACTAGCACTATGAGCACCATTCTCTCTAGAACATTGGATGTTGTTGCACCCGTTAGATTAAAAAAGGTCACAGAGAAAATTAAAGCACCATGGTACAATAATACTACGCATGTTCTAAAGAGAGAAACCCGTAATTTAGAGCGTAAATGGAAACAAACTAATTTAGAGGTCTTTAGAATCGCGTGGAAAGACAGTATGTCACGTTATAAAAAGGCCCTAAAAGCGGCCAGGGCTGAGCACCTCCGCAAACTAATAGAAAACAACCAAAACAATCCTAGGTATTTATTTAACACCGTGGCTAGACTAACAAATAAACAGACGTCACACGAACAAAATATCCCGTTACAGTTTAGTAGTAATGATTTCATGAACTTCTTCACTGAGAAAATAGAAAACATCAGAACCACAATTGTAAACGTTCAATCCTCAATCGCACCTTATAATTCAGCCTCAATTTTCCCCCCGCAAGAACAATTACAGTGCTTTACAACTATAGGACAGGAGGAGCTAAATAAACTTATCACTTCATCTAAAACAACAGCATGTTTATTAGATCCTATACCAACTAAACTACTGAAGGAAGTGTTACCTGTAGTGGAAGAGCCTCTCCTCAATATTATTAACTCGTCTTTATCTTTAGGTCATGTTCCAAGAACATTTAAACTGGCAGTGATAAAACCTCTCATTAAGAAACCACAATTAGACCCGCATAATCTAGCAAATTATAGACCCATTTCAAATCTACCTTTTATGTCTAAAATACTAGAAAAAGTTGTGTCCACTCAACTGGGCTCTTTCTTGCAAGAAAATGACATCTATGAAAAGTTTCAGTCTGGTTTCAGGCCGCATCACAGCACTGAAACTGCGCTCGTTAAAATCACAAATGATTTACTCTTAGCTTCTGACCAAGGCTGTATCTCAATACTAGTTTTACTGGATCTAAGTGCTGCGTTCGATACTATAGATCACACAATACTCTTAGATCGACTACAAAATTATACTGGTGTTCAAGGACAAGCATTAAGCTGGTTTAGATCATATTTATCTGACCGCTACCATTTTGTCTATTTAAATGGAGAAAAATCGATCATAACTCCAGTAAACTATGGAGTGCCGCAGGGATCTGTGTTAAGCCCTCTGTTATTCTCAATATATATGCTGCCACTTGGAAATATTATAAGGAAACATGGAATTAGTTTCCATTGTTATGCTGATGACACTCAAATATATATTTCATCACGGCCGGATGAAAACGCTAAATTATCCAAATTGACAGAGTGTGTTAAAGATATAAAAGATTGGATGACGCGTAATTTTCTATTATTAAATCCAGACAAGACAGAGGTAATACTTATCGGTTCAAAAAAACGCCCACAGAACCTCTCACAATACAACTTTGACATCGTAGGATGTCCTGTTACTTTATCCTCTACAGTAAAAGACCTGGGTGTTATATTAGACTGCAACCTGTCTTTTGAAAATCATATTTCGTATGTTACAAAAACAGCCTTTTTCCACCTTAGAAACATTGCTAAGCTACGTAATATGCTATCAGTTTCTGATGCAGAAAAGTTAGTTCATGCATTCATGACCTCAAGACTAGATTACTGTAATGCTTTGTTGGCCGGTTGTCCTGCATCCTCAATAAACAAGCTACAGTTAGTCCAAAATGCAGCTGCTAGAGTTCTTACTAGATCAAGAAAATATGATCATATAACACCAATTTTATCATCACTACATTGGCTACCTATAAAGTTCCGTATTAATTACAAGGTATTGCTACTGACTTATAAAGCCCTAAACGGCTTAGCTCCAGTCTATTTAGCGGATCTTCTATCACCCTATAATCCATCGCGCTCTTTAAGATCAATAAATTCAAGGCTTTTGGTCATACCTAGGATATCCAGATCAACCAAAGGAGGGAGAGCATTTTCACATTTGGCTCCAAAACTCTGGAATAGCCTTCCTGATACTGTTCGTTGCTCGGACTCACTCTCCCAGTTTAAAACTAGATTAAAGACGCATCTTTTCAGCCAGGCATTCATATAATATTGTTAATCTCACAGTTTCAAACTACAATCCGGCCTCTAGTTCATAAATGCCAGAGGAGAACTGGCCCCCGACTGAGCCTGGGTTCTCTCAAGGTTTTTTTTTTCTCCATTAGGTCACCTGATGGAGTTTTAGGACACCATTAGGCCGCTTGATGGAGTTTTTTCGGTTCCTTGCCACTGTTGCCTTTGGCTTGCTCAGTTGGGGATATTTTGGGGATATTTAATTTTATTCTATCAATCAATAAATTCCACTAGAAACAAACTTTGTTGTATTATTTTATTTTAATACTGTGAAGCTGCTTTGATACAATCTGTATTGTGAAAAGCGCTATACAAATATACTTGATTTGATTTGATTTGATTCACGCACACACATACACGGACCTTTAACATTAAACTTAGATTATAAGCTTGTCAAAATGATGTAGGTCTACTCCTGTGTGTTTCCCAGTTCATATTAGCGTAGTTTATGATTTCCTAGTTGTAGGAGTGAACTATAAGTGCTCATATTCATGCATACGAATATAACTTTGTATTTCCACCTTCTTTACCTGCCGTTCTTGGTGTCTCGTTAACCGTCTCGGTCTGACTGAGCTACTCATATATAGGAGATTACAGTAAAATGTATTATTCTGTGTGTACCATCTTTCTGGAGTAGAAATGACGAATTCTGACATCGTCATAAACTATGCAGATGAACCGTCCTGACAGGACAAAGCTTCAAGGACTTCCCGCTCGAAAATCTCTGAAGGTGATTTGTCATTCACGGAGGAGGCGTGAACGAGGATTTCCTTAAAAGGACGGAACATTTAGTTTCACTTCACTTCAGTTCTTCACTTCAGTTATTCATCCTCAGCTTTCCTCTTTGGTTTTCTTCACTTCGGTTTTCTTTTTAGCTTTAGTTTGTCTTTTGTCTTTGTTTTTCATTTTCTCCTTTGTTCATTTCCACCTACGAGTGAAATGAACTTAGCCTGAATTATTTACTTCACTTTCAATGGACCTTTAAACTCCCCGCGTACTCTGCTCGCCCCAGAAGAAACGAGAGAGCACGCCCAGCTCAGAAAGACCGACACACGTGCCTTCTTTCTTCAGCAACACAAAAGAACCATATGCAAGTACCAGCTTTATTGAGCTTTTAATGCGTTAAGATTGTTTGCCCTGCTTAGGGTGATTTGATGTCTCTCAAAGGTTACTTTGTGATTTTGCCATACTGTGATCATTCTGTGATCTCTCTCTATTCCTGTCACTCTCTCATTCTCATTCTCATTCTCTTTCATTGTTTACTGCCATTATTCTGTTGTGTGTATGTATGTATATAATATATATATATTAGGGGTGTGCAAAGCAGCCGGTATTTGTATCTGTATTTGTATTTGTTGAGGGGGGAAAAGTATTTGTATTTGTATTTGTATTCGAGTAAAATTCAAAATAGGTGTAAAAATCCATTTTTTTTGCGTTACACTTCTAATTTACGTTAGCCTATAGTGTAAGTATTCTTTAATTATATCCATTATAATAATTATGGATATGCAATATTGGTTGATGTTTTTCCATAAATCCAGCAATTGAACATGTAACAAGGAATGTCATTGAAAAGAAAATAACATAACAACCATTACCAACAACTCTGTCAACAGCCTATTGTCTAAATTACCGAGCTAACAGAGCTACTAGTGTTGTCACTGTACCAAAATTTCAGTATTCGGTACCAATACCAGTGAAAATCCACGGTTCTCGGTACCAATTTCGGTACCAAAGCTTAATTTAGATTAAATTTACATATATTAACAGGGTTCCCACGCGTCCTGGAAAACCTGGAAAATGAAAGACTAATTTTCCAGTCCTGGAAAACACATGGAAAATGGGAAAAAAAGTAAAATGTCCTGGAAACGTTTGCGTTGTCCTGGAAAATAATTTTCCCTCCTTGTGGATGAAACGGGTTAAACATTTTACGCATGTATGTCTGTTTTCAGCTGCCTTCAACGGGTAATATCAGAGAATGTCTAAGGGCCTGTTCACATATCGCGTCTTTTGCACGCTCAAGTTCGTTATTTCAAATGTAGACGCGCGGTATGCGCGCTCATAATGGAAGCGACGTGCTCGTTTTTTCCAAGCGCGTCCGCGCCGCATCGAGACATCTCAACATCTCAACTTTTCAGAATGCCGCAAGCGCACCGTAGGTCACGTGACAAGAACCACGCTTAACAACGACAGACGCCTCCGGAGCGCAACCGACATAGCGCTTTGGAAAAATGAGAATGCGGCGCGCCTAGCGTTTTCTACGCGTTTTTAGGCGCGATATGTGAACGCCGCCTAATAGGAAGAGAATTGGCACTCTCTGGTTACTTCCGGTTTCTGGACTGGCTGCAGTAACACGTCTCTGTCCATGCGGGGGCGCTCGCAGGCGAGTGCAGAATGAATGGAGGCTATACCCCTCAAAATCCACTTTTCTCAGGATATCATTTTTTGTCTAGTAATTTGAATATTGTATTCGAAAGGAGATGCAAAGAAATTACACATTGCTGGGTGTTAGATTTTTTAGAGTCACTTATTTGCTTTAAAAAGTCTTTTAAAATGTCAATAACGTCATACACATCGTACGACCAGAGATGCTGCTTTACGGCAATCCTTCAGTCACTTTGGTGTTTTCGCGCTCTGCACTTTCTTTTCTCTCGAGGCATCGACAAAACAGCTGACACAGGTAAACACGCGCTAGAAGAGTTTTTGTTTTGTTTGTTTCTGGTCCCGCTTCGGATGCCACGATGCCATCAAGCAGTATCTCTGGTTGTAATCAGTCCTTCACTGACCAATCAGTGTTCATTAGCAGAATGCTAGCGTGTTATGGGCAACAACAACTCAACCTGTAAGAAATCAAAAGGACATAAGTACTCGTTCATTAAATTTTTCGACCTATAACCCATGTTGAACTTGCAAAACCTACAATAAAATCTGAGATTTCTCAATGGCAATCGGGTGAGGGAGACAAATTTAGCCGTCTAGCCCCATTGACTCCCATTCAGTCTGCACTCGCCCGCGATTACCTCCAGTGGAATTCTAATGGAACTGCAACCAAAATCGATACAATGACTGCAGAACCGCAGAACCATACGTCATAGCAGTGTGAGGATGACAGCGCCAGCCTAACAGTCTGATGCCGGAACCGCATACTATACATAGCCACCTTGCATATACCATACCTAAACCTACCCATCTCCACCCCCTGACCCCTAAACCTACCCATCTCCACCCCTTAGATGTTTTTAACCCGCCCACTTCCGGCATCAGACTGTTAGGCTGGCGCTGTCGTCCTCACACTGCTATGACGTATGGTTCTGCGGTTCTGCAGTTGGTTAATATTGATACAATGGGGCTAATAGGAAGTGCCAAAGCTCTCCGTAGACAGGCTCTGGTAATATTGGGCTGGAGCTGTCTGCTTTCATTTCTGCATGTAGCCAGCACAGCGCCCCACGTGACACAAACCTGCCAATATGTACGCATTTTGCGTAGCAAGTACGCAATTTGACATCTCAGTACGTTGGCATACATGCCAACCCTCCCGATTTTTCCGGGAGACTCCCGAATTTCAAAGCCCCTCCCGAAAATCTCCCGGACCGACCTTTCTCCCGAATTTCTCCCGATTTCCACCCGGACAACAATATTGCTACACTATCCGTCACTGGGCACCGTTTCAGACCGAACAATAATAAAGGTTACACCTCGAAGTCAAGCGCGGCAATCAGAACGGAAAAAGAAGCAGAAGAGGAAGGGGAAAAGGAAGAAAGAAGAGACCATGGCGAATAAAAAGAGAAAATATGCAGTATGTTATATCAGCATTCTCGAGAAAAGGAGTTTTCCCGTAGCGTAAGCTAAACTTACGCAACACGAGAGTACTCTCGTAAGAGAACGACACTCGGTTACTAACGTAACCTCGGTTCTCTCTAGAGAGGGAACGAGTGTTGCGTAGCCTGCCGTGCTTGTGCTGCACTTGGTTTCGCTTCTAGTCGACTGAAATCACTTGTGCAACCTGTGCGAGGGGGTTTTATAGGCTAGCCACACCCCTTTTTGGCGGGCCATGACGACACCCCCCCCTCAAGGTTGGCAAGTATGTATGCTGGTAGGACTTGCCCCTCTAAACTACGGTCATGTGAGTTCTGTGGCAAATGTGCACTGATATCAGCAAGTAAAATACCAGTGTATGAACTAAAGTAGAGAATAACTTCTGTTTTAGTAGTGTGGCATTGCAAGTAGAGGAAAGCAGGTGGCATTGTGAAAGACAACAATCTTTGCACAACTATAATACAGATATAACGGTATAGGTACAATATCACATCTGTTTCAAAATATATCTCGATATGATAATATCGGTATATCGCCCAGCTAGTTGTGATAACTTGACTCGCACTGTAGCAGCTGAAAAAGTCTTGAAAATGTCCTGGAAAAGTCCTGGAAAATCATTTCAAGAAAAGAGTGGGAACCCTGATTAAAGTGTATATCACGGTTACAAAGATGGAAACTGTAGTATTAAAAACACTTTACAATAAGATTCAATTTGTTAGATAACATTAGATAAAATGACCTAACAATAAACAATAGTTATATACTGTCGCAATTATTCTCCTTGGGGTTAATTTAAAAATACATTATTTATGTTAACATTATTTAATGCACAATGACTGAAGTGAACAAACATGACCAATCAAGTGTTTGTATTAAATAACATTCACAAACATTAATTAATGTTGTAAAAATATATTGTTCACTCAATGTGTTGATGTTAGATGTGCATTAAGTAATGTTAATGAATGGTATCTTGTAGTGTTACCAAATACAGGAGATAAAACGTGTTTTATTTGACTTGGCTGTACTTTTATTTAATCCAAAACTGCATTCATATTTAATTTTAAAAGGGCTTTTTAAACCTGCTAAGAGTTATCCAGCCAAGAATAAGCCTAGAACAGCTTTTCTGAAGGACTGATATTAATGACATGATGACGGCTTTTTATTTCATTTCTCATCTCCATAAATATATCTAAAGCTAATGCAAGGGCTAAATCAATTAATTATTTGCTGATACTTCCTCGTCATCATGGAGAGCGCAGTTCGCACCGCGTCTGTCGTTGCTATGCAACCAACATAGGCGCGCCTGGAAAAACGAAATCTGCACGCGCAAAAAAAGCGCTATGTGAACGACCGCTAATGGCAACGTGACATTAGCCTAATCCAAAATATTTCCGTGTCATTTCCTCCTTTCTTATCAAGTGGATTTACAGCCGGAGGAAACGCAGCTTTTTGATATAAAGTTTTTCTTGTTCCCGAATACAAATATTTTTTTTAAGTATTTGTTCGAAATAAGTATTCGTAAAAAACACATTATTTGTGCCTTTCCGAATACCGTATTCGGGTTCGGCTCCACCCCTAATATATATATATATATATATATATATATATATATATATATATATATATATATCTATATACATACATACATATATATACATATACATGTGTGTATATATATATATATATATATATATATATATATATATATATATATATATGTATATGTATATATATATATATATATGTATGTATATATGTATGGGGGGCCAAACAGGAAAAAATTCGGTGTAAATCCGAATATGTAGTTAAAACTCTGAATATATAGTTGTAAATCCTGAATATATAAATGCAACCCTGAATATATAGTTATAATTCTGAATATATCAATGTAAATCCTGAATATATAGTTATAACTCTGAATATATAAATGTAAATCTGAATATATAAATGTAAATCCCGAATATATAGTTATAACTCTGAATATATAAATGTAACTCTGAATATATAGTTATAACTCTGAATATATAAATGTAAATCCCGAATATATAGTTAACCTCTTATGGAACGGCTGAAATTTCATGTTTTTTATCTAAACGACATACCCAAATTAAAAGTGGTACAGCTCCCATATACTTTGACACTCAGGGGTGTGCCTGGTATCATTGGAAAGGAAACAATCTCTGGTTTCTGATACAAGTGTCAGGGTGATTCTAGACCTTACTGACACAGAGTTACAGAGGCTAGAATGGAGGGTTTTTATTTCCGTCAAAGTCATTCATCTGTAAACTGACTAAAATACACTGCTGTAAACACATCTAATGAGATAAAGACAAACTCAAGGTCATAGCCACATGTCTTAGCTTACTACAGAAAAAAGTTTGAAGTCAAAAGACTAAAAAATGGATTTTATATGAATCTTTTTCTACAGATATGTCTGTGCGTTTTTGTTTTGTGCCATTTGGAGACTCCAAAAGGAACTTTGGTTACCAAGACAGCATGCTGAGTTTCCAAGGCTTATAACTTTTGAACCCCTTTGCCTAGAAACATAATCTTGGTATCTGATAAAAGCTAACACTCTGATGTATTTTGTTATGTATTTGGATTTCATGTCAGTCACTTAGGCACAACATTACATTAGCATAACCACACAAAACCCATATTTTCTTCCATTCCGCCTGAGAGATTTTGATAAAAAAGGGCAAACAAAGTGCACTGTCAAAGTTTTTTATATAGAAATATTAGAAAATTGAATAACTAAACTATGCAAAATACAAATACACACACACGAATGATAAAAAACTATTTACATGACCGAAGAGCCTGAGAAAATTTCAAAACTGAACTGTGCAAAATACAAACACACACACACACACACACACACACACACACGAATGATAAAAAACTATTTACATAATATATAAAATTAAAAATTGTTCAGGGTGTGCCATGTGTTGTAACAGTCCCTGGTTATTGTGAAGCACAGGCACACATCACAGGAGGAGCATTTCACTGTGGTCCTCTGGTGGCAGTGGACACACCTCCTCCGACCTACGGTGCCATCCTGTGAAAAATGTACAGGTTTGTGTAAGGCACCTTGGGGAGCAGGAGGGGGTGGCTGTGGAGGGGCTGTGGTGGTAGACCCAACCGCTTTCAGTTCCATCACCAGGGTCTCACGAAAGGCCTTGTGTGACATCACCTTCTCCTGCCTTGCAATGGCCATCTCCTTGTACAGGATAAAGGCGTTGACAATGGCGATGTCGATGAAGTGGAACAGGAAAGACCGGTACCACTTCTTGGTCTTGTGCAGGATGGAGTAGTAGCCAATCAGGGCATCGGACAGGTCCACACCACCCATGTTCCTGAGTAGAAAAGGAACATAGCCATTACATTACACTGATATTGATGCATTGACATGATATCAAAATTCAATTCAAAGAGTCGAAACTATGAAAACACTGTACATACCTGTTGTAATCCTTGATGGCTGGTGGAATGGAGACATCCAGTACAGACCACTGCCCATCTGCCCCCTTGATCCTTCTCTGGACTGTATCCTCTCCATGTGCTGCATGGATTGTGGAACACATTAGCACATCTCTGGTGTCCCTCCACTGAACAAACACCAAGGGCCCCTCGCGGATCCAGCGAATGGTGCCCCGGGGAGCCCGCCTCTCACGCCCCTGGCCTGTCTTTGGGGAACCCAATACGCTGTCCGCGAATGGTACCGCAGGCCCAGATCTTCTTTGCCAGCAGGTCACGAAAGAGATCTGGGCTTGTGTAAAAGTTATCCACAAATAACTTGTACCCTCTACCAAGCAACTGCGTATTCATGAGCCGCATTACGGAGTCATAACTGAGCCCATTGACAATTTGTGATCCCTTGCCTTCGTAGATGAAGAAGTCCCAGGTGTAACCATTGGTGGAATCCGCCAGCACAAACAGCTTATAACCCCACTTCACAGGCTTGTTCTTCATGTATTGGCGGAGTCTGCTGCGGGCTTTGGATGCGACCATCCTCTCGTCAATTGCAACACACTGGTGGGGTTGGTAAAGCGCCATGCACACCTGCCTAACCTCATGGTACATTGGCTTAATTTTACAAAGCCTGTCGTACCCAGCGGTGCCTCTTTTTAAGTTGTTGGCAGCATCGTCATCAGGGTCACTGAGGTGGATGGCGCGTGAGATGGCTTTGAACCTCCGCCCTGACATCACACTCGATGGAAAAGAAAAGGCGTATAGCTCAGACCTTCTCCAGTAGTCAGTGATGTTCGGTGTCTCGACTAGTCCCATGTAGATAATCATCGCCAAGTACGACATCATCTCTGGCAAGGTGATCCTCTGAAAGGTGTTTGGGTGGTCAGTTTCTCCAAACTTGTTGGAATTTTTCACAATGACTTGGAGTATATCATTGGTCATAAACAAATTAAATAATTGTAGAATGGTGTATTGTACACCACCCATGAGCTGGCCACCAGGTGTGCGTGCTGGGTGGAAGGATGGCTGTTCAGGAGTGATGTCCTCCACATCAGTGCCTTGCCATGCACCTTCAGGTCCAGAACTCTGCTCTGGAGTGCTTCTCCCTCCTGCTCTCCCTCCTGCTCTCCCTCCGGCTCTCCCCCTGGCTCTCCCCCTGGCTCTCCCCCTGGCTCTCCCCCTCCCCTGTCTTGCAGGCTGTGTGGAGGTAGAGGATTGGGGTTCCAGCTCATCCTCTTCTTCTTCCTCCTCCTCCTCCTCCTCAACAGTCATTGGGGTCCTCGTGGGCCTCTTTGCCTCTGGCTGCCAATCTGAGTCAGATGACTCTGGCTCTCTGAAACACAGAAATGCAATGATTAGCTTATCTCACACCTCATACACACACACAATAACATCCCCTAACACTCAGAATAATCCCACTGCAATACCAGGCAGGTGTTTTTATTTACACAGCACCCTTCCCAAAATACAAAGTTTCTGTATTGACCACAGTCAGAGAACTCAAAATGCAATTTATTCAAATCACATCTACAATTTTCCCCTACACACAAACACACACACACACACACACACACACATGTCTGGTGTACTATCTTCCCAAAATGTCCTCATTATTCCGAGTGTCCTCATATGCAGGTGTGTTATCATAAAAATGTCCTCAGTTGTCATGAAAACAAAAGCACGCATACACACACACACACACACACACACACATATATACACACATAAAATAATAATTACATAACATAATATATGTACTCACACTTCTAGATCAGGATCTCTTCCATTTAGAAAATCCTCCTCAGCTTCAGAGTCCACAGATACTTCGCTTTCCGAAGAGGACGCAATATCGTCGTCGGATCTTTCGGCCAAAATAGCAGCTGCCTCCTCCATTGTAAACCACTTCTTTCCGAACATTACGAAATATTTCCAAAACTGGAAAAATTTAAAAGTTGTCCAAAAACCTCACCAAAGTCGCTCTATGCAATAACGCCCACTCGAAAAATAGTTTGTGTGAGTGCGCACGCTTTACGCAAAAAAAAAAAAAGGTTTTGCGCACGGCTCTAAAAGGCACACACCCTTACATGATGGCACATATCATATATTGTTGAAATCGTATCCTTATTCGCTAAAGAGTTATGACGGTCCCGGACCATGAAATTGCTACTGGCAGGAACAACTGTCAATCAAAAGGAGGGTGGTCCAAATTGAATGCAGAGCCATCATTTGCTCCTTAGCTGTCTATCTCTGCCCTACGGGAACCTATTGGCTCATGAGAGGGCTTGTTTGATACGTAAGACTTTGCTCAACAAACATGACGCCCAAATGTAGTATTATAAGTCTCGAATGAGAAGTGAGAGTCGAAAGAATGTCCGGTAGTGAACTACGGTTTACAGTTTTTATATCGTAATTCGGTCAGAAATGTCAAGATTGTGAGGCGAACAAATAATTTTGGATTAAAAGGCTTGGATATTCCATTTCCTTGGACTCTTTGGGATTTATGAAAACAATTTGTTTTGGACAATTTCACCGAAGTGGAAAGAGGGAAGAATTTTGACGGTAAGTAAACAAACTGAATTGGCGCCGCCCAGTTCAGGTGACTAAAGCCTGGAACACACCAAGCCGACGCCGACGAACTAGCGCTGATGAAAGCCGACTGTGTTGTCGCCTCGCGTCGGGTTAAAAAGTGCACTTGAACACACCTTGAGA
The DNA here is from genome assembly GCF_963993115.1 of Abramis brama. Lineage (NCBI taxonomy): Eukaryota > Metazoa > Chordata > Actinopteri > Cypriniformes > Leuciscidae > Abramis > Abramis brama. The sequence continues at coordinate 13,654,056 of NC_139966.1, forward strand.
ACTACAGCCGACTGTTAGCTAGAAAGCGCGTTCTGCGCCTGCGTGTAAATGAGACAACCGTCTATTTCTGCAGATATATCATCTATATTCGTCATTCAAAAAGGGAAACCGACGTTGCCGGCTGCAGATACACAAACCGTAAACAAAGCAGTGCGTGCTTACCGTTTTGAACATCAATCCTGCTAAACACTTTCTTTATTCCACTCCTCTTGTGTTAATATTGAAATATGCGCCAAGGAACACTCAGGTAAGATGACATATCATTAGAACAGCCTTCTATCTGTACCGTTTTGACTTTGCTCGCTGTTTTGCTATTATTCTCGTGCACTGCCTCCTTCACTAAGCTGAACAGCCAATCAGAGTTCCCTCTTTCACCGACGGCCCGACGCCGATGTCGAATCGGCCGTTACAAAGCCGACGAGGACCAATTTCAGCCGACGGTGCGGAACACACTGAGAAGATTTAGTCGGCCGACGCACGGAAACTGCCCGACGGCCGACCGTCGGCTTGGTGTGTTCCAGGCTTAACAACTAGATTACAGTTTTATGACTGTTATAAATCATATTATGCTTTGTGTGTGGGCTTAATGGAATCCTGAGAGTCTACGCTTTCAAACGATGTGCTGTATGACCGTATATTTGGAAGATTTAATGCTTCAAAGTTACAATGAAGTTTATGCAGCGTCACTTCCGAGGGGGGGGTGTGCCGTGTACGATCCTTAACAGGTTAAAACTCTGAATATATAAATGTAATCCTGAATATATAGTTATAACTCTGAATATATAAATGTAAATTCCGAATATATAGTTATAACTCTGAATATATAAATGTAAATCCTGAATATATAGTTATAACTCTGAATATATAAATGTAACTCTGAATATATAGTTATAACTCTGGATATATAAATGTAAATCCTGAATATATAGTTATAACTCTGAATATATAAATGTAAATCTGAATATATAAATGTAAATGTAAATCCCGAATATATAGTTATAACTCTGAATATATAAATGTAAATCCTGAATATAGTTAGAACTCAGCATGTGAGCTCCGCTCAATATTCCGCTCTATGCCAATGCGCTCCAATCAATCGCTCACGGCCCAAGCGCTCAAATCCCGCTCCGACATGAAATCTCAGTGTAACGTAGGCTACTGTACTATAGCCTTTGTTGATTATTTTTAAGGCATTGTTGGGGGCATTTACCATTTTGCATAGGTGGTCTCAGCACATTGTTTGTGTGATAATAGGCCATTCTTTAAACTTTATTAGTTTCAGAAAGATTCTCGCGGATACAGAGACAGTTGAAACAAAGGTAGATCTTTATTTTACAAAAGCACAAGGTTTTGGTGTTATTGTGAATGTACACAAATAAAAGTAGACCCTTTGTAGTTGTCTTACACACTAATCTGTATGGCCAAAAATTGACGGAGTTTCTTCCACTGTCATTAAAGAAAAATCCTTTTATTCTTGCCGCCATAGGCGGCTGCTTAGTTCGCCTAGGCACGCCGCGCGCCGGCCCTGCTTGCATGTTTATCACTATTAGCAGTGGTTTATGAAACTTCAAAGGGTTTCCTTTAAAATGACACCAAAATTGTGTATTTAGACCACTATATGTGGGTATGGGAAGCTATTGATCTATTTTTGCCTACCTGTATTGATAATTGATTATAATCCGTTGTATTTAATTATCCCTCTATACAGATACATTGGCAAAAGTATTCCCTTTTCTGGTGTTTTAACCCCTTAATGCGATACGACTAATCATATCCCTGAGTAATTATTAATATTCCCTTTATTTGAACTAGTGTCTTTACAATTATAATTATAAACAGAATTATAATTATAAAAATTATGAACAGAACTGGTGACAAAGGGCAGCCCTGCCGGAGTGCAACATGCACCGGGAACAAGTCTGACTTACTGCCGGCAATGCGAACCAAGCTCCTGCTCCGGTCGTACATGGACCGGATAGCCCTTAGCAAAGGGCCTCGAACCCCGTACTCCCAGAGCAGCCTCCAAAAGATGTTGCGAGGGACACAGTCAAATGCCTTCTCCAAATCCACAAAGCACACATGGATTGGTTGGGCAAACTCCCATGAACCCTCCAGCACCCTGGAGAGGGTATAGAGCTGGTCCAGTGTTCCACGACCGGGATGAAAACCACACTGTTCCTCCTGAATCCGAGGTTCTACTATCTGCCTTATTCTCCTCTCCAGTACCCTAGCATAGACTTTCCCGGGGAGGCTGAGAAGTGTGATCACCTTATAGTTGGAGCACACCCTCCGGTCCGCCGCCTTAAAAAGAGGGACCACCACCCCGGTCTGCCAGTCCAAAGGTACTGTCCCCGACTGCCACGCAATGCTGCAGAGGCGTGTCAGCCAAGATAGCCCCACAACATCCAGAGACTTGAGGTACTCGGGGCGGATCTCATCCACCCCCGGTGCCTTGCCACCGAGGAGTTTATTGACTACCTCGGTGACTTCAGCCCGGGTGATGAACGAGTCCGTCTCCGAGCCCTCAGCCTCTGCTTCCTCAATGGAAGACGTGACGGCGGGATTGAGGAGATCCTCGAGGTATTCCTTCCACCGTCTGATGATATCCCCAGTTGAGGTCAACAGCTGCCCACCTCCACTGTAAACGGCGTTGGTAGGGAACTGCTTCCCCCTCCTGAGGCACCGGACGGTTTGCCAGAATCTCTTCGAGGCCGACCGATAGTCCTTCTCCATGGCCTTACCGAACTCCTCCCTAGCCCGATTTTTTTTTTTTGCCTCCACAACCACCCGGGCTGCAGTCCGCTTGGCCTGTCGGTGCCCGTCAGCTGCCTCAGGAGTCCCACAAGCCAGCCAGGCCCACTAGGACTCCTTCAGCTTGACGGCATCCCTTACTTCCGGTGTCCACCACCGGGTTCGGGGATTGCCGCCTCGACAGGCACCGGAGACCTTATGGCCACAGCTCCGAGTGGCGCCTTGACAATGGAGGTGGAGAACATGGTCCACTCGGACTCAATATCTCCAGACTCCCTCGGGATCTGGTTGAAGCTCTGCCGGAGGTGGAAGTTGAAGATCTCTCTGACAGGGGATTCGGCCAAACGTTCCCAACAGACCCTCACAGTACGTTTGGGTCTGCCGAGTCTGTTCAGCTTCCTCCCCCGCCATCGGATCCAACTCACCACCAGGTGGTGATCAGTTGACAGCTCCACCCCTCTCTTCACCCGATTGTCCAAGACATACGGCCGGAGGTCCGATGAAACAACCACAAAATCGATCACCGACCTAGGGTGTCCTGGTGCCACGTGCACTGATGGACACCCTTATGCTTGAACATGTTGTTTGTTATGGATAAGCCATAACTAGCACAGAAGTCCAACTCCAGAGTGGTGAAGAGTCCATCCTCTCTCAAGGAGTGTGGTTCCAGAGCCCAAGCCGTGCGTGGAAGTGCTCCCAACTATCTCTAATCTCTGAACCTCACGCACAATCTCAGGCTCCTTCCCCACCAGAGAAGTGACGTTCTATGTCCCTAGAACTAGATTCCGTGTCCAGGGATTGGGTTGTCGAGGCCCCCGCCTTCGACTGTCGCCCCAATCCACTAAGCACCGGCCCCTTAAGGTCCCTCCTGCAAGTGGTGGGTTCACGGGAGGGCGGCCCCACGTCGCTCCTTCGGGCTGAGCCCGGCCGGACCCCATGAGGGAGGGCCTGACCACCAGGCGCTCGCATACGAGCCCCAACCCCACGCCTGGCTCCAGGGTGGGCTTTTTTTTTTTGCTATCCCCGTGACTCCCACTGATTCTCTCTCATCAAGACCACATCAGCAAAGATCAACTGGAGCCTCAACAAATTGCATCAGGACAGTTTAATTAAAATGGGCGAGACATGCAAGTATCAAACTCAGTGGCGGAGCCAGGATTTTTTCATAGGGGTGGCCAGGCAAGGGCCAGCAACCAGTCTGGGGTGGCACAGAAATATTAATTATTTTATCATAAAAAATTATTTATGCATTGGACTGTTTTAGTGTCTACACAACTGAATAAAGTTAATTTGTACTTAATTGTAATTGAGATAGTGAATTAGGAATCATGGAATACTGAGTGAATTTTATATTTTTGTATCATTACCCACCACCTCATATTAAAATGAATTAAATAGTAATAAAAGGGCACGCACTATAGCTAAAGTTCAACTTGCTCAGTTAGCTTGGTTCTGGTTCTCAAAATCTCCAATAGCTTGTTCTATTGTTGCATCTTCATGGATGAGATAACATGCAGATAAATACTGTAGTCCAAAGATTATTCAACCTTCAATGCGTTTTTTATAATCAATCATCTCTTTAACCAATTCTGAGTTTGTCAAAAAAAAGTTTAACTTTCTATATTAGTTGTCAAAATAAATAATTGCAACAGTTCTATCATACCTAAATTAAAAAGGAAAACAAAAGTTCTCTTTTGAATCCCCATGTGCAAGAATGTGAACAAGGCGGAAGTCAACAGCACATAATGTAAAATGTTATGTTTTTCATAATGTAATGTTGCCAGAATGTAAAAGTAGTTATTTTATGGATTTAAAAATTATCCATTTTTGTTTGTCCTTTACAAATTAACGCAAAATGAATGCCTATCGTCTAGTACAAATGCACAGTGCTCACATTTATTTGGGACATTAAAACATTACATATCAGTTTGTGCCTTATATTGTGATCTCACAGCAGAATATTTTAATCCAGACACATGTGACGCATATAACAAATACATGCATGCAGTTTTGACAGCTTTAATCGCCTTTTTGATTCTTACATGAGTTAATTGACGACAGAACTACGGGTACAGCACGCCGCATTTGCGCGCGATGTGCGTACCGCAAGCACAGTACAACAGCCGTCAACCGTATGACAGAAAAGTTAGTTTTGCTGACATTTGACCTGACAACATCTCATCTTCCCGAAGATAGCCAACTGAATAAGGACAACGCCCTTTTCTCAGCATCTGACAGAAGTGTCACAAGCTTTCACACACATCTAAAATAAAAGTAGCATCAGAAAAAAAGAGAATTACATTTGTTGTTGACTGCACACTATTCGACTTCCTCAAAACGGTCTTGCAACCCACCAGTTGAGAAAGATTAACTCTATATTTACTATGTGCATATCACTGTCTGATGTTCTGCTGAAGCTCATTCGGCACTTGCTCATTTCCGCACTCGTTTGGCTTGCGCCTGGCGCTGAGGTGAAACTGGAGTGTGCATCTGAAAAGTCTCATGTTTTTTGTGGTCTTAAAGAGACGGTTCAGCGTTTTAAGAAACGCAATTTTTGTCAATAAAAAAAGAGACAGAAACAGCAGTTGTGAGAGGGGTGGCCAAAGGGGTGGCCAAGCTTAGACCAAGGGTGGCCACGGCCACCCCTGGCCACCCCCTAGCTCCGCCAGTGATCAAACTTAGTCTCATTATTTGATACATTAAGTGTCCTTACCCCTTTTAAAAAATCCTTACCCCTTTTAAAGTGTTAGAACTAAATGGATGGTTTGCTCAAGGCTGTTGATCTGCTGAATTTCAAACAATGCTATAACTTCTTGCTTTCCTGTAAGCATTTACTCCAGGCTCTTACTAGTACTGCACAGTAAGAAAGACATTTCCCATGCCCCGGAAATGTACATTTCTTAGAATTAATAAACAATTAATACTGAGTGTTCATGGCACCAACAGGTTAATTGATTGTAATATTAATTTTACTACATTAAGTTAATTATATTAACTGATCCAAATATTCATAATCAATTATGATTGGTTATTAATATTTCTTACAGCTAATTTGCTACAGGAGTAACGCATAGTTGTCAACAGAACTCAACTGCATGCACGCTGGAAGTTTGGAAGTACACGCTGGAAGTACAACTTTGTTGTAAAAAGAATTTTATAAAACGGATGGTTCCGGTCCTTGATTCTGATTGGTTGAGCCGCGTTTGAAGCTGTTGTAAATTACGTGGATTATGATACTGTTGATCATCTGTCCATCATCGCATAAAGCCCGCCCTGACAATTTGATTGGTCCAAACAGATCTGGTTAGGAGCATAGTTGCTCCACAACAAATCAAGACCAGACCAAACTTCCCGACCTAAAATGTTGTGGACGGGGCTAAGTTTGGCTGGTATCCAGGCTTCCACCAAGTATGATCATTTTATCTTACTGAAATGTGCCCTGGGGGGACATTTAAAAATGATATTTGTCCCTGGGGGGGACAAATAAAAAACACCTGGTATTAAGACAAGTAGACGATGTTAAATAAAGGCGTGAACTGACTAAAACGTTTTGAGCTTGTCCACTTTCGACCACTTCCAGCGGTAACGCATTAGACCGGATTGCTTTCGTAGTGTAGACACTCATGTGGTCAAATGTGTTCAAACAGCCACAAAAGACGCTTACTGACCTAATGCGTAAACATTATGGGAACTGCGGAGGCCAGACACGATTTAAATGTTGTCGGCTGTAAACCCAAGTTTGGTTTGAAGACAAAAATGTACCAAGCACAATGTTCTCTCACCATTCTTGATTTCTAACGCACTTACCGTTTTCTTAGAAGTCTTACATATATCAGAGTAGAAATGAAAGCTGCTGCTCGCCATATGTTTTCACATCATCTCTAAAAAGAGTTCATATGTAAATTGAGAGCTTCTTTTGTCCATCAGGTCGAAAGATCTAAAAAGCCCATACATTTACCTGCCCCTTGAAAAAATCAGGACAGAAATGGTTTAAAGTGGACAAGAGATGGATTAAAATACCAGGTACAAACAGAAATGTCTCCCTCCTCTTCTTGGGATCCATCTTAAAACAGAGACTTTTTTTAGGCTGTATTTCTTTAATAGATCAAACCCAATGAAATGATCTTTCAAAGAGCAATTCATAAGTAGCCTGTAAGCCATATCATTCCAGGGTAACATGCGTGTTTGTAATTCAAACTGTATTCCCTCCTGCTACCTTTCTCAACCTCTACTTTCTCCATTTCCACAGCAGCATATTGTGTTAGAGCACCTCTGCTCAATACTTATACACTGCAACAGCCAAATTTGATCACCGTCATTTATCAAGACAGGACGCGCAGGTAAACTTATGACACTGGGGTTAATTTGTATTTGTCTCTTTTCACCTTAGACCTGACGGAGTTGAAAGAGGAGAGTCAAGAACTCAATGAAGTGGAAGAGAACAAAGAGGAGAGTCAAGAACTCAATGAAGTGGAAGAGAACAAACAGTTTGAGATGCATCATAATTTCACAACAGGAGAAGAATCCACACAGACTGAAAAGATAACCTCACGAAAAAGAGCCCAGAAGACCAAATCCAATAGTTCTAATCTAACACAAAAACAAAACCTTGAAATCCACAGAAGAGTTCACACTGGAGAGGAGCCTTTGACTCACGTGAGAATTTGCACAGAAGAGAAGCCGTTCACATGTGTTCAGTGTGGAAAGAGTTTCAAATTCAATAGAAACCTTACTGCTCACATGAAAGTTCACACAGGGGAGAGGCCTTTCACCTGCAAACTGTGTGGGAAGAGCTTCACACAAAAAGTAAATATGAAGACTCACATGAACAGTCACACTGGAGAGAAGCCTTTCACATGTGTTCAGTGTGGAAAGAGTTTTACACGTGAAGGAAACCTTAATTCCCACATGAACAGTCACACTGGAAAGAAGCCTTTCACATGTGTTCAGTGTGGAAAGAGTTTCAGATCTAAAGGAAACCTTAATTCCCACATGAGTCTTCACACTGGAAAGAGCCCTTACACCTGCAAACAGTGTGGGAAGAGTTTCACATTAAAAGGAAATCTTAAGGCTCACATGATAATTCACAATGGAGAGAAGCCAATCACATGTGTTCAGTGTGGAAAGAGTTTCAGATGTAAAGAAAGACTTGGGTACCACATGAATATTCACTTAAGGGAGAACTGTTTTATATGTCATCAGTGTGGAAGGAGTTTCAAAGACAAGAATCACCTTAAAAAACATGTAACAACTCACACTGGAAAGAAGCCTAACATGTGCCATCACTGTGGAAAGAGTTTCAAATTCGAAGCATTGCTTAGGGTTCACATAAGAGTTCACACCGGAGAGAAGCCTTACTCCTGCCCTCAGTGTGGAAAGAGCTTCACTGCTAAAGGAAACCTTCAGACTCACATGAGAATTCACTCCGGAGAGAAGCCTTTCTCCTGCCCTCAGTGTGGAAAGAGTTTCACTGATAAAGGAAACCTTCAGACGCACATGAGAATTCACTCTGGAGAGAAGCCTTACCCGTGCAATCATTGTGGAAAGAGTTTCAGATTTAAAGGAAACCTTTACACTCACATGAGGCTTCACATGTCTTAGTGTGAGAAGATGTACACATATCAAAGAGATCTCAAACATTTACAAAATCATCAGGGAAAGAAATGGCAGTTGTGAGTCTGAAAGGTTTCTGAAATAAAAATAAAATAAAAATTCCCTGCACATTCACAAGTGATTTAATTAGGATCTGTGTAAACATTTATTTTGAAATTTCAACTTAAAGGGTTAGTTGACCCAAAAATGAAAATTCAGTAATAACTCACCCTCATGTTGTTCCAACCCCGTAAGACTTTCGTTCATCTTCGGAACACAAATTAACACATTTTTGATGAAATATGAGAGCTGATCACTCCTACATAGATAGGCTTCTAGGCAATTTCATTCTGCTGGTCCAGAAAAGTTTAACGTGTGGATTACTTTTATCACGGATGGATAGGGTTTGATGGAGTTCTAAAAAATATACCCATTGACTCCCACTATAAAGATTGGAAGAGCCCGTTTTTCTTTTTTATATATATATATAACTCTGATTGTATTTGTCTGAAAGAAGAATGTCATATACACATAGGATGGCTTCAGGGTGAGTAAATCATGGGCTAATTTAAATTTTTGAGTGAAGTGTCCATTTAAAGCTCCAGTCCGTAACTTTTTTGGTTAAAAATTATCCAAAATAAATTTGAGCAAGTAAATAACCAGCCAGTGTTCAAAACTCTCTGCTTGCTTTAGCTCGATTCAAAACGGTAAGCTTGTAATAATGTTTTAATTCCAGTGGTACTGGTGGATTTCCGTGGGAAATTCGAGCATGTCTTTGCATCATTATGTCACATCTGTCCACATAAAGAAGAGTCTCGGCTAGTAGACTATGAGTGTGAGGATGTTGGAGTTGGAGATTAATAGCCTTTTTTCACTGCACCTGATATATTTAAACTTATCAATTTGATGGCGGATCCAGAAATGTTCAAACGACAATCACCAGGAACAACTGGAGATTCACCCGTTGTAATGCAAAAGACTTCGTTCGGAGTGGCTACAGAAAAAAAAAGACTGCAACCGGCCCATAAGAAAACAAGGATAATTTTGTCACGCAATGCTGATGTTGTTAACATTCACAATTTGAGAACAAAGTATAATTTGCTTGGTTTGACGTGATATGACAAGCGATTTAATCAGCGCCATTTACTGCAATGCTTTTTTCCCTTTAGTTGGTCAAAACAAAAGTGGATGTTACTTACTGGTTTAGATTATATTTTTTTCCGGTGAAAATTCTTATGTTGGTCATTGTTACGAGCTCCCCTGTCTAGGGTAGAGGAGAACGAACAGAAATAAATCTTTTAAAGAATCCCCCAAATCAATGCAACGAAATAAACATCTTCAAAGCCCCTGTCTCCCGTCCAAGCACTGATTCAACACTAGAACCATTTTCCAAATCAAAAAAATACATTTATTTAGGGAACATACAATAACAGTGACCAAGAAAACTCAAGATTTTTACAAGGAAGCAATTAACTTCAGGAGGAGGCTAATGCCAAAATAACAAATAAAACAAGTCTGTTTTAATAAACTAAATAACCTAAACACCAAAATAACGATGTAAACAAAAGACAATACTAAACCTAACTTCCTCTCTAAAAATAATCAGGAGAAAAATAAGTCATTCAAATTAAATGGCCCCAACCTACTTACAGGGGGAAAACAAATGAAAAGAAATCCTTTAACAGTCAAAACAACATTGCACTGATCTCTCACCTCAGTAATAAGTCTTACTTGGTACACAAACACAAATGGAGAAAACTGCAACAGGAGAAAGGGTCTCTTCAGAAGAGAGATGAGGGGAAACCTCCCTCCTCTCCAGTGCTGAAAAACTGGTCAGCTTTTATGGCAGAGCACACACCTGCAAAAGTGAATCAGCACAGGGAGATAACAGGTGCTGCTACTTCGGCTGAATCCTAATTCTCTGTCTTAAGGCGGGCATACACTGTGCGATTTTCGTCCGAATTTGAGCCGAATTCTGACTCGTGCGACTCTTTTTCGGGTCGGGCCGATTTTCAGCTTTGTCGTGCGTCGTTTGTCGTGCAGTGTTCGTGCAGTGTACAGGGGGAAACGAGAGGCGATTAACCTCTCCCGACCGCCAATCGGATGGTCGGGTGAATTTCTGGCATGTTAGAAATTTTGGTCGCTCCTCGTGACTATATTGCACAGTTAAAGCAGAGCTACGAACCGATCGCCCTAAACTCAGTGTTTTTTCCCTCATTGCGCCTGCGCTAAAACAGAAGTTTAACCATTTAATTTGCAGCAAATCTGCAGCAAAAAATTTAATAAAAAAAAACAAAAGAGGGAGATCTTTATAATGTTCTGTAGTTAAAACTAGCTACAAATCACTGTTGCTTACCTCCTGTTCGTGTTGCAAAAATGGATTAACCATATATATTACCCACGTCTTTCAAGCCATCTGCGATGTAGGCTATCTACACCATGCCTCTTTTATTAATTTGTTAAAACAATGTTTTTGAAATAAAGCTGTTTTTAATTTTTATTGATGACTAATTATTGCAGTGTTCGGACATATTATAGAGTGTTAATAATTAGTTATATGCATATAATTAATTGTAATCGACCTAAATATTTTAGACAATCTCCAATGAGGAGGAGTAAGCTTCTATATAATATTTGATTATCCTCAGCGCGTTGGTTATGCCGTGATATGCGCTATGAAATTATTGCGTGGCAAATTAATTATAATAGCCTATCAATTTAATAATAAATGTAGCCTAGGCCTTCCCTAATAATAATAATACACTAATAATACATAAATTGGAAATGCTAAATCATCTTTATTGATAGCTGATGCTTGTTTTGACAATATCTCTGGATAGGCTACATGATAATGTTGTTATGTAGTTGTCTTTTATCCCTTTGTAAATTGTTATGCACAGCACTTTGGTCAGCCTAGGGTTGTTTTTAAATGTGCTTTATAAAGAAAGAAAGAAAGAAAGATATCGTCTATTGGCGCAACCCGGCATGGGTTTTATATTGAGGAAACAAAAATGCTTGGTATCTACCACTTCCCCTTAGCCCTACCCCTCGATCAAAACGAGAACTGGGATAGCCCTTACTCTCACGTGAACGTATAAAACTAAGGGGAAGGGGTAAGACAGAAAATTGGGATTCAGCCTTACCCTATGGGAGAGCAGAAACAATAGAAAGACAAGCATTCACAACACTTTATCAAGGATACGCACTTTGATGTAACACCCCCACACTTAAGTTTACAAATCCACTGAATTGTAAATAAACCTCATTAACCCATAGGATTATAGACTCTAGATAAGGCATCCGCTACCACATTCCCAGAGCCTTTTTGAAGTTGAATATCTAGGTTGTATTCCTGGATTATTAAAGACCAGCGCATCAATGGCCTGTAACTTAAAGTAATTGTAAAAAAAAAAAAAAGTAACCTGTAACTTATCCACCTGTAACTTAAAAGGTAGACCAAAATCTGGTTCAGAGAGAACTGGAGCGTTACAAAGAATATCTTTGGTGAGAACAGAGTACTGCAAAAAGTTATCTGGCGTTACAAAGGCAGAAATTTCTGAAGCTCGTGGTGTTAAAGGAACTTGCCAGTAGACTTTCAAAAGATCAAGCTTAGTTACATACATAGCTGATCGACTCTGTCTATACAGTCTTCTAAACGGGGCAAGGGAAAAGAGTTTGGCTTAGTGATGCAATTTACTTTTCGATAGTCAGTACACAAGCATGGTGAACTCCAGTGATATGAATCACCAAAAAAAAAAAAAAAAAAAAAGTTCTACTAAAGAAAAACTCACATCTTACATGGCAAGACAATAAATATATTATCAGCATATTTTTATTTATTTTAAGTGACCTATTCCATTAACATGAATAAATCAACCTGCTCAGCAAAGTTTTACTTCTTCCGACTTCCAGTTGGCGAGGGCTCATCCAACAAATGATCACCTTCCTCAAACCAACTCTCCATCTCAATTGCTTCAGCTTCTCCAAGCGAATCGTCCTTCAGCTACAGGTTCAACACTGAATTGGACTCTTTGAAATCTTCACCAAAATCCCCTGACAGGGAGACTTTGGCAGTTACAGTGGGCTGAAAACTGGCAATCCTCTGTAGCAGCCCACACCTCTCACAACGATGAAACTGGCATTTTCCATCAAAGTCCGCCTGCCAGGCAGAGCACTTCCTACAGCAACGCCGTACACTGACCTCCGCACCAGTCACATGACCAGTCAGCGTTTTTGCTTCGCATTCATCGACTGTGAACAAAACATCCATGCTCTGACCAGTCAGAGCTGCCACCTCTTTCATTTCACTTGTACGGGTCGTGGTCAGGTACAAATCCCTGGTGGACACATTGGTGATGTCATAGGATTTACTACTCACCAGCGCTCCCAGTTGTGTCTCCCACAACTGAAGCTTTATCTGATCTGTGTGATCTGCTATGTAACAGGTTTGCGTTTCCATTGGCACCATCAACCGTTTCAGTGGCAGAACTGACATGCATCACTTTCACTTTCACAGCAGCAACCAAAGCTATGAACAAAGAATTTTATTCATCAGTATTATGACAAATACATGTAAGATCCAGACAGAATCAGTTTAGTCCTTTTTCAAAGGAAAACTTAAACCGACACTACAAATGGCCATTAAATCAAACATAACATGGCAACAACAGATCCGAGAACTTGGATGTAAGTGGAATATGGTATAGGCTATGTCAACTACATTAGGTGCTAGTAAAATGCCAATATTCAAAATGTATCAATTTAGTCCTTTTTTAAAGGAAAACAGACACAACAAATGGTAAAATAAGAAATAACATGGCAACAACATGCAAGGTTTATTTATGGGTGAGGCAGACAATCAACTACATTACCCTAAATGTGGGTGCCTGTAAAATGCCATCCTTCATATATTCCCCAAAGTATTCATATTGATGATGCACTGGCAGCCTTGAAACAATGCTGCAAGTGTTTGCTTCAGGGAATATCTTGGCTGGCTCATTTTCCTGCGGATGCAGAAACTCTAATGTTGCTTCTACTGGGAAATCCAGTCTAGGAATGGAGGTGGATCCTGAAGCAAATGCCAAAACCTGGCTCAGAGTAAGAGGTGATGAAGCTCCTTCTGAGGAAAAATGAACACAAAAAGGTTATTTTTTATAAAGGATTATTTATGATTATTGTTCTTAAAACTTTAAATATGGATATTTTTTCTTACAAAAACCCATCACTTCATTCCAGAAGGCATTTATTAGCAATTTCTTTTCTAAATGCTTAAATCATGACAATTTTTGAACCATTTTTCAGGTGGGGCGACCCATGCTCATGTGCAGTCCTAAGTGCATATCTTACAACGCTGTCTATTTCTATAGAAGCCAGAGCTTCTAATGGCAGGTGCAGTGAGTCACAGGTGTAGATGTAATTAGTTACTCAGTAGAGATCGGGGAAACCAAAAGGACCATTACAGGGGGACCTGTAATATCATACAAAGTATAATCACAAACATCAAAGGAAAAAAAATAAAAGAGAAAAAAAGACATGATATGGTGGTCACTTTTTTTCTTTCTTTGATGCTTGCGATATTTTGTAATAACACACACACACATATATAATATGCTATATATAAATCACAAACGCAGACATCACATTATAAGACAGACGCAAGTGTCACGTTCATTGAGACGAGTGCATGTTGCAAAGTCATATTAAAGACACTGCACTGAGCCGTGTTGAGTAGCGTGTTAAATACGTGTTAGCGAAAAAAAACAATAACTTCACTGCTACACGTGAATGATACGTAACGTGACACCACACTTCACTGCCACACGTGATTTACGTGACGTCTACGCCTCATCTGCACCACTAAATAAAATTAAAAATTAAAAACACCTGGTATTAAGATGTGTTTTGGAGATTGAATCACAAATTAAATGGAAACTGTTCTCTGCCTGGTGCGGAGAACGCCTTCTGAATCTTGCTATCAGTACTTGATTTCTGCAATGAATGTTTCTTTGCTGGGTTATCTCTGAGGAGAGATCCTTATTTCGTCTTCTCCATGGTACATGAGGCTGAGGCCTGCACGTACTTGGATTTGCACCTGGTATGGTGATAGTCTTTCTTCACCCCTTGCCGGGTTGTATTCCTAGGTCCCTACTAAATTTGCGGATCATTTGTGCTGCAGGCCTTCTGTCCTCCACCTTAATACCTCAGATCAGGAAAAACTTAATCTGTTATGCCCCGGGCTTTGGATGCTTATGTCCACAGAGCTGCCCTGTGGCGTATATATAAGAGCAATTATTTGTCTGCTTCGGGTTACCTAAGATAGGTTGCCCTGCATCTAAACAGATAATGAGCAAGTGAAAACTGGAACCGAGGGGGGCCGAGGAGGGTTCAGCCTCCTAGCTCCCCTGAGGAAATGGATTATGAGGTCATTCTTTCCCAGCGACTGGCCATTTACAGGCTGCGTAAATGCTGCTATGGCCGCCACATGCACCTTGAGCATGGATGGGGTTCTCCCGCTGTCCAACAGCTCTTGCAAGAAAGAAAGTACCACCGTTACCTCACAATCTAGCGGGTCCAATTCATGAGCTGAACACCATTCAGCGAACACTGACCATTTAGACGCATAGAGCCGTCTAGTAGACTGAGCTCTAGCCTGTGTGATCGTGTTCATCACTCCTCCACAGCTCCGGGTATGGGTGCCAAACTGCGCCCTTGGCCTGAGACAACAGGTCCTTCCTCAGCGGAATCGGCCATGGAGCTGTGCTCCCCAGTTCCATCAACTCTGGGAACCAAACTTGATTCTCCCAGAGCGGGGCTACCAGGATTATCGAGCATTTGCACTCCCTGATTCGCTTGATTACCTGTGGTAACAAGGCAACTGGGCCAGTCTAGGCCAGTCTGGGCCAGTCTAGGCCAGTCTGGGCCAGTCTAGGGCCAGCGCGTCCCTTTCTTTTGAAAAGAACATTGGGCAATGAGAGTTGGCTTGTGACACGAACAGGTCTACCTCCGCTCTGCCGAAGATGTCCCAGATGTTTTGTACCACCAGGGGATGCAAGGACCATTCCCCTGGGGGAAGCTTGGCCCTGGACAACATGTCTGGGCCCACATTCAGGACGCCCGGCACATGCACTGCTCTCAGCGAGCACAGATTGTGTTGGGCCCATATAAGGAGGCGTTTTGCTCTTGCAAGAAGGCTCCGGGACCTGAGGCCGCCCTGGCGGTTTATGTAAGACACCACTGACATGTTGTCTGTTCTGACTAGAACGTGGTGGTTCCTCAGCACAGGGAGGAAAAACTGTAGGGCATTCTCGACCGCTTTCATCTCTAGACAGTTTATGTGTAGACACTTCTCTGCGTCTGACCACAGGCCCATTGATGGCCTCCCTTCGTAAAGGGCGCCCCAACCCGTGTTGGAGGCATCTGTCGAGACTACTTTGACTTTTGAGGCTATGCCCAGGTTCACGCCGGACTGGTACCAGTCGGCCCTCGTCTACGGTTTCAGCGCTGCTGCGCATGTCTGATTCACCGTGAGATGAAGCAAACCTGATATCCATGCTCGCGCTGGAACACGCCGCCTCAGCCATAGCTGAAAAGGGCACATGTATAGCAGACCCAGCCGCAGCACTGTCGAGGCTGAGGCCATAAGACCCATCATCCTCTGAAACACTCTGAGATATTAGGTTTCAGGTTTCCGAGCTGGCACCTGAAACACCACCAGCGTGAGCTGGGCTCATACGCTGGGGCATTATGTGTGTGCATAACATAGATACAGTTGTGTTCATAGGTAGGGGTGAGCACTGTACAGCGGGAACATTTCCTACACTTAAAACATGAACGGCATGAGCCGGTTTGACTGATATGGACCCTGGGGTGGTGTGAGACACTTATGTGTAGGGGTGAACACTGGGTAGTGGGCACTTTTCCTACACTTAGCGGTCGAGCGGCATGAGCCAACTTTATTGTTTTCGACCCTGGATGAGTGTGACTCACAGAGAGGGTAGTGCTTATGTGTAGGGGTGGGCACTGGGTAGTGGGCACATTTCCTACATTCAAAACACCTTCGGCCTGAGCCGGAATATGATCAGACATAATGCTCTTTTTGAGATTTATGTGGGTCGCCGTGAGAACGGCGTTTGTGTGCAGGCGAGCGAGTTGAGGAACTGACTCGTTGGAATACACTCTTCAAATCGCCTCTGTTGAGGGAACTGAGAGAGCGGGTTGTGCCGATTTCTGCGCCTTACTAGGGGGGCTAGGAAGATTTAGGAGGCTCAAAGTTCGGTGCGATCTTGGGCCTGGGTCCCCGGGCGGGAGGCGGTCTGCGGCGGCTAGTGGAGCGCAAGCGCTGACGCACATCCCGAGCCTGGCGATGCTGTGAGGCTGGTTTCCGAGCGGGCGGCTGCTTCTTAGCGCGACCCGCTGCGGAACTGGAGCGCCGCGGTAGAAAGTGTCTCATGGCCTGAGACGCCTTCTGTACCTCAGAATAGCCCTCCGCGAAGCCCTTCACCAAGGGACCGAAGAGACCAGATGGTGACACAGGAGCGTCCAGAAAAGTGGCACGGTCAGAGTCTGACATGTCGGACAGCGTTAGCCACAGGTGACGCTCCCAGCCTCATCCAGGGAGCAGAGAAGGTTGGCCTGATGTATCTGGAGAATCGCCATGGCATGTAACGCAGATGCGGCTTGACCGGCAGCAGCATATGCGCGGCCGATCAATGCCGAAGTGGTCCGGCAAGCTTTAGTGGGCAGACTTGACTTGGACCGCTATCCTGCAGAGGGCGGACACAAGTGTGTTGCTACCGCTTCCTCAACCGGAGGAACGGAGAGATATCCTCTTTCCTTGGCGCCGTCGACCGCGGAGAGCGCCGAAGAAACAGAGGACCTCAGCCTGGCCGAATACGGAGCTCCCCGCGACCTGGAGAGCTCGTCGTGCAGTTCGGGGAGGAAGGGAGCGGGCCTCAAAACAGGCGAAGAGCGGCGTCCTGGCAGAAAGCAGCCATCCAGCCTGTTGGGCGCAGGCTCCTGGGGCGCAGACCATTCGAGGCCACGGTCCTCCACGGATTCCGACCATTCCTCGCTCCCGGACGCGAGGAGAGAACAGCTGTCGTCCTCCACGACACCCCCGTCCATCTCGTCGAGCACCGCCGTAGCGGGACGCTGACCGTCGATGAAGGAGACGGGGGACTCCGAAAGAGAGCCGGCGAGGGCTCTCTCACTGAAGTTTCAGGCGGCCTCTGTGAACGGCGCTTTTTACAGCGCGGCCCAACAGGGAGCGTCGGAGGGGCGGACTCGGTGGTAAACAAGGCCTGTCGAGCCTGCAGGGTCGAGAGAGGCAGTGCTTCGCACTCACGGCAGCCGCCGTTAGAGAGCGTGTGATCCACATGGTCCTGGCCCAGGCAGGAAGGGCCTAGGTCTGCTTGCTGCAGCAAATGCGTTTTAAATTATTAAAAATTAAGGGTAATTTTTTGCTTCAATATTCTCAAGAAAAGGAGTTTCTCCCATAGCGTAAACTAAACTTACGCAACACGAGAGTACTCTCGTAAGAGAACTCCCTTTTTGGGAAAAGCTTTTGGCAGAACAATGTAATTGTGAATATTAAGGTACTTCAGCTACATAAATGGTCATATAATCCTAACATTTTGCATGGTGTATCCTGACACATAGGGGAAACTAGCAGAAAAAGATTCTGGGGATTGCTGCCTTTTTGCTGTCAAATATCACCCTCAACATAGCCCAAAAGACAAAAAAATGTCTGTCCGCCTGACAAATTGTCATGTCAAGTGATAGTTTTCAAGCATTTTATTAAACATATCACTGCCTCAAATGTACATTAAAAAGTTCTCAAGTTTATAAGCTTCAATTTAAGTCCAAGATGACCTTTCTATCTAGAGGATTACAGCTGGTATAAGAAAAGTTTCACTTAGGGTGACCAAAATCTGAGCTGCTGTCCCGAATCCTAGATCCGTCTCTAATTGTCCCGAAAATTATACTTAAGCAATATCTTGAGTAAAACATTAAAAACTGTCCGTGGAGGTTGAGTCGTCCTGCAGCCAGCCCCCGTCGGCTGCTCATTGGCTGCGGCATCTTTTTTGTTTATTTTTTCAAAGACACTTTTGCACGATATTCAAATTTTTCCAGTTTCACATGTATATGCACGAAGACAATACGACCGTTTTGTTTTATACATAGGCCTTGATGAAGCAAGTTGCAGCAGCCGCAAGGACAGTGAATGTGCAGGCAGCCAGTCATAAAGGAGTGATTGATTGGTCACGGCACTGTGCACAAAAAAATACCTAATGTCTGATGTCGGGTTACACAAAGCAAATCATCTACACAATTATTTAGTTTTCTTATTTAATGTCCGACGATTTAGTTATAGGCTAATAATAATTTTGGCCTGAAAGGTCTGATTTACGCATTGTAACAGTCATTGTTTTTTGGGTTTTTTCACAATTTGAGTTCATGATTTTAATGTTGTTGTTTTTTTGTGGCAGACTAAAGACTAATGACAGACTGTTGATCTTTGAATAAAAATATGTTTGGTTTGGTTTGGTTTTGGGTTTTTTTTTTTTAGCAAAACATGTATCCTTTTCACTCCTCTTCAACATAACTAAATATTCAAACTATTTACATACAGTGTCAATAGACAAGAGGTCAGGATGTTCAAAAGGTCATTGCTGATTTAGTGTGAGTAATAACTTATAACTTTTTGTTTAAGCATTTTATCAATGGAGGGCCCAGCACTGAGTTTCCCCATCCTCACCAAGCTACAAGGACTGGATCTACTGTAGGACAGAGGTGTCGTCCATCTCCAAAAAAGAGGTACCACAAACGCGTGTTGGGTGCACACATACATGAACACACACAGGTTCAAGTCACACTTGATCATTGATGACATAATATCAAGCTGAAGGCAAAAATCAGTAAAAGGATCTGCACACTGTTAAAAAAAAATCCCAGCAGCTTTAATAGCAAAAAACATTGGGTTTTGAGAAACACATAGAAACATTTTATGACATATTATGAATCCACTTAATATTAATCCATAAAATAATCAAAACACATTGATAATGAAAATAATTGTTTCTTTCAGCCCTAATGATGTTATTTTTCTTTCATTTACAGGTGTGAATCAGCTCTCAGAAGGACCAAGAAGGACAGAAAAATCAGGAGAGGAGGTGAGATCTATTTCTTGGGACAAAAGTTATTTACATGAAATTCATGAAGCTTTGCAATCATTGAATTGATGAACAGGACATCTTTGTGAACTCTCTCAATGTACAGATCTGCCCTTGTGTAAAGGACAAAATCACAGAAATCAAGTCCACCTAAAAATCAGCTGCCCTTGGATTTGATAGTAGCAGTTGTGGCTTTTTGATACTTTGATGTCTTGTCCAATGTTGATGACAGAAGTCTTTGATAGTTGAGGCAGCTTCTTCTATGGTCATGTCTCTTGATCCAAAGGGGCACTTAATTTCGAGCAGTCCAGTTTCCCCATCATCACATATAATAGCATCCGGGGTTGCACCAAGAAAAGGCTGTAGCATTAGGCCAGCATCGTGTACATGTCTAGATGGATATTTCTCTTGGTAGAGCTCCTTTACAATTGGCTCATTGGCAGTGCCATAGCTTGTTGCCTTTGAGGTGAAGGGTTTGGGGTAGTACATCGACTGGATGAATTCCTCTGTAACTTTTTTTCTTTTCAATATTTTTCCAAAGTTAGAGGCTGTCAGCCTTCCCTCACAATCTTTGTGCCATTTCTCACAGGCAGCCTGTGCCTTTGTCGCCACTTGCATTTTCCTTGCTTCTTCAAGTTTGAAACTCTGATTGACTTGTTCAGTAGGTGTTGGTAGAGAGATGTCTGGGGAGAGGGGCCTAGGAATACAGAAACAGCAGAAATTACAATATAACTAATAATAACAACATGTGAGAGGGAGTGCTCTGTTGTGGTTATTGGCACTGGTGTGCTGCGGTCTTAAGGTATGCTATTTAGTCAATTCATAGTAAATCATTAATTTTTCCTATTTTTCTAACACTATTTTCTCTTCCAAATTTTAAAAGCATTTATGTTCCATGGCTACACAGTTTTCATTGTTTTACTTGTTTCAAATATTATGTGCTCTATCAAGTGTACACTTTATTTTGAATAATTTTACTGATATGTTGGTTGGTTTGTGACATTTGGCTTGTACCAGAACATATTTGTTTTCATTCATTCATTTTAAACCATAAATTTATATTTGCAGTGCCGCTAGAGGATGAGCAACCACCCATGCAACAGCAGCCAGAGGAAGTGCCAGAACATCTGGACCAGCATCCGCCACTGGAGCTGCCCTCAGGGGAAGTGGAGCAAGAGCTGCTGACATTAAGGAGTCTAACAACACTGACACCAGAACTCCTGCACTGCAGCAATATTTCAAACTATTTCCGGTACTGCACTGGCTTCAGTTACAATCAGTTTAACAACTTGTGCTCTGTGTTTGCTGTGCCAAATACTTATACAGCTCCACAAACCTTTGTCCCATTAACATATAAGAGGGTTGATCGAGAAATAAATAAAATGCCACTACGTCACCAACTTTTGCTGGTTCTCATGAAGTTGCGCCAAAATTTAGACTTAAAGGATATGGCTTACAGATTTCAGATACCAGAACGAAGCGCAGGCACTCTTTTCAACTCATGGGTCGATTACATGTTTGATGTACTTGGTGAATTACCTGTATGGCCACATAGAGACACCATCATCTCCCAAATGCCAGATAAATATAAGATCAACTTTGGAACAACTCTAGCAATACTTGATTGCACAGATGTAAAGATTGAGAGGCCAAGTTCATTAGTACTGCAAAGTCAAAGTTTCTCAAACTCTGAAATCAAACAACACTCTGAAATCACTGACTGCATGTGATCCATGTGGCGCTATCATGTTCACATCGACTCTTTTTACTGGATCATTGTCTGACAATGAAATTGTTCAGAAAAGCAAATTCCTAGAGTTGCTGAAAACACTCATGTCTCATATCTACCTGAACAAAGGTGATGGTGTAATGGTTGACAAAGGATTTCTCATTGAGAAAGAATTGGAAGAAATTGGACTGAGAGTAAATATCCCCCCTTTTGCTCAGTCAAACAAACAGATGTCTGCCGCTGATGTACACAAAACATTAAAGATAGCTGCTCACAGAGTTCATGTGGAGAGAGCTATTGCCAAAATAAAGAAATTCAAAATTGTATCGGGGAGAATACCCAACATCAGGTTGGGCAACATAAATCAAATTTGGTATGTTGTAAGCATGCTCTCAAATTTTCAGCCTCACATATTATAGGCTAGTTATCCTGTATTTCTCTGTGTTGAGCAAGGGATTTAAAATGTCAAAAAGATGGCTCATCTAAAATAATTTTATTGTATGTGTGTATATATGTGTAAAGATTTTTTTGTGACTGGAATAGTTGTATTTGTTAATAATCTACTGTGATTAGCTGTAAGTGTTGCACATTTTGACTTCTGGGGGTCCCGCATACATCATTATGAGAAATGATGTAGAGGAATGCACATTGCTTGAATGTTTTCAAATGTAAATAAAAATAAATTGATCAACTGTTAGCTGTCATAGTCTACTTATGTAGATATGAATATTTGAACCATCTTTCCTCCAGATACTGTGCAGTGTGCAGACTGTTAGTGTATTATTTACCTGGTAACTCAAACCACATCTGATTGGAAGTTCCTTTCCCTGTACTGTCACCCTAGCAGTCTGCTCTCACACCTGACTCTTTCCTAAAAAAGGCAGCAAGGTTGTTTTAGGTAATGTATTGCAAAACATGAGCTTCATAGTCACCTCACAATGTTAGTCATACTTGGATATTGTACAGTACATGCAGCATCACAAAGATGAAAACATGCTGTTTCTCTGAGTTCATGAAGAGAATATGAATGAATGAAAATAAAACACACAGACTGTTTAACTGCAGAATAAGTACTTTGCCCACCACTGTGTACTGTACATGACCTCAACCTATGATTACCTGTTTGGGTTGTAGGAGCAGATGACCAGCTTCTTTTTCCGTTTAGCCTTTGCTTTGGCAACAATGACAGACGTGATAGGTTGGGCGCTCGTGATCTGCTTACCTCTCGGCTGATGCCACTGCTGGGCCTGACTTGTACAGGACAGCTGATCTCTCCCCCGCAGCCGGTCAACATATAGTGGAACAGACCAATAATATGGGAGCAGTAACCCGGTTCCCTATGGATTCAATCCCAATGATGTGTCAGATCAATTACATGGAACTTGTTACTGTTAACAGATGTTTAGCAAAGCCTAGTATATTACAAAACGCTGCTTTAGCAGAAGAAAAATCTAGCTATGCTAATACGGAGCTTTAAGCTAGGTTTAGATAAAAAATAAGCTAGTAGCAATTACCATAGCATATTTTACAAGTCACGTCAAGTTAGATTAATAAATTGAAAGTAATAATAATACATTAATAAATTGAAAGTAAATCACACTTCTTACCCTGCAGTGCATGCACAATGCTGATCCTCTATCTTGCTGTCTGAGATGGTGATGGCAACGAGATGCGGTTTATCACGTTTACACTGTGACCTGTACATTTTTGCCTGGAGCTGAAGCTTTTCATCGACCTTCTCAACAATATAATTATTAATATAACCCTCCAATGCATACTTAAGGCCCTTTTGGTGACTTTGAGATGATATATAATCTTTCTGTCTCCAAAAATCATCAATTGCCTCCTGTGAAATGTCTCCTACTGTGATAGCTGCCATAGCGCCTGCCACCGAATGTTGACTGTTTGTCCGAGTGAGTGGAGGGGGCATGGCTTAGCCATAGGTCAATTTATACATGTTTTATTTATTAGTCTATTTTGTTTTCTATTTTGGTGTTGGGGCATCCTGACAGGCCCGGTTCTAGAACCAAATCACTGAGGGTGCTTCTGAATATAGTGAGGGTGCTGCTTACATAATCGTAGGAAATAGCTCAGTCATCAGTCTGAAACATAGTATCTCAAAATTGGGGATGTTGTATACAACAATACTACTGTAATTGCTGTTATGTTAAACAGTAGTAGCAGTAAATTATAGAATAGCATGTAAACAAGCAGCAGTCTTCACTTTGCAAAACATTAAAACATGCCACACATAGCCTACTTACACTGTGGTGATACCCTTGTTGTAACCGGCTTCAACTTCAATTGAACACTCCTAGAATGGCCAAAAGTCACTGCCTTACACATGTCTCTCTCCATGACTGTGAGAGACACATTTTTACATAACAAGGCAGAAAATGTACCAAGAACATCCAACCTAACTTGAACATAAACACACGTAACTTTACTAACACAAACCCCAACCATGTTGCTGTAATAACGCATAAATCAACTCCCAACAAACAATTACCCATAATGCACTAGCGCTGAATGCCGGGTCTGTACAATATGACAACCATGACAACACATCAACACCCAATCAGTCATTCATTGTTAGCGTTATGCATAAACATATTGATAAAGCACTGCTGCAGTAACGTTATTACACCAAGGTATTGCTGCTATATTCTTTATGACAACTCCAATAACAACGACAAGCAGTTCAAAACAATTGACAGCAAAAGACCAAGAAGCTGCGCTAGCTTAACGTTACACAACACACATAACGTTACCTAAAGCCCCGTCTCAGAAAGTCAGCTAACAAAATTTCTGAGCGGGAAGCACGCACGCAAGCAAAGTGGGCAATTAAAGAGACAGCTTCACCTTTTGCGTATCGCGATCACGAAAGGACAACTACAATGCATTAAACATGAAAGCATAACGAAATAATTTATTTAATATATATATATATTTGTTTAATTTTATTAATTTATTTATTTTGTGTAGGCTATCCTATTATAGGCAAGAGTGTGAAATCCGTCTGTGTTTTATTTTCGGCAAAATCTCGTTTATGTGTGCTATTAATAATTTTTCATCTGAGGGTGCTTTCACTTTTATTTGAGGGTGCTTAGCACCCTCAAGCACCCCCGTAGAACCGGGCCTGCATCCTGAAGACATGGCTCCTTAATTTAATTACTTTTTTTTCCACCTTAATAAATGATATTTTTTGTGGAACAAAGATTTGTGTCTTTGGTGATCTGTCGGCTGGGGCTGGATTCCTTTTTACCAACTGGAAAAGTTCACATCAAGCCCTTTCTTTATTGAACGGGTCGTAACAAATGAGGTCTTGTCCTATCGTAATGGATTGTGACACGTTATGGTAACAAGTTCGTCCTATTGTATTTATACGTCTTTTTTTCTCATTTTGCTGGTGCAGGCGTTTTATTGGCAGTTTTATCTTGAGTATCGGGGAAAGGGATATAAAATACTGGAATTTAGTATTGAGGTGTTTTGACAAAAGCCTTCGTATGAAGTATTAGAATTGTGTCGTAAAGCGGCTTTTACTTTTTCATAATCGATACCGTCTAAACAATAGATTTAGGGACTGTTCGTTTTTTATTTAAGGGGCCACCGGAGGAGTTTTGAGATCTGTAGTCAAAAAATACATGACCCTCCCTTCGCCAGCAATAAATTTTTCTATGACCCTCCAAAATGATTGTGAAAAAAGGCATGACCCTCCCCGATAATTTATTGATTAGCCTACTTCTGTACTGGTTTGCGCTTGGCAAATATGTTCAGATAGCCATTGTTTGTTTTTTTTACAACCATAAACTCTTGCTTTCTAATCTTACTAGGGCTGTAACGATAGACCAAACCTACGATTCGGTTCGTATCACGATTTTTGATTTTAGATTAGAAAAAAATCATGTTTTCGTTGTGATCTTCGCAGAACATGCCAGAGAGAAATGCACATTTCATACGGATTACATAAGAGAGCAGTCTGTTCCCTATCGTTCGGTCACTACGACGTACGTCGTGGTGAACGACGAATAGGAATCTCGCTAGAGAGGCCAATCTACTTCGAGTGAAACTAAAACAAGCCAATGCACATTGGCGTGCAATCATTTGCATCAGCTGTGCAGCCTCGCAGCGCGGGTATTTAACGAGCAGCTGGTGTGATTGCACTTCAGCTTTTTGCTTCGGAGCCAAGCACTTCGATGCGTCTACGGAAACAAGCTGTTGGATCTCTCTGTTACGGTGCGGGTGTCACAACACGGCAGCGGGGACAGTCTTCTCTTCTTTGTGTTCGTTTGTTTTCTGTGGTTTTGTCCGGTAAAACTGAGCAAACAAAAAGCTGTTTTAACAGCTGGTAAGGTGCGCCGTTGAGCGCTCAAAGGCTGTTGTCACAGCTGGTAAGACAGCGAGAAGAGAGAGAGCGCACAGACGGGTGCACATTCCCGTCTGTGTTCGCAGTGTCTGTTCCCCCTGTGTGTTTCAGCACCAGTGAGAGCAGTCCCTAAAAGAGCTTACACAGATAGAGAGCGTCTTTTTCAAAGAAGAAAAAAATGACTTTTTATCTGTGTGTTTCTGGATGCGGTCGTTACCTGGGTTCGCGGGATGGTCACGAACGCTGCCTCGTGTGTCTGGGCATTAAACACGCTGAGGCAGCGTTTGTGAATGAGTCATGTACCCATTGTGGGAAGATGACCATCGCGGAGCTGCGGTCGAGACTCACGTTCCTGCAAAGGGGCGGAGTCCCCGTGCCTCTGCCTCGATCCAATCCTCCTCAGAGGGTTGCTTCGGGCAGTGACATGGGTGACCTGAGGATTACGGTGAGCGCGTCTCCTTCGGGGAACCAACCCCCTAGGAGCCCTCACCCCTCTCATGCTCCGCAGCCAGTTGAGTCCCCATTGGAGAGAGCTGGACCATCCTCGCGGTGTGTACCGGTTGTCTCCTTTGGGGCTCCCTGCGAAGACCAGATGTCGATCGCGGCATCGGGGGGTGGGTCAGACGTCTCTGCGGATGACGACTCAGCGCCGTTACCTCCTTCGGGTGTGTCAACGGTGCCTGAGACGGACCCGGAGATGATGGCCATGCTTTCCCGGGCCGCCAACGGGGTCGGGCTCGTGTGGAACCCTCCACCGTGTCCCGAACCCTCGAGGTTGGATGATTGGTATCTCGGGGTGGCGCGCGCTGGTTCTCAGCAACCCACCCCAGTGCCTTTCTTCCCGGAAGTGCATGAGGAGCTTACGGGGACGTGGACGGCACCTTTCACTGCCAGAAACCGTTCCGGTGGCTCCTCCTCCCTCACCACCCTTGATGGCGGGGCAGCTAAGGGATACACACGCATCCCGCCAGTGGAACGGGCCGTTGCTATGCAACTGTGCCCTAACTCCACTTGGCGTGGAGAACCGTGTCTCCCTTCACGGGCCTGTAAGTACTCGTCGGATCTAACCGGCAAGGCTTACAAGGCCTGTGGGGAAGCTGCCTCTGCCGTGCACGCCATGGCGTTGCTGCAGGTTCATCAGGCCAAGGCACTGAAGAACCTGCACGAGGGTGGTCATGATCCCCAAGTTCTTCAGGAACTTCGTATCGCGACGGACCTCGCGCTTCGTGCGACGAAGGTGACCGCGCGGTCGGTGGGTCGTGCGATGTCCACCATGGTGGTCCAGGAACGCCATCTCTGGCTTCACATCGCGTCACATCCTGCCGCGGCGGCCAGCTGCTGCTCCCACCCCTCCGTCTGCGGCTCCTCAGTCTGCTCGTCGCCGAGGGCGGCCTCCTGCGTCTGCCCCTGCTCCCGCGCCGCAGCAGCAGCCTCCATCCAAACGGCGCCGTGGAGCCAGTCGCAGGCGGACCGCCCCGCCCGTCCAGGACCCTGCTAAGAAGGGCGGCAAGGCCAGGGGCAAGCGGCCCTAGGACGGGCGACCCAGAGATGGCAGGGACTGCTCTCCAGGAGACGATGACTGCATCGCTCCATCCCCCGGAAGAGGGCCGGGTGGAAAATCTTTGTTTTCCTTTTCTTTTTGTTCCGCCGCTGGCCTCAAAACCAGCGGTACCCAAATTTTCAATAAAAGAGCAGTTTCTTCCGTCTCTGGGTCCGAAGAGGGCCCGGAAAGTAGTGGGGGGAGAGAATCCTCACCACTCTCATCCGCCTCTTCTATCGCCAGCAGGCAGCAGTGTGCAGTTCGAGAACGCAACCAAGCCGTCTCCTGCACCTCCCGCCTCGTGGAATCAGGTAAGTGTTGCGCAGCACACTCAGACTCCGCTACGGGCCGCCTCCCAGAGAGAGCCTCCCGAGCCGAGCCCCTGTGTTCCACCTCGCTGCCTCACTCCGGGTACGCCTACGGTCCCCTTGGTCCCGCTTGTACGGTCTCTGCGAGCCTGGCTAGCGCTCCCCAGTCCGTCTCGCTGGCTCATTCGGACCATCAGGCTCGGCTATGCGATTCAGTTCGCCCGGCGTCCCCCCAAGTTTCGGGCCATCCACTCCACTACAGTGAGAGCAGCCGATGCCCATGTCTTGCGCGCGGAGATCGCAGTCCTACTGGCGAAGGACGCGATAGAGCCGGTCCCTCCAGCCGATATGAGGTCAGGGCACTACAGTCCCTACTTCATTGTACCCAAGAAAGGTGGTGGGTTACGACCGATCTTGGACCTGCGAGTTTTGAATCGGAGCCTTCACAGGCTACCGTTCAAAATGCTCACACAGAAACGCATTTTCGAATGCATCCGTTCCCAAGATTGGTTTGCAGCGATCGACCTGAAGGACGCGTACTTTCATGTCTCGATTCTTCCTCGACACAGGCCGTTTCTGCGCTTTGCGTTCGAGGGTCGAGCATATCAGTACAAGGTCCTACCCTTCGGGCTGGCCCTGTCTCCCCGTGTCTTCACGAAAGAACTCTTCCCATGAGAGAACAGGGTGTTCGCATTCTCAACTATCTCGACGACTGGCTCATACTAGCACACTCTCGAGATCAGTTATGCGAACACAGGGACCTCGTGCTCAGGCACCTCAGCCAGCTGGGCCTTCAGGTCAACTGGGAGAAGAGCAAACTCGCCCCCGTGCAGAGGATCTCTTATCTCGGTATGGAGTTGGATTCGGTCTCACAGAGCAACGCGCTCAGTCGGTGCTGAACTGCTTGAACACGTTCAAGGGCAGGACGGCGGTCCCACTGAAATTCTTTCAGAGGCTCCTGGGGCATATGGCAGCAGCAGCAGCGGTAACTCCGCTCGGCCTGCTCCATATGAGACCGCTTCAGCACTGGCTTCACGGCCGAGTCCCGAGATGGGCGTGGCATCACGGCACTCACCGGGTGGCAATCACACCGGAGTGCCGCCAGACCTTCAGTCCGTGGTCAGACCCCTCGTTCCTCCGGGCAGGAGTCCCCTTGGAACAGGTGTCCAGGCATGCTGTGGTTTTCACAGATGCATCTGCCACCGGCTGGGGTGCCACGTACAACGGGCATGCAGTGTCAGGGGTGTGGACGGGCCCCCAACTGCAGTGGCACATCAATTGCCTCGAGTTGCTAGCAGTACGTCTCGCTCTGAGCCGCCTAAAAAGGCCGCTACAGGGCAGAGACGTGCTGGTCCGTACGGACAACACTGCGACCGTTGCGTACATCAACCGTCAAGGTGGTCTACGCTCCCGTCGCATGTCGCAACTCGCCCGCCATCTCCTCCTTTGGAGTCAGAAGCATCTGAGGTTGCTTCGAGCCATGTATGTCCCCGGTGTGCTCAACCGTGTGGCCGACGAGCTATCACGAGCTGTGCTCCCGGGAGAATGGCGACTCCACCCCCAGGCGGTTCAGCTGATCTGGAGAGAGTTCGGAGAGGCTCAGGTAGACCTGTTTGCCTCCTCAGAAACCTCCCACTGCCGGTTGTTTTACTCCCTGACCGAGGGAACACTCGGCACGGATGCACTGGCACACAGCTGGCCCCGGGGCCTCCGCAAATATGCATTTCCCCCAGTGAGCCTACTTGCACAGACCCTGTGCAAAGTCAGGGAGGACGAGGAGCAGGTCCTTCTGGTGGCTCCCTATTGGCCCACCCGGACTTGGTTCCCAGAACTCATGCTCCTCGTGACAGTCCCTCCCTGGCCAATTCCTCTGAGGAAGGATCTTCTGACTCAGAGACGGGGCACCCTTTGGCACCCGCGTCCGGACCTCTGGAAACTCCATGTCTGGTCCCTGGACGGGACGCGGAGGTTCTAGGTGACTTACCCCCAGAGGTACTTAACACCATCACTTCTGCGCTAGCGCCGTCTACGAGACGTGCGTACGCCTTGAAGTGGAACCTGTTCGTCGAGTGGTGTTCCTCCCGCAGAGAGGACCCCCGAAGATGTTCGATAGGGTCAGTGCTTTCCTTCTTGCAGCAAGGGTTGGAGCGAAGGCTGTCTCCCTCCACCCTTAAAGTACATGCTGCTGCTATTTCAGCATATCATGACCTCATAGATGGCAAAACAGTTGGGAAGCACGACCTGGTCGTCAGGTTCCTTAGGGGGGCGAGACGATTAAATCCTCCTCGTCCCCCCTCCATACCCTCTTGGGACCTTTCCCTGGTGCTCCGAGCACTTCAGGATGCTCCCTTTGAGCCTTTGCAGTCAGCAGACTTAAAGCTTCTCTCCTTGAAGACTTTGCTGCTGGTTGCACTGGCCTCTATCAAGAGGGTAGGGGACCTGCAAGCATTTTCGGTCGACAAATCGTGCCTAGAGTTCGGGCCGGGTGACAACCATGTTGTACTGAGACCCCGGCCTGGCTATGTGCCCAAGGTTCCTACCACTCCCTTTAGAGATCAGGTAGTGAACCTGCAAGCGCTGCCCCTGGAGGAGGCAGACCCAGCCCTGGCTTTGCTCTGTCCCGTTCGCGCTCTGCGTATGTATGTGGACAGAACCCAAAGCGTCAGGACCTCAGACCAGCTCTTTGTCTGTTACGGAGGCCAGCAGAAGGGGAAGGCTGTCTCCAAGCAGAGGATGGCCCACTGGATAGTGGATGCCATCGCCTTGGCTTACGAAGCTCAAGGCGTGCCCTGCCCGCTCAGGTTGCATGCACACTCCACGAGAGGCGTTGCATCCTCTTGGGCGTTGGCACGTGGCTCCTCGCTAACAGATATCTGTAGAGCTGCGGGCTGGGCGACACCTAACACGTTCGCTAGATACTATAGCCTACGTGTAGAGCCCGTGTCCTCCCGTGTTCTCACCCTAGACGGGTAGAAGCACTGAGAGTACCGGCTCTGTCGGCTTGTTGCACCCTACTGTGCACCCTTATTGCTCCAGAGTTAAAACCTGTCGAGTCCTCCAAACACCCTCGGCCCGGACGTGGCGGAGCGTCCGGTGCCAGGACTTTACCCGCTGAATCCTTGAGAACCGGGTCTGGGCTGGGTCCCATATGTGTGACCCTACAGGGATCCCATATGTGTATATCTTCCACGGCTGCTCCTAAACGGAAGCCTGTGTCTTTCCCTTGGGCTAAGTCACCCATTATTCATATGCAGTACAACCCTTGGGTTAGTCCATATGTTATTCCCACATAACTCTTCTTAAGAATGTGGCTCCCGCAGCGTTCCCTCCCTCAGACGGGCACGCTTTCCCAGTGTTATCCAATATCTCACTGTATGGGTTATCACGGAACAACAGTGATGATACTCTCTGTGTAAGCCCTCTCCTATCATCCTTCCAGGCAAGAAGGTGTGGTGGCTTGCTCAGGGCGCTGGATGGGGTGCAGCAGCTGTGGCACTTTGGTTGGGATTCCTATTCGTCGTTCACCACGACGTACGTCGTAGTGACCGAACGATAGGGAACATCTCGGTTACATATGGTAACCCTCGTTCCCTGAGGGAGGGAACGGAGACGTACGTCCCGTCGCCACATCTGCCGCTACCCGCCGGGGCGACCAGCTTTTCAGGCTTGGCTCCTCAGCAAAAAACTGAAGTGCAATCACACCAGCTGCTCGTTAAATACCCGCGCTGCGAGGCTGCACAGCTGATGTAAATGATTGCACGCCAATGTGCATTGGCTTGTTTTAGTTTCACTCGAAGTAGATTGGCCTCTCTAGCGAGATTCCTATTCGTCGTTCACCACGACGTACGTCTCCGTTCCCTCCCTCAGGGAACGAGGGTTACCATATGTAACCGAGACGTTTTCTTTCGTTTTGAATTGTTCTGTTTAAAAGTAGACATTTCAAGCTTTCTATATATTTCTCAGGTCTGTGAGGCAAGTAGCCTACCTTAACGCTGAGTTTCGGTTCATTTATGAGACGAGAGTCCAGTTCACTCGCCGGCGCCTCCGTGTCATGATTATCTATTTTCTACTATATTTACGTCTTACTTATTAAATCCAGGCAATTGGTTGATGAAACATTGATTAAAATTAAGATACAATTAATAAAAAACTAAATTCACTTTAAAGACAGGCTTTGTGCTTTCTGTTTGAGGTCTTTTTTTAAAGTCGCTTTCAGAGCAGTCATGTCCGTAATGGAGAACTGGAGAAGTCATGTCACGCCCTTAACATTGTTTTGTTTTTGTTTTTTTCACATAAATGCGAGCACAAAAAATAAAAAAACCCCGAATATTTTATGTTCTGTGGAGGCCGACCCTTCTTCATCCGGTGGCTTGGCTATACATCTTTTGGTTTGCGCAGTGTAATTCATAGAATTACTAAAAAATATTTTGCCACCTAAAAGTTAAAGATTTTTTGTGTCACGTCACGTGTATTTCCCTCATATTAAATATAAAACGCATGTGTAGACTGATATTTTTCTAATGTCTTGACTCCTTTATTAAGGGAGTATGGATATATTAACAGATGTTTCAATATATTGGTATTAAATGCATTTTCTGAGAATTTATATTTCAAGTTTTGACTGCAAATGTCACGTCCATAACGCTGGAATTGCCCAATTTTAACGAATTTATCCTCAACTAGTTTTTTGGTGTAGGTCTACGTATTTTATTGTGTTAACTTAAATAATACTAATAGTAATTTAAAGATGTGGTAGCCCTACAACTTACACATCACACTCCACTGTTATGGTGGCAATTTCAGTAGATTTACTCACTAACATTATTGTGGAAACAAAATAAGGATGGAAACTAAAATATGGTATCGCGCTACAGCGCAGATTCTATCAGCTGCAGTTCTGGCGCCTCAGTCCCAATACTGTAAAACTCGACGTACATTCACATCACACATGTTAATGCTGCAGTAGAGTTACACTCACAGGACACTGTGCACTTATTCACAATCACAAAAGTTCATTATTTGCTCGTGCTTTAAAACTTTGCCGGGTAAACATTTCATTGGCGTTCTGTTCTGACATGATGCACTTTTTCTGAGCGGGTACTGAAGTGCGCGCGCACTGTCAAACAGCGCCAAACTGTTGGATATAAAAGAAAGCGCCAAAACTGTTGGATATCATGAATATAAAAGTTGGGTGACCCTCCCCCTAGACTAAAAAAAGTTGGATGACCCTCCCCTCAACAAAGAATAAAAAGACATGACCCTCCCCTATTTTCCTCCCGGTGGTCCTTTCCATAAATACCGAACGGTCCCTTAGAAAGAAAACACTGACATTATTTTCCACAACACTTACAAAACACTACATGATGAATTCAAAGCATGGTATTACCACATTTCATGTAGAAAAACATGGTTTTATCTTGTCAGGATACTTTCTAGATCAGGACAACCAGCATGAACCACTGAACAAAGAAACGTCAACAAATCTGGACATTTACAGTAATGATGTGATTCATCTGGACTGATTTTTTTAAGTAAACCTATTTGTCACGGTTCGCAGGTCTGTAGATTCTTTCTTGTCTTCTGTGAATTATTTGTGTGTGTTTGTGTGTGAATTATGTGTGTGTGTTTGTGTGTCACCTGTGTTGCTGGCAACCTTGATCGCTGATAAGCAATCAGCTTCAGCTGCGGCTCATCAGCCTTAGCTATATTGAAGTGTTTGTTCATTCCTTGTCGGTTCTTCTTGTGCTTACTGGTTGTTCTCCGTCCAGTGTCTCAGATTCTCCTGTTTTCTGTGCTCCAGTTTGCCTGCTGCTTGTGTAATTGTTCCT
This sequence comes from Abramis brama, assembly GCF_963993115.1. Classification (NCBI taxonomy): domain Eukaryota; kingdom Metazoa; phylum Chordata; class Actinopteri; order Cypriniformes; family Leuciscidae; genus Abramis; species Abramis brama. The sequence goes on from NC_139966.1 coordinate 13,687,341, forward strand.
GCCTGCCAAAGGACTTTGCTTTTGGGTATATTTGACTGACTTTGGGTTTCTGCCTTGGTGGATGATCTATTTTGGATTTCTGCTGGATATTCATCATCACTGCCCATTGTAGTCCCTGTGCTACCGAGGATTTCCTTCTGAGGACAGTCCTCTTTCTGTATCTGTTCACTTATCTTCTATTAAATGTATTTTGTACACTTGCAAGTGAATCTCGTGTTTTGTATCCTGACACCTATTATTGTAACTTTTGAATCAAAGAGTCATTTATATAGTGCTTTTCATATGTACTACTGTACACCCAAAGCACTTTACAATCATGATTTTAGTTTCTTTACTTTCTTTTTGCAGTTTCTAAATCCACACTAAAGAAGCTCCAATATGTACAATATTTGTCCATAAGGATCTTAACTGGGTTCAGGATATGCAATCATACACTGTAAACCCAAACAGTATAACTAACTTAAAATGGAAAGTACCTGTTACTCAAAATGTGCCAAAAAGTTTAGCTAACTATTATTTTTCAGTTTATTCAACATCTATCAGAGATTTAAATTAACAGTAATAGTTTTTTTGAGTTTTTACAACTACACTAAAGTTAAGAGTTTAGGGAACTTGAAAAATAGATTCAACCATAATCAAATACTTTAAACGTACAGTATGTGATTTTTTCTCCACTAGGGGTCGCTAACCTATTTACAATAACAAAGGCGTAGTTTGATGACGCAACATTTGCTAAGAATTATGGATGTTGTCGTCAACGTCAAGCCGACCGATCTAATAATGTTTATGAATGACTGAATACATCAATGTTTTTATCATGACTGTGATATGAAGCATTTCGGGATTGCTAAGAGACAGCTATCAGCTCCAAACGCGACGCGAGTCCCGTGGATATAAAAGGAATATGGACATTTCATTCTACCGAACTACACGCAGAATCACTACTCACAGGTCAGTTTATTAGACAAATTAAACTTGTGAGGTAACGCAGCGCTGTTTCACTTGGTCTAACATTACACTAGCACACTAAACTGCATTTGAATGTGTTGAAATGTAACTTATGTGTTAGTTTGTCTGTATGAGACTAACGTTAGCAGTAACGTTAAGCTAGATCAACATTAGAATAACATACAGATCATATTCTGACATTTTATCATTGTTGAACTATAAAACATTGATTAGTTTTATGTAAATGTGCTCACGAAAACACCGCGCTGATATTAATTCTCGTTTTAGTTCTCCTTTTTTATCCAAAGTCTGCTTGCCATGGTCCATAATGTTTGAACGAAACAACAACAGCGTGCAAATAGACATTGCGAACAGTGGTCCACGTCTGTCGTCTTGGTTACTATCAGAGGGCTCTGGTTCATAGCTCTGGTTACCATGGCAGCACGAGCGGAAACCAGGGACAACGCGGATATGACGCCATTGACTGCGACATAACGGAAATAAAGACACGGTCCGTGTCTTCGAATTAAAATATTAATTTCTCTGGATTTAGAAGTTAATTGGAACTGTCGGGATAATGTAAATACACAACTTTAAAAAATATATAACATAGATATAGTGATTTTTTATATTTTTAAAGCAAAAAAAGTACATATTGTGCCTTTAATGTCAAACATACGTCCTCTAGTGGCGTAAAAAAAAAAAGTGACGTCATCACTGAACATGCACTCAGACGTATTCCAAACAGATGCACAGAAGTTCGCGCTCTGAGGGCAAACTGTTTGGATGGCTACAAACATATGCAAGTATTCAGCGGTTTCAAATAATGTTGCCGTCTAGTTGGTATCAGCTACACTAACACCCACGTTAGGTTTTCCATTTTTCAAAATATTTAGAATAGAGCTACCAGTTAAAAGTGTACAAACATATGTAAATTTCTCTAACGTTAGGATTTTAAATGATGCAGCGCACAACATTTTTAAATCATATTAAGTCGTGTATTTTTTCTATACGTGAAGTCAGCTGCAGGTTATCTGGTGAAAGTGCGTGTTCTATCTCTTTTCTTTGTGTTATGGATAGTTTTCTTCGACGTTTTGAAGCATAAAAGTAGTCTGAACTTAACAGGCCTGTCCGGTCCACCTGTCCACGCTGTTCCCGCAATTTCAGTTCCCAAGGTGAGACACGAACATTTCTGCTACATAATCCTTACACGAACATAGATTTTGTTTAATGAAAATTGCCCGGTTGACGCTAAATGTTGACGTAAATCTGAAGTTAAAGGTTATTTCATTGGCATTATGTGTTTAGGATTGTCACTGCCAGTTGAAATTCATGTTGTTTTTTTTGGATAGTGATAGATAAGGTTGTCTTTTGTTTGGATGCATACTTTTTGTGAAAATTAAATGATGCAGCGCACATGCAGTCTGTATGTTAGGCCTTTCTGTTTTTTTGTTTTTTTTTTAAGTCGTTTATCTTTCTATACGTAAAGTAAGCTGCAGGTTATTTGATGAAAATATGTGTTCAATCTGTTTTCTTTGTGTTACGGGTAGTTTTCTTCGACGATTCGGTGCATAAAAGTCGTCTGAACCTAATAGGCCTGTCCAGTCCAGGTTGTTCCCGCAAATCTAGGTCCTAAGGTGAGACAAGAACCTTCTTGTATTTCAATTAATCATAAAATGGCCCTGATATGTCACTAGACATTAAGAAATCATGTTCATTTCAAATACTTATATCACTGACAACAGTAGTACGGCCAGGATATTGTCATTTAAAAAGTGAAGTTGCAGCCCTCAACTGATGTTGATGTTGTCATCTTGTGTTTTGGCCTGAAGCACCACCCTCCACCTATCTACCAATCACGAAGTCAGTTGTGTTTCGGCATCCGGGTTGCCAGCTCTGCTCTAGTTGAAAGCTCCTTGTGGCAGCCTACGTTCCTGCTGGATCCTGCAGCCTATCTGGCAACCTCGAGTCAGGGGGAGGGGGAGGGGATACACCGCTCTACAGTAATTTGAAAGTGATTGCAGTACCAGTTTTGGCCACAATCTTACATACGGCTCCTTTAATAAATTGGTAATGAAAATTGCCTCACTGATGGAAGTTTTGTAAATTTGAAGTTAAATGTTATTTCATCTGAATTAGCCCTATATGTTTTAGGATTGTCACTGCCTGTTAAAATTCAAAATTTCTTTTAAAAAGTGCCAAATAAGGTTGTCTTTTGTTTTGAAAGATTGTTACAAAAAAAGGATATTAAATGATGCAGTGCATATGCAGTCTTACAGTATGGCCTTTCTGAAAATGTGTGTATTTTTGTATAGGTGGAGTCAGCTGCAGATCATTTGATGAAAATTATTTTTCTTTGTGTTATCATTTCTTCGACCTTTTGATGCACAGGCCTATTGAGTCCACGTTCTTCCTATTGCAGTTCCTAAGGTGAGACACACATTCTTGCAAATATAATTCTATAACAAAATATAAAAATTTGTAACCCCCCCAAAAAATGTGCTACTGAATTAAATGTTTATTTATTGCATCTGAAGTTTAGGTTTCATTTAAATTATTTTTTATTTTTAGGATCTCTGCCGAGCAAGTTGAAAGTTACAGTTACAAAAATTGGGACAACTTCCAGGTAAATTTGTCTAAGATTTTTGTTTGGTGAATTAGAGGGATGGCTTGGGACTGTAAGCTGTGTACAGCCTCATTTCAATCCAGAACACACTTGCTCACACACATTCGATTGCAGCATAGTCATTATTCAAAAGTTAGTCCGTTGCCATGTTTACATGAAGACTGTGCATGTTCATTTTACTCATTTAATGCCCTGAAAACCCATTTATCTCGATATCACATAGGAGACAGTATTACACAAGAGGCTCAAAATCCGGAACCTTTAGTTTTTATCTGTCCAATTTGTTTATTTAAGCAGCCGTTCTCAGACACCACTCTCTTCAGGCACCTGAGAGTCCATTTAAAAAGCCATGAAGTGGTTGAATGTCCATACAAGAATTGCCAATTTAAAAGTAATGTGTACTCGTCATTCAATTCACACAAGAGCAAGAACCACCAATTTCATTCCACCTCAGATTATAAAGATGGTCTAATAGTCAGTCAGGAATCAGATGTACCACAGTGCTCTCATGCTACAGCATCTGACACTACAGAAAATGAACCTGGCCCAAGTAATGACAGCCTTGATGTAGCAGAGATGCAGTGTGATATTGACAAGTTGAGATGTCAATTAAAATGTAATTTGTCCTCATTATTTTTGAAGATGCAAAGCATCCTCCATGTCTCGAACACAGCTTCACAGGAAATCATTCAACACTTGAATGAGATATTTTCCTTATCAAAGCCAATAGTAAAAGAGACCTTAACAGGGACACTTCAGAAACATAACTTGGCTGTTTCTAGTTCTGTTCTGGACGAACTAACGGAGGCTGTTATGGACTGCAATGTTGTAGTTAAAGCCACGTCAAAAGGCTCAGATTTGTCTACTGCAAAGCGCAGAAAGGTCTTTGTCGAAAAAAATTACCCTCTGGTAAAACCTGTTCAGTATGACTTGGAGATGTCAGGAAAAAAAATGGTTTATGTGCCTATTCTTAAAATGATTCAGGAGCTGTTCAAAAACACAGATATTCTTCACAAACTCCAGGAGTCTGTTAGTTTACCTGGTCACTATACATCCTGCTGTGATGGTTCATATTTTCAAACTAACACATTGCTTTCATCAGGAGAGTTCAGTCTGCCACTCCAACTATACATTGATGAATTAGAAATAGCAAACCCACTTGGAACATCAAAAAGAATCCACAAACTATGTGCTGTTTATTGGGTCTTTGCCAGCCTTCCCAGTAAGTATCGCTCAGCCTTGCATACAATTCAGCTGGCACTTCTATGTAAAGTAGCTGACCTTAAAAAGAGTGGGTATAAAGCTGTGTTCTCTCCACTGTTGAAAGACATTAGCATTCTTGAGGAAGAAGGTGTGTTTATTGAGTCATTAGGGCAGAATGTTAAAGGAACTGTCTTTTGTGTGTCTGCAGACAATCTTGCAGCACACGGATTGGGAGGCTTCACAGAATCATTTAGATCCGAGTATGCCTGTAGGTTTTGTTTAGCCACTAGAGATCAGATGAAATCTATGAGTGTAATTCAGGGGGATTTCCCCATGAGAACAGAGACCAGTCATGACATTCATGTTCGTGATGTTTTGCAGAGTGATACCCAAAGCAGTAAGTTTGGTGTAAAAGGAGACTGTGTGCTGCGTGAAGCATTGAAACATTTCCACCCTGTCACCGGATTTGCTCCAGACATTCTTCATGACCTATTGGAAGGTATTGTACCAGTTGAGTTGTGTTTATGCCTTCAAAAGCTGATTAACAAGAAGTACTTCACTTTAGACTACCTAAACAATAAGACTGAATTGTTTCCTTATGAACACACTGACAAAACAGACAAACCACACCCAATACCAAAAACCTGTTTCACAAAAGGTAGTGTTGGTGGAAATGGTCATGAAAACGCCACCTTACTTAGACTGTTTCCTCTGATGGTAGGTAGCAAAGTTCCAGAGGGAGATAAGTCATGGGCTGTCTTAATGGATTTAAAAGACATTGTTGAGCTGTCATTATCACCAGCATTTACGGAAGAAACTATCCAGTATTTGCAATGTAAGATCAGTGACCACAGGCAGATATTTTCTGAGATTTTCCCTGAATCGTGTTTCCGCCCTAAACATAATTTTGTGGAGCACTACCCGAATCTTATAAGGCGTTTCGGGCCGCTAGTGCATCTCTGGACAATGAGGTTTGAGGGGAAGCACAGATTCTTTAAAAGAGTTGTACATGACACCCAAAACTTTAAGAATGTGACTTCTACTCTTGCAACTAGACACCAGAACATGATGGCGTATCATCTGAGCTCACCATCATATTTTAAGCCACATACACATACTTCAAGTGTCTCTTCAGTGCTAGTCTCAACACTGCCTGATTGTGCTAAGGTTTTCATTCAGGGACAGACAACTACTAGCATAGTCTACACCACATCTAGGGTCACCATAGATGGCACTGACTATGCCCCAGGAATGTTTGTGTCTGCAGAAGCCTGTGGTGGATTGCCTCAGTTCTGGAGGATGATGAAATCTTTCTTGTCAATAACAATGTGTCGTTGCTCTGCAGTTCATTTGAGTCATGGTATGTTGAACATGTGCGCTGTTATGAGCTGTCACCAATGCCAGGAAGACTCTCTGTTTTTCAGATTTCGGATCTGAATGACACAATCACACTTGCTGCGTACTTCATTGATGGTCGGCTAATGCTGTCTCCCAGAAGATACATCTTGCAAAGGTATTGCTGAAGTTCAACATGGGTAGTTTAATGGGAAATGTTTCTGATCTGTGTTACAAAACACATTTTCAGATGTTGTGCATGTGATTGTTCATTTCTTTTTTTTATTACTATTCTTCAGTCCATAGAAAAATGGCAGCTTCCTCCTGTTTGATGCTTCGTGTCATTGTTGATGCCAGGACTACTCGGAAGATCACACTCGCCTCCTATCCTGAATCCACCGATGACCTGAAAAATGTTTTAAGAGAAAAACTGGACTTGGATAAAAACTTCAGCATACAATACGAAGACCCAGATTTCGATGGACAACTTGTATCTTTGGTGGACATCGACGAGTTGCCACCAAAAGCTACTGTTAAGCTTTTTTTTGATGGAGGAAGTAGTTCTACATCAACAACAGACAGTGAATTATTAACTGATGTTTCCACAGCTGAATGTGTTTCAGGGTGGCCTCAAGACAATTTTCCAGTGCCTGCGTTTTCTTATGAGGTCGAACACATACTTAGAGAAGGAAATTCTGCCTTTGAAAAAACAGGAAAAGTGCTGCAGCTAACCAGAGACCAGAAGCATGATGTCCTTGACAAATTAGCAGCTGCAATCTATAATTTTAAAGCCTACCCAAGTGACAAAGAGCTGTCAAAAGCAGCAGAAGCTCTGGTCACCAAACACCCATGTCTGAAAGAGCTGGGTTCAGACACCGGATGGTTTGGATGGAAAACTAGCATCAAATTTAAAATGGGAAACTTCCGAAACAAGCTGAGGAGAGCAGAATGTATGGAGGTTGCAGTGAACGCTGGAAAACGAAGCAAAAGCAGTCCAGACAATGAACCATCACACTCGAACATAAAAAGGGCAAGACGTGCCGAGGTAAACTACTTACCAGACTTCCCCCAAGGTCATGATTCTTCGACTCTAGAGCAGCAAAGGGTTGAAATTACAGAAGAAGTTCAGAAGGCTGAAAAAAATCTTGTTGTTGTTGATAAGAAGATGCAGATGACATTTGCATTATGCAGGAATGAGATCATTACCAGTCCATCACCAGTGAAAGAGATCCTTGGACGCTGACCAGCTCTACGTTTGGAATCACAGGTATAATTAAATTTAATTATGTGTTTAAAGAATTTATTTAATAGTTTCAGTCGTTTTGTGACATGCTTTTCTTGTCTTCTGTTTCAGGTATGTGCTGAATTTCAGCGCATTACCAACCAGAATTTGACAAACACATTTTACGCAGAGCTAGACCGCCACAGTGTTCGCCTGATGACTTTATATCGACAGAGAGCAGCGAAGACTGGAAAAACTGCTGATGCACTTGCTGAATTTCTTCGGGTTCATGACTTAAAGGTATTATCGTGGTATTATTGTTGTTTAATGCTTCAACAGACATTGTTTTGACTGTATATACTGAATATTATCACTTGATCTAAATATATAAGTCTAACTATGACTTGGATTTATTATGTACTAAGTGATGTGTAACAAATACAACTTTGGGTTAATTTGAATTAGCTCAAGAATATAGGGAATTTTGGAAATATTAATAATTATGACTCATGGTCATAATTCATAAGTCGCATGTACATTTATTTTTATCAATTATAGAGATTACCTTGTTCTGTAACTGGTCTGATCGTTATTCGTCCCGCGAATAAATGTAAGATTATCACAGTTAAGAAGGGGTATCTATTTACAAACTCCACGAAAGTTTATGTTCTGGCCACGGACATCAAACTTTCTGAGTTTATTAATTAAAACTACTCAAGTAGTCTATATATCGAGCTTGTAGCTTATAATTGGATCTTTTAAGTTTCATTGACTTATAAGGTGGATTTTCAAACACAGAGACAGTGAAAAGTATTTATGAATTTTAATAAATGCAAAACTAGAGATTATATGAGCTACGAATATAAACGTACGTAAAAATGCAAACAATAAAACAAACACACATATAACCAAACAATAACATAAGTGATCAGAATGAAATGAAATGAAAGAAAGAAAGAGAAGAGAAAATTAGTAATTATTACATACAGAAACCTAAGTTCACGAGACTCCTGGAAAGCAGCTTTCAGAGAGGGTTTTAAAGTTACTTGCACGTTCGTTCTCTGTTCGGGCGAGGCTGAGGCAGGAAGCGAGGGTGGTGTCCTGTTTTCCGCTGCGTCTTCCAGTGCCGCGGAAGTTTAAAAAGGCTCACTGAAATGTAACGTTACCGAGAAAGTTTGTCTCCCGGGATGGGAGAGGCCGGAAATCTTGGCTTCTAAGAGGGAAATCTATGACTCGAACATGCGTTCGTTCGATAGAGAAGGCCAGGGCCTTCTTCAGATGTTCCTGGGAGAAGCGCTGCGCCGGGGCGGCAGCAGGAGATGAGAGAGGAAGCGCCGGAGAAGAGCAGGGATCAGAGAGAAGAGAGAGAGGAAACAGGGTCTCTTGCTTTTTAAAGACATCTGTTTACGCCCTGTTTTCGGTGACAACAGCCAATCAGATCTTCTGATCTGTAGCGGGAAGAAGTCTTCTTTGTGTGAAGAAGACACGCCTACTTTGACCATATGTCTTATGAGAGAAAGGATTCATATTTCCTCTTAAGATTGTACACACAGAACAATACATCTTACTGTAATCTCTTATGTGTGACTGGTCGAATTAAAACAGGACGGTCAGACAGATACCAATTATGACAGGTAAAGATCAATGAAACATAACGTTACATTTACATGCATAATTACACACAAATAAAGTTTGATTAAACACACAATGAAATGGTCAGTATTTCCGTTATGGCATGTGAAGACACTTGAGAAACACAGGAATACATATCAAACATTTTAGGGGTACTTTTCTCTGAAAAGCTCCATGAATGGTGTGTGTGTGTGTGTGTGTGTGTGTGTGTGTGTCATGAGGTTGTAAAGTCACAGGGAGTCCATGCTGAAATGGGGGTCTTAGAGGGGATTGTCCAGAACAGGGTTCCTTTTGTGACTCAAATGTCCCTCTGGGGAGCAACAGATTGCAATTTTGACTGTTCATGGTAGACTTAGCGGCACCATGCACAGACTGTTGTTTAAGGAGACAACGAAGGATGTGTTTGGAGACAGGATGATTCACTTAATGTGAAAAGCAGATGTCATTGTTGCTACAGATGAGTAAACCTTTTTCAGAATTTTTTGTATTTAATTTAGAACAGTGGTTCTCAAACCTGTCCTGGAGGACCCCCTGCCCTGCACATTTTGTATATCTCCCTGATCAGATGCACCCAATTTAGTTCTTGCAGTCTCTACAACGAGCTGATGAATAGAAACCTGTGTAGATGAGGGAGACATACAAAATTTGCAGGGTAGGGGGTCTTCCAGGACAGGTTTGAGAACCGTTGATTTAGAATACATTAAAAAAAAACTTCTGATGTGTCTTTGTGTCCTTTTAAAGGGATAGTAACACTTTAGAATAATGGTCCGTAGTTAACAAGTAACTATGCAGGAAGTAATAGGTAGTACTGCATTAACACCGAACTTAATACTATTAACTAATATGGAAGCAATATTAACTAAGCAGTAAGTATTATCTAAATTAGTACAAAGGTAGTTCCTTGGTAGGTATTTGATTATTACTAAAGAAATGTATCCTCACTGAGAACTACTTGTGAACTAAGAAAGAATAACCAATTAATTACTAATCACAAAAGTAACATGTCTAAAAAGTGAACAATTGTGTTTTTTGTTTTTTTTACTCTTAACATGGTCATAACATTTCAGAAGCTTGTGCCTCAAATGGGTTCTTAGTGGAAACCAGTTTATGAATATTATATTTCCCCAAATACATTAGCTACAGGTTGAGATTGTGACTACTACTCTTGCCAAAGGATGGACGCATGTTCTCTGTTTATTTCAAACTTAAACATAGAATAATACTAATAATGATAATTTGTTTAAAATTTTAAACAATTAGGAAGTGATGCTGACACTCATGATTGGATTAGTTCACTATTATGAGCTCTTGAGTGTCAATTCAATATGTCTCAGACTCCAAAGACCTACCTTTATGTTACAGTAGCCGCCAGAGGAGGACTTCTCTTTAGGATATGAATATAAACATTGATGTTCTCTTGTCAAAAACAATTTGCATCCTTAATGAAGAAATTGGCTGCATTTATGTTGCGATAATCGCAAAACCACATCTTCCAGATTACAGTGTTTGTTAGAATATTACTAGTGCCTGTACAGTATGTGTTAAATATAAAATTAAATAACGTGTATTACTTGTGAAAAACATGCTAACTCCTCACTAATTACTCAAGCGTTACCTTGTTATCCTGCAGGAACTACTAGTGATGTGGCCCATTATTTTAAAGTGAAAAACATGCTAACTCCTCACTAATTACTCAAGCGTTACCTTGTTATCCCGCAGGAACTACTAGTGATGTGGCCCATTATTTTAAAGTGAAAAACATGCCAACTCCTCACTAATTACTCAAAATTAATGTTTTGACTCTATTGCATTCAATTGTCTTATCAGTTAAATTTTCAGTCACATTTATTAATACAAGTTTAACGTTACTCATAAATAACAACATTTCGCTGTTCATGCCTTCTGCTGCAAATTCATTTCGGATGATTAGCCTATATGGTGTTAAACAAGAATACACTTTAAAACCTTAAAAATACCTTCTTTAATCGTTTAACCATTTTGTGTTTTATTTACTGTGAGACACAAAAGGTATTTTCTCCTATAGACCCATAATACACTAAAACACAACATAAATTCACAAAATATATCAATTTTATTAGCTTGATGTAATCCAAATCTTTAGAATCCATACGTTGTTTGCAAGAAACAGATCCAAATTCAGCCCTTTATCCAGTGATCTTCATCTCCATTTCCGCTTCTCCCGAAACGTTACGACATGTTTTACGGCAGTGATATCAGACGCTTATTGGCTCTCGCATGCTTCGTCACAGATTACGACATGCCGTGTTTAAATTGGTGTACCATATTTGAATTGGAGAAGCGCGCGCGCCTTCACAGAGCGAACAGCGAACCGAAACCGGATTAACATTTTCATGGATTAATAACTTATATTCTGCTCTGTAACGTTACCTCATACAATACTGCCAGAGAGGACTGCTACACATCGTCATGTGAACAACTTTTGGTACCGGTTTTGATATTTTCTCAATAAATAAATGATTGTGATTATACCTGTCTGTTGTTTTTCTTTATAATTCTAGCCTACGTAACTTAGTTTACAGAAATTGTTAGGGGTAGGGGTAGGATTAGTTTTACTATGTTTTAATGCTATATTGTTAATAAAACTGCCATTTCCCTACACATATTTGTCCATTAAGTTTTATCCTTTTAATTTTGTCAATAAAATGGGTATGTTTAGGTGTGGGAGTAGGGTTAAGAGATCTTACATTTATAATCTATAAAATGGTAAAAGGGAAATTATACAGATATCGTTATGATATGAAATATTAGTAAATAGTTTACATTTTTTAGCTGTAAAATCGTAATAATGTTACGTTTAAACGTTGCAGATACGTCCATATTAACGTTATACGTTTCAGCATCGAAACGTACAAAAAAGTATGTTTTCTATCTTTGAGAAAATTACGTATTAATACCTACGTATTACAATGAGACCAGGCTGCACTAGTAGTTAACAAGGGATACCAAGGTAACGCTTGAGTAATTAGTGAGGAGTTAGCATGTTTTTCACTTTAAAATAATGGGCCACATCACTAGTAGTTCCTGCGGGATAACAAGGTAACGCTTGAGTAATTAGTGAGGAGTTAGCATGTTTTTCACTTTAAAATAATGGGCCACATCACTAGTAGTTTCTGCGGGATAACAAGGTAACGCTTGAGTAATTAGTGAGGAGTTAGCATGTTTTTCACAAGTAATACAAGTTATTTAATTTTATATTTAACACATACTGTACAGGCACTAGTAATATTCTAACAAACGTAATCTGGAAGATGTGGTTTTGCGATTATCGCAACATAAATGCAGCCAATTTCTTCATTAAGGATGCAAATTGTTTTTGACAAGAGAACATCAATGTTTATATTCATATCCTAAAGAGAAGTCCTCCTCTGGTGGCTACTGTAACATAAAGGTAGGTCTTTGGAGTCTGAGACATATTAAACTGACACTCAAGAGCTCATAATAGTGAACTAATCCAATCATGAGTGTCAGCATCACTTCCTAATTGTTTAAAATTTTAAACAAATTATCATTATTAGTATTATTCTATGTTTAAGTTTGAAATAAACAGAGAACATGCGTCCATCCTTTGGCAAGAGTAGTAGTCACAATCTCAACCTGTAGCTAATGTATTTGGGGGAATATAATATTCATAAACTGGTTTCCACTAAGAACCCATTTGAGGCACAAGCTTCTGAAATGTTATGACCATGTTAAGAGTAAAAAAAAACAAAAAACACAATTGTTCACTTTTTAGACATGTTACTTTTGTCATTAGTAATTAATTGGTTATTCTTTCTTAGTTCACAAGTAACTCTCAGTGAGGATACATTTCTTTAGTAATAATCAAATACCTACCAAGGAACTACCTTTGTACTAAATTAGATATTACTTACTGCTTAGTTAATATTGCTTCCATATTAGTTAATAGTATTAAGTTCGGTGTTAATGCAGTACTACCTATTACTTCCTGCATAGCTACTTGTTAACTACGGACCATTATTCTAAAGTGTTACCAAATTCTGTCATGAAATACTTGCTTGTTGTTCCAAATCTGTATAACTAACTTTGTTTGGATGAACACAGAGGAAGACATTTGGAAGAATGTTGGTAGTCAATGGGTTTGGTTATAAACTGGTAGTCAATTGTTTGGTTATAAACATAATTATAAACATGTGTTCATCAGAACAAAGACATTTATACAGATTTGGAACAACTTAAAGTTGAGTAAATGATGACACAATTTTTATTTTTGGGTGAAGTATCCCTTTAAGAGTCAGGACTCTTACCGTGATTACTTGTTTTATCTATGCCTTGATCAACTTTTTGGCATTCATTCCGTTTTAAGTTAGCATTGTTTGGTTTTGTGCTGGCTAAAATGTGTGTTCCACTTTTAACATTGTTTTCAATGTGAACTTTAAGGATCAACATGATGTACACACAAGGCGAACAACAGTGCTCTGTGCACTTCCTGTGTATCTGAGAGAAGACACTTCAAAAATTTTTAAAACATGCATGGTAAGTCATTTATTCTGCATATTTCGTAGGATTATATGTCAACTTTTTTTTTCACACTGGTAAGATAGCATTTGGTAATTGTGTTTCAATACTTTTTACATCCAGATTGAAGATGATTCAGAAGAGCCAGATGTTGATTCATCAGTTGCCCTTTTGACAGTCGTCCCTGAACTCCCAGACATTGCTGTTCAGTACAATCCAGAGAAGATTTCGATCATCCTTGAGAATGAAGTTGTCATAACAAACCTTCAGAGACTCTCTGATGCTTTCCTTTTGATGTTTGGCTTAATCTATGCATTGGATCTCTCATATCCAAAAGAGATGGCCAACACATTTGAGTTTATTCAGAAGGTTCTTTTGGGTCTTGATGATGGCAAACTTAAGCCAAGGGTGCTGGCTCTAAAGAATGACTTGCTGATTCATGCACAGTAATTTTATACTGTGTGCCTGTGTTGTGTTGTTTTCTTTGGCATATGTGACATCAGGCATATGTGCAAGATTTCAACAAGACAACAATTGGTGCTCTGCCTAAAATATAAACAAAAACAAAAATAGCAATTTCTTCTGTCACAAAGTTAAAAAAAATTGAAGACAGCAGATCAAGAAAGCTTAATTCTGCTTTGTATTCATTAAGATAATATTTTAATTTATTATTTTTGACCAGGTGTGCCTTTTTTTGTTGCACAGAACTGTTGTCACAGTTTTTGTTGGCATAATGGCTGTTTAGGTAATATTTCAATGTATTTTCTTTGACCTGGTGTAACTTTTTATTGCACATTACTGTTGTCACTAATTTTGTTTGCATAATGCCTATTCCTTTAGGTAATATGACAACTGATTTTCTTTGACCAGGTGTGCCTTTTTTTTGTTGCACAGAACTGTTGTGACAGTTTTTGTTGGCATAATGGCTGTTTAGGTAATATTTCAATGTTTTTTATTTGACCTGGTTTGCCTTTTTATTGCACAGAACTGTTTTAATTTCTCATGTTTTATAAATTTTTGTACTTTGTTTAATGATTTCAGATTTGTAATTTGTACTGTTAAGTTGTAAAATGTATATATTTGAGTACAGGAAACTTAAAAAAAACAAGGCAATCAGTTGCCACAAAATATTTAAGTAACATTACTACTACAATTTAAGTTACGTAAATTATATAATTTAATTTAATAACACTTAAAGTTCTTTAAAGTAAGTTTAGATAAATTAAAAGTGTTGATATATACAGTACCAGTCAAAAGTTTGGAAACACTACTATTTTTAATGCTTTTGCAAGAAGTCTCTTATGCTCATCAAGCCTGCAGTTAAAAAAAAACAGTAATATTATGAAATATTATTACAATTTAAAATAATGGTTCTCTTTTTTAATATACTTTAAAATGTAATTTATTTTTGTGATGCAAAGCTGAATTTTCATCAGCAAGTACTCCAGTCTTTGGTGTCTTATGATCCTTCAGAAATCATTCTAATATGATGATTTGATACTCAGTTATTATCAATGATGGAAACAGTTGTGCTGTTTAATATATTTTTTTGGAATACTTTTTTCAGGATTCATTGATGAGTAAAACGTTAACAGCATTTATTCATAAAAACAGCATTTATTCAAAATAAAAACATTTCTAACAATATAAATCGTTACCATCACCTTTTATCAATTTAACGCATTCTTGTTGAATTAAAGTACTAATTTCTTTAAAAAAAAATAGTTATTGTTCCCAAACTTTTGAACGGTAGTGTATATTGTTACAAAAGATTTCTATTCTAAATAAATACAGTTCTTTTTAACTTTTTATTCATCAAATAATCCTGAAAAAAGTATCTCAGGTTATAAAAAAATATTAAGCAGCACAACTGTTTCCAACATTGATCATAAATCAGCATATTAGAATGATTTCTGAAGGATCATAAGACACCAAAGACTGGAGTACTTGCTGATGAAAATTCAGCTTTGCATCACAAAAATAAATTACATTTTAAAGTATATTAAAAAAGAGAACCATTATTTTAAATTGTAATAATATTTCATAATATTACTGTTTTTTTTTTTGTTTTTTGTTTTTTAACTGCAGGCTTGATGAGCATAAGAGACTTCTTTCAAAAGCATTAAAAATAGTAGTGTTTCCAAACTTTTGACTGGTACTGTATTTGAGGGATATTTTAATTAAGTGAAATAATTAAAGTTGTCAGTACTCAAAACTTTGAGTTGCATTAAAGTAAAGATGAGCAATACACTAAATATATATTTTGATTTAAATTAATGTTTATTTATAATTTACAGGTACTCAAAGTAAGTAGCTATATGCTTACTGATGATATTTAAGTTTGCAAACTTACAAAAATAGCAGCAATCAGTTGCCTCAATTTTTTTGAGTTAGTAGAACTTATCCGGAGCTCATATTATTCATATTACTAGTTTTGGAGCTATCCAGGTTCAGAGTTGATTTTAAGATTATGATACTCACATATAAAACCATTGAATGGCCTGGTACCACATTATATAACAGAACTGTTACACCCCTACACTCATAATCGCAGGGCTTTCTCTTCCTATGCTTCTACCTCTTGAACTTAGGAAGTCCAGACCTATGACATATTTTTTTTTAAAAACTTTGCATTTGCTTGTTGATGTTTATTTATTTTGTTTTTGTTTGTTTTGATGATGTGTATTTAGTTATTTATAAATTGTATTGCTTATTTTATTCAATTCTCTCTCTTAACTTCTGGATAATGACTTTTTGTAATTTAAGTACTTAACTCCATTAATGAGAGTGGAATATTTAATCTAAATGTGTATATCAAAAATGAAAATAAAGCGTATTATTATGGAAGTAAACCGGATTAGATTAGAATAATTGTGCTCATACTTTTAGTGATGAAGGGTTTACAGTATGAACATATGATTTGGGTCTATATGTTTTACATTTATTAATTTAGTAACCTGACATTTAGCAATTTTACATGGCAATTTTTTTTATTGAATAACTATTTTTGAATGAATCCTGTGTGTGATAATTTCAGTTGAAACGTACGCACAGATACACACCGTCACTCATCATGGCTCACAAACACACACTGATCTTACGGTCTGTTTGAGGATTCATTACACACATTTATTCTGACATGTTATTTCACTGACAGAAGGTCAGCTGTGTTATTAATGTAATGAAGAGAAAATAAGAGACTCTACTACATCTCACTGTTACTGATTTATCATGCAGCTCAAAGCATTATGGGTAGAATCTCTACAGTCTGTTCTCATTCATCAACAGAGTTTCACTGATGGTGTATTATAAAGAGATAACAATCCAGGATAAACACTAAACCCAGGATAGAGTGTGTGTGTGAATGTGGTCTGGACTGTGTGTATGAGGCT
Source organism: Abramis brama (assembly GCF_963993115.1). Taxonomy (NCBI): domain Eukaryota; kingdom Metazoa; phylum Chordata; class Actinopteri; order Cypriniformes; family Leuciscidae; genus Abramis; species Abramis brama. Next base: position 13,704,217 of record NC_139966.1, read on the forward strand.
CATTGTGTCACAGACGCTGTAGAAGGACATAGTTCCTGCACTGTGATCCACATACACTCCTATTCTCCTGTGATCCACACACACTCCTGTTCCACAGCTGATGGGCTTTACAGGGAGTTTAGTCTTTATGTTATTGTGTTTGAATGAGTAACTGGAGGAAGAACAGAACAAACTCCAGGACTGATCATTATATCCAAACCGACACTCATTACTCCGTCCCTTCCTGCAGATGCTCTTATATGACACTGATATACACACACATCTCCCACTCCACTCAATCTCCCAGTAACCGCGTCCACACACACTCTCTCTACACAACACCTGCCACACATCATCAAATCTGTCTGGATGATCAGGATACGACTGCTCTGTGCCAGTGTTAGAAATCACTCTGTTCCTCTCAGACAGACGGAGGAGTTTATTCACTGTGTTCGGATCCAGAGTAAACTGATGGGAATCTGATGGAGAGAAAACACATCAGAATCAGGAATTATGAATTCCCCCCCAGTTTGTTCTTGCTTTCTTGAAGCTTTTTTACTAGTGTGATTTCCTTTTTGAATTTTCATATTTAAAATATTTTCAAATAAAAATAACCCACATTTCTATTTTTCATTTCATATTTCAATCTTTCTGCTCATCAAAAATTCCAGATGAAAAACACCTCCACACATTCCACCTTTTTTATTTTACATTTTAAAATCAAAGGGATATTTCACAATATTCCTGTTTTTACTGTATTTTGGATAATAAATAAATAAATCCAGCCTTAGTGAGCAGAAGAGAGTTCTTTCATAGACATTAAAAACCTTTGTTACGTAAGCTATACGGAGGAATGCATGTTGTATATGTGTATGTGTGGTTAGACTGTTTTATGTGTTTCAGCTTTCATTGGAGCCACAGCCTGTCATTCTTCACCAGGGAAGATGACGCCCCGGTTCACATCACGTTCACGTCCCCCTGTTTAAATACCTGCATCTCCTCTGTGTCACCAGCTTTTTGCTCACTCTGCTGTTTGCTCGATTGCTGCTGTTTGTTGCTCTGTTTTATGATTATCACTGTTATTAGAGTCCTTGTATACTGTGTGTTAGATATTGCATACTGTGTGTTAGATATAGATACTGTACACTTCGAAAAAGAAACATTTTGGAGTGGAGTTTTGACTATATGTGACCCTGGGCCACAAAACCAGTCACAAGGGTAAATTATTTGAAATTGCTGAATAAATAAGCTTTCCATTAATGTATGGTTTGTTAGGATAGGACAATATTTTGGCGGAGATACAATTTGAAAATCTGCAATCTGAGGGTGCAAAAAAATCTCAACATTGAGAAAATTGCCTATAAAGTTGTCCATTAATCGCGCATTAATGGATCCCATTTTGCTGCATCCACTCACATAAATAATTTTTTTATATGTTTACGGTAGAAAAATTACAAAATATCTTCATGGAACATGAAGCAATGGTCTTGGACAATGGAAGATGTTTTTTTGACACCGAAGCAAGATGGCGGTCATTAGCCGGGTCCTGCCAGAGAAGGCCAGGGAAGGACCAGCGTTCTACAGGGGCGTGCTCTGGCAGGGGGGACGAGTGTGGCGAGGCTCGTGAGCGGCGCACACTGTCATCCAGGACCTCTGGGGGCTCAGAGATGGGTGTGTCAATTCTTTCTTTAACCACATTAGGGTGCTGCCCGCTCGTGGGCGAGGGAGTGGAGAACAAAAGATTCTCCCCGGCCCTCCACCGGGGGAAGGAGTGGCCCTGCTACCACCTCCTGGAAAGAACTGAGTGCCATCTCTGAGCAGCCCGTCTCAGAAGCACCGATTAGCCTGGCGTTTAGTGGGGCGCGGGGCTGCGGCGCCTTCCTGCGGCTTCATCCACGACGCGGCCTGGATGCAGGCTGCTGTTGGGGCCGTGCGGGAGCCACGGGAGGGCGCCCTTGGCGGCGAGCAGGCTGAGGACTCTGCACTGACGGCTGGGTGGAGGCAGCAGCGGGCCGTCAGGTCAGAATATGTTTTATTGCCTCAGTCTGCTTCTGGGCGGTCGAGAACTGTTGGGCAAAGTCCTCGACCGTGCCGCCGAAGAGGCCAGCCTGGGATAGGGGCCGCTCGGCATCCCTCATATCAGCCAGGTTGAGCCACAGGTGTCTCTCCTGGACCACATTAGTGGACATCACCTGACCCAGGGAGCGTGCGGCCACTTTCGTCGCCCGGTGAGCGAGCTCATCAAAGAGCCCTGGGTCAGTCCTCCCCTCGTACATGTCCCTGAGCATCTGGGCCTGGTAGACCTGCAGAGTGGCCATGGCATGCAAGGAGGCGGCTACCTGCTCCACGGCTCTAAAGGATTTCACCACCAGAAGAAAACCTACAGGCTTTGTAGGGGTGCTTTGGGTCACCACGGGAGGAAGCGCTCTGCGAACACAGTTGTATCGCGACAGAACGCTCCACCTTGGGAACCCCAGTGTACCCTTTGGCAACCGCCTGGTCGAGAGGAGGAAAGGCCAAGGGTGCCTTCCAGGACCTTGTGACCTCCTCATGCACGTCCGGGAAGAAAGGCATTGGGGTTGGACACTGTCTACACTGGACGCCAAATCACAGACAGTAAAAGCACACAGAACCCATTATAATCAGTGATTCTGTCTACACTGAACGCACTACGTTCTATTTCTGACTCACTCAATTACGCTATAGACAAATGCATTTGGAATGTTCATGTTATGTGGAATGTTGTTAGAATGTTGCAGACCATTTTTTTTGTTGTTAGAACACCCCCTTTTGAAAACATTGCTCCCCCCGATGTTCTCCGTTGAGAAACGCAAATTTACATGATCAACTCTAAATCTCTTCTGTCATGTTTTCTTTCACCTTCTACAGAAAGAACATGAACTCACTCAGTGAGATTTTCTGCTTGTCTTCTTAGTGACTTACATTGTAGGAAGTCGTTCCTGGTCCTGGGAACAATGTTGGTGAAAGTGACTGTGGAAATCAACAGACATGAAGAGTGTGATTATCATGTCAAGAGAAAATTATCCCTGCATCTGTTCCTAAGACATTTCTAATATGATATTCTACATGATATGAGATGATGGAGGATAATTTCTGAGAGCAGAATCTCCAGGACTTTACCTCTGTCAGAGATCTTCTTCAGCTCCTCTTTACAGAAATCCTCCAGTTTGTCTTTCAGCTGAAGGACAGATTCTCTCACGCCATCAAAAGAGGAGAGAGAACTGAAGGGATTGTCATTTACGTCTGTAGATTCAGGAGGAGCTGAGAGAGACTGAAAACTCTACAGAAAACACAAATCAGAGCTCATCACCTCCACACTTCATCAATAACCTGCACTACTGTCAGATTTGTGCAGCTCTTGTTGATCTTTAGTAACTCTCAAACCAGCTCTTTTACAGCATCAGCTTCATTCTTCTCATATTCATTATATCATGTTAGAGCTAAGTTATTGTGTTTGACACTTACACTATATGTGAACTTTTTAGGAAAACTCTTGGATGATCAAACAACTGGCAATAACATAAATGTAACAGATCAAGTCCATCAATGGAGTCACATGGCAGAGGTGAGTAGATTTGATTAGGAAAAGCAGTTCAAAGGCACTTTCACAGCATCAACTTCCTGTTTGAGGAATTCACTGCCAAATTCATTGATCTGTTACCAGCAAATATTTATGAAAATTATTATAAAGGATTATCTGATTTTGGTAAACATTAACCACAATTTGTAGTACAAGTCAAAAAATGTCAAAAGAAAGTAAAGAGATTATGGGAAATCTAGCTGGGTGAAGCTGGCACCATCAAGTTCATGTATTTCACATTGTTGTTTCCTAAGAGATTGAGATTGAGTCTGACTGATGATGATATAATAACCGAACACACAGATCAACACTTCAGTCAACGGCTCATTCTGCTCTCATGAAATGTTTCTCTGCGAGTTTCTTGCGCAAGTCCACTATGATCCTGTTCTTCTAGATCTCTGTTACCTGCAGGAAATAGATGTGATCCTGTGTGTGTGAAAGCTGCTCCAGCTCAGCGTCTCTCCTCCTCAGATCATTGATCTCCTGCTCCAGTCGCTCCAGTCGTCCTTCAGCTCGACTCACTGCAGTCTTTTCCTGATCTCTGATCCGCTGTGTCACCTCAGAGCGGCTTCTCTCAATGGAGCGGATGAGCTCAGTGAAGATCCTCTCACTGTCCTCCACTGCTGTCTGTGCAGAGCGCTGTTACACACACCACAATCACACAGTGAGCTTCAGTGAGTCCTGACTGAGACGTCTCAAACTTCTCTTCTTCTCCACACTCACCTTATGAGACGCGACAGCCTTTCTCAGCTGCTGAAGATATTTCTCTTTCTGCTGGATCCTCTGCTGGAACGACCTCTGCGTCTCCTTCAGCTGGTGCTAAAGGACAAACCAATGACAGTAGAAACATCACATTAATCATCAGGTAAACAGATATGAATCCAATATCGGTGAAGTGGTGAGACTGAGGGGTTAAAGATCTTACGTGGTAAGTGAAAAAAGTGGAAAAAAGTGAAGTGAAGTGACATGTGAAGGCCAAGTTTGGTAACCCATACTTTGAATTTGTCCTCTGCATTTAACCCATCCAAGTTAGTGCATACACATTAGGATCAGTGAGTAGTGAACACGGAAGCAGTGGCCAGCCATTCTCTGTGGAAGCGATTGGGGCCTCAGTCATTTCCTACCGGTACTGGAATCAAACCCCCAAACTTTGGGTTATCGTCTGACTCTCTAAACATTAGTCCCCGACTGCCCCCCTAAGGTTATGATAAAGTTATTATAGCTTCAATCATAAGTGCCAGCATTACTTCATCAGTGCCTAGTTTTAATACGACAGTTCACCCAGATGTAACGACTGAGACAATCAGACAAATACCTATTTGTTCCATTTAACAAATAAGCTTTAAAGCCCAGTCTTAGGAATGAAATATCCCACCAAAAAAGGCAAGAGAGCAGAAAAGGCCTCAGTCACCAGGGCGAGCATCAGATAAGATGGTTTTATTGCTGTTAAAAATGTGGTCAAGACTGAAGCCATAGGAAAGACCTACAGCCCTTAAAACAGACTTTCCTGCATTCAGTTATAGACAAACTGATCTATAAATGAACATTGTGTCTGATAATTGTATGTCTTGTATACTGTCTCTTGCATTTATATTTATTTTATGCATGCTTTTTAAGAGAACTACTAGTTGTAGTATAACTCCACCTATATCGTGTCTCCTATCTAATTAATCCTCATTTAATGACTCACACTTTAATCAGGGTTTCTGCAGGGATCTTCAATTTAAATTTAATGCTTTTTTAATGCCTTTTAATGCCATTTATTTCATTTTTAATGCCATACACGACCCATGACTAACCAGGGATACTTATATATATATATATATATATATATATATATATATATATATATATATATATATATATATATATATATATATATATATACATTAGTGCTGTCAATCGATTAAAAAAAATGAACTCGATTAGTCATACATTTTTCCTGCAATTAAAAAAACACCTAAATTTGTATAGGTTTAGTTTATATATTTTATAATGTAATAATTTCACAGTTAATCTATAAATGAATGTAGAGACAACATAAAGGCCAGTCTCACTGATACTAATACAGCTATTGATGTCTGGATAAAAATGACATCCCCCCCTAATTTTAAACATTAATTATAGCCATCCAACATTACAGTGTAATTGAAAGCTATAAAAATTTTAACATTAGGCTTAAAAAAAATTACAACTTTTAATTTAAGTGAACTTAACAAACAATCCTCACATAAATCCATAATAAATGTAATATTTACCTTTGCCCTTCCTGTCTAACAGGTAGGACGTATACAGAAATTTAATAAAGTTATCAAACAATCTGCACGGCATAAATTATAGATTAAATATATACTAATGCTTATTAAAGCTACAAGAGTTATTTAGTCAATAGAGTGAGTCATCTTCTCTGTTCCCTTTGTTCTGTGATTAACTTTACTGACAGAAAGCTTTATTGGCTACTGTCCCTTTAAAACAGCCGCCGCAGCTGACAGAAACACGGATCTAACACGCGCCCCATTCTCTCACAACTCTTTGCGTTTATTAAAGACTTTATTTCACTAATTTAAGAATGCTCTTATGTTATGAGGATTCTCGACAAAACAGACATTTTGGCATAATCGGTTCAAGCGTGAAAGAGAACCGTTTTCTGGTGCAGGATACTGACGCGCGTCTTTCTCCCTGTCTGTGTCAGGACATTCACACATGAATGGCCGGAGTCAATCACCAAACTGGTTCCGTTTTTTTTTTAATCACACTACATACATATTTTGCGACAGCAAATAAAATTTATTAATTATGAAGGCTATATTCAAATAAATTGATAATATAAAAATTTCTTCAAAACGATTTTAATGCCTGTAGGATTACAATTTAATGCTTTTTAATGCCATTTAAGGCCTTAATTATCGCAAAATTCATTTAATGACTTTTAATGCTTTTTAATGCCCCGCGGAAACCCTGTTAATGTACATCACCTCATCATAAAATGCAGTGTGTGTTTGTTATATCTATCTGAGTATAAATGGACACAAACGGCAAGGCCTATGTTCTAACCACACTTGAGACTGAGTCATAAATCCTCCCAACAGAAGAATTTCTGACTTGGATATTCCACCTTTCTTATTGGTCGAGCCAACCCTGAGAGGTGGGACCTTTCTCAGGCTTTAAATTGCCGTCTCGGTACGTTCGCATAGCTGTCCTGCGGGGCCGCTCCAGGCCCCAGGGCAGCAGGCGTTGACCCACAACCAGTCATGTGCTCATTCAGGAGAGAGAGGACCCTCTCAACCACAAAAGATTCAAGGACAACATCAGGAGTTTGGCACAATTTCTTCCTTCAGTGCAGAAGAAGTTCATCGCAAATCCAACCATCAACTCTTCCAACTTCCTCCCTTCTCCTGGTTGCTCTGCGTGGACATGCGTGGCTCTCCGGCCCAGGGCTGGCAGGCCACAATCTGCACTCCAGCCAAACAAACCATGCAAGTTCATCACCATTTCTTCATTCAACGCAGAAAAAATCGATTGAGACTCATGGAACCATCAAAATCCTTCTTCAGGAACTTCACGAAATGCTTTCACTGCAAAGGCCATGCAAGTATACATTTAATGAGGTGCTCTGAAAATAATAAGCTGATGGTTCTAATTCATAGTTAGATGGATATGTCCCATAGTTCCATTTCCTGCTTCCGGTCCATTTTACCCAGGTACATGTGATTGTATGTTGTGTGTTTAGATTAGTTATGTTTGTAAATTAGTTAATAAAACTTGTGTACTATACGTATTTGGTTCTGATTCTCTGCTTGCAACAAAGTTTATTTTAGGATTTAGATTTTGACTACAGGCTCTTAGTAGTACTTTACAGGAAGAAAGACGTTTCCCTCTCCCAGAAATGAACATTTCTAAGAATTAATAAACAATTAACACTAAGTGTTCACGGGACAAACAGGTTGATTGATTGTAATATTAATTTTACAACATTAAATTAATTCTATTAACTGATCCAAATATTCATAATTAATTATTACAAGTTATGATTGATTATCAATATTTATAATGTGCTACACAGAAATGTAAATTCTTTCATTGTGTACTCCCCCTCATGTCTTTCCAAACTGATTTTCTCTTGCAGAAAACAAGAGAAGATATTGTGAAGACATTCAGGCATGGATGAGCTGAAAACAGACGTGAAGTCATACACTTTCTGCTTCCCGTAGTGATGCTGTGTTTGCATACTTTATCACAGCTGAAGTGAAATAAATGCAATATTTGTCAATGTAACAAGGTTTGATGTTATGGGAAGAAGAAGGCGGGAACCGACGAACGTTTTACAAACTTCAATTCCAAAACAAACACAAAACGAAAGTAAAAGATGACTGCCGCACACACATTATAAAACATAAACAAAACACAACGTAAAATCCAGGCCTGGTCCTCTCTCGTCCTTCACTGTCGTCGCTCCTCCTTTTATGCTTCCAAAGCTCCTCCGTGAGAGATGAGACCGGTGAGCTCATCATCAGTCATGCCACCAGCCTCGCGCCCTTCTCTCACGGCTCTCAGCCCCATCCTGCCTGCCACATACCCCAATCGCAGGCCGCGTGTGTGTGTGGGGGGGGGGGACATTGCTCCTCCCCGCTCCTCCCCATCATGCTCCGGACCACGGCAAACGTCGGAGACTCCTCCGCTCCCTCACAGACGGCAGCCATCCCCTCCAGCACCCAGGCGGCCGGCAGTGAGCTCGCAATTCACTCCAGTCCATGGCAACAGACTCCGCTCAGCTATGCTCGATGACACCGTGGATTCCCCACAGCGGTGGTGGCACTTTGACAGCGCGTTCCTTCTTCCTCCTGGGTTTCGGCACCAGTGTAACAAGGTCAGTTGTTATGGGAAGGGAACATTCACAAACTTTAATTATAAAATAAACAAACAGAAAACTAAACTAAATTGGCAGCCCCTTATGAACGACTGCAGCACATAACACACATAATGTAAAAGTCCAGGCCTGGTCCTCTCTCGTCCTTCACTGTCGTCCTTTTATGCTTCCGTAGCTCCTCCATGAGATACGAGACCGGTACGGAGCGCAGGTGGTAATTTAAATACCAATGTAGTGGGGTTTATGTTATTTAATCAATTTTATTTTGATAAACATGACACAATATAACATTACGATTACATAAAAAGAGCTTTTACTGTTATAAAAACCAGATTTGTGAGTATTAGTGGAACTGAAGGTGTGAGAATAATGTCATTGTGGAACAGCTGTGTCGTCATCAGAGCTCGTGCAGTCGCTCTGGAGAAGCTGTGCAAAATGAATCAACCAGCTGCTCTTCAATCTTTGATACTTTGATGCCGTCGCAACTGTCTCAAGTCGGACAAAATTTCTAACCAGCATGCACTGCTTCAAGTCAGTTGGCGATCGGTCTGCGCAGCACTACATGAAGTCAAACAAGCCTATTCTTATCGCTTTAGAACTTAAATTATTTATTTTATGCTACTTTAATGTCTTTTTTTAAGATTGAAACTTTTGGACCCTATTGACTTTCAATATATGGACAGATGAGACAGTCCTTAAAATACCTTCTTCTGTGTTCCTTAGAAAAAAAGAAGTCATACCAGTTTTGAATAACATGAGTAAACGATGAAAATATATATTTTTTTACTACTGAACTACTGGTTTAAAAGGGAACTGTCATCCGCCCCCGCGCCCCCCTCCCCTTTCCCCTTCTCAAACAGCTTCTGTGCACGGCATCTTCTCATTAAATGCTGTAAATGTATTCTAGTAGACCCCGTAAACAACATTATGAACCTGTAAATAAGCATAATGGGACTCTTTAAGTTCATACCTGTTTCTCTGTCCTCTGTGCTTCAGCTGATACAGTGTCGTGGTTTTTATGTTCAGCCATCATACACAGCACGCATATACACTTCTGATCAGTGCGGCAGAAAACCTCGAGGAGTTTATCATGTGTTTGGCAGATCATCTCCTGCAGTCGTCCAGTGGCATCTGTCAGATTGTGTCTCTTTCTTTTAAAGAAACTCTCATGTTGTTCAAGGTGATTCAGACAGTAAGAGTTCAAACACCCCAGACAGGACTTGACGGCTTTGCGTTTTCTTCCATTACAGACGTCACACTGCACATCTCCAGCTCCAGCGTAACAGTCAGCAGAAAGTTTAGTCTTCAGTTTCTCCACCAGTTCAGCCAGAATGGTGTTTTTAGCTAAAGCAGGTCTTGGCCTGAAGGTCTGTCTGCACTGAGGGCAGCTGTAGAGTCTCATCTGATCCTCCTGATCCCAGAAGCCTGTAATACAGCTCTTACAGTAACTGTGTCCACAGGGAATGGTCACTGGATCCTTCAGGAGATCCAGACACACTGAACACAGGAACTCATCTTGAGAAAACCTGGCTTCTGCCATTTTACTGCATAAATACAGAGATTCAAACACACAACAGCTCAACTACAGTTCAGTTTCTCTATCCCTGAACTGAAACTGTTTATTTTTCCCTGAACTGAAACTGTTTCTTGTTTCCTGGTTCTGTGTTTGAGTGCCGTGTGCAAAACAAATGTGTCTGTAAAGCAGTGTGACGAGGCATGATGGTAATAACGGTACTGTACAAGAAATGATGGCTCAGTCACAATAGCACTTCAGTGCAATGTTTGGTAACACTTTATTTTGATGGTCCCCCTTTAGATAGTATATTGATTGTCTGCTGACTATAACTTACTTCACAAGTACTTATCTACTTACTCTCATCAGGTTAGTATCTGTAGATTGTCTATTAAATGTTTGTAGCAATCATTACACTGTATGTAACATGTAAACTGCTATTAAACATTCTGTCAGTAAAGTGTTACCAATGTGTTATCAATTTAGGTTGTAGATGTTCAACAGCGTATTTGTAGATATGCAACAAATCCTCAAGAGGTTCTCAATAGTACTTTAAATAGTCAGCATGTAGATATTAACCAATGTATCAACAGACTTTCAGTTAACATGCAGTTGTCTATAAGTAGCAACACAACATCATTTCAAATGAACCTTAAGTATATATCTGGTTAGTTACACTTGATATTTTGCTTTCGCAAGGATTTTCAGAAGTGCTCTACTAACTGTTTGTTGCATATAAATTACCTTTCAGTAAACTGTCATTTTACTTTAAGGGAAATTCATATATTCATCTGTTGCCACATTTGGCCCATCAAAATGAAGTGAAAATCTAAGAAATGCTGTTGAATGACTCTTACAGGCCAGCATCACAGGTTAAAGTCAGTTGATTTTCAGCAGACAGTCAATAGATAGTAAGTACCGACACTGATGAGTATTTGGTTTAAGATTAAGAAAATAACAGTACCACAGTAATTACATATCTGCCAAATGGGAAATAAATACCAGAGTCATTAGTTTGTTCATTAAACTGCTTTTAATGAAATGCTGTAAAAAAAAAAAAAAGTAACGAGAGAGGACCAAACATGGATTCAAAAAAGATTCTGTTTTCAGTAAACTGCTTAGCCTAGAATGACAAAAAAAAGCTTTTGTAACAAAAAAATGTTACCTACAGGTCACTGTAGGATCACTGCAAATAACATTTAACAAGGAAATATAAACATCATCTTAGTGAACATAGCAAACCAAATTTTCTCTAACATTACTTATTTAGGCAAAAAGGCAAAAGTGAACCCTTTATTTTCATTGCTAGAACTTTTTTTTTTACGTCCCCCACAATGTGTTCTCTGCACTTCTCCGCGAACTCGGCTAGCTTCCCTGGGGTGAAGCTTATGCTGTTGAACTGGACCCTGTCCGCAAAGTACAGCTCCGCGATAGGGGCGAGCTGAGCCACTGCATTCCGAGAGACACCTTCTTTTCTGAAGGCTTTGGTCATGGTTGCTCCACGTCGCGTTAGCTTCAAAAGCCTTTTGTATCGACGTATAACATCACGAACATTGTTGGCTGAAAAACAATCAAAACAAACAAAAGTGAATACCTCAATAAGAGATCCCCCCTAAAAAAAAAAATTTGTTGAAAAGAGTTTAACCCATTTAACCCACTGTGAAAGAAATTTCATATTTAATATGTGTGTGACCGTATATTTAATATGTGTGTGACCGTATATTTAATATGTGTGTGACCGTATATATGACAGTAAAAGAGCACACACAATAGTTATTCTAATATGGAATGGTAAAAAGTTCTGGTACGTTAGCCTCCACTCAAGGATAAAATATGAGGAACAAGTCTAAGAAGTCTAAGTTTACACGACAACAGTGTTTTGGGTGCCTGAAAACACAAACTTTTGGAAACGGGTTTCAAAGTGCAAGTTTTTGAAAACGGAAACAGTTTGTTGTTTGTAAACAACAAAAATGTGAATCTCTGAAAACGATGACGTCATGTACATGTGTATTACGTGTTCTGTCTATAGTGTTTCATTGCCATCTAATGGCCTGGCAGCAGAATACAGCGTTTTTAATCGTTTTCGCAGACCTGTGTGAATGGAGATCGCTTTGACAATGGTGTTGTCTGTATGCGAAAAAAAAAAGAAAAAAAAGTATCCGCTTTAAGCATATCGTTGTCGTGTAAACATACCCTAGAATGCTCCATCATTGACCTAGAAAGATAACATTCTGGGAGTCAAGACTATAAAGGAGAAAGGATGCCCTCCCCTCACTGTCACACTCTGCAGACACTCTGTGTGACTGTACGACTGCTGGCCTTTTATTGCAAGAAAATAAACCTCATCAAAGACATATATAGTATATTTGTCTCTTATTCAGAATTGATTATTGTTTATTTGCAACAACACCACCTTCAAATAATTTGACATGGATATTTTTCTTAAGTTTGTTTGGTTTATTTTTCCAGATAAAGTTAAAAAGTATATTATCCATTTGTAAACAACAATCTTTTAGGGGGACTAAGCTAAAAAAAAAAGTACTCAGCTGTTGAGACCTGATTAAAACTCCTCCATGTATAGAAAGATGTTTGAATATTGTTCTGAGAGGTAAAGCTGATAGGTTTTCTTCATGACTTGATAAATATTTGATTGAGTACTTGTCTCCTGGATATTTTATACTGCCACTGTTTAATTAGTTTGTTTTAATATTTTTATGACCCAAGAACTTAGTCTAATTTGCTCATTAAAGAAACTGTTTTGGAGTATGACGTTGTTCTGACAGGACAACCAGTAGCCTTCATCCAATCTGAATCAGTAGCCTTCATCCAATCTGGACTAGCAACTAGATTAAAGACTCACAAGGTTTTTCACTCGGCACTGAAATTTTTGAGGAATTATTAATATCGGTCCCACTTTATATTAGGTGTCTTTAAATGGATACTCCACTTTTTTTGGAAATAGGCTCATTTTACAACTCCCCCAGAGTTAAACAGTTGAGTTTTACCGTTTTCGAATGCATTCAGCCCATCTCTGGGTCTGGCGGTACCACTTTTAGCATAGCTTAGCATAGATCATTGAATCGGACAAGACCATTAGCATCTCTCTCAAAAAAATGACCAAAGAGTTTCGGAATTTTTCCTATTTAAAACTTGACTCTTCTGTAGTTACATCATGTTCTAAGACCGACGGAAAATGAAAAGTTGCGATTTTCTAGGCTGATATGGCTAAGAACTATACTCTCATTCCTGCGTAACAATCAAGAAATTTTGCATGAGTGCAGCAGGCGTAATGATATGATGCAGCGCCTGAAAATAGTCCCCAGCTCAGTAACTTCCAACGTGACCGGGACTAAGTTTGTCTAACCTATTACACCTATTTTCAGGGGCTGCGTCATATCATTACGCCTGCTGGACTCATGGTACGGCAGCAAAGTTTCTTGATTATTACGCAGGAATGAGAGTATAGTTCCTAGCCATATCAGCCTAGAAAATCGCAACTTTACATTTTCCGTCGGTCTTAGTACACGATGTAACTACAGAAGAGTCAAGTTTTAAATAGGAAAAATATCGAAACTCTTTGGTCATTTTTTTGAGAGAGATGCTAATGGTCCTGTCCGATTCAATGATCTATGCTAAGCTATGCTAAAAGTGGTACCGCCAGACCCGGAGTTCGGATGAATGGATTAGAAAACGGTAAAACTCAACTCCTTAACTCTGGGGGAGTTGTAAAATGAGCCTATTTCCAAAAAAAGTGGAGTATCCCTTTAACTAAGTACTTAACAAATATTAATTGTTAGGTACAATGTACTTATTGTGTTTATGTTGCATTGTTAAACACTTTTGCTGCTATTGAGGTGGGACACGGGTAATATATATATATAATGTATGAATATAATATATATGTGTATTGTCATATGCTATTTTGTTTGTTTAAAATGGTTATTACAGTACTTGTCAGTGTAATACTGTGTAACCTAGTGAGTTTATTCACTCTGAACATATTTGGAACAAAATTATTTGATGGTTTACTAAATTATTTAAATTACTGTCTTTTCGCACACAAATATATCATGACTAATGTAAATGACTCAAGTCCTGGAATGTATCACATCACTCCTGCATCCTTTTTGAAGCTTGGAAGCTCCAGCCCCCCTTAATTTTAATTGCATGGAAATCAGCTTCCAGTAAGTGAAACAACTATCTCTATAAAAACTTTGTGTGAGCTGTGTTTACCTCGTTTTATCTTGTCATATTCATTCTTGTCCTTCCTCTTGTTCTTCTTATGTTTCTTGCTTTTGTTTTTCTTGTTTTTGCTTTTCTTTTCTTTTTTGACGAGTCCCTTCTGAACTTGAACTTGAAGAGGAGTCATCACATGATTCTTCTGTGACTGATGATTCTACATCAGATGGTGTGTTCCCATCACTAGATAGGTCAACAGCGCCAGTGTCTTCATGTGCCACTGATGTTTTAGGAATTAGATCATCTGAAGGAGGAAATATAACAAATATTGCATCAAAATCAATACAAATGCAATATGCATTTTCGAGTTCCTTTTCCATTGTATGATACATAAAAGGAAATTCAGGTGCACTATCTAAAACAGTGCTCAAAATAAATTTTAAGAATACAAATATGGAAACCACACATCTAAAATATATAATCTATACAATCCAATGTATATATTAGTGTAAAGATTATACAATGAATGTTGAGCCGTTACTTTGCTGTGCTGAAAGCTCCACTACTTGCTGCCGAAGCTCACTGTTCAGGGCTTCCAACTCATTCACTTTATTTTGTAATACTTCCACCTTGTTCTGCCACATCAGTATTTCTTGTTTTATTGGCTTCATTGTATTCACTGGAGCTAAAACAACAACAAAAACACAGTGATAACACATTTATGTAGTTTACAGAGTTAACAGCACTATAACGGAGGAGTATATAAATATATTAAGAGAAAACAGATTTCCTATACATTGAAGGGCACAAATAAAACTAAAGAAACCAGGGTAGCAAGTGTAAGAACTGCTATTTGCTAAATGATTACTGTTTGACAAATGACTTACCTTTACATTCATCCTCTAGACTTTCTACGTTGCGTTTTTTACGGGTGTTGTAATGTGACATCTAATAATCAAAAAATAAATACATTAATAAATCATGTCACATACAGTAGCATGCATCCAATCAATGTACCAATGTTCAGGGTAAGACCAGGCCAATTGCATAAACAGTCTTTATGGTAAGAACTAGTCTGACTAACTAGCAGTCAGCCAAGGGCTCTTACTTTGGTCTTAGATTTGACCCAAATTTTTATGCATTGACTTAAAATAGTTATAACAAGTCTTAAAAAAAAATAGATGACTAACTTTTAATAACTAAGCAGTTTGTGCAACAGGCCCCAGTCTTCCTGACTAATGACTAAATGACAAAGTTTATTTTTAACACTTTATCATTGTTATATTTCTGATATACTTGTATGCAAAAAAAAGAATTATGCTTTTAGGCATAAAAACTAGTTTACTTCAAGTGATTACAACATATCACACAAATATGTTCTGTTTTATAGAAACAAATAAAGCCGATCACTTTACACTAAATGACATTGTAAGTCAAAAACTAAATAAAATACCTTTTTTCCACAGTTGTTAAGACGTCTGGAGCGTTACAGCGTTCGATCACACCGTGCGGGAGTTCAATTCAAATGGCTTTTCTGCCGTTAAGGAAGATCCATTGGGCGGTAAAACATTTTATGTAGTGTTCCTCAAGAGGGCGTTTCGCTGCAAAGAGAGTCGAATAATCTATTCGAGTCTGTTTTATATAACACTAGAGCTGTGTCCCAATGTGAAGACTGCATCCTTCGAAGGCTGCGGACTTCAAACGATGCAGCCTATGCGTCCTCCGAACGACACACCATGTACCACACCACACTCCGAACGACACACCATGCCTTCGTAGGATTTCCTAATTGTGCAGCCAGGTGTTCCCGATTATCGCTCCAGGCGCCAAGCAACGGTGCGAGAGTATGCTGCCATCCTGACAATTCATTTGATATAATTAAGTAAACAGCTATGGAGCCAGAATTGGCTAATTGTCATTTTTATGTTTTATATTTTACTGGAGGACCAGGTCATGTAGGCCTACTTTCAAGATTGAAGATTGAAGATTCAAATGTTCATTTATATCTTACCTTGATGCGATTTTGTAGGCTAGTGTATTCTTTTTATTATGCACATAAATGGACCATGGTAAATATATTTACACAGGTTTTCAATCCTATTTGAATATAAAACTCAGTTGAATATAAAAAGTCCAGTGCGATGTTATTCCTGCTCGTCCTCGGCAGCTGTCAGTCACTGTTGCTAGGCGACAAGAACAATCCTCCGTAGGCTAGACCGGTCCGAGCGCTTCAGATGCGCCCTTTGAAATGGGACGGAGGTGTAGTTAGCAACAATTTGTTAATATTGTGACAATAAGCCTACATTTTGTTAGTTTAATTTTCAAAATAACCATGGTGGTATGTAAGGAACTACATCGTTAATACTCGAAGTGATTTTCCCACACAGGACAGCAACACTACAAAATTATGTTATTTTACAATATGATGCATTGTTTTACAATAAACTACACAAAAGTATATAGTTTAAATGTATCAACCTTGAAAATATTCAGAAGTAAAATGCAACATATGCAGTAATATAAAAGCAGAACCATCATAAAAACCCTGACAAGGTTTTTTTCCTCCAGAATTCCTTTACTTTTACTCTTGATACCTTAAGTACATTAGAGTATGCAAGATAATTTTGCTTAACTAAGGTTTGAAATATATGACTAGTAGTTTTTCGCCAAAGCGGTATTAGTGGTTATTAAAAGTACTTTAGTGTAATAAAGTATCTCAAAATTTATTCCATGAGTCAGCCCTGCAAACCAGTGGATAGTGGAAACATGCAGTCAAACACTCTGGAGAGCATCCCAGATGATGTCCCACCAGCAGGAGGCCTTACCAGGGTCTCTATTGTGGAGCCCATCTCGGTCCAGCAGCACACCAGGGTCTCCCACTCAGCTGAATAAAAGTCTACATCATTTTTTCTTATTTTATGTACTGTAAATTTAAATGTTTATGTTGATTTTGATATGTTTAAAGTATGTTGTAAATAGTTGGGGGAAAAAAGTTATAGAAGAATTTGTTTCATGTAGAAATTATGACTGTCATTACAAAAATAAACAATGTCCAGAGCAATGAATTCTCTTTTATTTACACATTTAAAGTTGCAGAATTTTTTTTTCCTTTTAAAAAATATAAGTGAAAATATATATATATACATATTTCTCAATCATTCTTTCAAGAGGAGAAAACAGCCTGTCCATTCTCTCCAGTGCTCTCCTCGCCTCTGCAGTCCCATGTCTTCTCTAATCAAGTCCAAAAACTCGTCCTCTCTGTCTTGCCTTCATCGTGGTGCTGGTGCTGGTGCTGATGCTGCTGGTCCTGGCTCCTCCTCTTCTTGGTCACACACTGCTGAACTCGGCCCTGGTGTGTCCTCAGGGATTGAGGCAATGAGGACAGAGGGGTGGTGCAATGCCTCTGTCCCAACACCTCATCCATGAGGACAAACCAGGGCCAAGTTTCAGCAGTGGGTTTCCCACTCACACCCTCTCCTGTCCCAGGACACGTGCAATCCTAAGGCAGAGCAAATTAACCATGGCTTGTTAAAAACAACAGCACAATACATTTCAGCAAAGATGTGATCTCAACTTTCTTACTTTGTATTTTTAAAATCATATTCATGAATACTCAAATTTGGTTAAAACCTTTGTAGACATAGCTTGCATGACAGCACTACAAAAACACATAAAAGTGAAACCCCATTGCCTTATCTACTGCTTTTCTTATTGTTGTGGGCTTTATAGGGTGAGTGATATTTCTTATTTACACAAGTTAGACAGACTAGTGCAAATATTACAATAAAATTTAATTTAATTTATTTAGTTTTTTTTTTTTTTTTAAATTGCAGTTTAATAAATCGAGCTGTCTGCTCCTTGCTCCCTGAAACAATTATTAAACTAATATTAGCACAAGTTTTGCCTCAGACCACCTGACAAATGAAGCCACGCAATGGTGATGGAGTTAAGATGAAGTTTATAAGAAAGAAAAACTTGTGGCTTTTAACTGTGGTTTCACTAGCTATTTGAGTAAATGAAAACATAATACTTACATTTAAATGTGAATTTGCCATCCACCAGCGAACTCTCGGCCATCTTTTTTTTTTTTTTATAAAAATGCTGTCGTCACCGACGCGCGATGACTTATGGGGTAGGATAGTCCGCTAAGTGTCCATTTATGTATCCTTCCTTTCACGGGGAAACGAAGGGTGCATTTGGCGTCACTTTAGCCTTCGTCGCGCCGCGATGACGCAACCGGCCTTCGAATACGGCCTTCGGAGGATGCAGAATTGAATTGGGACAGCCTTCATAGCGCCGCGGTGACGCAATCGGCCTTCAAATGCGACCTCCGAAGTGTGCAGCCTTTGAATTGGGACATCCTTCGTCGCTCCGCTGTGACGTTTCGACGCGCCGCTATGACGCAATCGGCCTTCAAATACGGCCTTCGGAGGATGCAGACTTCACATTGGGACACAGCTAATGGCCCTGTCCCAAATGGCACACTCCGGACTTGTGGACTTCCTCAGAGTTCACACTTTGGTGACGTCATGTAGTGCAGACCTATAGGGCCCTTGGCACGAGTCCACGAGGGCGCATTGAGAGGTATTTTTGGGACAGACTCGATCGGCACGCCGGAAATAACGGCCTGATTGTTGTTGGACAGGAGAAATCACATTTTTGCACTCCGACGTCTTATCTGCATGTCAACTACACATCCTAATTTTACAGTTCTATATTTTGATATTGTGCATATCACCTGGGCATTAGACAATAGATATATCATGCTTATTTAAATGATGTATACAGTTGTACATAATAATAGGCTACATAATGTTCCATTTGAACTAAGATTACAATTTTAAAACATAATTTAAACCAAATTTTTTCAATTTACAGGTTTCAATATTCATACTATGTTTATGTATGACTCAGTAAAGCCCTGCCATTCGGTTCTATTTATTTAATGAATCATAATGCGATCGTATTATTAAACGTGCTATTATTATGTTTGAGACATCAACCACATCAACTTATGATGACCATAATGTTTGTATAAACTGTAGGTAACAACTGGTAAAATGTACATTTAGGTCATAAAAACCGTAATATTTTCTTCTCAGCCATGTCAACAATTATCCATGAGTGAAATCTCCTCCCATCCGTTGTCTGATTGGCCTTTCGCAAGGATTCCTGGGTAGTTAAAGTGCGTGGAGCCTGCTTCTATGCGGGCTTCGCGGAAGACCGCTTCAAGGGTACAAAGGGGGCGCTGCTGAGCACACTTCAGAGCGGTAAAATGCTGAATGGGACGGCCTACGGACTCGTAGACTCAGCGAGCACGCGCAATTCAAGTCCACGAGACCGAAAGTCCGCATGAAGTGCGCCATTTGGGACAGGGCCAATGTAATCGGAAATGACTGTGTGACGACAGCGCTGAGAAATGTACCAGTTACCTTGTGACATCGCCGTAGGTGCAGTCGGGACAGGAAAAAATACTAAATAATAACACAAATAAACCTTATTACAATTAAATAATTAAATATTATAAAAACAAACACCATAAATTTTATTATTTTATTTAAAATAATATTTATTCCCAAAACAACTGGGCCGTCAAGTCCCGCCCATTTCCGGATTTGTCTGTTCGAAATCGCGCCATCAGAGCTCAATATATATTTTTAAAACATCTGAATTTGATACAATTCAGGTTATGAAGTTCGGGTTGGAGGGAAGAAATCAAACTTAGAAGGTAACATAAGTAAAAAGAATAGATGGACATTTAATCAACTGTATAGATGAGCACTTTATTAAGAGCACTCATTGAGAAAGTTTATGTGAGTGAAACGAACAAGTCACGTCTGAAATTAATAAAGTGGATGCAAAGAAAAAGATTACTCCATGGTAGAATGAAATGCAGGCGATGCAAGAAACGCATGAAAATGGTGACCTCTTCTTGTAAAGATGGTTACATCTGGTAAGTATCTGATTATGTACTTATTTATAGAAATATCAGGCATGTAAACCAGCTGAGAAATATGTGTTTATTGAAGATAATAACGGGAAAAAATAAAGTTTCCGTTCACATAAGCATTAATGCACAAAATTATATACTGTACAAATTATATAATGCATTACACTTTAGCTAATATTTTTTCTTTGCTACTTTTACAAAGTGTCACCCTCTTATAGTCCGTAACTACCAGAAATCATCCAATAAAATGCAATTTTTTTTTTTTTTAATTAAAATTTGTTAGTTTTAAAATATTGCTGGCCCACTTTGGCTGAGTGTGTTAGATAAAGTGGGCCGGTGGGATTCAGGAAAAATGGGTGACCTTTAACCTTCAGCAATGATACTCAAATTCATTAAATAAATGGACATTCACTGGTTATTTTATATTTGACATGTATAATCTACTTTTTAGAAAATTGAAGTGAGTGTGCATTACCTCCATTCACCCCTAAGGGGAAGATTAAAATACTTTTATTTTTCTACATACAAATTGACAGACATTGATCCAGAATTTAACAATATGACAATTCCAGAAAAGGTGGGATAATGTTTCTGGTTAATTTATACAGAATTCACATTCATTGGTCATTTAAACTAAAAGTCCATGATGATGACACTAACAGAACATAATGGTGACAATGACAAGGTAGTTATCGAGCACCACAGGGCTTCTCAAACTTAAAGGACAAATCCAGTGAAAAATGAACCTGGGGTTAATTAACACATGGTTACCGAGTCGATCGTTCCCTGCGATGGGTTTTCATGAAAATCGAATGTAAAGAGTTTTATCTTTAACCCTTTGGGGTCTGAGGGGTTTTGGGGGTCCTTGAGATGTTCTGACATGCCCTGACATTTGTGCTTTTTTCAGTTGCTTATAAACATATTAATGGCAAAGGTGTAATTACACTCTATTTAGCACAAACAGGGCTACCATAATATGTAAACAACATGCATGTACATGTTTGTATTTTTGAGAGAATAATGTTTAAATGCATGGTTTTTGAAAAAACTAAAAACTAAAGTTTCTGAAATAAGGCCACAAAACACATACTAAATATGTTTCAATAAGACTTTTGACTAATGGATATCGTTGCCTAGAGTTTTTTCTTCAAAATGATGTGAAAATCATCCTGCCTAATCATTCACAAAACACAATACATTGATTTAAATCTTGTAAAACACTTTTTGTTTGGAAAGGCCATATGCGCAAGGGGCGTCAACAATCCAACACCATCATGCATATTTAGTGATTCACACCTGAGGAGACAATGGGTCCCACATACTTAATGAGCCATTCATTCAGGTGTGTCACCTATAGCCACAAGAAAGAATGCAAGAGCAATATATATACATATATATATATATATTCTACCAAATTGGTTCACAGTTGGAAGCACCTCAAATTTTTTTTTATTTTTTCCACAAATTGTGCTTTCAAATTGTATAATATCCAAGGAAACATGTCTAGTAATTGTGCAGTTCTCATACTGTATTTTCAGTTTTGGAATATGTATCCTCTCCCCAAATTTGTCAATAATAAAACACAATAAAAATTATTTAAAGAAAAGGCTTATATTTACCTTTTAAAATTTGTTTACATCTACCTTGTAAATTTATTTTTTTATTAAAAAGGTTACAATTACAAAAACAATTCTAGTGTAATCTTTCTTTGTAAAAACTAAAGTATACATTTTATCATACATATTTCAAAGTTAAGGATTCATTACTTTGAATATAGCCTACATTGACAAAACATACTATATTTAACATATTAGCAAAAATTGGCAAACAAAAGCTTATTTGAGGTGGCAGATATTTTACATAAAAAATGTGTAATCTATCCAAAACTAGTCAACGAAATGTTGTCTTTCATATGTCTGTAACATAGGTCTTTCGTTTTTATTATAAGGAATATAAATGTTAATTTGCAGTTTAATACGTTGCTTATAGAAATACATTTTATTTCAACATATTTCAGTCGATTTTTACTCAGTATAGCAAAATAGTTTGCTAAAAGTGGATCATTCATTCACACACAGAAACACAATTCAAATTTAAACCGTCTTTTTGCGAGTTGTGGTAAACAGCGCATCTCTGCCGTTCATTCATTCACACAGAAATGCGATTCAAATTTAAACCGTCTTTTTGCGAGTTGTGGTAAACAGCGTGCATCTCTGCCTTTCATTCATTCACACAGAAACGCGATTTACTTGAGAATGAAAAAAACTTACTACAGTATTCCATCCGTTGCTCCTCGAAATACCAGCACTTCTGAGTTACATTTTCCATTATTATTATTCCTCACAGCGCTGCGAGACAGTGTCAACAAGTACAATGATCTGAATAAGCTTGATGTGTTTTCTCGAGCTGATATGGGGGGCGTTCACAGTTTGTATGGATTGCCTCATGCATTTGCGTTTGAATAGCGCGCGCTCTCCGTGGGCGGGGCAGATTACAACGTAATGAGCTGAGATGAGAACGACTGAAATCTCTCTCTTTTCATAAAGATTACATAAACAGAGAATATTTTTTTATAATAAAAATTACTTCATTTAAAAGAAGAGAATTCAAGCTTCATGCCTGTGTGTCTGTATGCCTGTTTGACTGAGTATTCACTGAGTTATGGTTCATTTTCGGACGCGTTTCAGAATGGACTTCACTGACGGAGAGTAGGCAGAACTCGCATCATGTTTATTTTTCTTTATTTGGCAAAAAGCACAACACTTTGTTTTTATTGTGAGTATACACAAAAATAATACACACTTAACAGGATAGATTGATGTATAACACAAGCATATAAGATAAAAAGTAATATTTTTATTTTATTTATTTTTTCCACTGATAAGGAAAAAAACGAGCCTATCGCGCCGGCGCGATAGCCGACCTCAGGGGGTTAAAAACAGATTAGCTTATAACGCTAGTATATGGGGCACAGAGTAAGTAAAAGTAAATCGCTAGTTAATACCACTAACAAGACTCAAAATAGCCTCACACTAACACGGTAGCATAATGAAGGTCCCTACATGCAAACCGAAGCATTGAGAACTTTGTAAGTGTACAGACAGTTTAATAAGAAGATACTTTATAAAGACAGTACATTACGCGTTTACATGCAGGATCCATCTTGGAAAACAGTCTCGACTAATCGAGCCACGAACGCCGTGCTACGGTAGATTTCACAAACGTAATTCCTATCAACAAGCTCACTTAGCACGCCGTTCGTGGCTCGATTAGTCGAGACTGTTTTCCAAGATGACGCCTGTCTGTAAATGCGTGATGTACTGTCTTTATAAAGTATCTTCTTATTAAACTGTCTGTACACTTACTCTGTGCCCCATATACTAGTGTTATGAGCTAATCTGTTTTTAAAGATAAAACTCTATACATTCGATTTTCATGAAAACGCATCCCAGGGAACGATCGACTCGGTAACCATGTGTTAATTACCCCCAGGTTCATTTTTCACTGGATTTGTCCTTTAAGTCAAAATAAATGAAATGAGATTATCTTGGTATCACACACATACATATATTTATTATATATTTTTTGTAAGGTTTCTTAAAATGTCTCGGAGACGTTCCCACAGTTCTTCTGGATTTAGTCTGTCTCAGTTTTTTCTGTTTCCTCATGTAATCACAGACGGACTCGATGATGGCGAGATCAGATCATACTGGCTGTTGTCAGATTCCTTGTGCATACACAAATCTCACTGGATTATTAATTTATGAATATGATTATTTAAATTAATGACAAAATTAATGTTAGGAAATGTAAACTGATATTTCCCACTGACACACTACAGCAAAAATGATTAAAAAATAACTGGCTTAAAAGTATTTTTTTTTTTTAAACTGCTACCGTGTTTAAGAATGTTTTTTATATGATGAATACTTCTTATTTGCAGGCAGTGCAAGAAGTCATGTGGACGACACAGAAAAAGCATTAGGACCAAGTCCATTTTTTCCCATTCCCATGCAAGCCTTTTTAGTTGGATGAAGTATATACACAGGTAAGTTTATATTGTCTGTGATCTCTAGTGCCTTTTCATCCATAACAGTCTGCACGTTACATTTTTGATTCTGTCCTTTTACAATAATATTGCATGGCATTATGTCTAGATTTTCACAGGGTCTCCATATGCGACAGGTGGATATGATGCTAGATAACATCTCAAATAGTAGTGCGACTCTGTCCAAGATGTCCATGAAATTGCGAAGTGTATGTGTGAGAAGTATGCGGAGGCTCAGGAAAAAAGAGGACAAAAAGTTGGTGGGCTCAATATATGTGTACACATTGACGAAAGCAAGTTTCGCCACAGACGAAAAGTAAGCCTTGACCTAAAAAAACATTTATTCTCTTCACATGTGGAAGTTTACACTGTAAAAAATAAAATCTTATTAAAACGGTCAATGACAGTCAGCTACGGGCTCCCAAACAAAAACCGTAAAAATAAAGTAAAATATCCTAATTTAAGCATTTTATAGAAACTTTCCTTAAATGTTTTACAGAAAAGCACGGTTATTTTCCTAAATTATTACAATAAAAAAAGACTGTCAGCAATCACTGTCAAATGACTGTTAGCAATGCTGCCATACAAAAACCGTAAAATTAATGTCAAATTTCCTCATTTAAATAAGTGCAAAAGACTTTTACAGAAATATTCATGAAACTTTTTAACAGAAACAGTTTTTTCACATATATTTCCTGAATTTTTACAAAAAAAAAAAAATTCACTATAAAAAGTGAATCTCTTGCAGTGAACTACATGCATGATTTACTGTGACTATACATCACTGCATCAGAAACTACACAGTTACTGTCTGTTAAATAAAGTAACACATAGACTAACCTCAGTGTTTTTCTGCTCATCCTGAACTGAAGCTCAGGCTCTACTCTTCAACACAATGGTGACACACGAAACACACCATACAGAAACACTTTACATCCCAACAGAACATTAAACACTACCAGATCTCAGGATCTCAGCATCTTCACTTATTACAATCCAGACTTTATTTATTTCATACTAACATTCTTATTGAGAATTAACAGAGTTGATGTTTTATTGAAAATAATAAAGTTTGTACATATATACATATTTAATATGTTATGGCAATGAATCCAAGAGAAACTCAGATCAGATGATGTTGGTCACTTTCAGTGATGATAGTCAACATGTAAAGGCCTGATTTACTGATACAACCTGAAGTCTAATATCTGATTAAGTCATTAAATAATAGTTGTTAATTTTGCATGCCAATACTGGTGCAGATAATCCTGCAGTGCTGTGATACTCAGATGAAGTTTATGAAGTCATTATACAGAAAATGTTCTGACAGGATCATATAGACTCACTCAGACATCAAGAATCAGCGTATAAATCGCAACAATGGTGACAATGAGAAAAAAAATTCTGATAAACTCTGAACTAGTCACAATACAAACTACTAAAGTCACAAAAAGGCTTTGTTGATTTGTTGACATACGCTGATTCTTGATGTCTCTATACTCCTAAAAATAAAAACCTCAAAACATTTTCTCTATAATATATATATATATATATATATATTTAATTTCAGAATATCAGATTGTTATAATACTGATGCCACAATATTACAAGGGTCATGTGAAAAGTTATGACATGGATCATACACTTTGTATAAAACTAAAGTCTCTCTATATTATTATATACTATATTATGTAACCTCAGCTAATATATTCAGAGATTTGACTCAAACTTATATCAGTGAATCAGATCACCACATGATGATTATAACATCTTCAATAAGTGACTAACATCTGATGAGATTTTCACCTGCATTTATTACCATAACAAATGTGATTCAAAAACACAGTTTAAACAGCAGTGAAAACAAATGTTTAAAACTCAAGGGTCATGAGCCTAGCTAAGGCAAACACTGATCTCAATCATGGTGACATCAAATTTCTGTTAAAGTTTTTTGCACTTTATTTAAATTAGCATATGTTACTTTAATTTTATGGTTTTTGTTTGGCAGCTGCAGCTGCCAGTCATTTGACCCTGTTTTTACGATTTTCTTTTTGCAATGAAGGTATTTGATCATAATAATTCAGGAAATACTTGTGAAATAACAGTGTTTTTTTGGTTTATTTAAATTAGTTTTTTTTTTTTTTTCTAAAAAATGTGAATTACTGGAATTTGTCATTAATGTCACAATACCTAAAATAAGAGCTGAATTTAAAATGAAAGAAAATGATCATCAAAAAAATCAGTTATTTTCTGTAAAATTATGATTTTTTTACAGTGTAGACAAGACACAATATTGTTACATTGTTCGGTTACACTTTAGATTACAGCGTGCAAAGTACTGTGTAATTAAAACAAATTTAGTTTAACTTTTGGTAATTATAGCGTACCTATAAGTACTTACATGTA
The DNA here is from genome assembly GCF_963993115.1 of Abramis brama. Lineage (NCBI taxonomy): Eukaryota > Metazoa > Chordata > Actinopteri > Cypriniformes > Leuciscidae > Abramis > Abramis brama. The sequence continues at coordinate 13,730,760 of NC_139966.1, forward strand.
AGTATAAGGGAACAAAATGTAATAAAGTGGTCACAACCACGAGAATTAATTATACTGTAAGTATTTTAGAACTAAGGGGTACTTACTCTACTATTATGATACAACAACCCTATGTTTGGGAGAAATTTATCAAGAACATACACTGCGTATCTTTTTGTAATAATAGTGTACCAATACATTTAAAAAATTACAGGGTACATATCTGTGCAATTATAGTTTTTTTTTTTTTTTCTAGCAAAAGTATTACAATTTAGTTTTAAATACTGGGGAAATACTCTTGTTCCATGTAGTTACAGGGTAAGTGTGACATTGTGGGCTTTAAATTAAAGTGGTGCTTGTTACCCTCTTTTTCCATGAAGTTACAGGGCAAGAACAATAAAAATACATGCACAATCTAATATCACTGACTGGGAAACCTTTATTTGAAAAACAACTTAATTCAAAACAGATTCACAACACTTCTTATTCATTTAAAATGCAGTACACCCAGAAATACATCCCCACAATTTACTCATATTTTACCCTCATGCCATCTGAGATGTATACGACTTTCCTTCTTCAGATTAACACAAATAAAGGTTTTTAGAAAAATTAATTATCTCTGGGAATACATATAATGCAAGCTCATGTGTTCTTAAAAGTTAGAGCATCAAACAGCACATACTGCAATAAATATGCGCGTACATGAGAGTTGAGATCACGCTTGACGTGACGTGAGCACGTCGGAAGTCGGATGCCATCAGTTTTTTTTGTTTTTAATATTGCTCACAACAAAATACAAACAATAACAGATAATAACAATGAGAAACAAACAAGACAGGAGGAAAGAGACGCCAGTTTTCGTGAGTTTCTCAAGCTTCACAATGTGTTTCACAACGTGCTTACATTTACGTCAAACGTGAACTAGACTCTCATGCACACACTGGTGACAGTTTGTAGGAAGCGAAAAGTAAATTATGTAAAACATTTCTGGGTGTACTGCATTTTCTTTTAATATTTAATACAGAATAGCAAAATACATGGAATTCTTTCTTAAGATTCATCAGTGGAAAGATTGAAAAAGGGGAAGAGGAACAAGAGGAGGAAGACGCCAAGCAAGAAAAATAAACAAAGGGCAAAACGTGCTTCTCTCTGTATTTGAAATAAAAATGTTATTTAAAAAAAAAGCTTTAGATGAATAAGAAGTGTTGCAAGTCTGTTTTGAAATGTTGTTTTTCAAACAAAGGTTTCTGAATCAGTGATATTAGACTGTGTATGTATTTTTATTGTACTTAGTCTGTAACTACTGTACATGGAACAAGAGGTTAACAAGCACCACTTACCCTGTAACTACATGGAACAAGAGTATTTCCCCAGTATTTAAAAAAAAAAATGCAATAGTTTTAGTTTTACTTCCCTTGAAACATGTAAGCCAAATCTAAAACATCTGCACTTTTGCACTTTTACATCTGCGCTTTTTATCAACAACAAAAACAACAACAAAAAAAGTATAAATGCACAGACATGTACCCTGTAATTTTTAAATAGCCTTTATGTATTGGTACACTATTATTTAAAAAAAAGTATGCATTGTATGTTCTCGCTAAATTGCTTCCAAATATAATAGTAGAAAAAGTACCCCTTAGTTCTATAATACTTACAGTATAATAATTTTTTCATTCTCCATGTTGTTACCCCTTTATTCCCCAAACTTTACATATTGTTTCCTTATACTTACATGTATGTACTTTATAGGTACACTATTATTACAGAAAGTAATTAAACTATACATTTTCAGGTCAGCTGCTGATAGGCCTACTACTAATCCAAAATGTAATTTACAGTATCTTACGTAGTACTTTCTGGGCTGTAATCTAAAGCATTAAACGTAAGATACTGTAAATTGCATTTTGGATTAGTAGTAGGCCTATCAGCTGACCTGAAAATAGTTATTTTGAGGCTAGTGCTTTTGACTTTTAGAAAACAGGAGTGTCTGACATTAATTTCTTTAATTCTTTTTTCAGTATGCCAGAGGGCGTTATGGAGGTGCATGGAGAAGGAAAAGCTGGGTATTCGGAATGGTTGAGATTTTGCCTTCCCGAAAACCAGTGTTGCGGTTGGTGGACAAAAGGGACAAGACGACCCTTTTACCAATAATAGAGAAGCATGTGAAAAGAGGCAGCATCATTCATAGTGATGAGTGGCGTGCATACTCAACACTTTCAGAGAGAGGATACCAACAGCACACAGTGAACCATAGCATTAATTTTGTCAATCCATTGACAGGGGTACACACACAAACCATTGAAAGAGCATGGGCAAACTTCAAAACGGAAGTGTGGAGGTTGCGTGCAAACCGGTCAGAGAAGGCTCTCAAAAAACATCTAATATATATAGAATGGACTTATTGGTTAGGCAGGAGACACAGACAGGGAATTCTCGGAAGGCTTTTGCATGATATCAGTCAGTTCTATCACTGACTAAATGTTTTTCTTTCTTTTTTTGTTGTTGCTTAAATTCATGTTTATAACCCTAAAAAGGTTTTATGTTAACTTGGTAATACAAAAATGTCATGTTTTTTTTTTTTGTTTTTTTTTTTTAATTTACAGCATTTCATTAAAAGCAGTTTAATGAACAAACTAATGACTCTGGTATTTATTTCCCATTTGGCAGATATGTAATTACTGTGGTACTGTTATTTTCTTAATCTTAAACCAAATACTCATCAGTGTCGGTACTTACTATCTATTGACTGTCTGCTGAAAATCAACTGACTTTAACCTGTGATGCTGGCCTGTAAGAGTCATTCAACAGCATTTCTTAGATTTTCACTTCATTTTGATGGGCCAAATGTGGCAACAGATGAATATATGAATTTCCCTTAAAGTAAAATGACAGTTTACTGAAAGGTAATTTATATGCAACAAACAGTTAGTAGAGCACTTCTGAAAATCCTTGCGAAAGCAAAATATCAAGTGTAACTAACCAGATATATACTTAAGGTTCATTTGAAATGATGTTGTGTTGCTACTTATAGATAACTGCATGTTAACTGAAAGTCTGTTGATACATTGGTTAATAGCTACATGCTGACTACTTAAAAGCTCTTGCTTTGCTGTACTTTAAAGTACTAAGAACCTGTTGAGGATTTGTTGCATGTCTGCAAATACGCTGTTGAACATCTACAACCTAAAATGTATATGCAACAAACAGTTAGTAGAGCACTTCTGAAAATCCTTGCGAAAGCAAAAGATCAAGTATAACTAAGCAGATTTATACTTGAGGTTCATTTGAAATGATGTTGTGTTGCTACTTATAGACAACTGCATGTTAACTGAAAGTCTGTTGATACATTGGTTAATATCTACATGCTGACTATTTAAAGTACTATTGAGAACCTCTTGTTGCATATCTACAAATACGCTGTTGAACATCTACAACCTAAATTGATAACACATTGGTAACACTTTACTGACAGAATGTTTAATAGCAGTTTACATGTTACATACAGTGTAATGATTGCTACAAACATTTAATAGACAATCTACAGATACTAACCTGATGAGAGTAAGTAGATAAGTACTTGTGAAGTAAGTTATAGTCAGCAGACAATCAATATACTATCTAAAGGGGGACCATCAAAATAAAGTGTTACCCAAAAAATTCCAAGTCGAGTATTCACGTAAACACAGTAGATGTAAGTAGCTACTGCATGTGCATTCTCTCTCGCTCTCTCTCTCTCTCTCACACACACACGCACACGAAGAGGATTTATGCTCATCAGTTGGTAACTCAACCTCACAGTGAAAGCCTTGCACAATTAATTCTATTTTGCAACTTATTTATTGTTTGCTGAATATTTGTTTGTTTTTAGTTGCCTATGTTTTCTTGGGCAGAGCCATGGGGACAGGCTCAGGGATAGTCTCTGGGTCGGCGGGCATGACGTGAGCAGTCTCTGGGTCGGCGGGCATGACGTGAACAGTCTCTGGGTCGGCGGGCATGACGTGATGCGTAGGCTCGGCAGGACTGATGTGAAGCGCAGGCTCGGCAGGACTGACGTGGAGCTCAGGCTCGGCAGGGCTGATATGAAGAAGCTCCGGCTCGGCAGACATGACGTGAAGAATCTCAGGCTCGGTAGACATATCGTGAATATTCTCAGGCTCGGCAGACATGACATGAGGGAACTCAGGTTCAGTTTCAAAGTCAATTAAGGATTTTTCCTCTTGTCTCTGGACGAGGATAGGGACAGGAGACTTAGGAAGGGTGGTCTCAAGATCATCGCTGTTGGAAGGGCCGATGGTGAACTGAAAACCACAGTGGAATAATACCCACTCAACGAAGGTCTCGAAGTTCTCTCGAGGTCCCACACCGGGCAGACGTGCCTTCGTCTCCGCATTGAGACCTGTGTAAAAAAAAAACACACAATGAAAGGTCTGGGAAGGAGGTAAGGCACGCCAGGTCAAGAAAAGCCGTGGTGTGGGCATCGAGAGAGAGCTGGTCCTGCTCCAAGAGGATCAGACGTACTGCAGGATCCATTAGGTAGTTAGGTCAGTTATTCTGTAACGCTGGATACTAAAAGGACAACAACGGCAATGAGATACAAATAACAAGAAGGTTTATTCCAGAGTACGAAACAGTGATTGGCTGATAGGCGTCTCTCTCAGAGATTTATTCATAGAAATATTGTAGAGCATGATATTATGTTGCCATATCCAAATAAAGGTTTAAAAAATAATGTTAATTGCCACATTCAAATAAAGATTTTAACATGCAGGCTAAGTGTCACTAATTAAACAAATAGGGGCAGTTCTAGGATTTTATCTTTAGGGGGGCTTAGCCCTCAGAGAGACCTTTAGATACAATGATACAAATTACCTAAATAAACAGTATTTTACTGTGCTTATGAAAACTGTATTACAATTACCTATACAAGTTACAGAAATTACTTAGTGAGTTATTCTCAAGTTTTTCTTTTGTTGTTTGATTAACATTATTAGCCTAATTGCCATAATATATGAAATGCATACTGACACACATCCAATATTTTCTTAACTGTTTGTTTATTTAAGACGTAACCGACTGCGTTTACTTGGATACTCGTCAAGTATTGTATTTAGCAGTATTGAATTAACAAATGTAAAAAGTGAAACACTATACTTATACACTATACATCAATTGTACATTGATTCTAATGAAAGCAACTGTATTAAAGTTCTTCAGTCAAGAGCAGTGAGTGATTTTCTCTTTGTTTTGTTGTTTTATTAATATTAAAAGAATAGTTCACCCAAAAATGAAGATTCTGTCATCTGTCTGTAAATTCTGTCATAGGGCCCTATCTTGCACCCAGCGCAATTGACTTTGTACACCGATGCATGTATCATTCCTATTTTGCACCCGCGCAAAGCGCGCTTTTCCCTCCACAGAAGCACGTCGCTAAACTAGGGAATGAACTTGCGCTCCCTGGGCGGTTCAGCGCAAAAAAGGAGGCGTGTTCCGGCGCAAACGTTCCTTCATGCTATTTTGCAGGTTTAGAAAACAATTGCGCCACTAACCAGGAAAAAATAGTTTAAAGCCAGTGGCGGGTTGCGCATGTTATTCATATGCTATTTTAAGGGCGCATGCTTGGCCATAATCAATGTAGCGTGTGCACAACGCGCATACACTTTGATTCTCTCATCTACACAGAAGCAGCAGTTTTCATTTTTGCAAATCATACATTATTATGATAGATAGATAGATAGATAGATAGATAGATAGATAGACAATTTATTATAAAAGCATACATCTAGCTTACACATTTACCCAAATTATCATACGCCTTTTTAACCGAAGTTAATTTGGGTGGGTTTCTCCATCCCCAACGTCCCTGACGAGAGCGTTGCTCTCCTTGGCTGTGAACCGCTCCTGGCGCGCGTCTGGCAAATCCGCCGTTATAATAGGAATCCGCTTTAGAACAAAGCGCGTCTGCTCTTAAAGGGAATGTGAGATGTCGCTCTGATTGGTTTATTTCACGTTACGCCCAAACCACACCTATGAATAATGAAGCTACTTCAGACCAACCCATTTTAGATTTGCGCCTGGCGCAAGAGTCATTTATCCCGCTGGGAAAATAGCAACAGCGCCCAAGACCCGCCCACAAAGTTACTTGCGCTTTGCGCTTTGACACTTGCGTTTCAGATCGTTAAAATAGGGCCCATAGTGTTTAAACCTGAATGAGTTTCTTTTTTCTTTTGAATGTTATATTATTAAATTCATTGAGGACCAGCTACTGTTTGGTTACTCAAAATATCTTATTTTGTGTTTAGCACAAGAAAGAAATTAATACAGGTTTGGGACAACTTGTAAGTGAGTAAATAATGACGGCAGCATGTTCAGTACTGGCCCTTTAAGTCTGGCGCGCATCTAATATACAGGAACACATCCGTTTCTCTCTTTTGTTTACTTTCACTTTAGACATAAGCAATTGTGTTTTTATGTAAATCTTGTGTGTTTTTGACGATATTAGCGCAATCAGATGCAATACATAACTTAGTTCAGTAATTAGGCGCTAGTTGACAGGCGTTAAGTGCGCGTGCGCTTTAGGGCCCGTATTCACAAAATATTTATCTTACCGCTAAGAGTTCTCTTAAATAGCAGTAAAAGTTTTTAGCTTCTCTTAAAACCTATTCACAAAGCTGCTGAGACAAACTTTTACTAAGGAATAGAAAGAAGTCTTAAGTAGAGGTGGGCAGATCGATCCTAAAATATCGATACTTCGATACTGAGGTGGTATCGAAAAGGATCGATACTCACATAAAAATATCGATCCATATGTGTGTGTTTTTTTTTACCAGTAATTTTTATTAATTTAGCACGCAATTCAGTGCGTAAAATAAGCTTCTAAGTGGAAAAATAAGCGAATGTTAGCGGATAATTGTGTAGGATAGAACTTTTTCTCAGTCATCTGGATACAAGACGAAACCAATCAATCACAGAGAGCGTTCATTGCTGGTGCTTCACTGAGCTCACAGGCACGTTTGGGAAACGAAGCCTTGCTTAGATGACAGAGAAACAATCGGGAGTTATTTTGCAATAAACAAAGCAAAAGTGTATATAACGGTTCAAAATGTTGAGGACAGTAAGATTTTTTTTAATGAAATTAATATTTTTATTCAACAAGGATCGATGCATTAAATTAATCAAAAGTGACAGTCAAGGGTTTTTCACTGTTAAAAAAAATCTACTTCATATAAATGCTGTTCTTTCAACTTGGTTCATCAAATAATTCTGCATCATGGTTTCCACAAAAAAATATGAAACTGTTTTCAACATTGATAATAATAAGAAATGTTTTCTGAGCTGTAAATCAGCATATTAAAATTAATTATCATCATAACTGGAGTAATGATGCCGAAAATTACGCTTTGATCAATTGAATAAATTACAGTTTAGTATGACATAGAAAACAGATAGCCTATGTTAAATTGTAATATTACAGTTTTTACTGTATTTTTGATCAAATAAATGCAGAAGTGAATTAAAAATCTTACAGACCCCAAACTTTTGAACAGTAGGCTAGTGTACAATAGTACTTTTACTATAATTAGGGTAGTTTTGTAAAAGTCACTGACTAATAATTACAGGCGAGTTGAGAGCACAAATCACAAAATATTTAGTAGTAATGAAAACGTTTTCAGATTTAGCATATTAATGATGCATTCACCTCATAAATCATGACACACTGCTCTAGCACAGGAAAGTGCATACAAGTTCAAGTGCATGCTTTTAAAATTAAAAAGTATTGGTATCGGTATCGATATCGGCGATACTGGCCCTGTATTTACTTGGTATCGGATCGATACCAAAATTTGGAGTATCGCCCACCTCTAGTCTTAAGCTAAGAATAAGGGTGGGGTTGACCTTGTTTCTATGGATGATGTCAGCATGCTTACTAACTATGCACACAGTGATTGGCTGATAGGAAAGGGGAGGGATCTCTTTTAGAGATTTATTCAAAAAAATATTGCAGAGCGCAATGTTATGTTGCCATATTCAAATAAAGGTTAAAAAAAATCTTAATTGCTACATTCAAATAAATATTTAAAAATTCAGGCTAAGTGTCAGCTATTAAACAATATAATATATATGTATATGTTCAGGTAATTGTCAGCCAGTATGTTTCTCTTAATTTTTTTTTTTTTAATTGTGATTTTGGATATAAAAAGCCTTTTAATTACCAGAGTAGAATAATCATGCCTGATAGTAAGATATGCAAACGTAAAAACAACAACAACAAAAAAACAGACAGATTTTTGGTGTCCATTCGACTTGGCATGAGCCAAGGAATCAGGAAAAAAGACAGAAACAGAGGCTGTGCCTCACCATATGTATGTCAATGGGGCTACTTTGGGGCGCTCTTGCCCCCCAGGGGTACAACTTACACTGCAGGGTAAGTTCTCGCATAGCTTGATAGCCTCTTCAAATGTGGTGATTCACAAGTTTCTAAGAAATTCTCGTTCTGCGCTAAGACACGCCAAAGTTGGCCGCAATGCAAAGTCTATGGGATTTTTTGGCCGATTTTTCGACCACTGTACGATCATCGTACACCCGATCACTTATAAAAGTAATAGCACACCTCTCCTCAATAGGCCGCACGATTTGACGCCTGTTTTGTGAGTCTTTGACAAACGGTGCGGGATGATTTACGCGCCGAAGTTTGTACGGAATCTATAAAAATAAGAAAAATTAATAAGTATGTAAGTATGTTGGCTTTTTCAAACCAACTTAATAATAATGAGATTAAATAATAGATCAGTAAATTGGCTTTTTCAAGCCAACTTAATAATAATGTTCAATTCTTAGTACCCCCATATAACTGTGCTTGCATTTACCTAAAGCAGTGGTTCTCAACCTTTGTTTACTCCAAGACCCCCTCCTCTCCAAATCAATACTGCAAGCCCAAACTTTTCTATTCACTAAAACCTTTGTATTTTCATGCATTTTTTTAAACGAAGCAAATTCAAGATAGTTTTAAACATTCCATGTTCTTTTTTTTGCAAACATAGCCTATGCCCATAGCCTGTCTGTTGTCCCCCAATGTTTCAAAACATCCATCATCGTGCCAATACAAAATACACCCAAAGTTTCTTGCATGAATGACTGGCGCCCTGTTGCTCTGACTCCCATCATCAGTAAGTGCTTTGAGAAGCTTATCAGAGATCACATCTGCTCTGTATTACCAGCATCACTCGACCCACTGCAGTTTGCCTACCGAAATAACACACCGCACACTGCTCTTTCCCATCTTGACAAGAGGAACACTTATATGAGAATTAGGGGTGTCGCAATATACCGGTGTTGACGATAATCGTCATATTCAAAACATAAAAAATTTATATTGTGTTAATTTAGAGTGTGACAATATACTGGTATTGGTGATAACCACAATGTTTAAAATGAATAGGACTCTTATGATAACAAGACATGTAAATACTCCAGCGCCAGTACCTGGTTCACCTGTCAGGTGGCTGTATTGCACCTGCTGACACCTATCAAATAGCTACTCTGAAAAGAATGTCGTCTGAGCGAGAAAGTGAAACACTGTTCACACACGAAAAAATTTAGCTCGCCAGTACGGGAGTTCTTCGGCTTCAAAGAAAACATCTCCTTAAAGGGGTTCGCACACCGGACGGGAAGCGCACGTTTTTAAAATTCGAACACATTATTCTCTATGAGTGTACACACACCGGCGGTGCCATTCGGTGTCTGTCCGCGGCGCCCAGCAACGGCTCAAAATCCGGCTGCAACACAGAGCGCCATTTACATATGGGATGAATATAGTATCAAAAATGATTAACACGCGCAAGCACAATTATTAATGAACTTGATTAATGTTGCAGTTATGTTTTACTATCTACAACCAAATGCCTTTCAACTTGCGTGTGCAAAATTCAAAATTGAATGAATGTGTTGCAATTTGTACAATAAAGACATTTTTGTGAATACAAATGTTTTCTTTTGTATTAGTGTATCATAATTTGCACATGCAACAAAGGAGATGTGCATGTGTGGACAGTGTTGGGGTAGTTATTAAAAAAAAAGTAATTAGTTACTAGTTACTTCTTTAAATTGTAATGAAATTACTTTACTAGTTACTTCATTTGAAAAGTAACTTCACTACTTATTACTTTACTTTCCCATTTCTTAATTTACAGTGTAGATACATGGACAAACATCATAGCCCTATCATCACTTAGCCTGTCCGCATAGTGTTTATAAATGTAGCCTATACAAAATGGCATCTAAAACCATATGAAAGAACAATATCCCTGTCTGCACAAAGAAATATGCCTCACTGTAAAATCCACAAACAACAGGATAAAGGACAAATGTCCGCGGTGGTAGACACATAATCGGGGCTGGACTGGGACAAAAAAATCGGTCCTGGCATTTTAGCCATAATAATAATAGCACAGTAATAGCCATATATTGTAAAACAAATGCACTGAAAAAAAAAAAAAAACTTTCATAATTAGCTTTGTACTAATTTCTATACTTGAAAGAGATAAGCACATTTATTTTGACGGAAACTGCATCAAGCTTTTATTTTGGCGGAAAACATGGTTTACAAACCGTGTCTCATTAAATTTCTAGTAAATTACGGTAATCGTCAACTATGCAGATGTGGAAATAATGTGTAACTGGGTAATGGGTTCCTACACTCATGACATAGCCTAAGTGTTTTGAAAGTAACTGTTAGTTCTGCTTACCACATGCTCTACACTCACTCATCTCTCTCCTGATCCTCCTCACTATCATCATCATCAGCCACTGGAGCTGATGAAGGTCCTGCTGCTGCAGAAAACATATATTTTGACACATTTTACAGCGTCTGCTTGAAGGGCCTGTATCTATTTTCACGCTATTTCTCTGCACATTCCTTGCGTTTCTTCTCCATCTCTCAGACTATTTTGACAGGTACACACTGACACACTGCACGCTCGCTCAAAGCTCAAAGGGGGAGGTGTTTAAAGATGTGATTGGACCAGTCCAGTGTCAATCAAGAAAAGAACCAATGGGCCAATCTGTGTTTCATGGGCTGGTCAGCTGTCAGGAAAAAAACAAACCTTTTTTTTTAAGTCAAGTCAAAAAAAAAATCCCTGGCTTATTGATCATTATAGGTGTTATTAATCATTTAGTTGTTATTGAGTTGAGAAATACACATTTCAGCATTATCACTAATCTGTGTGTGCATTTTCCTTGAGAACCAAGAAAGTTGACTCATGAAACCATTTGTTTATTATATCGCAATCGCAATGTTGACCTCAATAATCGCAATATGACATTTTCCACAAATCGTGCAGCCCTACAGTACACTTGTGTACATGATGCGTGACAAAGAGATATGATTTGAAGGCAGCTCGACGCCACAGTGAATAGTTCCTCTGTCAGAACAAGCTGTTTGGAGCGTTTGATGCCCGTATGTACGTGAACACCACTGATCCTCACAAACTTCTCCAACACATGCGAGCATCCGTTATAAAACACTCGCTGTATTCAACTACGTGAATATACTGAGCTGTGTTCAAGCAGAAATATGATGTTGTGCGCCGACAGTGCACATACACGGTTCGTTTGCATCAAATAACAGACACAACGCACACCTAATGCACAATCCTTAGTCACTGTAATCATCTTTACCCTGATTACAATCGTCATCCATTAAAACTTTAGGCTACTAGTGTGACACTGGCTTCTTTTATCCAGCTGAGAGCTGTAGTTTGCGTATATGTTCATGCAGTGGTTTTGAGCCGCTGTTCAGTCTGTATTTCACACAGCGCGATGAGAAACGGTTTGCTGCCTCGAAACAGAATATCACAGAATACGTAGAGAGGTGGTGCTGTTATTTATTTATATATATTTTTACATTATTTAACATATTAGTCATAGCATTAGTGAATATATTATATTTTAGTTTTAAGTTATCTTGCACTCCCCCTGATTGAGAACCACTGACCTAAAGCGCGATCTACCAGCATTGCCTTCACCATCGACTGGTAGATCGCGATCGACCTATTGGGCACCCCTGTTGTAGACTATTCATCAAAAGCAGCATCAAAAAGTATTGTGATCACTGGCAGTCCAGTAAAAAAAAAAAGTATATAAGATTAGCATTTGAACACTGCTTCTTTTCACTATAATAAACACAAAAATGCATGATGCCACTGTTATTTTTATTTTTGCGAAGTGATAGGAATGAAGAGTACGCCTGTCTTGCGTGCGCAAACACGCAATGGAAAAGGGATTTTGGTTTATCAAGTTGATCCATAGTCGAGAGGTAGAAGGTTAGGCACTGTTTTAATTTCAACGCTGCAGTTGTTTTGGCAAAACAAATGTAAAAATATGTTGAAGTAATAAAAAATAAGAAACAGCATCCTCACAATAATACAGATATAAATAGCCTATTTTTATAATCATTATATTTATTTAACTATTTCTTTTTTATATTTATTTATCTTATATTTATATTGAAATTTGATATTTTTGTTGATATGGTTATCACTGTCAAATTCCGTTAGTTGCGGCTGTATTTTTTTTTTTTTTAATTTAGTTTTACTCAAATTGTATGAAAGGATGTGCATGTGCACACACACCATTAACACACACCCGGAGCAGTGGGCAGCCGATACTGCGGTGCCCAGAGAGCAGTTAGGGGTTCGGTGCCTTGCTCAAGGGTCTCACCTCAGTCGTGGTATTGAGGGTGGAGAGAGAGCTGGACATTCACTCCTCCCACCTACGATCCCTGCTGGTACAAAGACTTGAACCCATGACCTTTGGGTTACTAGTCTGACTCTCTAACCATTTGGCCACAACTGCCCCAAAAAGTGAGTAAAGTAAGTTGCCAATTAAAGCTCTTGTTTTACATTGTGTGCACTAGGGCTGAAACAATTTCTCGAGAAACTTGATTACAAAAAATCATCTTCATTTAGTCCATTTACTGTAACTACACATGCAACACTGCGTTTCCCCAAGGAACCATTATTACTGACGCACAACCCGATAAAAAGTTAATAAAAAGAATACAAAAACAAATGAGTCTGAATGTATAATTACCACTACAGTTTTAAACATTAAACTATTTACATGTGTAGCAAAAGATTTCCTTTGAAATTGAAAGAATATGAAATATTAAAGAAATACAGTTTACTGCCTACAAGTAGTTGTGGTCATGTAGCTGGGTCCTGGGTGCTGAAATCTGGCGAGCGAGTGTGTTCCTCACAGCTACTCCACTCAGGTCTCCATGACCCATTTGAGGAGGTGGTCCCAGATCATTTTCTGCCACCTCAGTTCCAGGATCCTCCAAGTCCCCAACCCCAAGGCATATATTATGCAATACAGTACAACATGTGATGACGTCAGGGACAAAATGTGAGTCAACTTCAAGGGCCTTAAAGAAGATACTATGCCACCTTGTCTTCATCATCCCGAATGCTCTCAATTACACACCTGGCTTTTGAAACATGGGCATTAAAGTGTCCCTCAGAGGTTCTTTAAATGGTGTAATAATGCATATGGGATGTTCAATGCAAGGATAACCACCATCATCTAGAATAAAATATCCTGCTGGTGGATAGAGAGCTTGTGTGTATACTGGGCTGTTTTTCAGTACTCTTGTGTCATGGACTGATCCTGGATACCCAGCAAAAGTGTCCAAAAAAAATCCATTGCTGTCACATATGGCCTGTAATTGAACAGAATAAAAGAGCTTTCGATTGAAGTAATCCTGTGCGTCTGGTCCAACAGGCTTTTTTATTCTAACATGGCACCCATCAATGGCACCCACACACTTTTTGAAGAAATTGCTATGGGCCAGTCTGGCAAATCCTTCTCCAACTTTGTCTAAATCCTGAGGTTTAGGAAATTGAATACACTTGGTTCGTACAGCTACAATTTTCAAGGCAATTGAATGGACGATCCGAAAGACACTGGTCTTTGGAATGGAGAACACACGAGACACAACACTATAAGAAGCCCCATGCCCAAGCCAATAGAGAAACACAAGCACCTCAACTACAGGATTCCAGCCATGCCTCTTTTTAATGCCAAGTAGTCTGACCAACATAGATATGGCATCTCGAGACAGTCTGAAGTCAGTCTTTGTGTCCACAATTTCTTCAAAGTAAATCTGAAGTACTGGCACATTGGGGTTGACCCTTGCAATTTGCCTTTGGTCCTGAAATTTGGAAGAATAAATATTTGGTTTAAATAACATGAAAAAACCCACAATAACAACAATATACTGCATCTAATAATAATAGTAATAATAATAAATGTATAAGTAGGCTATATTAGTACATTGCATTAGTGCATTATTAGTATGACTATTCATTAATGACTATAATAGGATAGTTAATGATAAATACATTCATTAAATTAGGTTAAGTTGATGATTGTCATGATTAAAAGCTAAAAAAAGGGGGTCCTTCAGGAGCAGGATTGGGAAACACTGAACTGGACGAATGTGTGCACAAAGGAGACGTCAGGCAGCCGCTCGAAGATCTCGCCTTTGGAGAAGACTGTTTATTTTATACTCAAACAATGTAAGTATTACTACTTAAAAATTAAGATTACCCCAGAATGAATTGCATTACTAGTCCACCCCAACACTTATGCACAATAATAATGACAAATGCTGACCAACACTTAATTATATAACATTTTCTTAATGAAAATTATATATTTTGGTTAAATAAGCAAACTGTTGTATTGCCATGACATCGCTATTCATGAATATTTATTTACTGACAACAATATGAAACATGAATAAAAACAAGTGAATTAATGAATAAAAGAAATCATCACAATAAATAAATGCATACAAGTCAATACCACATGAAACATCACTTTATTTAAACTTATTGTTCTAACAAACTATCATGTATTTACAGGCGGTAAACCCCACATCCTACCGCCATCTCAACAGAGCTGTTCCCATTCTGCAGCTTTATTTTGATGAATCAGCTGACCACCGTGCCCACCTTTGCCTGTCTCTGCCATCCATTATGTCCCTGATTCCTGCAGTCAGACTGGGATCTGACCACAGATGGGAAAGGGACATCAAGGTCCTTGTGTTTTTGCACTGGCTGGCCCATGCAGCTTCATACAGGGTGGTGTCGCAGACTTTCGAGATCCCAAAGTCCTCTGTGCATGACATTGTGCAGAGTGAGCAAGGCCATCATGGAAATTTTGAGGAGGATGATTTGCTTTCCGACCGAAGATGACTGGAGGCAGTGGGAGCAGGGTTTGCACAGCTGGCTGGGTCACCAGCTCTCAGTAGAGCAGTTGGTGCAATAGACAGCTGTCATATCCAAATTAAACCTCCAGCAAATAACTCCCACTGTTACTTCAACAGGAAGCTGTTTCACTCCATCCAACTCCAGGCCATCACTGATCACCGGGGGAAATTCCTTGATGTCTTTGTGGGATATCCTGGGTCTGTGCACGATGCCAGAGTGCTGAGGAACAGCCCTGTGTATGCTGGCAGCCTTTATCCTCCTGCAGGCAAGTGCATCCTCGGGGATGGAGGCTATCCTTGCCTGAGTGCAGCATCTGCCTCATCACCCCATACAGAGAGCCTGTACAGAACCCTGTGAGGCTTGTTTCAACAGCAAGCACTCCCGTGCCCGCAAAATCGTGGAGAGAGCTTTTGGGATGCTGAAGACACGCTGGCGCTGTATTTTCTTCAAGGCCTTGGAGGTGAGCCCTGCCTTCGTGCCTGAGGTTGTTGCGTGCTGCGCTGCGCTTCACAATCTCGCTCTAGTCAATGGGGACATCGTTGAGCCAGAGGATGAGGAAGACCATGATGACGGCCCCCCTGATCCCCACAACCTTGCAGCAAGAGTGGGAGAACATGTGCGGGACAATCTGGCTGCCGCTGTGTCTGCTCTCCATGAGCACAACTACCTTTAAAACACTTAAAAATATTAAAATGTTTTACAATTCATGTTGTCAGCATTCCGTTTCTTGCCAAATGTTATTTCATAGGTTGAAAATTACATGCAAATTTTTGTTAGAGCTTTATTACCTTTGTGGTGTAGTGGGCTAAACCACTGAACTGGTAAGCAGAAGATTGCTGGTCGATCAGCAAGGCTCTTTACTCCAGGTTGATCCAGGGTCATTGTCCCTGTAATAAATGCATTAAGTCACTTTGGATAAAAGCATCTGCTAAATGTAACTGATTTTGAAAAGCCTTTTGTGAAATGGTCTCGGGCATAAACGCTCAAAGCTGCTTATTTGTCCAAGGTATTACTATAATACAAAATGCATGCATACATTTACTACAATTTCTATTTGGTGGGTTAAAGGGTTAGTTCACCTCAACAAATAAATTCAGCCATTATTTACTTGCTTTCATGCTGTTAGATCCTTTTTTTTTTTTTTTTTTTATTTAAATACAAAAGGGGATTTTTGTCAAGTTTGTTCTGCTGGTTTCTGTTCATACAATATCAGTCAATGGAGCCCAACTTTCAGAAGCTTCCTGGCATTATTATATGCTTTTGAAGCTTCTGAAAGTCCATTGACTGATATTGTATTAAACCAACTGTAAAAACCTGACCAAAATCACCTTTTGTGTTCAGAAAAAAAGAAAAAAAAAGGGATCAAACAACATGAAGGTGAGTAAATCATGACTGAATTATATGCTTGGGTTCACTAACCCTTTAGGGTACCTACTAAGGTAGTTTGTGTAAACAGTCTCAAGTGCAACTTAGGTCATGGAGGCCCATTGTTCTGAAGAGTTTTTCCTACCCTAATTATACATACCTGAATCAATTTAAACCAATTAATAACTGACTACTTGAAAATTACAAACAGGTGTGTAGGAACTGAACTCTCCATGACCTGCCTTGAATATCACTGCATGTGCTCTGTATGCATTTAGAAGTCACAAAAAAAATGTTTTAAAGTGTGTTTTTTTACATTACACCACACATTCACAAATTATCCATCACTTCATAAATATTTAATTTATGAATGTTATCATTATCTATCACCAAATGTCTAGAAGTCTATAATGTACTGTGAATGCCTAGAAATAGTTTGCTTTATATACATAATATTGTACAAAAGTCTTAGGCCAACATTTGATGTTGTAGCAATGGTATAATGACCATATGTGGCAAGAATTTAGTGTGACCTCCTTTACACTTGAGCAATACAAGGAACCTGGCTTTCATAAACTTAAATGGAATGGAAAAGGACTAGAAAGCCCAAGAAAACTTCTGATGAGAAGTAATGTGATAAGCTTCACAGAGTTTCTTCTTTGACAATTTCTTCTTACTGATGTTTGTCTAAAGAAGCCATTTTGTACAGATTTTTATTTTTTATTTTAAAAGAACAAAGCTGGTGGTGGTCTATGATTTTTGCACAGTACTGTTTATGTATGTATATATATATATATATATATATATATATATATATATATATATATATATATATATATATATATATATATACAGTGAGGAAAATAAGTATTTGAACACCCTGCTATTTTGCAAGTTCTCCCACTTGGAAATCATGGAGGGGTCTGAAATTGTCATCGTAGGTGCATGTCCACTGTGAGAGACATAATCTATCCAGAAATCACAATATATGATTTTTTAACTATTTATTTGTATGATACAGCTGCAAATAAGTATTTGAACACCTGTCTATCAGCTAGAATTCTGACCCTCAAAGACCTGTTAGTCTGCCTTTAAAATGTCCACTCCACTCCATTTATTATCCTAAATTAGATGCACCTGTTTGAGGTCGTTAGCTGCATAAAGACACCTGTCCACCCCATACAATCAGTAAGCATCCAACTACTAACATGGCCAAGACCAAAGAGCTGTCCAAAGACACTAGAGACAAAATTGTACACCTCCACAAGGCTGGAAAGGGCTACGGAGAAATTGCCAAGCAGCTTGGTGAAAAAAGGTCCACTGTTGGAGCAATCATTAGAAAATGGAAGAAGCTAAACATGACTGTCAATCTCCCTCGGACTGGGGCTCCATGCAAGATCTCACCTCGTGGGGTCTCAGTGATCCTAAGAAAGGTGAGAAATCAGCCCAGAACTACACGGGAGGAGCTGGTCAGTGACCTGAAAAGAGCTGGGACCACCGTTTCCAAGGTTACTATTGGTAATACACTAAGACGTCATGGTTTGAAATCATGCATGGCACGGAAGGTTCCCCTGCTTAAACCTCTGGAGTCTGGGGTGTTTTTGGGGTCCTTGAGATGTTCTGACATGCCCTGACATTTGTGCTTTTTTCAGTTGCTTATAAACATATCAATGGCAAAAAAAAAATTACACTCTATTTAGCACAAACAGGACTACCATAATATGTGAGCCACATGTATGTACATGTTTTCATTTTTGAGAGAATAATGTTTATGCATGGTTATTGAAAAAACAAAAGTCAATAAGACTTTTGACTAATGGAGTTTAGTTTAGCTCCTCGCCTAGAGTTTTTTCTTCAAAATGATGTGAAATTCATCCTGCCTAATCATTCACATAAAACGATACATTGATTTAAGTTTTGCGAAACACTTTTAGTTTGGAAAGCCAATATGCGGATGGGGCGTAAACGATCATGCATATTTAGTAGTTCACACCTGATTAGACAATGCCCCTGCATACTTAATGAGCCATTCATTCAGGTGTGTCACCTATAGCTAACTTAAATATACAAGCTTCATAAAAATGATAATTCTAGAAGAAAATTTCAGATGGCA
The DNA here is from genome assembly GCF_963993115.1 of Abramis brama. Lineage (NCBI taxonomy): Eukaryota > Metazoa > Chordata > Actinopteri > Cypriniformes > Leuciscidae > Abramis > Abramis brama. The sequence goes on from NC_139966.1 coordinate 13,749,492, forward strand.
TTTAGAGGCTTTTGCATCTGAACTCTTCATATATATACACACACACACACACACACATATATATACATATATATATATATACATTACCAAATTGGTTCACAGTTGGAGGTATCGCAATTTTTTTTTTTTTTCACAAATTGTGCTTGCAAATTGTATAATATCCAAGGTAAACATGTCTAGTAATTGTGCAGTTAATTCTCATACTGTATTTTCAGTTTTGGAATATTTATCCTCTCCCCAAATTTGTCACTAATAAAACACAATACAAATTATTTAAAGAAAAAAATTATATTTACTTGTTTACATCTACCTTATAAATATATATTTTTTATTAAAAAGGTTACAATTACAACAATTCAAGTGTAATCTTTCTTTTTAAAAACTAAAGTATACAAAACGTATTATTTGATGACTTTATTTTTGATAATTTTTGATATTTTTCCTCATCTCAGTATAGCAATAGAGTTTGCTAAAAGCTGTTCATTCAATACAACAGTATTTGAAAATCGATAATATTTTGTAAAATTACATTTATATTTGCATTTATGTCAAAACTTAGACACTTTATTTCAACATATTTCAGTCGATTTTACTCATCTCAGTATAGCAATACAGTTTGCTAAAACATCATCATTCATTCACACACGCAATTTAAATTTAAACTCTTTTTGTGAGCTGTGGTAAACAGCGCATCTCTGCCGTTCATCATAAACAGAAACCCGATTCACGTGAGAAGGAAAAAAACTTACTACACCATTCCTCAGCTCGCTCCTCGAAATACCCGCACTTCTGAGGGACATTTTCCATTATTATTATTCCTCACAGCGCTGTGAGACGGTGTAAACAAGTAGGCTACAATCATCTGATTCAACTTGTTTTCTCGAGCTGATATGGGGGCGTTCACAGTTTGCACGGATTGCTCAGTCATTTGCGTTTGAATAGCGCGCGCTCTCCGAGGGCGGAGTCACATTACAAGTAATTAGATGAGATGAGAATGACTGACATCTCGCTCTTTTCTTACAGATTACATGAACTGAGAATATTTGTTTTTTATATAAATTACTTCATTTAAAAGAAGAGAATTCAAGCTTCATGCCTGTGTGTCTGCATGCCTGTTTGACTGAGTATTCGCTGAGTTATTGTTCATTTTCGGACGCGTTTCAGAATGGACTACACGGACAGAGAGAAGGCAGAACTCGCTTCGTGTTTATTTTTCTTTATTTGGCAAAAAGCACAACACTTTGTTTTTATTGTGAGTATACACAAAAATAATACACATTTAACAGAATCGATTGATGTATGAAACTCCTATGGAAAATCAAAGTCAACAGAGTATTTATGAGTTTCTTTTACACTGATAAAAAAAAAGCGAGCTGGTAATCGCCGGCGATACCGCCGACCTCAGGGGGTTAAACCAGCACATGTCAAGGCCCGTCTTAAGTGTGCCAATGACCATTTGGATGATCCAGAGGAGTCATGGGAGAAAGTCATGTGGTCCGATGAGACCAAAATAGAACTTTTTGGTCATAATTCCACTAAACGTGTTTGGAGGAAGAAGAATGATGAGTACCATCCCAAGAACACCATCCCTACTGTGAAGCATGGGGGTGGTAGCATCATGCTTTGGGGGTGTTTTTCTGCACATGGGACAGGGCGACTGCACTGTATTAAGGAGAGGATGACCGGGGCCATGTATTGCGAGATTTTGGGGAACAACCTCCTTCCCTCAGTTAGAGCATTGAAGATGGGTCGAGGCTGGGTCTTCCAACATGACAATGACCTGAAGCACACAGCCAGGATAACCAAGGAGTGGCTCTGTAAGAAGCATATCAAGGTTCTGGCGTGGCCTAGCCAGTCTCCAGACCTAAACCCAATAGAGAATCTTTGAAGGGAGCTCAAACTCCGTGTTTCTCAGCGACAGCCCAGAAACCTGACTGATCTAGAGAAGATCTGTGTGGAGGAGTGGGCCAAAATCCCTCCTGCAGTGTGTGCAAACCTGGTGAAAAACTACAGGAAACGTTTGACCTCTGTAATTGCAAACAAAGGCTACTGTACCAAATATTAACATTGATTTTCTCAGGTGTTCAAATACTTATTTGCAGCTGTATCATACAAATAAATAGTTAAAAAATCATACATTGTGATTTCTGGATTTTTTTTTTTAGATTATGTCTCTCACAGTGGACATGCACCTACGATGACAATTTCAGACCCTTCCATGATTTCTAAGTGGGAGAACTTGCAAAATGTGTTCAAATACTTATTTTCCTCACTGTATATATATATATATATATATAATATATATATACATACAGAATATATACAGAATATAAACAGAACTGCATGCGTCTTGTGGAAGAACATTGTAGCCGGAGCTACTTCTCTATGTTTATTTCTATGACGTGGGTGAGTCACTCAGGCACTTTGCTTCTCCGCAGCGGTGCCGGTGTAAAGTAGTCCCGGGTATAAACGCTTATTACAGGCTTACCGTAGTGATTCAGGATAAGACAAAAACACGGTTTGAAAAAAGGCATTCATGATGTACTCGCTCATTATATACATTTAGTAAATTCTGAAGCGAATTTTCGTTATTTGATGCGACTTTCAAAAGGTGATTTATTCTGTTTTGGTTGCTACCGTAGACATCAGTGTTTATTCTCGAACTATAAACTTTTATTTCAGTACTTCTGTGATCATTTGAATATTTGTAACACCGAAATACCGATACTGTGTTGTTGAAAAGATTGTGAAAGTAAAGCTGTTTCATATTGACAGCTGCTCTCTCAGCGATAGCGCAAACAGATTTGAATGTTCCAGTGTGAAGTTTTTGTCATTTAGGAATAAGATCGTGTGGGTGTTTGAATCGATATCGAGATCGTCTCTCTCTCTCTCTTTCTCTCTCTCTCAAAACGTATATGAGTAGCGCGAGTGCTTTCATTACTATTTTAATATTCACGAGGTGAGTGTGAGACGTCGCTATTAAAGGATAAGCTCCCAGCACTTCGCCCACACATCAGTCCAGAACCGTTTTTGGAACCGAAACTTAGGAATTTCGCACGGTTCCGGTATTTTTCAAAAAACACTACCGGTTCTGGATAAGAACCGGTTTTTGGTTCCCAACCCTAACTATAGCCAAATGTAATTGATGATCAAAACAATGAATGTGTAGGGCACTTCTCTGTTTAATTTGTTTTGAATATGTTTCTGCATGCCTCCTTCTCTTCCAGATATAACGCTGGCCCCGTCATAACAGTGACTTAATATTTTATTTGTATCGAGACCAACATTTGACAGCTCCTCAAGTACGATGTTTGTGAGTGACAGGGCATCGCACTTATCTGTGGTCAAGACTGACAACAGCCTCTCTTTCACTGTGCAGTTCTGGTCAACATATCGAAGAACAGAAGCAACATTCTCATTGCCCGTCGGGTCCTTGGTTCCATCCACTTTAATTTTAAACCATGACTCCCCAACATCTTTAACAATGTTCTCTGTCACGATTGTGTTCATCAGTTCAATTAAATCATTTTGAACATCGTGTGATGTGTACGTAGCATTTTTTGGAATTGTACTGAAGGCCTGAGCTAGCTCTTTGTTTTTTCTCAACGTGTAATCAAATAGAGACAGGAACAGTCCACTGCCCGCGTCACCTCTGTCATCAACTGAATCAATGGTACCCCTCAATGGCAGTTTGTTTGATACCAGGAATTCAATAATGTCAATTATTGAAGACACATAAAGGCGGTTTCGAGAAAGCTGATCTGAATTAACTAGGGTTGAAATCTCTTTTCCTGTGGAACATCGCAATTGCTGCTCTTTCTAAATAGCCATGCAAGCCAGATGCTCTTTACAGTTAGCATATCTGTAAAATCCTTTTGCTTTATCTGTCGCATGCTTCCAGTTGCAAAAATCAGTACTTGTAAACACAGAGTCACCCAAATTTCCGACAAGGAAAACAAAATGCCGAATCTGCTTGCTCTGAATATTCTAGCCATTCCCTATCATTGTACCAATTTGCCGAAAATGACCGTTTTTATGTTGTTGTTTCTTTGGAAACTGCTTTAAACAAACTTGGACTGGCTTTTCTTTACTGAGGTCCTCCGGTACACTATACGATGACGGCGTCGGCGAGTCCTTGCATTTGGCGGGCTGGGTGACTGGCAGTGCCGTTAGCGGGGCTGCATTGTCAGAGTCCACACTGCTTATTTGGAGCTTAGATGAGCCAGAAGAAGTAGCAGCAGGTGTTGTGGGTTCTTTCTTTTTAATCCATTTTCGAATGTCCATTGTGAAACCAACGATATGATGCAATATGCAACCTTGAAATTATTGAATAGCCGTTCTACAGTCCGTAGCCGTCGTGTGAACTTTCCCATATGAGAAATTTAACGTAATGTTAGGGCAGTGGTTCTCAACCTCTCCTGCAGGGACCCCCTGACAGGCCATGTTTCTGTTTTAACCCTTGAAATAGCACACCTGATTCAATTAATTAAAGGCTTAATAAGTAGTTGACTAATTTATTAATTGACTAATTCCTACTCTTCCTACTCTAATAACTACTCATTAATTGAATCAGGTGTGCCATTTCAGGGTTAAAACAGAAACATGGCCTGTCAGGGGGTCCCTGTAGGAGAGGTTGAGAACCACTGTGTTAGGGTGAGCGAGCAAGCAAAATCAAATGACCAATCAAAATTCGACTTTGCCTAACAGACTGTCTTTAACTAAAATATTATTAATTTAGCTTAATATTCACAAAAATAAGAAAATGTGAAAATGTAATTGGCAAATGTGATTTTTAAATAGCATATTTTATCAGTAAAATCCCGTTTACATTCATGGTGATCTGAGGGGGCGGGAGAGTCACGTTGAGGGGGCGTTGAGATTTTGTTTTAATGTACAGTAAATGCACAATTTCTGACAGGAAAGCTTTTCTGCTGATGGCGAGGGTGATGTTTTTAGCACAGCTTATGAGAACTAGACTGCCAGAAACCACAGTGCTGTTTGTGAGGGAAGCACAGAAGAAAGAGAGGAGTGGTGTGCCAGTGAGGAAAAAATATATCCAAATGCCAAAATCACTAATGAAGAATCACTACTGTGTGTACTTGCCTACAGCCTCAGGCATACAACATCCAAAGTGGCTTTGAGTGACTTCTTAGATCTTATCAATCTCCACTGTCCTGATTCAACTAATGGCGTTCCAGATAGCTTATAAAAGCTCATGAAATCCTTTCACTGTGACACTTTTGAAGTCCAGTATATTTGCTCATTCTGACAATATTTCTTTGGTTGTTGAAGACATATTTGATGGCACTATGTACAAATCTATTGATGCACTAAATGACCAAAAATTGGCGAATATTTCACTGTCATGGAATGTTGATGGTGTTCCAATTTTCAAATCTTCTCCTTTTCATATCTGGCCACTTCAAGTCACAATCAACGAGCTCCCCCCTAATCTGAGGGCAAAGCATGTCATTCTTGGCGGTTTGTGGTAAGAAAGCCAGAAATATAGTATTGAATGTTACATGTCGATGTTCCAGTTTCCAGCCTTTGTTTTAAGTTTGATCTTGTTTTTGTAATTAAAGTTACGTTTGGGTTCTCAACCAGCTTGCCTCCAGTGGTAATTCGTGACAACCATAGAGAGCCTTGGTATATTGGAAGAGAAATCGAGCAAATTGAAAGAAGGTTACTTGCCATTAAACCACCTGCAAGTATAACAAGACCACCCCGTTCAATTTCTTTGCGTAAATATTTGAACGCTTCGGAATACAGACACTTTCTCTTATTTTACAGCCTTCCCTGTTTGTTTGGCATTTTACCCAGAAAATATCTTGACTATTTACTACTTCTAGTACAGGCAACATACATTCTCCTTTAAGATTCAGTTTCCCCCCACAACATTGACAAAGCTGATGGCCTTTTAATAGCATTTGTGGGCCGTTTTGAGTGTCTGTATGCTAAGTGTCATGTGTCTTATAATGTCCACATACACATACGTAAAAAATTGGGGTCCTTTATGGAGTCACAGTGAATTCATATGAGTCCCAGTATGGACACCTTCAGAAACTCTTTCATGGCACACAAGCTGTAGCAGAACAAATTGTTAACCCTCTATTGCATGAAATATTACTATACTAAATATATACATTATATAATTTCAACAGTTATCTGAAATGTCTGGTAATAATAACCAGGAACCTGGAACCTGTCTCACTGAAATACACTATTCATTCGTTTCATTTCATTCAGTCATTTTTTGCTGTTTCATTTCATTTCATTCTCTTCATGCCTTGTGAAAGTCAACAAAGCAGTTCCTCTCTGCAGTGAAGCAGAGGAAAACTGCACACTTGGAGCACTTGCTTCTCACAATGCCCTTGCATCCTGGCATTTTGCATCTGCCATTCTCAGATGCATGCAAGGGCCAGTGGTCTGTGCGGTCTAATAAAATGGGATAATATGTTACAGATAACCTACAAAATAGCTTAAATCACAAAATATAAAAAATTATAATGTTTTTATCTTTAAAATATAAGCAAAATTTGTAAACATAGTCTCAGAGTAGTTTCATGCTATGTAAGTCAATGGGACTCCATTAGGTTGAATGCACCAGGACGTTTCCATATTTGCATATAGTTGCCATATGGCAACAAATGTATTTTAGCATATTACAAAAAACGTATAAAATCAAAACTGAATTTAATGTTAAAAAATTAAAGTTTACTTACCCCAGATAGTGATTTCAATTTTTTATTTGATGAAAATTTTCCAAAATTCTGAATAAAAGGCAATCTTCGGGAGTCCCAGACAGTGATGTTTGCATGTCAATGTCCAAGAGCAAAAAGGACTGGCAAACAGGATATCCTGGTCATGTGACCTCATAAATTGTATTTCCTTCAAAGTAAAATCCCCCTTTTCACATCTAACTGTAAAAACATAGATTTTATATCACAGCTTTTTAGAAAATTAAGATAAAGTAATTGTTGCCATATGGCAACGCTATGCAATAGAGGGTTAACATGTTTAACCTTTACCAGCATGTTCCACGACTCATTGCTGCTGTATTCAATGATGAACAAACACAGCAAAGCAAAAGCTTTGTTGAAAAAATGTTGGGAGGCGCCAAGATTGTGGCAAAGGGTGCTTCTCAATTCTTATTTGTGCGTCCTCGTTTCCTTTCCTCGCGTCTCAGCTCCACCCCCTGGAGGACGCGAGGGAAGGACGCAAGGAAAGAAAATGAGGACAGAGGAATCAAATGAAAGCTTTTTTTATACATTGGAATACTTGATCTCTCAGCGTCACTTCACAGCGTCATCAGCAGCGCTCAAAGGATCTGCCCTTATGTTGTTGAAGTTTGGTTATTTAAGAAATTCATAATAAATAATAATTAAGCAAGATACCCTGTTGAAGTATGTGAGATGTGTGGTTTATATTAACTGCAAAGGTAAAGTATAAATTAAAATGTGTATCCTCGCTCATGACTCCTCAGGAAGCTCCTCACTCCTCGATCCATGACTCCTCGCAGTGCATTTAGAGAATTGAGATGTCCTTCAAGATGGCTGAGCTTGATCGGTTTCCGGGTCATAGGATGGAGGACGGAGGAGCGAAGAGACGAGGAGGGATATTGAGAAGCACCCAAAGTGCATTGGTAGTTCTAGCGTGATGTTTCTAGGATGCCCACATGTACGACAGCCAACCCCAAGAGAGTCTTATCTCCTTCAAGAATCAGGTTTTAGTGCAAATAAAGCTTTCAGTTTTTATTCTTGGGCTGTGGTTAATGGCAAGCAAATTCATTCAAAAGGAGCAAAATCTTTATCTAAAAGAATCAACCATGCAGTTCAAAGCAAACATGGGTCTGTAGCATTGATACGATCATTTATAGATGTAGGTAATGCGCAAGGAGAGGGTCATGCCTTCATTGATGTTATGAAAACAAGTATTGACATCAGCAAAGACAGAGAATAAATAGCTGGATTTGCATTTTTAATATTATAAAAGGTAAAAGTGTACAGTATATAGACGCAAATCTCTTGAATGTTGAAATGTCTTGGATGTTTGCATAAATGTATGATTTTGAAATGATTTAGAGTAATGGTTAATTTTTATAATTGCCTATAGTCTATTCTTACTCTTAATTTTATTCATTTATTTGTTAAGACTCATTGTTTTTTATTGCTGTCAACAGCCAGAGCATAATATATCAAAAATAGTTCCATGAAATGTACTTAAATCTAATAAAAAAAATTGTATTAAGGGTATTTCCCAGAATTAGGGCCTATTTCTGTCCACAGAGTGTAATTCTATTAAAAACTAATTAAATCTAATACATTTTACCACCACTAATTAGTATAAACAAAAAGAAGCCTAGACTTTTTTTATGGCTGCTCTTACTAATGATTTTAACACATTTTATTGGTGTTTTGTGGTACATTATCTGTGTTTTGGTGTTGTCCGCCACCAGAGTCATGCCATATGTCAAACATCATTTATCACAAATTAATAAAAAAAAAATATGCATATGAATTAAATGTTACCTGAACTAATAAACTACATGCACAGATTAAGCATATATATGCATTTTGTACTTTATTTTGCTTAATTTCTACCTGTTCCATGGTTTAGCCGTCATTACCAACACGCTCTGCATAAAGGCACTTTCCTACTTTTTTTTCATCAAAAGTTTATTTGGTAGCCATGGTAACCTAATTTCACAGTGGGGCACATGGATTTCAAGCTGCAAGACTGATGCCTTGATGTCCAGAAAAGTAAGTAAATCTACTCTTTATTCTTTGTGTTGGGCATGTACACTTATTATGCATCATTACCATATGTGTTGTATTTCTGTATTTTTAAACATTTTGGGATTATTTTTATCACTTTAATAGTTAAAATGGTGTACATTACATGTAGAAAGCTAGCTACACTTGCTAAGTCATCATCTTTGCTAGTAAGGCTAGTTTTTTGACAAAAGTGTCATTACCAGCACAGTCATTACCAGCACATTACAGCTTGTGCTGGTAATGACAGGTTGTGGTGGTGATGACGACAGATACATTAAACATACTGTTCTTTAAAGAATTTATGTTAAATACGTTATCTTAAATGAATTAATATAGGCTACATTTACCAATCAAAAGTCACTATATTTTAAATTAAGTAATGCATTTGTTTTTAAAATACTAAATTAATTCATTATAATTATTGTGTTTAGGTGTGGCATGGCTCCAAAAGCAGCTGCCCAAAGGTCCAAATCTTACATAAAACGTATAAAAGATGATCCTGAGAAATATGCACAGTATCTGCAGAGTGAGAAAGAGAGATATCGTAGAAAAAGAGAAACAGGAAAATTGAAATCTGTTTCCCTATTGATCACGCGAGAACACAGATCTGAAAAAAAAAACCCGATGGAAAGTTAATCAACAAAGGAAAAGAGCTAAGGACAGAGAAAAAAGAGAAATAGAGAATTATCTTTCAATGAGTAGTCCTCCCGAATCTCCTGATATCCATACACAAGAGAATCAGAATAGGGATGTGCCAAATGCAAGGAATGAAAGAGGTGGTATGGCGGTTTCCGTCCAAACCCCAAAGCAAAGAGGACGCAAAAAAGTCAATAGAAACAGAAGAAAGGTCTACTATGATCTTCAAAAGTCAAAAAAAAAGCTGGAAAATGCCTTGCAAAAGGTTGAGAAGTATAGGAAAAGGTTAGAGAGGCTGACTAAGAAGCATACCACTGAGCAGTCCCCAAGAACTAAAGCAAGAAAACAGATAAGGGGAGGACATGGTAATCTCAGGAAGACTCTTGTGTTCCATAACACATTAGTCTCACAGCTGCGACAAACCTACCATCAAAAGAAAATTAAAGGGGCATTCCACCCATTTGAACATTGTTTTTTATTTAAAGTGGGTCATATATGTAGTCGAAATGTAAAATAAATTTTGAATTTGGTGCCTTCGTGACCGAGGAAAGACAAAAAATAACTTCAGGACGCATTTGTATGAAAGACAACAACTCCCACAATGCACCACATTGCACAGCTCCGCAAGCCACTCCCACTAATCCAGAAAGCGCATATCTGCCTATAAGAGAAATCACTCTTCCGTCTACAAGGCTAGCTACCACCAGAGCTTGAAATTAATTTCACACAAAATGTCTAGGTAGTTGGCGAACTCATTAGTGCATTACTCCTCGTTTGTATTTCTTTCGAAAAGGTGAATTATTGCATGGTACTTGGATGTTCAGTCAGAACATATGCGGTGCGAAACTAGGATAGTTCTCAACACAAACGTCCGTGTCCTCGTCTGATTCAGAGATTTCGTCCAGGAGAAATTGTCATCGTTGAAATTCTTTGCCGCAGACGGACTCTATCTCTGTGTTCGTAGTTGCATAGTGAGATCACCGGCGTCACCAGTCCGCCCTAACTCGAGCCAGTCCGGGCTCCTCGTCCGCGGCAGGCAGGTCTTCTGCCTCGGCTGCTCTTCGCTATAATGCGGCTTGTAAAGGTAGCCACAAACACCTGATTCAAGCATCAGACTTCCGAAATCCTCTTCTTCTATATCATATTGAGCACTCTCCTCCGCTATTGTCATTACTTTACATCTGTCTCCACAGCGCCTGTTAGCTTAGCTTCAAACAAGATGGAGGATATTGCTTTCAGTTTCAGAGAGTAAAGTCCCACCCACTGATCTGTAATAGGTCTGTAGCGTGAGCGGGTCCCGCCCCTGGGAAAGATGAGGAACTAGTGCTTGTAGTCTCAACAGAAATCCCCCCCTCTTACACTTCCTCCTACAATGACGCAAAATGACGATTTTTGCGTCATTGTAGGAGGAAGTGTAAAAGGTAAATAACGGATTTCTCCCGTCTCAGGGGAAAATGAGAGAGTGTTGCACGACCATTCAATAGTATGACTGGGTTTCTAACAATGCAAAGCTTAATGCAAATGGGTGGAGTGTCCCTTTAAAGGAAAACAAATCATATCAAAGGTCATTGCTGGAAACATTTTGAAGAGGTACCGGTTAGTGTATGCGGCGCACAAAGAACTTGGAATATCCTACAAAACAATGAGAAAGAACATAATGACACCTGATCTTCAGTATTCCAGACAAAAAACATAGTAATGTGGTGAGCAACACTACAAAAGAGAAGATTAAACAATTCTTGGAACGTGACAACAATTCGCGAGCTACTACAGGAAAGAAAGACACCATAACTAGACAGAAATTCAAAAAGCAGAAGCGTTACCTCAGTGACTCTCTTTTCAGACTGTATCACAGTTTCAAGGAGGAATATCCCCAGGTGAAAATCTCATACAGTAAATTCTGTGAGAACCGTCCTTTCTGGATCGTCAAACCCTCCATTCAAGACAGGGATACCTGTTTATGCAAGACCCATGCAAACATCCAACTCATGGCTGATAAGTTGCTTTATCTTAAAGTAATTAGTACCAACAGAATTGAAAACATAATGCACTCACTATGTTGTGAAAGTCCAACTAAAGCCTGCATGTACAGAGAGTGTTTCCATTGCCAGGACAAAGAAGTACAAACTGCTGCATTTGAACCTGGTGAGCAAACACAGTGGATGGAATGGTGGAGCAAAACTGAAATCAGGGAGAAAAAGAAAGGTGGTGATAAGGTGACATTCACTTCTCACTTAACAGTAAGGGAGCAAATCCAAGGAACCATTCAACACTTGTTGGAAAATTTCACAGCAGCACTAAAGAACAAGTTTGGCAAACATTATTTTAACATTGCACATCAGTACTCAACCCTCAAAGCCCTGAAGGAAAATGTTCAAGAAAATGAGTTAATTCTCCATGTGGACTTTGCTGAAAATTATCAGTGCAAGTATTCTTTGGAAATACAGGCTGTACATTTTGGAGACTCTCATAAGCAAGTATCCCTACACACAGGAGTTGCTTATACGGTTGATGGTGCTCAATCCTTCTGTTCAGTCTCCGCTTCAATGCGACATGATGCCTCAGCCATATGGACACATCTGAGCCCTGTACTCTCTCACTTCAAAGAGCTCATCCCGTCTCTGAACACACTGCACATGATAAGTGATGGACCAACGACGCAGTATCGTTCAAAGAAAAACTTCTTCTGTCTCAGCTCTGTTCCATTTCAGCTAGGATTTAAAAAGGTCACATGGAATTTCCTAGAGGCAGGCCATGGAAAGGGTGCAGCTGATGGGGTTGGCGCAGCCTTGAAACGGAGGGCAGATGTTCTTGTTGCTGGTGGAACAGACATTCCAGATGGGAGGATGTTCTTTGAGAAGCTGATAGAAGAGAAGTCAAAAATCCAGCTCTTCTACATCACAGAAAGTGAGATAGAAGAATATGACAGATCTATACCAGACCAGCTTGAAACTGTATGTGGTACAATGAAAATCCATCAGGTAAGCTTGAGCACACACCACACAAGCAGTACAACAGTCCAACAGTTGGTTTTCGTTTAGTTTATATATGTGTTGTGCTTTTAGTTTGTAGATTTTTACCACCAAGTCCGGCCACATCAACTGGCGAATCCTAAGCTGTTTCTGCTCAGCTCCTGAAGATTGCCTTTGCTTTTCCCCTGAGTCTGTGGTCCTCAACAAAGCACAGAAAACCACTATGAAGACAGAGCCATGCCAAGGGATGCTCAGTACAACGCCTGAAATAACCATGTCTTTGGTGGGAGAATGGTGTGTGGTCTGTTATGATGGGGAGGCCTACCCAGGTGTTGTTCAGGATGTCGATGAAGAGTCTATCCAGGTGAAAACAATGTCTATCATTGGAGTTAACCGTTTTTTTTGGCCTCTGAAAGACGACATCCTGTGGTACAGGCATGAAGATTTCCTGGGGCTCGTGCCAGAGCCAAAACCAGTCACCAAGAGGCATATGATGCTTGATGTCTCTGTCTGGAATAAAGTATCATCCATGATGGATGAGAGAATGGATTGACGAGTTTTTGTCTGTTTTGTGGAAGATTTGGTATCAATGACATGTTTGTGGTGTTTCATTTTTTAAGCAATTGTTGAACAAAAAGTTTAAGTAAGACACAATTTGTCCGTGTGTCAGATTAGATTCTAGTTGTTTGGGGTACGTAATATGACTAATGTGTTATTTCAGCGTTTTACCTGTTCTTAACTGCCCTCCTGTTTCATGTTTTTTTTTTTTTTTTTCAACATGGCTATGAAATGATTAAATAGTCTGTTTAGACTATAATTATACTGAACCAATCCTGTTCACAAGGAACACAGTTCATGTTTGGTCTTCCATAATCAGATTAAACTATGTTTTGATGTTTAAACCGATTACTAGCTGGTCTTTTTTTGTTGTTGTTGGTCTGAAGTCACTTAGGATCTTAAATTACAATAGCTTATGATCAGTGATTTGTCATCACCGCAACAAACTGTCATTACCAGAACTGCAAAGTCATCACCATCACCATACATATTTTTGCCAATAAATTATGTATAAATTACAAAAACATCCTACAATTATATATTTCTGACAATGTTGGACAGTCTAAATGATCACTGTATTAAAAAGTTTTGATATATGGCATTCACTTAAAATAAGCTTATATTCCAAGATTCGTAGATTGATGAATCAGAAATTTTCATTTTCTGATGCAGATTTCATTTGCACTAAAGCACAACTCCGTTTTCTATAGACATTATTAAGAGCGTGCAAAAACTGGATGCATTTAACACGCCAAAATATTCAAATAATACGGGACGCGCGTGTGGATGTGATTGGTGTTAAGATTTCATAATGTTATGGGGTTTCAAATCAAAATATGATTTTCTGTTACGAAAAAGGACAGTGATTTCATACTATGTCCACTGGACACCGAGACTTTGTACATTGTAACATGACCATATGACAGCTTAAAATGTTATCTGATCTAATAAAAAAATATACAAGACAAACTAAAATATTTTCTAAATAAAATACAATTATTAACTTTTTCATATAAAATAATGGCATTTTTTAATAATTAAATATAAACTCATTTTTGAGTTTCGACTAGAAACACAGGAAAACACAGCTATACAACATTGTTCAAAACAAATAAATAATTTGTAATTTCTGAACATTGACTCTCAGTGTTTATTCACCTTTTTCTCATGTTTTCTCAATAGAATTAATAAAAGTATAGAATATAATATTTCTAATAGTAACGCAGTGTGACAACATGCCCCACCTGCACAACTGGGATTTAAACCCGGCTAGTGTCTTCTGCTAGTTAGCGAAGCATTAAAGAACTATCTCAACTGTTAAATAACATATTGGAGATTAAAATAATATCAGATTTGTCTCATTTTAAATAAACACATAAAAATAGAGATGAAAAAATATCTTAAGTAAGAAATTTACTTTTGCTATGGTTTAATAAATGTCAATGGATATCTTCCAAAAAAAAAGTATTTTGGCATTTTTTTCTCTATATAGTGTTGATATGGCAACTAGTAAATACACCAAGTTTTGTCATGCTAGCATGTGTGGAAGTATTTAAAACAAGTGTGTTACAACTAGCCCCGCGTTACGTTGTGCCCCGCGCTCCCCTACTCATTCTGGGAGACACAAGTGAATAGGGGAAAAAATTATTTAAAATAAATAGTACATTTAGAATTTATAGTAATAAATTAGTACACTCTTATTTTTTCATTACAAATACATTAATATTCAAATTAGATAGTGTATAGATACATGGCATATAATGGGAAAATCTGTTTATGGCCATTTTTACACATCACATAAAGCAAAATGGTATATCAAATAATTTTGTTATAGTTGAGACTCATCTTTATACAAAGTTTGACATAAAACCTTGAAACGTAAAAATATATTGGTGATTTAATCCTTTGTAATTCAAGAATGCTTTGGAATATAGACATATAGTTGGTCTTGTTTTCTAGAAGACATTTGGAAGATTATTGTAGAATGTAAAATTTTGAAAGTGAAAAAAAGTATTAAAATGTAAACATTTAATTATTTATATTTTAATTAAAACATATTTTACAAACATGTTTTACTATAAAACTGCAAGAAAATCAAAGCTGAAAATCTGAAGTTGTGTTCCAAATTAGTGTTGTCAAAACACTGAAATTGAAAAAATGTGACACTTTGAGCGCTGTTGAGCGGAATCGTAAACGCCTCTGATTGGCCATTGTATTCACGAGCTCATCGGATATGTCTGTGATTGGCTACAATGATCAACGCACGGGAGCGTTTGATAGCGGGAGCTTTAAAAAACACAAGCACCCGTCTATCAGCAGACCGGTTTACTACGGGTGCTTTCAAACGCTCCTGTGTGTATCTGTATAAACGCTCGCTGAAGAGCATCATTGATGTAGATTTACAACATGTTTTTAAGGCGCAGATCTCAGGTTACGTATGTAACCATGGTTCCCTGAGAGGGAACGAGATGCTACGTCAAGCGCTGCGGGAACGCCCCTGCGTGATTGCGTCATGAAGCACTCGTGAAATCAGTCCAATGGCGTGACGAGAAGTCATAGGCGGGTGACGTCATTGACCAGAAAACTATAAAGCACCCCTGAACCAAACAATGTCAGCTTCTGATAGGTCGAACAAGTTGGTCACAGGCATGTCGGGAGTATGGCAAAGCGACGCAGCGTCTCGTTCCCTCTCAGAGAACCATGGTTACATACGTAACCTGAGACGTTCCCTTTCAAGGGAACTTGCGCTGCGTCAAGCGCTGCGGGAACTGAATACCCATGTCGCCATATGTGAAATCGTCATGCACATTATACTAGAAGCACCCGAGAACCCGGAGTAGAACCCACATCCAGGTTATAAAACTTTACAAAAGTGTGCGGAGAGGACCACCCTGCCGCATCACATACCTCCTGAAGTGAAACCCCTGACAATAGGGCCATAGAAGCAGCCATACTCCTAGTCGAGTGGGCTCGGATCTTTAGTGGTGAGGGATGACCGGCCGACTCATATGCAAGTGATATAGTCTCGACTAGCCACTTACTCAAAGTCTGCTTAGATGCGGGCTTCCCTTTACTCGGGGACCCAAAGCATACAAACAGTTGACTAGACTTGCGCCACAGGGCAGCTCTGTGGATATATGCGTCTAAAGCCCTAACTGGGCAAAGTAAGTTTAATTTCTCCTGGTTTTGGAATGGAGGCGGAGAAAAGGCCTGCAACATTATCGGACCCGCCACATTAGTGGGGACCTTAGGCACATATCCTTCTCTTGGAAACAAGAACGCTTTCACCATACCAGGCGCAAACTCAAGATACGAGGGAGCAACCGACAGTGCTTGTAAATCCCCGATTCTTTTAATAGAAGAGATAGATAGAAGGAGCAGAGTTTTTAATGTGAGAAATTTCTCTGGCACCTCTCCAATAGGCTCAAAGGGGGCCAGGGCTAGGCCTTCTAATACAATGGCCAAATCCCAGGTCGGCACCCTTGAGCGTGCCACAGGCCTTAACCTCAAAGTACCATGGAGGAAGCGAGTTACCCATGGGTGTCTCCCCACTGATGCACCCTCTAGAGGAACGTGATAGACAGATATAGCTGACACGTATACTTTTAAGGTGGAGGGGGACAACCCCGAAGAAAACTTTTCTTGAAGAAAATCTAGCACTGAACCAACAGGGCAGTCAACTGGATTCACCGACTGGCCTGTACACCACGCAGCGAAAACTCTCCATTTTAGGGCATAAAGCCTCCTCGTAGAAGGAGCTCTGGAGTGCAACATGGTCTCCACTACCTCAGTAGAAAGACCTGAATCTATGAGCTGAACCCCCTCAGAGGCCAGGCCCACAGTTTCCACAGCTCCGGACGTGGGTGCAACACCGACCCTGACGCCTGGGAGAGAAGGTCCCTCCTGACCGGAATTTCCCACGGAGGACCCTCGAGGAGGGACACAATGTCTGACAGCCACACTCGGCCCGGCCAGAACGGGGCTATCAATAACAGCCGAAGCCCGTCCCGGCGTACTCTCTCCAAAACTCCTGGTAGTAATGCCAGAGGGGGAAAGGCATACAGACATAGCCTCAGCCAGGTCTGTACCATGGCATCCAACCCCAGGGGGGCTGGGTGCGTTAGGGAATAATACAGGGGACAGTGCGTTGTCTCTCGAGACGCGAACAGATCCACCTGAGCTTGCCCGAATCGGCTCCAAAGGAGCTCCACCACCTCGGGGTGGAGTCTCCATTCCCCCGGCACCACTCCCTGTCTCGACAGGGAGTCTGCCGTCTTGTTCATATACCCCGGAATATAAAGTGCCCGAACTGATAGCAACTTCCCCTGGGCCCAAACCAGAACTCGATGTGCCAACTTCCAAAGTCGGCGAGATCGTAATCCCCCCTGGTGATTTATGTAAGAGACCACCGCTGTATTGTCCGTGCGAACCAACACATGGTGGCCCCTGAGGTCTGGGAGAAAGTGTCTGAGTGCCAGAAATACGGCCAGTTCCAGCTCCAGCTGGTTTATGTGCCAGGAAAGCTGATGGCCGCTCCACAGACCCTGAGCTGAGCGGCCACTCATGGTCGCCCCCCAACCGGTGAGGGAAGCATCTGTCGTTAGCGTTAAGCGACGACAAGGAGCTCCCAGCACCGGACCCTGGGACAAGAACCAAGGATCTTTCCACATAACTAAGGCACGTAGGCATCGCCGCGTGACCTTGATCATGCAAAACGGATTTCCCCTTGGGGAGAACCCCCTGGTCTTGAGCCACCACTGTAAGGGTCTCATGTACAGCAGGCCAAAAGGAATCATGTTGGACGCTGCTGCCATCAAACCCAAAAGTCTCTGAAACTGTACTACAGTGAGTGACTGGCCTAGTCTTATCCTGTGCACGGCTTCCAGGATCGATTTTACCCTGGCGGGCGCCAAACGACCTCTCATGGTCTTTGTGTCCCATACTACGCCCAGAAAAGTGGTATTCTGTTGTGGAACTAACACGCTTTTCTTTACATTTAGCCTTAACCTCAACATCTTCATATGAGCTAGCACAGCATCTCGATACTGAGCCGCCTGATGTTCTGACTGTGCCAGGATGAGCCAGTCGTCTATATAATTCAGCACGCGGATGCCCTGGAGTCTCAAGGGAGCCAGAGCTGCATCCACGCACTTTGTGAACGTGCGGGGTGACAGTGCTAGGCCAAACGGAAGAACCCGATACTGGTACGCTTCGCCCCCGAAAGCGAACCTGAGGAACTTCCTGTGTTGCGGAAGGATGGAGATGTGAAAGTATGCATCTTTTAGGTCTATTGTGACACACCAGTCCTCGGACCTGATCTGACACACGATCTGTTTTAACGTGAGCATTTTGAATTTTAATTTTTTGACTGCTCGATTTAGCTGGCGTAGATCTAAAATGGGCCGCAACCCTCCACCCTTCTTTGGAACTATGAAGTACGGGCTGTAAAACCCTGACTCTCTGCTGTGGAGAGGAACCCTCTCTATAGCCTCTTTTTGCAGAAGCGTCTGTACTTCTCCTATCACCAGAGCCTGCTCGGAGTTTACTACCGTGTGTACTACCCCATTGAACCTGGGCGGGCGTGACCCGAACTGAATTCTGTACCCTTTTTTTTCTGTACGCAGGACCCAATCTGAGACATTTGGCAGAAGTTTCCACGCTGCCTGATAATCCACTAAGGGAACCAGCCTCTCGAGGCTGCCCTCTGATGTTATTCGAGCGGCCAGCTTGGTGTCCTGAAACGGCACACCGGCAGGAAGCAACCGAACTGACCCACTTCTAACCCTCCTCGGAGGGTGCGAGCTTCCCCATGCCGCTACGTTTCCGGGCGGACATGAAGATTTGAACTTGCTGAGGACCGCTGCGTCCTGAAGCACCAGAGGTGGCAGGGTTGGCAACACGGCCCCCTGATGGCACCGAGAGGAGGCGAGTGCCTCGACACACCGCTTCCCCTCGGAGGGGGCTGCCATCAGAATCCGAGGCCTTCCTGGAGATAATCACAGTCCTCAGATCTGCTCTACCTTGGGAAGACCTCGGCTGAGTGCGCTGTCCCGACCCCCAGTCTCTCTGTGGGGGAACATGGGCAGCTACGCTCACTTTTTGCTCGGCTCTATGAGAGGAGGGCATACTCGACTGGGGCTTCAACCAAAGATGCCTCTCCGTGGTCACCAGGGCTGCCATAGAGCGGCCGATAGATTTTGCCGCCTCCCTGGTGGCCCGAAGAGACAAATCAGCTGCCCTCCTGATCTCCGCTATTGTTTCTCTCCCTACTTCTTCACACTCATCATCTATGTCTTTCAGCAGGTCCGCCTGATATGCCTGTAAGACCGCCATAGTATGTAAACTGGCGGCCGCCTGACCTGCTGCCGAGTATGCCCTACCCACTAAAACCGATGTTGTTTTTACTGGCTTAGTGGGCAGCTGCGGGGCTTTCAGCGACGATGCAGACTCGGGAGAGATAGCTCGCAAGCGTCTCTTCCACCTGAGGCATCGCCGCATAACCATGTTCTTTTAAACCCATTATATTTGAGTATTCAGATGTTGCTGGGTTAAATACTCTAAATGATACCGGTCTAATCCATGACTTCGACACCTCAGTGTGGAGGTCAGGAAAGAACGGTAAGCCCCGCTTTGGAGGTTGTGATCTGGATGGCAGAAAGCGTTCATCTAATTTGCTTTTTGACTGACGGGCTTCCTGCTCATCGGCTGGCCAATCTAAATTTAATCTAACAACAGCGCGAGTGACAACCTCCAAAAGCTCCTCTTGTGTGTGTGCGTGTGTGTGGTGGTGAAAAACTTTCATTTTCATCTATTTTCAGATTTACAACATCCAGTTCCTCGGAACTGGAGTGCTGCTGCACCTGCACTTCAGCGTGAGCAGAAGAAACCGCCGCGCGTGCTTCTGACTTGTGAACTGAAGTGTCAGATCCAACAGGTAAAGGAAGAGATAGGGGACCTCCAGTCTCTAGCCCCGCCGTTAGATCCATCTGCGAACCCCAGGACGCGCGCCTCCGCCGTGCCTCGGCAGCAGCGGGACCCGAGCCCTGAGGAACGCTCGCCGAAGCACCCTCCTCAAAGAGTGCTCGGCGGGACCGGAGAGTTTTCATTGCCAGCTTCTCACAATGCCCGCAGGCAGCCCCCTCGAGAGCTGCCTGAGCATGCTCCGGTCCCAAACACATCACACAAAGCTCGTGTGTATCCCCACCCGTGAGAAAACGAGGGCAGGGAGTAACACACTGCTGCTTGCTCATTTTTATATATATATATATATTTCACAAATTCACACTTACAAATAAGTCAGATAGAATAAATGCGTATTTGGCGTGCTGTCCGAGGAGAGGGCTCCGGGCTCTGTATTCGGCCCGAACCCAGAGTACTCCCCCCGTATTCCTGGCTGTGAAAGAACAAGCCAAGAGTGAGGAGTCGGGGTGGTGGAGGGATGCTGAAAACTGTCAAGGAAGTTAGGTGAGTTGACAGAGTGAATATATATATATATATGCTTCCTCTCATGCTGATAGGGTAGACATGGTAATTGTTTGATGAGTTGATTGATTGATTGATTGATTGATTATTTGAACGTGCTCCTCCCGAACTTTGTTAATGAAACATCATATATTGAGAGACAAACACACATCAAATAGACAGAACGATTTCACATAGAGCGCTTGTGAAGACACAGAAGCTGACATTGTTTGGTTCAGGGGTGCTTTATAGTTTCCTGGTCAATGACGTCACCCGCCTATGACTTCTCGTCACGCCATTGGACTGATTTCACGAGTGCTTCATGACGCAATCATGCAGGGGCGTTCCCGCAGTGCTTGACGCAGCGCGACTTCCCTTGAAAGGAAACCAGAGTTCTCGCGAGAGCACAAGTTGAATTTGCTCAGCTAGTTGCTCTGGCATTGAGCCATGATGCTCATTAACTATGCCCTTGTAGCCGAGCTGCACCAATCACATCGGTGTATCTGATATAGGCGGGCTAGAGGTGAGCTAAACAAATGATGACAGCGCTGTGACGTCAAAGTAATTAGTAAACATTGCAGGATGCATATGGATGAACACAGTTGTTTGAAAAAGCTTTGGCCACTACAATGAACGAGTTAGACTTGGCTTTTATCTAAAAGAGGATCAGAAGACGGCCAGTGGCGGTTCTACATTGAATTACACCCTGGGCGAGACCCCCTTCGAGCGCCCCCTTCAATAATTTTTATTTATTTCCCCAGAAAACAAGACTTAATATCTTATGTCATTTTACTACTTTAGTAAAATAACGTTATGCATCTTTATTTAAGAAATGTTTGATATTTGGACTGGAAACAAGACAAAAATACTAAGTAAGAAAAGCATTTTTTTGCAGTGTAATAACTGAACTTGTAACAGTTTTGTTGCAAAGCACAATATTATGGTGAAATTAGATCTCGTGTTTGAGTTAAAACCGAATTATTGTTAAGCATAGCAAGAATCATAGCAAAAAGGCTAACAAATAAGAGTTATACCCACCAATTAATATTGCCCCTTCATTCATGACATGGATACCGTAATCATACAGAGAAAACATAGTTGCATACCTTTATCTTTCGCTCGTTTCTAAATTGGGCACCTGATGGCTTTGACCTTTCTTGTCCATCTCTTATTTGGCACTCGACATCGACAATCAACAGATTTCCCCTGATCCCCCCCATACCAACTGTCACTCACGACGAGTCACGACCAGAAGTCAAGACTAAACCATCTAAACCACTAAAACATCAACCATTTAAAAAATATCTCATAAATAATGAAAATAGAGTTTCACCTACATCTACATATTACAAAATAAGTCCATAAAATGTACAAAATTACATTAATCTATCACTAATAAATAATGCAAATATACAGATTCATCTAAATTCCCATCAGTGTTAGAACAACATCAAGTCACTCAGAACTACAAATCCATATTAATATAACTCACAATGGAAATATACAGATATGGAAGTACTTCAAATCTACAAATTCATATTAATATCACTCATAAAGAATGTGAATACATAGATTAAAATTCAGATCAGCATTTCAGAACATCTAGTACTTCAAATCTACAAATTTACATTAATATCACTCATAAAGAATTGTAATTACAGATTCAAATTCAGATCAGCATTTCAGAATAACATCAATTGCCTCATATTTACAAATTTACATTAGCACTATTCATGACATATCAAAGTATTATGATAATTGATTATACATTTTGAGCACTGGGACAGACAGTTTTTTTTTTTTTGGCTGCTGGAGAGTTTAAACAGGTAGTGCTCAACAAAATTCATTGTGTGAGTGATGTGCTTGGGGTATTCCACACTGAATACGAAATAAGTAGCAAAGAGGCACTCCATTGCCTCCATCACTGGTTGATGGTTTGGAGCCATTTGCAGACATCATCTGTAATCTTGAAAAGGAAAACAGAAAGTTACTATTAATTTCACATCATGTACATGTCACTACTTTATTAACCTCTTAGTCTACCATGAAAAAAAGTAAAGTTGTATTCTGTAAATGTAAATATTAAACTATCCCTTTAAGCTGTGTGTGCTTTAGAAACAGCAGAACCCTGGCCTGCTTCCAGTTCCTTAGACACCACTTGACTTGAACATAAAATAATCATTCATAAAGTTTGAAAAGGTTGAAGTGAATCACAATAGTGTTCACATTGGGCTGTTTACAATTATCTAGCATCATAAAAGCATTCTGAGCCGAAGTGCGAGTACATTTAACCACTAGCTGCAGGGGCGGTTCTAGGATTTCACCTTTAGGGGGGTCGATCAGTAAACAAGAGAGGATGATAAATTTTACTGAAGAAGCAGCACTGGCCTGATCATTCAGATAGCTGATTATAGTTTTAGGGGGGCTGAGACTAAAAATATGGGGGTTGAAGCCCACCTAAAAAGGGTCTAGAACCGCCCCTAAGCTGAACGCACAAGCGCTCTGTTCTGTAGGGCTGTTCTTCATGACCATTTGAGTGTGCGGTCAAAAACTAGCTTAGAGCACTATCTGCAGTTACAAACTAACTCAAGCTTAGGATCAGAAAACACAAAATGTAACAGTTTGCAACAAGCACAACACAACTTACCGATGTAAGGCAACTTGTGACACTGTCGCGGTTCAGGCTCTTTCGTGTTTTAGTGTAAATCCGCTGTAGAAACATTGACAACTTCATTACTAATGGGTTTAAAGCTTATAACAAGTAAATTACTTTAAAAAAAAATCGATGTATTTATCTGACTTACCACAACAATATTTCCGTCAGACCGTCAATTTAAATCAGCAGACGGGCATCAGTCTCTTCTCGACCGTTG
Organism: Abramis brama; assembly: GCF_963993115.1. NCBI lineage: Eukaryota > Metazoa > Chordata > Actinopteri > Cypriniformes > Leuciscidae > Abramis > Abramis brama. The sequence continues at coordinate 13,772,766 of NC_139966.1, forward strand.
GAATTCAAAAACGTGACGTGCACTGCACTGCACTCGCGAGACAGCGCTGCGTGAATATGCTCGCGCAAATGCAAACAAATTGTTTACTTTGTAAAATTAATGAAAATAATGAGTTTATTACTTCTTTTTGTTTATGTTTGCTGTTCAACAGATACAAAATTTAAATCCATAATGCAAAATTGTTTAGTTGTGGTACAATAATTTCACATAAATGACAAAGAATGAAATGAAAGAGCAGCAAACAAGGCTAAGACAAGACAAAAGCCTATTCAGCTATAAATGGCTTAGAATGAGCCCTTATGTATGTTTTTGTACTGAGTAATTTCTTGTTATGATGATAATGATGATGATGATGATGATGACGATAAGGTCAATATAGGGGTGTGCGATATAGCTAAATCGTCTGCGATAATATCGTATTTTTTGTTTTAACAATGTGCGCTTTAACATTATCAAGTATATTTCAAAAACTAAACAAATCGTGCCTACAGAGTGCACGCATCTAGGCTAATGTAAAGTTACATGATGAAGTCTAGCTATAATAGTGCGCGTGTGCATTTTGAGTGCGTTCTTTCACTGCATTATTCAGTGTATTAAAATGCATTTATGAATGCATGTGAATGATCACAAAATTCAAGATTATGGGGGTTAGAAAATGTATATATTTATATCATTTTATGTAGTTAATCAATATCACACGAAGAGTGCCATTTCAGTTTTTCTCCTCCAAAAATCAGCATGATTAAAATGTGATATTAAGTTACTACAACAGTTTAATAAACAATAATTTAATTACAACTACAAAATGTTGCAGAATAATGTAATATATGAATGAATAGCCTAAAGAACCTTTGTGCCAAAAGGGTTCTTTCTTGTCATTATAGAACCTTTTTAGCATAAAAGGTTCTTTGGAGTTGAGTAAAGAACCCTATGGTTCTATATAGAACCCCAATGAACCCTTTTTTCTAAGAGTGTAGCTCCGCTGGTAGCTAAGCGTATGGGGCTTTGGATACGTCAACCCGTGTATTGTTGTGATTGGTCGCATTGTTAGCCAATTGCGTGCAGTGAGATTTTCAAATGCATGCTTGGTGCCGCCCATCGTAATGAGCGATTTCATTACTCGATGTCAGACCATTAATCTTTCGGATTTAGGTCTAGATTTCCAGGCTAGCTCAAAGCGTCACATTTTTTAAATTTCAGTACCGACTTGGTACCGAAGTCGATACTTTTGACAACACTATTCCATACTTTTTCACTAGATCACTTTCAAGCTCTATTACTGACCATATAAGGGCGCCTCCATTTCTATATATGGTTTGAGTGATCTGAACCATATATTTACATAATTTGCATACAATTTATGAAGTAGACATCCTATTCAGAAGTAGTATGGTAGTATTTGATTTGAATTCAACCTCAAATAAATACATAAAACAACACGTTTGTGCATTATAGCTCGCCAATGCATCACAAATCGACAATCCATCATATTTTTCTTTATATTTAAAACATTTTCAGACCTTTTTCTCATAAAATTGATTGGTGTTATATATTGAACTCTAGGCATGAAAAAAACCCGGAGGTTTCTAACAATCTTTCATGTTTTTTCATGTTCATCACTATTTCAAAATAAAGGCCTGAACATGCCTTATGAGAATGAACAATTCTTGTTGCAAATTGATAAATGAATTAGTGATTGTAAGCTTTCAAATGATATACAGTTTTTCAATATTACGTTTTTACTAAGATATTGTTTTAAATATACTGGCAAATGTGAGATGGTGACAGCTGTAGATCAGTTTAAACATGAGATGTATGTAATATAATATCTGTGAAGAGTTATCCTAGTTACCAATAATTCTGTGACTCATCAGAGTATGTGACCAGAATATGAAGACCACAGATAGTTTGTAATAATAAATATGAACATAATATTTTAATAAATACACTGGTAAGATTATTTATGAAAATCTATTTTATATTTTTATTATTCACATGTTTTTACATGTCTTGATTTTGTACAGATCAATTTCAGAATCAGAAAGAAGAATGTCTAGTACCGTCATTCCCACAAACTCATCGACGCAGGTCATCCAGTTTCAGGCCCCAGAACAAACGGCTCCAGCGACTGTTTATGTGCCACAGACAGCTTCAGCTCCTCAAGGACTTCAGGCTTTTCTGAAAGGCCAACCAAAAGCTCTTGGGGTGAGAAATCTTTCAATAATTGATTTTCATACGTGTGAAGGAGGAAAGGTACGGGTACAAATCCAAAAATACAGTAGTACAAACATTAACAAATTGTTGTGCTGATCTGGCAACCCTGCTCAGCTAATAACTGTGATTCACTATTCCCCTGCAATAAGTGCCTGTTTTCTGGTCTTCCTCAGACTATCCAGATAATGAACGGTCTGCTGATTATCCTGCTGGGAATCGCGTATATAATCCATGCAGATTACATCTTTGTCTTCGATGGTATTCCTTATTTGGGATCTCTCATCGTAAGGAAACAATATACAATTTAAGTACAGTTCAGTCTTTTCTAACACAAGCTAAATATTCTAACAGAAGAATCCTTTCTCTCTCCTCTCAGTACATTATCGCAGGATCACTCTGCATTGCTGCAGAAAATAAAATCCATGGCAAAGCCTCCTCCAGTTTGTGTTTGGTACTGTATGCGCACATCATTGTTATTTTCAGGGGTCCAAGCACCAAACTTTATTTAATGTAAGACTAAACAAACTGCCCAAAACTGGATGAAAGTAAAGTATTACTTTCTTTCAAAAAATAAAATATAGAAAAAATTACTGACCCAAACTTTTGAACGGTAGTAATGATTTCTGAAGGATCATGTGACACTAAAGACTGGAGTAATGAGTCATTTGTTTTTGGACCCGATAATTGCAACTTTATAGTTTATTTTTATTGTGCTCCATATATATTGTTTCATGATCTGCTTTAACAAACTGAGTAAAGTGCTTTCTAACTTATTAACTTGTTTTTTTGTTTTCTGCCTATAGGTGAAAGGTTCACTTCGAATGAACATCTTAAGTGCTATGAATGCAGGCATTTCCATTATTATCCTTTCATTGGATTTGATTTTAATACATTTCGAATGCATTGATGATGAATGTACCGAGGAGTTAGAGGTATGTACAACTTTTCTAGTCACTTTTATTTAGTAATTGCAATAAGATCACTATGGCCACGTTTACACTGTCAGTGAAATGTGACCCAATTCCGATTTTTTGCTCATATGTGACACAGATCCGATGTGTTCTATGACAGTGTAAATAGGAAAAAAACGCATGCATTCGGATATATCGAGATCGGTTTCAGGCCTCGTTCATATGTGGAAATAAATCGGATATGTGCCAATGCGACTGTCATGTAAACAGGCAGATCGGATTTTCTGAGGCATTAGGCAACGTCTCCGCGGTTTAATGACGAGAGAAACCCCGACACAAATATGCAAAGGGACGGATGGCCTGACGAAACGTTGTTTCGTCATAGGAGAGGAATGTGGACAAACGTTGACACAACATATTGTCGTACACAACAAAATTTCGGACTGACCACTCCTCGTTAAAGCCAATATGCTCCCACCAGTCCTGAGATCTCTCTCACACACAATAACTGAAGCATACACTCACCTAAAGGATTATTAGGAACACCTGTTCAATTTCTCATTAATGCAATTATCTAATCAACCAATCACATGGCAGTTGCTTCAGTGCATTTAGGGGTGTGGTCCTGGTCAAGACAATCTCCTGAACTCCAAACTGAATGTCAGAATGGGAAAGAAAGGGGATTTAAGCAATTTTGAGCGTGGCATGGTTGTTGGTGCCAGACGGGCCGGTCTGAGTATTTCACAATCTGCTCAGTTACTGGGATTTTCACGCACAACCATTTCTAGGGTTTACAAAGAATGGTGTGAAAAGGGAAAAACATCCAGTATGCGGCAGTCCTGTGGGCGAAAATGCCTTGCTGATGCTAGAGGTCAGAGGAGAATGGGCCGACTGATTCAAGCTGATAGAAGAGCAACTTTGACTGAAATAACCACTCGTTACAACCGAGGTATGCAGCAAAGCATTTGTGAAGCCACAACACGCACAACCTTGAGGCGGATGGGCTACAACAGCAGAAGACCCCACCGGGTACCACTCATCTCCACTAGAAATAGGAAAAAGAGGCTACAATTTGCACAAGCTCACCAAAATTGGACAGTTGGAGACTGGAATAAGTTGGAGACTGGAAAAATGTTGCCTGGTCTGATGAGTCTCGATTTCTGTTGAGACATTCAGATGGTAGAGTCAGAATTTGGCGTAAACAGAATGAGAACATGGATCCATCATGCCTTGTTACCACTGTGCAGGCTGGTGGTGGTGGTGTAATGGTGTGGGGGATGTTTTCTTGGCACACTTTAGGCCCCTTAGTGCCAATTGGGCATCGTTTAAATGCCACGGCCTACCTGAGCATTGTTTCTGACCATGTCCATCCCTTTATGACCACCATGTACCCATCCTCTGATGACTACTTCCAGCAGGATAATGCACCATGTCACAAAGCTCGAATCATTTCAAATTGGTTTCTTGAACATGACAATGAGTTCACTGTACTAAAATGGCCCCCACAGTCACCAGATCTCAACCCAATAGAGCAACTTTGGGATGTGGTGGAACGGGAGCTTCGTGCCCTGGATGTGCATCCCACAAATCTCCATCAACTGCAAGATGCTATCCTATCAATATGGGCCAACATTTCTAAAGAATGCTTTCAGCACCTTGTTGAATCAATGCCACGTAGAATTAAGGCAGTTCTGAAGGCGAAAGGGGGTCAAACACAGTATTAGTATGGTGTTCCTAATAATCCTTTAGGTGAGTGTATGTGCAATGATGGCACTTTTCGTCCACCTTCGCCTCATAATCATGGTGATGTTTGGCGAACTTCGCATATATCGCAGAGCTAGCATCAAGCATATTTCGTGTTCGTCCATCTGTGCAAGATAATTTAACCCTTTAAGCATGCGCAATGTTTCAGATAGTATGGCAAGTGAAAACAAATGAACCGGATATGCGTCACAGTTGAAAGAATGTGTAAACGGACGGTCAAAAAAAATCTGATAAATGTAACAAATCAGAATTGGGCATCAAGACCTGCAGTGTAAACGAGGCCTATGTTGTCAGTAGGTTTATTAAAATCTAGCTGTAATCTGCAATAACCTGCCCTTTATTTTCTTACTGGCATTTAACAGAATTCAACAGACCTCCTACTGTTACTGATCATTTACATAAATCACGGCTTAACATTAACACCATGTCCTAACTACACGCGATGATTCTATTTTATAAACAATTCCTATTTTTCTGTGACGTTGCGCTGGAACAACAAACACAAAGTGTGGCAATGATAATCTCAGGTACTGTTTATGTGCTTTATTTAAAGGTGCTGTAAGCGATGCCGGGAGATGTAACTTCTTGTTGACGTTCAAATTGTTGTCAAACAAAACGGAGGCTAGCTAGACCCTCCCTCCTGCTCATCCCGTCTCCTCCCTCCTCCCCTCACTTCCGACATAAAGGAAAGTCAAAGTAGTCACTACAAACAAAGTTGAGTTTTACTGATACTTCATTCAATGTGTAATGTCGCCAAGTTAGATAAATGCTTTTATATATTGCAGAACAGAATGCAGAAAAAGAGAAACATTATCTTAATATCATTTCGCCACCAGAGGTTATAACTATAGCTCCCATACAAGGACACAACAATAGCAAGATAACGTTAGCTTCGCGTTTCCCAGTGAGCATAAACAAAGGCGGCGTCGTAAACAAATTTAGTCAAAGTTGTCAATAGCCTCTAAATGAACATTCAAATTCATAACAAACAGTGGATGAAAACAATCATTCACACAAATTGTCACCCTACTGTGAATTTGCTTGATCATTTACAATATAGATTGATCACTAGCTGCTAGAAACATATATGTTGTATTCACCAAAGTTAACGCTGACTGCATAGTTCTAGCTAATTACATCCTTGTGTTGGTTTGGCGAACATGAACGTCAATTTAGAAAGAAAAATGGATTTACCTGTTCTGCAAAAACAGAGCAACCTGAATGTCGGATTGGAATCCCTTCTGCCGGCGGAGTTCTCACCACCTTTCGAAGGTTTTTCAGATGTAAATTTGGTACTTCGCACATTCCTTATCCTTGTCCCTTATCCTTGTCCCTCTTCTTTGCAATTTGTTCATCAGAACGTCGTCTCTTTGGTCGTGTGTCGGCCATAATTCAAACTTCCCTCTTCATGCATCTCTCCTCCACACCCCCTTCATGTGTACGCGCACTAACCCCCCAAACCCCACCCTCAAATACTTCTTGCCAGTGATTGGCTGGAACACTGTTTGTTGTGTTTCGTGGTGCGGGTGAGCCCAGTTTGTTTTTCTTGTCGTTTGTGGAGCCTGTGGTGTCTACAGAGACCGCGTTTTTTCACAGTGTGTTCAGGGGACAGGCAGCTAGCGGATAGTGAGGAGATGTTTGCTGTATGTGACAAAAAATGTTTTGGCCTAAAAAACGTGTGACATCGCTTAGAGCACCTTTAATGTTAAAAGCGTGTAATATGACTTTGAATATCATTTAGTGCTCCAGCTTTGTAGCTGTAAAAGCAACAGTGGATAATTCACCTCAGATCTTGAAATGAAACAAATGGAAACAAGAACGTTCAAACTGTAAACAAACAAGTGTATTATTTGACAAAGATTGTTTTAGTAACTCAGTAGCCTGTATTTTTAATAATGTTTAAATGGTATAATATTTGTGGATTTGATTATGTAGCCAACTTACCCATTTTCTTGCGTTTGCCGTCAATATGACTCTCTGGTGCTGTGTACTCGCCGAGACTCTGCCCACACGCTGTTTTGATTGGCTGTGGGTTTTGATTGATTTTGATGCTAGTGTGGACAGGCAAATTATTTGTTGCTGGAATCTTATCGCATCGCGTCTGGTTAGGACACGGTGTAACACCCGCCGAATGCGTGTGTATTTCAGCAGTCACGTGTTACGGTCACTCCTACTAGACACTTCGGCGGGCTGAATTCTATATACAGTATACATTTTTTCAATTGTAGTCTTTTAAAAAGGCATCTGAAATAATAAACTAAGTGCAATGTAGGGGTCAAAAATATAGTTTTTTCTATACATATCAATACTGAAATATCTGAAACGCTTCCGCAGATACACAAAACCAGCAGCTCTTTCTCTCCAACAGCGAGTGACACACAAACCCACCTCTTCTCACTCACTCGTTTCATTTGCTCCGGATAAATATTGTTGGTTTTACAGGGCTTGAATTTTGGTGTGGGAATGCGCATAATTTTGCTCATTCCCAAAGATTTTGTGTGCACACAGAAAGCCGCCTCTCAGCACTAAACAGCTCTTTTTTTGCTGCTTATCAAACTTGTCAGATACACACAAAATAATGCTCGTTCAGCGCGTCATACGTCGTCCTTTCAGTTTCGGTTTTCAATCGATCAAGTGTTTACATGTTCTCTCGATAAACCACCCCTTTCAATCTGATCGAAATTATTTGTAATAGAGCTGACTCTTTGAGTTTTTAATGGGTTATGTTATAGCCCTACTTGTTTTTATGAAATATCTGTAGTGACTGGATGATCATATCACCGTATTATTTACCGCCATGCAAGCCACAAATTAAGCTTGGCGAGCCGCATGAGGCTCCCGAGCCGCGTAATGAGTAACACTGGTTTAGAAAATGGTAATAAAATATGACAAGAACTCTGAGTTATCAAATCAGTTTTGGCCATCCTTCTGTTAGACTGTCTCACAGATGAATTAGGTTGAGTAGATGTCAGCTGTTGAATTTAAGTACATGTAACCAGTCCCACGTGATGGGACGTTGACTCTGCGTTGTGTGTGCGTAGAACAAATGGACACCAAACTTGAATGGCTGGTATTTATAACTGGCTCTTTATTTTCTGCACAATGAAGAGCTGGACAAACGAAGAATTAAAATCAATACACATGCATTCTGTAGCTTCTCTCAAAACTTCATCTTTGGCTCTACGGAGCCACGAGACATCCTCATATCAGCTTAGTTTAGCGTGAACTGACATTTTATGTAAGAACGTTGATAAAACAGCTTAAACAATAATCATATCAAAACAATGACAATTATGCTTGGATTACACAATAACATACCTGGACAAACAAATAATTATTATTAACATGCATTCTGTAGCTTCTCTCAAAAACTGTTGGAGAGCAACAGCACATAAGCCACCTTTAATATAAACTTAGACAAAAATGGCACGTCGGCGTAATCCCACATTGCAAATCATGTTAAAACACCACAAAAAACAGTTTTTAACATCATCAACTAATATGTTGAAATAGTATTACCTTTGGCTTAGTGAGCCACAAGACATCTTCATCTCAGCTTAGTGTGAACTGAGAGAGGTGAGAAAGCACCCAAAGTTAAGTGTCTCTTAAAGGGGCCGTACACTTTATTACCAAATTGTATATAAACTAAAACTATACATACCAATGCAATTAAATCAAAAGACAATACAATGAATTCAAACAATATATTAAAAATAAAATAATCAGAGATCATACAATGAAAAAAGACAAAGATTTTGAGTGAAAATATTAATGCTGATTTTACATTTGTTATATTCACACCTCCTTTTTTTCCACCAAAATCCCTCAAATTACCATGAAAACCTTTTCAATTAACTCGTTTTACTGGCACAAGTGAAACGTAAAATCTAATCCACACAACCAACATAGAAGTTACCTCACTTTCAAGGTTGAGGAAAATAAGAGTTTGATCAAGTCTCATATTCCCATTAAGTCAATGTGAAGCCTAATACGCCACACAGCACTTGGGCCTATTAAACTGTTCATTCATCACAAACACTGTCAGTATATCAAATCTCAAAAATTCTTAAAGAAATCAATTCTTAATTTAAACCTCTTGAACTTTTAAAACTGGTATCTGTACCATAGATTCAATTAATCTATCTACAGATTTAACTATTCTCCCCACTCTTGTTGTAACAGGTTTAACAAGCTCAGAGTGAGCATGTACATCAATCGGTGCAAAGTAAGTTTAGAGAGGGAGGTAAGTGTTGTGCAATTTCATCTGAACATCGTGCATGTCCTTTATCTATAGATACTGAATCTGCAGCACCTGGATTTTGTGTGGCATCCATATTCACTGTCTCTACAACATTGAGTGAAGAGAGGGTGGTATGTCACCAGGTAGGATCGTGTCAACCAAAGGACTGAGTGCTGGTTCACAGACAGAAAGCTTGTCTGAATAATCAGAGAAAGACTGGAATGAATTATCAGTGGATATAACAGCCAAAATCTCTGACTCGTAGAGATTTTGGCTGTTATATCCACTGATAATTCATTCCAGTCTTTCTCTGATTATTCAGACAAGCTTTCTGTCTGTGAACCAGCACTCAGTCCTTTGGTTGACACGATCCTACCTGGTGACATACCACCCTCTCTTCACTCAATGTTGTAGAGACAGTGAATATAACAGCCAAAATCTCTACGTTTGAGTCAGAGAAATCTGGTATGTCGGGCCGACTAGTCTTTGTTACTTGATCCACTCCATAATTGGTCTGATCAGGCTCTGCAGAGATCAGTGGCTGATCAGGTTCACTGGAACTTGACCCTTCATCAATATCAGGAATCGACAAGAAGTTCACTTCCAGAAATAAATTCCTACGCACAACTTTTGTGCGGCCGGTTGCATTCTTTATCTAATTAACATAGTGGTAGGCTGTTGTGTGAGATGTTGCAACACCAGCTAGACAAAGAAGCTCGGCTATAGACTGCTCTCAAAGCTGGTGCCCTGGTCTGTGATTGGCTACAGTACTCAGCGCTGCAAATAGGAACACTGTAAACATGGACCGTTTGAATGCAGCCGTCTATCTGCGTGTAGGCTATCAATTAAGTCTCTGTACTCAGTAAAACTGCAGAAAGACTGGTATCGTCATATTTGCACAATTTAATGATTTACTTTGTATAAAGTACCTGTAGGCTACTTTTGACAAGACTACTTCACTGAGGTAAAGTGATAAGCAATAAGTTACACAGTTACACTTTTCTCTCGCAAGCCTCACCATTCTTCCTCCCCTCAAAAAAACTAGTCAGAAGTTGTCTGCCCTACTGCAGCTTTCTTTCCATTTTTTTCTTTTTTATAACCTAATTTAGGCTTAATTTTTGTAGTGCGAGCCAAGGCTCCTTTCCATGCCACAAGCTGAATTTAACCGCTTCGCTGGACAACAAGGCCAAACCATTTCTGCTTTTGAAAGGGGGATCGCTAACATGGGAGGGCACATGCTGCTAGGCAAATAAAGAACATTTCTCTATTCTATACTCTAATACTCTTATACGCTTAAGTGAATTAAAAAAAATGGTTTTCAAATAGTTTTTCAAAGTTGAATAGTAGTAAAAAAAATTCTTCTTGTTGGTTCAAAAAATACAATATCTTAGTCAAATATTTCTTCTGTGGTAATAGATAATTGCTCTGTTCCTCACAGAGTGTCTAACCAGGTTAAAAGTTTGGGTGTAATTCTTGACAGAACTGTCTTTTGAAGCTCATATTAACAGTGTTACCGGTTCTGCGTTCTTTCATATTATGAATATAAATCTTGTATAAACTTGTTCCTCCACGCACTTGGACAACTTCCATGGGATCACAACTTCACAAGCTTTTGGTTAGCTCACAGGCTCACTTTCTGTAGAAGTTCGCAACAGTTCTAGTCTTTCAGTCTTTAAATCTCGCCTTAAAACTTATCTGTTTAGGCAGGCTTTTATGTGATTTAATGTTTGTTGCTGTACTGGTTTTATGAATTTTGTAAGACTCGTCTTTGAAGAAGATAAAAAAAAATGTAGGGGACAATTTCAGGTTGTACTCCCTTAGTCTCTGAAACATTGTGCACAGCCTGGACAGAGCCTCACTTTCTGATGGCGCAAACACAAGGAGATCGTCAAGGTAACACAAAAGCTTTGAAAATTAAAATCCCTGAAGATTTTAAGCATCATCCTCATGAAGAAAGTGTGGCTATTACAAAGCCCTTGCGGCATATGGTTATATTCATGAAGGCCTAGTGGTGTAGTGAAAGCTGCATACTTGTCCTCCTCATTCATTGGAATATTATAAAACCCTGACGTGAGATCTATTGTGCTGAAGAATCAATTTCCTCCAAGCGCAGCAAAGCAGTCGGCCTGGTGAGGTTGGGGATGTGCGTCCTTTACGGTTCTGGCATTTAGCCACCTGAAATCTGTGCAAATATGCAACCCAACATTCTTCATCCACACCATCACCAATGGTGATGCGTACTCACTTGAAGACTTCCTGATGATACCTCTTTCTTCCATGTCAGTGTGAACTTGCCTTAACTTCTCATAGTGGGCAGAAGGCTCTCGCATTTAAGGTAAGCGAAAATGTCGATCATCAGTCAACCATATACTGTGCACATATTCTTTGACTTCGTCGGAGTCCAATTGGTGTTAAGAGAAGATTTCTTGATAGAAAGCTAGTAACTAGGAAACATACTTACTATCTTACTATCTTTAGACTTACTATCGTCACTGATGGTCGATCATCAGTGAACCATATACGGTGCACATATTCTTTGACTTCATCCCAGTCCAATGGGTGTTTAGAGAAGATGTCTTGATAGTCAGCTAGTAACTGGGATCACCAAGGCCCAGATCCAAAAGAAGTGCATGAGACATCTGACTTGCTTTCCACTGGAGTAATATGAAGGCCTTGGAAAATCTAAAAATCCTCAGAAGCATGGAAATACGTTTGCAGTTTCTTTTTTCAATGTGATAACTTTATTTGTTGGATTTACAACTGTCATAGGCTGTCATAGAATATCTCTGGGCAAAGCTTTGGAATTGGTTGGCTCAACAATTACTCTGCTGCCAGATGACAAGGGCACATTAGTTTGCAGATAGCCCCAAACGACATGTTCATGCTCTGGCAAGAGCACTATTCCCTTTCCAACATTCAACACCTGTAAACATTGACTAGAACCGCTGAATGTCTCCATTAAGCTGATGGTCAGGTCTAGAAGCAATGTCCCAATAATCGCTGCTGCTCTTCAGCTCATGAATCAAGTGTTTGATGATATTAGAGTCCAATATAAGATGATCATGTTGGCCAGGCACGACCAAACAGGGGACAACACACTGGATGCCAAAGAATTGGATCTCTACATCATAGAAACATTTAGGCTGCGTATGCTGAACCGCCACGGCCAATCAAGACAATGTTTCCTTCAGAATGTTTCTTCACAGGTAAGTCACCAGCTGAACTGATTTTCTCTTCAGAATTTTTGCTGATTGCCATAGAACCGGAATCAAGCATTCCGTTAAGCTGAACATGGCCATTTACACGAACAGGAACATAAAAAAGGCTACTAAAAGCTTTAACTTTTTGACTGGATTGAACAATTATTTTGGTCCCCTTTGGAGCACTATTACAGTTCTCTTCATATAGCTGGGCAAGATCACATTCTTCATGAAGGGTATTAGTATCCATACCCACATCACCCCTTACCTGACATGGGCTCAAAGATCAACTTCACATCGTTTCTCTTAGTAGGATGAAAATAATCTTATTTAAACTGTGATTAAATTACACACAGAAAGTGATCAAAGAACAATCCCTTTCCAATCGCCCAAGCTGTCAATCACACAGCACAAGTTTATATGGACACTTGCCAAACTCGTTATGAAATCAATGACGATGTTACACTGCACAACGAAGCTCTTACTGTATTTACATCGTGTTCGCATTGGTGCAATTAGTGTTTAGTGCAATTAGCACTAAAGCAATAGTGAGAGTGCAGAAACTGCGTTGCAATGATAAGATCTTCATTCACGCGATCAACAGACTGTCATCTGCTCAATGCTCATCATCACTGCAACCTTTTATGTGATGGGAATAGATCTAAATACTTTTAAAACTAACTAACTAACTTTTAAAAAATAACCCATACCATGGGACCTTTAAGCAAAACATGGTCAAGTCAAAGTGTCTGAATAATTTTTGGTATAAATAATTTTATTCAGAATAATTTTAGTCCACTGTATGAAGAGGTTACAGTCGTAACCTAGACGTTCCCTTTTGAAAGGGAACTCACACTGCGTCTGACGCTATTTGGGAACGATGTACAACCCCACCATGCTGAGGGGATTGCATGCCAATTATGGCTCGTGACAAATGTCAGAACTGGTAGTTTCAACCTGAAATGCCAAGAAAACACTCCCCCTTCGGGTCAAATACAGGGTGTCAGTGACATTATTCCCTACAGTCATTGTACAAGCTATAAGCCTCAAAGAGACCTCCGATACAGTGAAGGCCTACTAAGGCCGCTCAAGGGCTTGAGACCAACAGCTTCCATGGAAGGGGTTCCTTTAAAGAGCATCTTGCAGGTTAGAAGACCCAACAAGTCAATGTATAGAAAAATAATGTAGGAACTAGATTTTCTTTAAAAAAAAATTATAAATGCGCTACAGTGGCTTCTGGAGTCGTTTTTGTGAGAAAATTTTACTTCCGCATCTGAAAATGGGCGTGACGGGCGTGACGTAGCACAAGGGGGAGCGGTCGATTCAAACAACAGGGAAAAGTGGATTGCAATGACATTTCGGACGCTGAGGAAATTGTTGACGGACCACAGCCATACAATTATGAGCCTGCTAGGCTGCCAAGAGAGCAGGGACAGGCCAGGATTAATGTTAGACAGAACATATTGGAACTTACAATAACAGAAACTGAGCTTTGATCAGGCGTTTGTCATGCTCATTAATATCCGCCCAGACTAACGTTACGTGATATAACTTAGCGGTTTCTCATCGAGAGACAGAGAGATATTTATTCCTGATACATTTTTTGTTCCATAGGTGCTTGTGTGGGAAATGCGAGGCAATGTTTACAGCTGAGGAAAGTCAGTGTTGCAGGGAAGTGGATGCATACTGGGCCTTAGTGGAAAATGCCAAACTTTCATGGTTGCAGTTAGTGTTACTACAGTAAAGACATGGTGAATGTTGCTGATCTGTGGACACTGGATAGTTCGTGCATTCATTGCATGTTCATGTTTATTCCTGGTTTCCACGTCAGCGCTGTTTGATCCGTTAATAACGGAGAAATGTGAATATTTCTCACTAGATCTCGCAGCGATGTTATTACTTCAGTGGCGAATCCAAATGCTTTATTTACTGGATCTCGCAGTTACAGTGTTGCTTGATCAGGCTCGCGCTGCACTGGTCCAAACTGATAAACGGTCCACACAAACACAATAACGAGTAGCTCAGTTTCGTTCCGCTTACATTGCGTTTGCCAGTTGATGTTGTGCTCGCGCCTACATCCGGCGGGAGAACCCGTAGATGCGTGCACTGAAGGAACCGCACCAGCTCTGAGTCTCACCCGGTTCTTACTTCGGTATCCCATGTTGAACTCCATCATATCGCCGGGACGATAATCCTCCGATCTGAAGTGAACGCTACACACGACCGCGTTTTCCGAAGCCGACGCGGAAGAGAAATCCCGTCTCTTCACCTGCACAAACCGCACCCAGGCACGAAAGATAGCACCGTCCTTTTTCTTGTTAGGAAACCGGTGTACTCGATGTCCTGACAGGCTGGAGTTTTTGCAAGCTCCACAAACACATAAATTTACCATGACGATGATAAATTGAAATACAAAAACTAGTGTAAACACACTGACTCACGACCGCTCTTACTGAATACCAGCCTATTCTGCACTGAGCAGCGGCAGAGCACAGCACACATCTCCCTCGTGTGACGTAAAATGACGCGATGTTGAAAAAAAGCGGTTTGTACGAGCAGTCAACTTTATCTACTAAATTGGTGTCCTTATGTCGTTTTAAAACATTTTAAATCCTGCATTATCTTTTTATATGGTATTTTCATACACGGTTATATATTCATTTAGATTTTTTTTTTACCTGCAAGATGCTCTTTAAGGGAATATGGCCAGGGTCCGAAAGGAGTCCCGTCCAGTCACTTTCTGAGGGGGACATAGTCAACCCCACATGCCACCAGGGAGGCTGCTCTGATCAAGTCTACTAAACTAGTCTTGCCAACAACCTGTCTGTTTTCCTAAACAGAGTCTCCCAAAAAGAAAACCAATTGGGAAAAACTGCAATTAATGGCAGTAATACTCTCAAATCGGATCATAGAGATGGGCATCCTGGAGAATAGAACTCTACTCGATCCTGGATATACTCAGTGCTTCAAGGCCCTGTGGAGGCTGGGCACTCTAAAGGGACCCTAATAAGGAGATTGCCTCCAGCTCTAGGGCTGATCTAACAGGGCGGCCTTGTGAGAGTCCTTCGACCTTTCGACTAGACTTAGGGAGTTAAGTATTCAAGCAGAGCGATCCTCAGATCCTCAACCTGATAAGTACTGACCAAGGCTAGGCTAAAAACAGGGAGGCTCCATGGGACTTGATACTTAATGCCTTTGCAATGCTAAGCATCCAACTCGTTGGTGAGCCGCCTTCAAGGAGGCCTGTTAAGGCCTAACTACTTTATAGCGAGGATGTTAGCAGATCTAGCCTTCAGAAGCCTATGTGCTCTCACAGAAATTTCTGTGGGCCTGGTTATACTTATTTAATATTGCCAACAGGCAGTGTACTCAGCAGAAGTGCTATCTATCCTTTAAGCAAGGAGAGTACAATCATACGCTACCGGAGGTATCGAGGAGGCCTACTGTATGGCCTACAGCTTCGAATGTCATGGACGTCTGCCCGGGCAGTGTTTTGGCTCTAAGGGAGCATACTCAACCATCCCAAATGGGAGGGGGTACTAATCTCTAGTCTCTACCTGAGCCTAGGTGGCGAAAGGTGATAGCATATGTTTTTAACTTGAGGCCTTGCTTCCAGCTACTACAATCGATGCTGTAAAGGGCGGAGGCCTGAGCACAATGCTTCTTACTCTTCAGAGAGAAAGACCTGAAAACGGCCATAGATATAGCATGGAAGGCTTAACGAAGGTAGCCTGCTGCCTATGCTGCTATCTACCCTATTACACCACTAGCATTTATACCTAAAGCAAAAAGCGGGCCTTGGCCAGACGACTCTTTTAGTAAGAGGAGGCTAGTACTAGGAAAACTAGATTTACAGGGGAAAATTCCTGATGGTCTAAGGAACTGTATGATTACAAATTTAAGAATATGTGACCCGATCTGGCGAAATGAGTCGGAAGTCGCAACGTTCCATTTTAAGATATGGGCCGATTATGTGGAAAAACAATGAAATAATAATTTGAATTTTTTTTTTTTTTTTTTGCTAAATTTCAAAGAACAGACATTCAAAAATAATCTCCTAAAGTTTCGTGGTCCAGATAATTGAGTAAAGGTATTTAAATGACTAATAAAGTTTACAAAGTTTTACTAAATTCGCTGAAAATGAATATTGCTTTTCTCAACTCCTCTCGTCACGTCTGAGCATTCCCCGGGAATCCCCTCAAACGTCTCTGCTCTCCAAATATGATGTTTCACGTTGTATAGAACCAATCAAAAAGCTTAGAAATGTACACAAACGCTGATCATTTGTCAATGGGAAGCCCCGTTTCGACTGACCGGCACGCGATTGGTCCAGCCATCCTCCTGTCAGACTCGTAGCGCTATGTGTAAACAAGCTAGCAGATCTCCTCAGAAAGATTAAATATTATTAATTTGAGAAATGTCGCTGTCAAAAGAGAGCAAAGTCGCCAAAAAGTCGCCAAAAGCGTTGAACTCACTAGAGGCTTCTAACCTAAGCTCTGCTGCGGGTCATCAAGAGTATCTAAGGCTAGTCAGTGATTGTTTTGAGACGTGTCATCCTCTGATGACCGCGAAAGTGACAGCCCTGTGGTATTTATCGTGTATGGATGTGAGTGAGTGCAATTATTCTGTGAGGGTATTTATCTGCAAGGAGAATCCATTACAATGTGTTTGATTTATTTTAACCCAATATTTAACTGTTGGTATCTCCGTTATGAATGTGTTACACTGTTATTGTCAACTAGCCTACACAAAGATATTGCATAGGCTAACATTATTTTGTTCTCTGTTTCCTTGTCTCTCTGCCTCTCTCCCTTTCTCTCTCTCTCTCTCTCTCTCTCTCTCTCTCTCTCTCTCTCTCTCTCTCTCTCACACACACACACACAGACACACACACACACACACACACACACAGACACACACACACACACACACAGAGAGAGAGAGAGACACACACACCCTCTCAAGGAAAACTGTAGCACCTCTGTTCAATCTTTCTGATTTTAGTAAATGTTTGTAAAAGTGCCTTTTAAATTATTTATTAAAATAAAAACTTTAAAATAATTTGAGCTTCAGTCTGGTTTAATAGCATATATTAATGTCTTTGGTCAAATTAAGCTGTACAATAAATAGTTTATCCCTTTAAATGCAATGGATTTTGAAAGATATCAACAAAAAACGGGCAAAAAACTTTAAAAGCGATTTTCTCAGGTTTTCAATTGGAAAAAGAGGACAGACGACCATAATTCAAATGTGTATATCTTTACAACCATTCAAGGTATGACTTTGACTTGGATATCATTTGAAAGCTTATGGTCTCCTCTTTCCATTAATACCAAAATCTCAATTTTGAAATTTGGGTCACTGTGACTCATTTTGCTGGATCAGGTCACATATGTTTAAGATCTGCTGATCCTACTTCCTTACATAACATCACATGAAAAACTAAGGTGAACTACACTGTATTGGGCATTCAAGGTGAACATGATGGTATCCATTTACTGATTAGATTCAATATAGTTTACTTTGAAGGGGTTTTGTTAGTCTTTGAGCTTCCTACTGAGAGTTGAACTATGTGTGAATGTTTACATAGTCTTAGTTCTTGTGACCATGTGTTGTTTATACAATTTTGGGAATACCATTATCTCCAGTTGGGGGTAATTGCCTCTACTGTCTTTAGATGATTAGATTTTAGGTCATCTCTAAGACTGTGTGTAAGGTCAGCACCTTTAAGGACTGCCCACTGAATGCCTATAATGGCGCTTTTCCACTACACAGTACCAGCTCGCCTCGCCTCGGCTCGCCTCTACTCGACTCGACTCGGCTTTGTTTAGTTTTCCACTGTGTAAAAGTTGTACCTGTACCTGCTTCCAGGTACTTTTTTTCGTACCACCTCCGGCGAGGTTCTAAGCGAGCTGAGGCGATACTAAAATGTGACGTGAAAACACGGCAGACTGCTGATTGGTCAGAGAGAATCGTCACTATTCACTGCGTCATCATTGCACGCGCCAGACGGAGTATCCTGAATAAAAAACAGCAAAAACAAAAACAAAAACATCCAAAAACAGCATACACTCAAATTCCTCTATTGTCCTGTGTGTGTGGGTAGCGGGTGTGTGTCGCGTAGAAGATTAAGTCACGGCAGTTTCCTGCGGCGTCGCTATGACGACCAGGTACTATTGTGGAGGTACTATCTGCAATGGAAAAGGAGCGAAAAGCGAGCCGAGCCGAGGCGAGTCGAGTCGAGTTGAGCTGGTACTGGTAATGGAAAAGCACCATAAGATACCATGTAAAGTTACATTAGTTAGACTTGATGATTGCAGCTACCGAAAGCTCATGTTCTCAATAAAGAATCCTGCTGAAGAAAGAACCAAGTCTCCTGGTCTTCGATTCTGAGTTTCCTACAGAACCTACACTCAGACAATGAGAGGTTTAAGGCGAGAATGCTTAGCAAACCGCCACCAAAAATCCTAGATACTAAGCCTAAGCCAGATATCAAGGTGATATCAATATACAAATATACTGTATATGTCTGAAGTTCAGAGCCATAATCTCAAAAACGACTCTCTAAAGTGAGAGGAGAACTACTGCATATCTAGTATAAGGTGGCTATCAAGGTGGCTTGACGAGAGCCAATGCTTGATTTTGTATTTTTATCTGGAGCTTGACAGAGCGGTGGCCTCAGTAGAAAAACTTAGGGAAGAAGACATCTCACACAGAAATGTCTGCTTGATGCTCAGATGAACGGTGGCCTGACTAGAAATTTTTCGTATAATAATGTTCACTACAACAGATTGACACTACCCACTATATAAGCCTGACGACTCTAAATCAGAGGAGGCCAATGGGAAGGGTATGCATATATGTATAGCATACCCATACAGTGTTTCCTCTAGGATTTTTTCCAGCTGTGGTGGCAGGCCTATTTCCACAGGGGAGGGGGCATCGCCCATGGGTGATTCCCATTGAACCTTACCCAAGAATCACGAGCACTCACACACAGGCCACTTTCTGAGGAATTGAAAAATTAAAACCATCTCCATCAAAACAAATTATGCAAGATATTTATTTGCAAAGATATAAAGTGCCACAGTAAGAGAAGGCTATATTCATAATCTATGGCAAAAATACTATTATAAATTAGTTAAGTGGATAATACAGCAGCAAAAGTTTATTTAGAAAAATCATGAATTCACAATCATTTTATAAAATCTGAACATTTAGTGAAACTAACATTAAGCGGAGAACAAATAAATGGTAAAATGTTCCACCTTATTCTTTGTATTGTTACAAAATACTTAGATGAAGAACAAGTACACATATATATATCAGGGCTGGGAATCGCTTAAAAAAATTAACTAATTAATCGCACAATTTGCTGTGATTAATCGCAATTAATCGCATTTCCCCTAAGCTTGTAATCATCAATATTTAAACGTAGAATCACCTAATTAAATTAAACTACACAGAAAAAAAGAGAAAAATATCCACAAAAATTGGAGATAAAATAGCCCTATATTAAAGTAATATTAAACATCAATTAAATTTCATATTAAATATAATATTATAATATTAAATATCAATATATTATTCTTCATTCAGTTCTATGCAATATACTCAGATTTAACAGATTTATTTTTTGACTAATTATCAAATAAAGTATAGTCCTACAAAGCGATTATTACCAGAGCATGTGATCAGAGCAGGTGATTTTACCATTGTTGCCCAGCATGGCTATACCAGCTCAGTAGGGCATGCTGGGCCATGCTTGGCCATTCAACCGCAAGATAGTTTGCAAACCTCCCATCAATTGAGGCATCGACACATACCGTGAAACTCCATGGTTCTAGTCTCTGCTCTGCCTCAGCGCAAGCAGGACCTGAATCGCCTGGTACAGATATCTGTCCCTCTTCCCTCGAGAAGAGGGCAGACGAGAGCGAAGTTTTCTCAAGGGAAAAACTCACAGTTGGCACAAGCAGTTCCCTCAAGAACTGATCGTGCTTTCTCTGAGCCCAAACAGTAAACGCACAAGTTGTGAGTGTCATTTGGTGTCAATATCATAGACATGGATCCACACACTTCTTGAAACGCTTATCACTTGCCATAATTGTTCTTACCTTTTTCAGGTGATTGTAAAGCAGACAAAACAGTACCTGAAGACGAAAACAAAAAAACAGGATGACATGTTCTCTAGGCACACTTTTTATACATCCGTGACGTCATAGGCTGTCGCCGGTCAATTTCGATTGCCGTGATTGGATAGTTTTTCAGACACCGGTTCAAGTGGAGGGCGTTCCCCAATAGCGGCATTGACGCAGTGCGAGTTCCCTTTCGAAAGGGAACCACTAGACACAGTGGCTAGTGAGCAAAAAAATTAATATAAAGCCTTGTTTACCATGCAAGAAGGTACTGACATTATACATTAAGTTTGATTTGTTATATTACCATATGAACCTCATGGATTGTATATTCTGCACTTGCAGTCAGCGTACGAGTGTGAGTAATTATTTATTTTATTGATATTTGTGCTAATTTTTTTTTTTTTTGTGCTAAGTTTTTTTCTCAGGTAAACCTCTCCCGGGCGATCATTTGTGTGTCCTTGGTATTCAGTTTCCTTGAGTTTATCATTACCATCTTTATTGGCTGTAACGCCTGCTGCTGTTCTCCACAGGTGAGTGATACATTCAGGTCTAGCCCTCCTGTTGTGAGAAGATTTTCTTTATAGCATAATATAGCATTACAAGTGATTTATAAGCTATTCGTTGTAGGCCAGTCATTTTTGACCGGGAACACCACAAGTGTGACTCTGTACCATTTATTTTTATAAAATAAAAGTTTTTTAAAACAAACGTCCTGGTGAAACATTAAAGTAGACTAGTGTGATCAACAGTGCCAATTTTGTTCATATTTTATTTAATATTTCTAAAATTATTCAAAAATAATGTTTTTTTTACAAAAAAAAAAATTAGATGCCTACTCTCAGATAAATGAGCCCTACGATTAATCAGATGCAAATAGAAATATAAAACGTCGTAATTGAAAGAAAACAAGTTGACAAAAAGATTGAATCCAATATTGGGTGATGATATAGCAATAGCAAGAGCAAGATATAACAAGTGATTTATAAGCTACTTTTTATAGGCCGGTCATTTTTGACCGGGAACATCACAAATGTTATAGGGTTTTGAACACAACACAAGGGCTAGAAGCTGAGTGGCCGCTATGGTTGCTAAGCAGTTGCTAAGGTTTTCTGGGTGGTTGCTAGGACATTTCAGATTGACAGAAAGACGGGTAGTTTTTCAATTTATTGTTTTCAAGTTTCCACATCAAAATATTGCAGCAGGATTTTTGTCTTTTCCTTTTTTCCATTTGAAATACAGTGGTGTGTCTATAAACCTGTAATACTATACCTGTCTGCAAATGTTATTGAGTTTATACTGCAGTAAGAAGTTATAAAACGCAAAGTGTATTTTTTTTCCAAAGGTGCCGAATGTTTACCAAGTTGTTATTCCACAGTCCTATGCCTTAAGAACCAATCCCTCCCATGATCTTAACATATCAGAGGTAAGAGAAGCTTGTGGCACCAGTCTAATGGGAATTTGTGTAAAATGTTTTTTTTTTTTCTCATTCACGATCCATTATTTGGATTAGTGTTGATTTTATACACATGACCCATTCCACAATTGCGGGCATATTTCAAGTAGAGAAAGAAAACAAAAAATAGGAATTTTATTATTTTATTTTCATAGAACACTTTAAATTTAATATTTTCGCTATTTGCTGATCTTAACCTTGTAAGATTTAAAATATTGATTCTGAAAATCAATGTACTAAAAGAAAAATCTTTCAACTCTGTTATAGACAAATTGGGTCAAATACAGTGGGTACGGAAAGTATTCAGACCCCCTTAAATTTTTCACTCTTTATTATATTGCAGCCATTTGCTAAAATCATTTTTTCCTCATTATTGTACACACAGCACCCCATATTGACAGAAAAACACAGAATTGTTGACATTTTTGCACATTTATTAAAAAAGAAAAACTGAAATATCACATGGTCCCAAGTATTCAGACCCTTTGCTCAGTATTTAGTAGAAGCACCCTTTTGATCTAATACAGCCATGAGTCTTTTTGGGAAAGATGCAACAAGTTTTTCACACCTGGATTTGGGTATCCTCTGCCATTCCTCCTTGCAGATCCTCTCCAGTTCTGTCAAGTTGGATGGTAAACGTTGGTGGACAGCCATTTTAAGGTCTCTCCAGAGATGTTCAATTGGGTTTAAGTCAGGGCTCTGGATGGGCCATTCAAGAACAGTCACGGAGTTGTTGTGAAGCCACTCCTTTGTTATTTTAGCTGTGTGCTTATGGTCATTGTCTTGTTGGAAGGTGAACCTTCGGCCCAGTCTGAGGTCCAGAGCACTCTGGAGAAGGTTTTCATCCAGTTATATCCCTGTACTTGGCCGCATTCATCTTTCCCTCGATTGCAACCAGTCGTCCTGTCCCTGCAGCTGAAAAACACCCCCACAGCATGATGCTGCCACCACCATGCTTCACTGTTGAGACTGTATTGGACAGGTGATGAGCAGTGCCTGGTTTTCTCCACACATACCACTTAGAATTAAGGCCAAAAAGTTCTATCTTGGTCTCATCAGACCAGAGAATCTTATTTATCACCATCTTGGAGTCCTTCAGGTGTTTTATTAGCAAATTCCATGCGGGCTTTCATGTGTCTTGCACTGAGGAGAGGCTTCCGTCGGGCCACTCTGCCATAAAGCCCCGACTGGTGGATGGCTGCAGTGATGGTTGACTTACTACAACTTTCTCCCATCTCCCGACTGCATCTCTGGAGCCACAGTGATCTTTGGGTTCTTCTTTACCTCTCTCACCAAGGCTCTTCTCCCCCGATAGCTCAGTTTGGCTGGACGGCCAGCTCTAGGAAGGGTTCTGGTCGTCCCAAACGTCTTCCATTTAAGGATTATGGAGGCCACTGTGCTCTTAGGAACCTTAAGTGCAGCAGAATTTTTTTTGTAACCTTGGCCAGATCTGTGCCTTGCAACAATTCTGTCTCTGAGCTCTTCAGGCAGTTCCTTTGACCACATGATTCTCATTTGCTCTGACATGCACTGTCAGCTGTAAGGTCTTATATAGACAGGTGTGTGGCTTTCCTAATCAAGTCCAATCAGTATAATCAAACACAGCTGGACTCAAATGAAGGTGTAGAACCATCTCAAGGATGATCAGAAGAAATGGACAGCACCTGAGTTAAATATATGAGTGTCACAGCAAAGGGTCTGAATACTTAGGACCATGTGATATTTCAGTTTTCTTTTAATCACTGTTCGAAAAGGATAACACTTAAGGTGTTTGGGGTCATTTTGACCCCAAACTTTTAAAGAGCGATTGCATAAGGAAATATACATTTTTATATGGAAAACTATATATCATTTTTTTTATTTACTTCTCAACTATACATTTATGCTGTGTTTTTGTGGAAATTTTGAAGTTTTTTACCTATTTACTGCACAATTACATAACTAGGCCATAAATTGGCTCATGAAAAATTATTTTTTAAAGAAAAAATCACTTAAATGATGATATTAATTCAATATAAATGGTTTTTGGGCATTGCTCTATGTGTTAGGGATAGAATACTGCCATCTAAAGGTTAGTCGAAAAAACTTATTTCTTATGGGAAAGGAATTAAAGTGCAATGGCCAAATGTATCCAATAGAGGGCCATAGAGAACCATTCATTCACTCATTTTCACTTCTCCTCACAAATTTGATATATATATACATATATATATGTGAATATTTATTTAAACATTTTGAAATACATACAAATTCTAATTATTATTATTATCAAATTAATTATTATAATTATATAATATTAATTATATAATTATTATCAAATTATTATATACATTTGCAGAACCATTACAAGTCACCACTATGACATGACTGTGTGTGTGTGTGTGTGTGTGTGTGTGTGTGTGTGTGTGTGTGTGTGTGTGTGTGTGTGTGTGTGTGTGTGTGTGTGTGTGTGTGTGTGTGTGTGGGAACAAGCTTGTTCCATGTTGCATATGTGACATTTTTCAGATTTATGCCAGTTTAGTTGATTTTATTTGCCAATTTCTATACAAATGCTCTCTGTTGCAGTGACATACATGTGTGTGTTTGTGTGTGTGTGTGTGTATGAGATAGAAAGTTCGTTCCACTTTGGGTTTATGCTCTAGGACCAGACCTTGATTTAAATGTAATTTTTTTTAGATTTATGCCAGTTTTGTTTATTTTATTTGCCAATTTCTATAAAAATGCTCTCTGTTACAGTGACATACATGTGTGTGTTTGTGTGTGTTTGTGTGTGTTTGTGTATGAGATAGAAAGTTCGTTCCACTTTGGGTTTATGCTCTAGGACCAGACCTTGATTTAAATGTAATTTTTTTTAGATTTATGCCAATTTTGTTTATTTTATTTGCCAATTTCTATAAAAATGCTCTCTGTTGCAGTGACATACATGTGTGTGTTTGTGTGTGTTTGTGTGTGTTTGTGTATGAGATAGAAAGTTCGTTCCACTTTGGGTTTATGCTCTAGGACCAGACCTTGATTTAAATGTAATTTTTTTTAGATTTATGCCAGTTTTGTTTATTTTATTTGCCAATTTCTATAAAAATGCTCTCTG
This sequence comes from Abramis brama, assembly GCF_963993115.1. NCBI lineage: Eukaryota > Metazoa > Chordata > Actinopteri > Cypriniformes > Leuciscidae > Abramis > Abramis brama. The sequence goes on from NC_139966.1 coordinate 13,797,774, forward strand.
TTGCAGTGACATACATGTGTGTGTTTGTGTGTGTTTGTGTGTGTGTGTGTATGAGATAGAAAGTTTGTTCCACTTTGGGTTTATGCTCTAGGACCAGACCTTGATTTAAATGTAAATCTTTTTTAGATTTATGCCAGTTTTGTTTATTTTATTTGCCAATATCTATAAAAATGCTCTCTGTTGCAGTGACATACATGTGTGTGTTTGTGTGTGTTTGTGTGTGTTTGTGTGTGTGTGTGTGTGTGTATGAGATAGAAAGTTCGTTCCACTTTGGGTTTATGCTCTAGGACCAGACCTTGATTTAAATGTAAATTTTTTTTAGATTTATGCCAGTTTTGTTTATTTTATTTGCCAAATTCTGTAAAAATGCTCTCTGTTGCAAAAACATACATTTGTTTGTTTGTTTATGTGTTTGTGTGTGTGTGTGTGTGTGTGTGTATGAGATAGAAAGTTCGTTCTACTTTTTATTTATGCTCTAGGACCAGACCTTGGTTTATATGTAGAAATTTTCAGATTTATAATGGATTTAATTTGATTTTTTTGACAAACAAAATTAAAAAAAGTCATTTTTTTCATTTTCCCATTCATTTTCAATGTGGGGTCATTTTGACCCCAAACACCTTAAAAGGTAAAAAAAAATTTACACACCTTTAGAACAACCAAATCAAGCCCAGTTTTTTTGTGCATGTTTAGATGTTTAGGAAAAGTCCCAGAGTTTCATGCCCCTGAGATGAAGGTAACATTTTTAAAAAATGAAAGAAAAGTCCAGTGGGGTCATAATGACCCCAAACACTGATTAAGGGTTAATAAATGTGCAAAAATTTCAACAATTCTGTGTTTTTCTGTCAATATGGGGTGCTGTGTGTACAATAATGAGGAAAAAAATGAACTTAAATGATTTTAGCAAATGGCTGCAATATAACAAAGAGTGAAAAATTTAAGGGGGTCTGAATACTTTCCGTACCCACTGTACATACAGTTAACAAATCTTTCCTAAGATCATCCATTATTCAACTTTAAGCCTAATAAGACAGATACTTTTTGTTTTGGAGTAAAAATATCAACAGTTTCTGTTCAGATTTTCTCTAAACACAGCGTTAAAATGAATGAAATCCTTTAAACTGTCACGTAGTAAGAATACTAGTTATGCTAATCAGCTTCTGATCAATTTGTTAACAATAATTCACATATAATGATCATTTTTAAAGCAAAACCTTAAACAAACAGAGCTGACATTGATGCTAACAGAGTTGATATCAATAACAGAGTTGACCTCCACTAGTTAAAAGACCCAAAACATATAAATTATTATGTGCAAGAATTGATTAGAACTATCAATAAATAAGCATTAAAGCTGATTGCATACCTGTTTTTCTTGCAGGTACCTCTGGTGAGCGACTCTTCCATGAATCACGATCCTGCAGATGTTCCCCCACAATACAGTGAATGTGCTGATCCTAAATATGAATATTAAAAAGTGGACAGAGCTGTGGTCCTGCTGTTGGGTTTGATGCTTTCACAGGACACACGGATTCTTCCAGTGATTCAGGCCTTGTCCACACTAATACGTTTTCGTCTAAACGTCTTTTTCTCTCCATTTTGGCCTTCCTCCACACTTAGACTTTTTATTATTATTTTGAAAACAAACCTTTTTGAAAACGTTCTCCAAAGTGGATTAATATGAAAACGCCGTTTTCGTGTTGTAGTGTGGACTGTCAAAACGGAGGTATTTGAAAACAATGACGAAAGTTTAATCATGTGATGCAAATTGTACCAATAGATATTGCGTTGTTGTACCGGTATTGTGCCTGTTATACTATTTACTTTCACACTGTTGCTAAAATATGTTACTTTGCATACTACACTCATCACAGTCCTGCAAAGATGACAGAAAATTCACTCACATTTGCTGTCCTGCAGTAAAACATGAGAGCAGTTGCATTTTAGACCAAATATACAATGGTGACTATTGGTGCGTTCAAGTCAGGTCGTAAAGATCGTATCTGCACATGAACGCCACCACAACGTACATACGAGTGGGAAGCTTGGGATTTTCTTTAAGCCCCGATCTTTAGGAGTTGTGTGTGTGTCAGTGACAATACTTAAAGCTACACTGTGTAGGAATTAATCCCATCTAGCGGTGAAATTGTATATGACTACCAACTGAATATTACTTTCTAGCCCCTCCATTCCTAAGGCATTTTAACTCCTATGGTGGCCGTATTATTCAAAGATTTTCCTGTCGTGTTGTCGTTTTAATGCTCTCGCTCACTTCTTGGCGACTTGCCAAGTTACATGTTACATGTCCTCGAGAATATGCGTGATCCTCCATCTTCAACAGGCTTTCAAATCTGCCGACAGTCGGAAGTAATCTCCCCTCGCATTCATCACAGTGCCACTGAGTGTAAAAGCGCAAAAGGTGAAGCTTGAATTTCCAGGTATGTCCCTCTTTGGCTAATGTAGTTTCAAGATGGAGGCACAACATGGCTGCCCGCCATTCGAGTGACTCGCTTGTATGTATTCTAAATGGCAGATTTTACGCTTACGAGAATACTTTATTAGTTGGTTGAAGTAATTACACATGAATGAGCACATATCATTTTGAAAGAACAAAGTGTTTTTTGCTAAGAATCAACTTACACATTGTAGCTTTAAAGGTATTTAGCAGTGATATTGTCAGGCTTTTCTATTTACAGCAAAAGTACGCTAATTGCCTACTCAATATATTATAGGATTATAATATAACAATATAATATGAAGCGATAAAGTATACAGTGCTTCATAAATAAATTAAAAACATAAAAAAGCAATACACACTTGATGCACATTCCTTGTTCTTCGCTTTCTAGAAGTAGATTTCAAGAACCTTGCTGTATTTTTGTGTAATTAATTAAGAGAAAGTAAACCGCCATCTTACTCCGACGGAAGTGATTTGAACTCGCCTGCCTTCATCGACTTCCCACTTCGTAAATACAAACTTCCCAGGAGGACTTTGAACGCACCATGAGTGGTGCGCATCAGTGAATGCTGAGATATTTTACTAAATAAAAAGTTGCATGATAACTTTATTTTGTTTTTCCGCCTGTATAATCTCAGTGAGGTTTTACGCATGTGCCGTAAGGTGTATTTAGCGTTTTCCAAAAGTTTCTCATCCACACTGAAACGTTTTCAAATGTATCAGGATTAATGTAGACTGACTGCATGTAGCATGTCCTCTTTTTATTGAAAGGAAAGGATCACTGGATCAAATAGTATACAGATTTCTTAGTCACTTGTGTGTAAAGAATTACTAATCAATACACTGCTTCGCTATTGTCTTTACATCAACAATGCTGCCTAATCATCAGTGAAACTCTTTAAATACCTGATATAACTGAATGTTTAAAAGTTGCAATGTAAAAGCAAATATTAAAATTAATCATACAATTCCCTAAAGTCTCAGTCCTCTGTGTGTCCTTCAGCAGGCTTCATGAATGAATGAATGAATGAATGAAATCTTTATTTCGAATAATTAAAAAAATAATAAAATAAAAAGCAACAGCAACAGGTATGAAATATCCATCAATAAAATAAAATAAAATAAAAAACAAATAAAAAAAAACATTAAGCATAATAATCAACCTGTTCGAAAAGGGATAAGTAGAAGTCCTAGGCTTATCAGGACCTACCCCCAGTAACTACCCAAACCAAATCACAATCGAACAAGATAAATCAAACATAACGTTTTAGATAATACAGAAAAACTACTAAATTAAATAATGCTTTATCTTAATATTAAGATAAAGAAGCATAAACAGAAACCATTATCAAGCAGATTATCATTCACCATTATCATTCACCCTCACCACTTCTGTACTTATCAAAAATAAAACTTTTGTACCTCTTTTTAAATAGCAACATGTTAACATTTTGTTTGATCAAATTCCTGTTTTGGGATTGAAAAACAAAGTTAAAGATTAGAGTAGCACGAACATCAGTCTATCCTGATTAAGTATCGTTTCTTTTCTTTCTGGATCTCAGGATTGAGTGATATTGTATTATTGTCTAAAGAAAGTCAAAAATGCAGATGTTTTCTTTCTTTGGCTTTCAGGTTTTACCAGTTACAAGACTTGAATTGTAATGACTATTATACTGCATGCATGTTTATGATATTATGCTGATATGCATTTTAATGAATAAAGACAAAATGAATAATTTAATTATAAATATTGTGTTATATTGTATGTTGTTTAATTAAAATAAAACATGATGTGTTGTGAACTGCTGTGGGCCTAATGCTTATAATGCTTATAATATATAATGCTTTTTAATGAATGATGGTAAAAAATACATATAATTTTACATTTACATATAAAAATATGTATTAAATTACAATTAAATTCAATGTGATCTTAAATGTAGTTTTTATTGCGCCCTGCAGTGACTAGTACTTTTCAGCTAATTGGGATATTCACGCTTTTTTTCTGCTGTAAAGCACATTCCACAAGTAATGCAGTCAGTCCTATTGTATCTTTACTAGCGATATAACACAAAATATAGATCATTTATTCACAAGACCAATAATCCACAAGAAACTGTTAACCGTAACTGACTGTCATAAAACTTTGAACTGCGTGGACTGACGTCACTGCCGTTACACGATAGGCTAAGGTGCGTACATGATCCAAGTTAGCCGTTATACAGCTCTTTTTGTGTTTGTGTTATTTTTGTGCTAAAGTGGTCATCAAAATGTTCTTGTTATGTACACATCAGAACCAAAAACTTACTCCCAGTTTAATCATTTAGCAGACACTTTTATCTAAAGCGACTTACAAATCAAAAGAGCAATAGAAGCAGTTAAACTAACAAAAGGACGAAGTGTATATATTTGTATAAATACATACCAAATAAAAGAGAAGAGAAAAGAAAGCATTAGAATTAATTAATCAAGTGTTGCCGAAAAAGATGTAATATTTGATTACATACAAGAAAAGAGTTATTCTGTTTCAAACAAGTCAGTTTAAGAGTCATATATGTTAAACATTTATTTATTAATTTTAATGAGTAATTCAGTTGCATTTGAGGTAACACAACTGCGCATGCTCGACCAAAATCAAACTCCACTAAATAAATTAATTTGTGTACAGACATAATTTTCCTGCTGTAAACACACAATGACAATTGTATTAAAATTCCCAGTTGAACTCAAAGCTCAACAAAAGCCCAAGTAGCATAACAATAAATACTAAGTATATACTTATTTGAGTAGGAAACTAAATAAGTTTTTAAGAAATAGCAGTAACATGCGATCAAACATTTCCACATTAATGAATACGCTTGAGTCTTAAATGACTATAACAAACTTTATTTACACCACACCTGATAAATACAACATAACATACTGTAAACAAAACAATATTTGCATATATACATCTGGTAAATAAAATAATTAAAATAAAAACTTATGAACAAACTATTATAAAAAAAATAAACAAAATACACCATCAAAAAAAGATGACACCAAAATTAAACATTGTGCCCTTTCTGCACTTTCAAATCTAGAAAATTCCACCAAATATTAATAAATAAAATATGATAAAATAAAAGCTCTGCTCTTAAGGCTGCTTAACAACTTTTAACATGTTTCCACGTTCAACCAATTTTTTTTTTTTTTTTTTTTTAATAATAACAAGTGGCATTTGAATAAACATCCCTTAGTGTGCATCTGTTGCTCAGCAGAAATTAAAAACAAAATTCTTCTACTGCGTGTATATTATGAACAAACGCATCATAACCTCACAATCCTACTTCCTTATGGCACAACTACTCTGTAACCACCACTAAATCTGATCCCTTTCCATAGTGGCCATTGCTCCTGCAAGCTCTTGATCTTCTGTCTCGCCACTTTCAGCAGTTTCCACCACTTTGTCAAGTCCAACGACAACGTCATGCTGGATTTGAACTTTCCATGCATCGCCACTCAACAGATGCTCTTCCACATTTTGTCCTTCAATAAGCAAATGCGTGATGGGCTTCCTTCTCCAGGTATCGCCTGATGACAGAATATGTCACACTCAGGTCCATTTCCCTACCCTCTTGCAAGAGTGCGACCCGTCCACTGGCAGTACACTGATAAAATTCTGATTTAGAAATTTACACCGTTGGCATCGATGGAACTTTAAAGCCGTGTTGAAATCTGGCTGCCACGCCTGGCATTTAGTGCACTTCTTCGAAACAGCAATTTCAGCACGAATGATGCTTCCAATCAAAGTGGTCACCACCTCCTCCTCAGCTTCAAAGTGTACGAAGGAACTTGCTCCAGCCACTTCTTGAATTTCAACAATCTCAGTATTCCGAGTTGTGGTCAGGGACACACATCCCAGATATTCACGCATGCTCAGATTGCGATCTGTCCAGCCCACAACTGCAGTTTCATGTGGCCGGAAGAGTCTTGGACGTAACAAATTTGAGTTTCCACATTTGCACCCATTATCTCCACCATCTCTGTAGCCACATCAACATGGCAAACTTTCACCTCCATTTTGCCAACCTAACAGAAAAACACAGAAACAGTTAAAACATCATATTACATGAAAACTGGACAACATAAAAAAAAAAAAAAAAAAAAAAACACACACACACACACACACATTAATCCTAAGCATATATCTAGGCTTCACATCAATACCCTTGAACTGGGACCGATATTTTTTTCCATCAGATTTATCCTGATACACGTGATACTATAATATCGCAGCTACATGAAACAGCCTTTATTACAATAAAAATAAAAATGTATGTTTATTGCTGCTGAACCTGAATAAATACCACACCCATGTGATCGTTGTCCTGCACTCAACCTAAACAATCATGCAACAACTGTGTCGTCATCAAAACTCACGCAGCCGTTCTAGAGAATCTGCACAAAATGACCCATCTGACTGCTCTCTAATTACTCTCACAGTACTTTGAAAACATATGTCTCAAGCATGTAACGTCAGGACTGTCTCAAGACAAACAATACTTCTAAGAGGCATGCATTGCTTGAAGTCAGCCACCAATCAAACTGTGCAACACTTTATAAACTCACGCAAACCTGGAGTGTGCACCCATCTGTTACAGAGTGCACGTGTATTTGACTTTGTTTTGTATGCAGTTGCAGCAATTACTAGAATGTATTTAATTCTGAAATGTGCACTTATGTGCTTTAGCCATACACAACTGTTGGTGTTATCTGCTTTTGCTGAAAAAAAAAAACTTGCAATAAAAAACATGCTTTCAATTATTTTTATTTTTATAAGTTATCTGTATTTTTTAAGCCATTATTACTTACCCAGAACAGCCAAACTAAGCTTCTATGAATATTACTAACAATGCAATTTAAAAACAAAACATTAATTTACGACCATTTATAAAACCAGAGCTAGTATGAAAATGCCCTCTATTTCTAAAATACTGTCAATCCATTAAACAAGATTAAACGCACATTATTATTTTTGTCATTAAGATTATAAATCAGAATTTGTAATATTTTCATATTGTAATCATTATTGTACAAATTAATGTACAAATAACTTACAGTATACAGATGGTAACCAACCAGAATGCCTATTACCGCCGCGCCAGCCGCCGCGGCAAAAATAAACCAGTCGCATTAAGTCATTCGCGAAATGACCGCCAGGTGGCGCAAAGGGATATTGTGCAAAACAGCAGCAATTGCTGCACTTTTTCAATTGCCGTAAGTGGGGTTAACCTCCTGAGACCTGAGAGTTTGCCTGGTGTGCATTTTATAATTGTTCTTGCTATTTGGGATAAGTAGGACCTAATAAGTATAATAACTAAAATTTGTTTTTGTACAGGAAGTAGTTTTTGCAGAAAATGATGTCCTCATGTGAGGACAGTGGGTCTATGATTTACCATAGTACTAGCAATTATGTTAAGTGTCAGTACAAATGAAGTGATAAACTGACAAAATCTGATTGTGTTATAATAGTAATGGTAATGGCCAGCAGAGAGCAGTAGAAGACCACTTATTGGCTCACTTTCATTTTAAACTTCTTGATTTTTTACCAGTTTTCTGCCCTAAAGCAAACCAGTTTTTCCATGTTAACTCAATAATGCATGCTCACACACACATACACACTAGAACTGAAGATCTTTGCCCGAACCCGATGGGTTCGGTCGGGTTCGGTCTTAATTTCGATCATTTTACACGGGCTCGGGCCGGGCTCGGGCTTGCGCTCCGGGTTGCGCGGTAAATGAGCGGTCAGGTGATGCGTTTCGATTAGCGCGAAAATGGATGCTGAGGAGGTGAAACGGAGGCTGGCCTCTGGTGATTATGTTTTGGTTGCACAGACAAACAAGTAATAAAAACTCAGTGAGTGTTTTAGCGCAATTTTCTGACGTCATGGGATCACAACACTAAGAGATAGTAAATCTTTTTATGTTTTTTTTTTTTTTTTTTTTTGTGCGTTCCCGAGATTAGACCTTCCTTAACATAATGCCGAAAACCCGAAGTCTCTAGGTGGTCTTGTTGAGGAGGAGATAGAAGTGCAAGATTGGTGCGCACAGACAGAACAGAAATCATGAGTTAACAATCGCAATTTTGTCCGTTGGAAAATTGCGCTAAAAAAGCAAAGTCTAAGGTGTGGAAAAATTTTGACTTTGTGCACAATGAGAACAATGAGACAGTGGGATACAGCGGGGGAAATAAGTATTGAGCACGTCACCATTTTTCTCAGTAAATATATTTCCAAAGGTGCTATTGACATTACATTTTCACCAGATGTTGATAACAACCCAAGGAATCAGTACATACAAAGAAACCAAAACAAGAGGAGGACTTATTTTATTTCTTTGTTCCTTCCAACTTCCAAGTGGCCTGTCATAAATAAATGATGTTAAAAATGTATAAATGAAATGACTCATTCTTGACTTGACTTTACTTGACAAAAGACAAAAGAGCTGTGTGCGTGCGCACATTTGAATAATGTCGGGCTGTAAACGGGTTCGGGCTTTTAAAAAGCTGTCAATCAAATTGTACTTGTCGGGCTCGGGCCTTGTCGGGCCTAACTTTTAAGGCCCGATTAAAGCTCTAACACACACACACACACACACACACACATACACACACAGACAAATGTTGTTGTTTTTTCAATGCTATTGCGATCCATCTAAATATTCCCAAGTTTAGCTAACCACATGGTAGAATAAATAACGTTATATAGTCCCAATGTCCTCAAACGAGTGCTTCACATTTACTGATGTCCTAGAGTGCTACTATTACTAAAATATGTCAAATTTTAATCCACATATAATGATAGAGACAGTATTGGACATAAATACATTTGTTTCATTCATATAATTTGAATAGATTTTTTACCTGGGTCATTTTTCTTTCGGGAACTGGTGTAGAAGTGTTTTGCTGATATTCCAGCCATTTTCTTCTAACTGACATTGGTGTAATGTTGTGATATCACCACAAGATGGTGTGGGCAGTGTCCCGAAATGTGGCCAACAGGTCTAAGATTTACAAATTTGACTATCATTGTGTCAAGAGGCAAAAATGTAATGTCCTCATATGAGGACGCAGGGTCTCAGGTAACAGTGGGCTAAGGATAAAATACTACAACTATGGTAAACAGAATAGAACATTTTATAAGTCCAGAAAAATAGAATAACAAGTTAAAAATAAAGACGATAACAATATAACCTGTAGGCTATTTCATATTGTAGGCCTAGACGTCGGTGGGCGACACGCCTATTCCCCGGGGAGCAGTGCGATAAACACACACACACACACACACACACACACACACAAAACCCACAAAAACAAATTTAATACCAAACATAACAAACAAAATTAAATTATGTGCAATGAAGCTGATTATTTGTACTATTCTATTGAGGAATGAGATGAATGAAGAGCGCTTCTCGCTCGTGTGAGCGAACACACATTGGAACGTTTGGGCATTTCGCAATGAGTAAAGTCATGGCCGAGTGGTAGAACTTACGTTTCGATGTTTTTGATGACATGGGTTCAAATCCTGAACCAACTTGGACTACTGTATTTTTTATATTAGCCTATTAATGCATTTTATAGCCTATTATTGATGCAGAGAGATTTGTCTAGTTTCTAAAACTCTGTTACACCATAGTTTTTTTGCTTATATTTATAAAATAAAATTACCATGCATTTCCATTTTACACTAAGGAACAAATATTATACAATGACTTTACGCCTATAATAATTCCAATCATAATTTCAAAAGCAGTTCTGTTAAAAAATAAAATAAAATAATAACAATAATAATAATAATGCTAATTCAATAGACCATATAAAATATATAAAATAAAGATATGCAACAGGCACGTTTAAACGACAAACAATAAAATCAGAACCAGTATTCTGTTACGTTCATGGTTCTAGTGGCAGTAATGCATGCACGGCTTTTCAAAATGTCACAAAGCGTTTTGAGATTGTTTGAATGAAATATTTAAGTTTATAATAATATAAAGTGTTTTGGCACACCACGACGAGTGGTGCTATGCATTGTTTTAAAGTCGGGTTTTATTCTGGCATGTTGAATTAGTGTTCGACAAACGCGGCGGCGCGTTCATTTGGATTTATGTTTCTTAACAGCTAAAATAACTTAATTGGCTACTCTGTAGGTTTTCGGTCATACAGATAAGAGTAGAGTAGCCTACATCGTTCAAAACGGTAAAATGTATTCATATTAGGCTAACGACAAAAGTTTGTCTGTCGTCTCTGTCTCCGGTAACTGCGCGTCACAAAAGTGAACCGAAAGCCACTTGCCTCAGCTCAGTAACGATACGAAATTAATCAGCTATCTAAAGCCTGTCTATGTCTAAAGCCTGATAATCCATATGAAACGAGGTACAGAGGATCTACTCAAACATGTTTAGCTATCATGTGAGCGCTTCCCAATAAGGATAATACTGAGTTGAACATTTTGTTCATGACAACAAATGAACATGCGTTTGAAGATTGTATTTAGTTTTGCTTTGAAAAAGCTGGCCCAAACTGAATAGCGTTTTAATTCTTCAATTATTGAAATAGGTCTAATTAAATATTTAGTAATTTATGACAGACATATTACATAGCCTATTATTTAATTCCTTCATTATCAACACTTGAATAGCCTATTGCCAATGTCTAGAATAGCGTGTGAATTAAGTGTGAATTGCAAACTCTTTGTTTTGTTTTGCAAACTCAGAGCCTGTGGGGGGTTTGGAGAAGCAGTTGCTTATGCAGGACCAACCCGAATAGGTGTTAATGTTCCGTCTTTTATATGGAGAGTGTCGGAACAGGCAAAGGCAAAATTCTCAAAATCTCCATATATAGGCCCTATATCTTATTAAATTATAAATATTGTAGTTTTATTAATTGTATTTAAAGGTTTTCTACACACAATTTCAATTTAGCAGATACAGAGCACTTTAATTTGCGATCAACCTCGTTTTATTGTAAGGTGCGCTATGAATTCAGCAAGGCATGCCGTATCTTTGAAGAAACAAAGGCTATTTGTTACAGTTTTCTTTCGTGATTTGTGTGGATGACACGCAGCGGCATATACAGTATTATCAGCTGTATGGTGTGTTTTTACCCTGAAATGTTTAATTTCGAGAAAGACCAGGCGCGCGCAGTGAGGGAGACAAAAGAAACTTACTAAAAAAAGATCCAGCGCGAGAGAGAGGCAAAGAAAAACGCCTGTTCTTAATTTATGTTGCTTTGAACTATTTTCGTTTTGTACAGTTTTAATTTTTTAACTTGGCTGCAATTTCTTTGACAACAGAAATTTAAAATGTTGCAAGAATAAGATTCTATGTTTCTTATTTTGCATCGCAAAGGGAATAAACTCTATCGATGCAACTCTGTTTTAAATAAATAAACTGTCCCAAAACTTTATTTATACCTTGAAATGATGGGTTTTCAAACTTTAATTTTTCTTTTACATTTTCATTGTTTATTTTTTGCTTATTGTTATTTTCATTGTTTATTAATTGAAAGCAATACTGTATTGAAAGTATTTTTCTGATTTGTTCGATCTGTTTTGAAAAATGTCTTGCGTTGCTATGGCCGGGTATCACTGTCAGTCTTCTCAATTTCGTGAATGATTCACAAATTTTTTTTAGCAGATTAACCCTCTGGGGTCTGAGCTGTTTTCTGGGCCCTGGAGGTGTTCTGACATGCTCTGACATTTGTGCTTATTTCTGTTACTTGTGACATTTTCATGGCTAAAGTCTAATTACACTGTATTCAGCACAAACTCTGCTACAATAATATATCAGCAGCATGTATGTAAAAGTTTGTAGTTTTGAGATATTGACATTTATGCGTGGTTTGTGAAAATACAAAAAAAAATTCTCACTGAAATAAGGTCATGAAACCCATACTGATTATTTCTTCACAAGACTTTTGAAAATTGTATGACGTAGCCTAGAATATTTGCTCTAAAATGATGTGAAAATCACCCTGACTGCTCATTCAGATAAGACAATATATTGATTTAAAATTTTTACGACGTGTTTTGTGCCACAAAGCTTTATGCGGGAGCTCATTAATATGTAAGCTTTTCACACCTGAGAAAGACAAAGACCTTCCTCTAACTGCCCTATTAGGAGCTATCAGGCCCCTATCACTCTGAGCAACCTTGCACAAAGAATGAGGAGATTTAAAAAAGAATGGCTTTTAGATTGTTTGATTTATTTACAACACAACATAATCCAAAGATAACCAATGATCCAAAGACAGAGACCTTTGTGCCATTCCTAAAAACATTGTACATACCTTTCATTTCCAAGGTGTTTGATTTTCACTTTACCATGTTCATGTACAGAGACTCATGTGAATGTTGAAGTCGGCAGGACTCAGTGGCATCTGGGCCCTGAAAAAAAAAGAAAAAGTGAACATACTGATATCAAGAGAAAGGCCTGCACGATTTTGGGAATTACATTTTAGATTTTTCTGGTTAAAATTGCTTTTTAAAATTCACAGAATACACACACACACACACACACAAATGTTTCCAACAATAATGAACACCAGGTTTGTTGTGCCTTGTAGGCATAGGCTATGCGCAGTGCTGCATAAAATAATAATAACAATAACCATAGCAGCCTATAAATCTTCCAAAAATATTTCAGTAACAACTAAGCTAGAGAAAAACATATTGATTATCATGTTACTTCAAATGTTTCCATTCGTTATGATGATATGAAATGAGATAATAGTAAAAACATGAAGCCGTTTGGTGCGTTTTGCTTTTCGAATGTATCAAATATCAAACGCGATCGCGCTCAAATATAAAACATTATGGTTACCATATACATATCTACGTTTGAGCAGATATCCACAAACACAGTAACAGTAAACACGGGTCTAAATATTACAATATTCACCATATATCTAGCAACAGTTCAACTGCAATGTGAAATTTATGCAACAATAACAAACTAATATGTAAGAATTTCTTACCTGTATCTTTCTTGTCTTCAAATCGCGTTCTTCTTCTGAGGTAGCCTAAATCCAATGTAAGCTCACGGTGCGCCTTTCAAACTCGACGAAAAGTGAAGTGAAGTGTTTTGGTGTTTTGTTGTTGAGGTAATGAGCGAGTTCGCGTTCCATGTGGAGATTTGCATGTGAATATCTTTTGCGCGAGTGGGCGTGTTCAAATTAAAAGTAATTAGGAAGCGTTTGAGAAGCTGGACATCTTGTTGGTTTTATACAAATTACTTAAACAGAGAATATTTGTTTTCAGTTTGAATCCGATCATTTAAAAGTACACACTTAAATGTTTATAAAGGTATATGGCTCATAAATGTGTGACAAGTATTCGCTGAGTTTTGTTTCAGTTTATAGACGTGCTCAAGAAAAAAAAGTTCACCGCGACGGAGAGGCAGAACGCACACCCTGTTTATTTTCTTTATTTTACAAGTAAGTGTAAGTGGACACATACAAAAGTAGAAATATCACAGATTCTTTTTTTATATTTCTTTTTTCTATATGACCATAAATGACGGAGTAATTTAAGTTTATAGTTCTACAATGTGAAGAAAATCCAGCAAAACGCGCGGGCGCATTTGCCGACCTCAGAGGGTTAAAGACGAACTTCATCTTCATTTTCTGGTGGCTGACAGTCTTCCTTCATCAGATGTGTCGTCTTTGCAGCGGCTCAACTTGTCACAGTGTCTGGTTTGTGTATCCCGGGTGTCCACTAGAGGTCCTCCTTCCCCACGGTGTCATTCACATTATGAACTACATTTCCCACGATCCTTGTCTGCACTCATCACTGTTCATTGTACTCAGCTGTTCCCCATCATCATTGTTAGGTTCTGTGTATAAATACCCTGTCTGTTTTAGTGTTTGTTACGGAGTCCTTGTTATGTATCACACCACTTTGGATGCCTGTTCTTGCCTGCTCTTGCCTGCTCCTGCTTCTGCTCTTGCCTGTTTCTGCTTCTGCTCTTGCCTGTTTCTGCTTCTGCTCTTGCCTGTTTCTGTTTCTGCTCTTGCCTGTTTCTGTTTCTGCTCTTGCCTGTTTCTGTTTCTGCCTGTTTCTGTTTCTGTTCTTGCCTGTTTCTGTTCTTGCCTGTTTCTTGTGTTGGATTGCCTTTTGGATTTTGACCTTTGCTTGGACTGGATAGCGATTTATGGATTACCCTATTAAAAATACTGCATTTTGGATCTACCCCTGTTTCCTGTGTGTGGATCGTGACAGAAGGACTCCGTCACAATGTACAGATCCAGCAGTACGGGTTTCCGTATCCTTCCCCCTACTACTGGGGAGAAAAGAATACAGCAGAGTGGGAGTTCTCAAGCTGGAGAGGCGGAGCCCATTTTCGAGCAGCCCGCTGTCGTCCCAGAGACCGTTCCCCCCGAGCAGCCCGCTGTCATCCCGGAGGTCGTCCCCATGCAGCACGCTGTCATCCCGGAGGTCGTCCCCGTGCAGCCTGCTGTCATTCCAGAGATCGTCCCGGAGATACCCACCATCAGTCCTGCCACGGCAAGGAAGGCTGTCTTCCTCTTTTATGCAGTAGCTGTACTGCGTACTTGGAGGAGACACAGCAGGTCTGCCGATCCAGAGATCGTTCAGGTCACGTCTGCCGATCAGAGACCGTTCAGGTTCAGGTCCTGTCTGCCGATCCAGAGACTGTTCAGGTCCCGTCTGCCGATCCAGAGACTGTTCAGGTCACGTCTGCCGAGCCTGTGTCTCCGGACAAGATGGCCGCCACCGAGCCTGTGTCTCCTGACAAGATGGCCGCCGCCGAGCCTGTGTCTGTTCCTGAGCCTGAGCCGGTGTCTGTTCCTGAGCCGGTGTCTGTTTCTGAGCCGGTGTCAGTTCTTGAGTCGGGTCCTGTTCCTGAGCCGGTGTCTGTTCCTATTCCTTAGCCGGGGCCTGTTCCTGAGCGGGTACCTGTTTCGTGGCTACCCGAGGGGTCGTCTCCACCATGGCCGCCCGAGGGGTCGTCTCCGCCGTGGCCGTCCGAAGGATCATCTCCGCCATGGCCGCTCGAAGGGTGGTCTCCGCCCTGGCCGCCCGATGAACTGTCCGCTCCGACCTGGCAGCCTGAAGGGTTGTCTCCACCCTGGCCGCCAGATAGACTGTCTACTCCGCCCTGGCCGCCTGAGGGAGAGTCTCCGCCCTGGCCGCCAGATGGACTGTCTGCTCCGCCCTGGCCGCCTGTAGGGTCGTCTCCGCCCTGGCCGCTCGATGGACTGTCTGCTTCGCCCTGGTCGCCCGATTGACGGTCTGCTCCACCCTGGCCGCTCGATGGACGGTCTGCTCCACCCTGGCCGCCCGAGGGAAAGTCTCCGCCCTGGCCGCCCGAGGAAAAGTCTCCGCCCTGGCCGCCCGAGGGAAGGTCTCCACCCTGGCCGCCCGAGGGAAGGTCTCCGCCCTGGCCGCCCGAGGGAAGGTCTCCGCCCTGGCCACCCGAGGGAAAGTCTCCGCCCTGGCCGCCCGATCGACTGCCCTGATCATTTAGTGTTTGTTACGGAGTCCTTGTTATGTATCACACCACTTCGGATGTCTGTTCTTGCCTTTTTCTTGTGTTGGATTGCCTTTTGCATTGCCTTTTGGATTTTGCCATTGCCTTTTTGGACCTTTGCTTGGACTGGATAATGATTTACGGATTACCCTATTAAAAATACTGCATTTTGGATCTACCCCTGTTTCCTGTGTGTGGATCATGACACAACTGGAATGTAGCAAATTTATGTTGTAATGTACAATTGATAATTAAACAAGATGCTTGACTTTAATAAATAGATACATATTTAAGCATCAAGAACAGAAAAACTTAAACACTGTCGGCTACACTGAGATTTGATCTCAGATCGCTTGAAGCTCCGCGAAGCTCATGTTGTTGCGTTGACCACAGAGCTATCGTCTGAACACTGTTAAACTAATGTCTTATGCTCTTACAAAGCCTCATTGATGTGGCCTAATATTTTTCTATTGCAATGTTTTATGTTGATTTTTTTTCATTATTCAATTTAATTTCAGTAATTTCAGTATTGTGATTATGAATTCGTTCAATGTTTCATTTGAATTGATTCGCTACCAGCTTTCAATCGCTCTCAAAGAGCCGCGGCGCGACGGCAGATTACGCAATCGAGAGAATAAACTGACACTTTGCAAAGTCTGTGATTGTAGCGCCTCTTAGCGGTAAGAGGCTGCAAATACACACCCGCAATTTACCGCCGCGGGAACGGTAAAGTTAACACATTACGAATCATTATCTAACAGCTCTCTAAGTTAACACATTACGAATTAACACAATTCATTTAACACTGCGAAAATAATAATACTCGCAAACCAAGCATAATAATTGGAGTGTGTTAGTTCATTCAAGTTCAAAAGAGAACTGGACGCATCTTTCGTGTGTATGTGTGTTGGCTTGTGTGTAACATGACACGGCATTCACAAACAGCGTGTCCTCTATAATCTTGCCGCACTTCAATACTTTTAAAGCATTTACGTGAATAACAGCGTGATCATGTAATTAAAGGATAACAGAAAATGTGTCCCCCCCCCCTTATTCGTCATACGACGAAGCTTCACATAGTTTTTGATTTATATCCCTTTTATAGTTACCTGCTGTCATGCTGCCATGGCTAGCCTCAGCCAGTTTTTTTGGCACTCTGTGGAGACTCTCTGAAGACGAAACCGACGTCTGTCACCACAAGCTCTGTTGCCTTGCCGCACTGGACATCGAACTTTCCTCCCTCATAACCTTAACAACATAAACTTTGTTAATATTAACACAAACTCAACAACTATTTACTTATTTACGTAAACAGTAATGGATACTTACTGACGCGTTTCTTGATTTTTATGAGCTTTACAGGACTCTTATTTTTTTCTGCCAGAGTGAAAATTGTCCGCTTCTCCACAGCGAAAACAACGACATGTCTAAATTCTTCGCTACTTACTTGAAGCAACACGTTAAAATACTTCCCGCCATTGCGCTCACCTACCCTTACCGCACTCACATTATGTATGTACCCCTCGACACAAGTTTCATCCATGGAAACGTCCGTTTTAACTTTTTTAGCTGGACTCACCATGATGGTCTCTTCTTGCTTCGTCGTGTTCGCTGATTACGCTACAAATCCCACAAACACTTTCGATGCAGCAAAGCCACATTACGTATACACAACTGCGCATGCTCGACCAAAATCAAACTCCACTAAATAAATTAATTTGCGTACAGACATAATTTACTGCTGTAAATACACATGACAATTGTATTCAAATTCCCAGTTGAACTCAAAGCTCAACAAAAGCCCAAGTAGCATAACAATAAAAGATTTTCATAACTTTCAGTAGGAATAAAAGTAGGAAACTAAATAAGTTTTTTAAGAAATAGCAGTAACATGCGATCAAACATTTCCACATTAATAAATACGCTTGAGTCTTAAATGACTATAACAAACTTTATTTACACCACACCTGATAAATACAACATAACATACTGTAAACAAAACAATATTTGCATATAATGTGGTAAACATAATTGTATTTGTTTGTGTATGTTTGTGTGTGTGTGTGTGTGTGTGTGTAAGCATGCATTATTGAGTTAACATGGAAAAACTGGTTTGCTTTAGTGCAGAAAACTGGTGAAAATCATGAAGTTTAAAGTGAAACTGAGCCAATAAGTGGTCTTCTACTGCCCTCTGCTGGTCATTAATGAAGTCTTTTCACATGTGCTTTTTCACATGTATTCATATTTAGACACTAAAAAATCACTTATATAACAATAACTATTATAACACAATCATATTTTGTCAGTGTTTATCACTTCATTTGCACTGACACTTCACATAATTGCTAGTAATGTGGTAAATCATGGTAAATCACGCTAGAAACATGGTAAATCATAGTAAATAATACTAGAACATGGTATATCATGCTAGAACATGGTAAATCATGGTAAACTATGCTAGAACAGGGTAAACCATGATAAATCAGGATAAACTATGGTTAATCATGTTAGAATGTGGTATATCATGGTAAATCATGCTAGAACATGGTAAATCAAGGTAAACTAAGATAAAATCATGGTAAACTATGCTAGAACAGGGTAAATCATGGTAAACCATGGTAAATCATGATACACTATAATAAATCATGATAGAATGTGGTATATCATGGTAAATCATGAAAAAAAAAACATTAATAGGGGATAGGATGATGGTGGCCATGGCAGGGGTAAGAGTGAAGGGGGTCGCACACCGGACATGCCGCGTCGTGTCTAGGACAACTCGAGGTATCACACACTGGGCGCGCACTCAGTTTCTCAGTTCTCAGTTTATGGCCAACAATATTGTTATGTTTAAGGACATTATGGAATTAAGATAATGCCTGTACAGTGTTATGATTGTACTGTACAATTAAATACAATCATTGCTAAGTCTGCAGTATGAATTCACTTTACCTCAGAGCGTCCGTTAACTGAATGAATTGAGAATATCACCTGAAAATCCGATAACATAAGCAATTTTCATTCAAGCAGCTGATTTCTGTAAATGAATGTAAAACTAAATGTATATTGCAGCACAGGGTGAAGTCAGTATATACATTAACGACGATTTGAGACAAATAAATGTACATTTAATGTAAAACTATGTAAATGGCGTTCTGTGGCACGGCAGGATTTTGAACAAGGTCCAAGCCGTAGCTGGGTGCCGCGGACAGACACCGAATGGCGCCGCCGGTGTGTGTACACTCATAGAGAATAATGTGTTCGAATTTTAAAGACGTGGCGCTGCGCGACACGGGGCTGCGCTGTGCGTCCGGTGTGCGACCCCCTTGAGACAGAAAAATTTATTTAGACAGAGGTGTGTGTGCTTTAGGGCTGTCAAAATTGCTCAAAAATTACGTTTGAATATTCCCTCTAAAAAAACACATATATTCGAACATCTGGTTGCGCATTTTGTCAATGACGCACATTACGTCAATAACAGGACAAATGAATACAAAGAGACATAACTACTTGTATAGGTAGTTTATTTAAGTTTAAACATATTTGACAACATATTACCTACACAAAAATAAGTAAATCACCTAATGGCCAAGACCGCAGACCTCACTCTCGCACTCGCAGGCACTCTTTCTCTCTCTCGCCCTCACCCTCATGCTGCGTTCACACCAAATGCGAATAGAGCCTCTGGCGCGAGTGATTTCAATGTTAAGTCAATGTAAAGACTCGTTTACGCGCGTCTGGAGGTCTTGCAGCGCGAATGAGGCGTCACGCTCTCCACGCGTCAATTTCGCTTCAAACTTTTGCTTTTGACGCACGAATAGATTCAGAATGTTCAAGAGTCCAACTAGACGCAGTAGACGCGAATCCGACATTGAACGCTCCGAGCGAGCTGTGCTGTGGTAAACATGGAACTTTTCCTTGACATGAAACGGTAAATAATCAAACTAGTGGAAGCCTGCAGTGCATGAAACTGCTGTATCTAACCTACCTTATTCATGCAATATCTATTCAGTCAGTACAGTAGCCAACACTTTCTGTTTAACGTTAACGCTTCTTCCTGTGACCTGTCCCTGACCCCTCAGGCAGCGCGCCCACTCGCAAAGCAGACAGCCGCGCCTCTGCTACCTCGGGCGTGTTTTTCCACATTCGAATATTAATTTTGACATTCGAAATTCTGTTTTTTAAAACTATTCGAATATATATTCGAATTTAGAATATTCGTTGACAGCCCTAGTGTGCTTGTGTGTCTACAGTATACAATACTGTGATCATGATTTCAAATTGCACTGTGACTCTGAGATGTTGGGGATGAGTTGTTGTTGTAGGCATTTATAACAGCAATTTCCTGTTGGCCATGTCCCTAAAAATGTCAATGACATCATTGTAATTTATTGGAATGTCCTTCTCAATTGCCAACAGAAGAAGGTCGGACAATCGCTCCTCTTTGCAAAGGCTGCGAAGTTTGGTTTTCACCAGCTTCAGTTTTGAGAAGGAACGTTCCACAGTTGCTGTGGACACCGGAAGTGTGCCATATGTCTTCAGCAGCTGGGTCATGTTGGGGAAAACTAGATGTGCATTGTTTTCCTTGATCACTGAAAGAATAGATGACACGTTGACTGGTGGTGGGCAAGAGTATGACGTATGGAAAGACCTTCAATTCTGTCTGCAATTTGTCTTCATCTTCAATGTTATAGAACTGGCACAATTTCTTCACAGCTTGGAGTGCTGCTGTTTTCCAGTTCTCTGGGACTGCCAGGCAATGGAAGGCGTGCAAGATTTCCCACTTGGAATTATCTCCTCCTTTAAATTATCTCTGAAGCTCTTGTATCATTGTGTCCACAAAAACGTAATACACTTTAGCACGGTAGTGATCCTGCAAAGTTGGGAAAACATTTTCCTCCTCCTAGCTTGACCAGGGACCTCAGATGGAGGATCCAGGCCCACTGATGCAGCCTTCTCTGTAGCCTGTTTATAAATGTTCTGATACTCTTCTTCTGTTCTTTCTACACCAATACCAGATTAAGGCAGTGTGCCTGACAGTGCACATAAAAAAACTTTGGATTTTGCTTTAGGATTCTGGACTGCAGTCCCTTATAGTGCCCACTCATGTTTGCAGCCCCATCATAACCTTGAACCGGAATGTTTTCTATTTTCAGGTCATTTTCTTCTAGTAGAGCCATCACAAGATTTTCAAGATCATATCCACTTGTTGAATGCACATTGCACACCTGAATGAATCGCTCCTTTATTTTCATGTTGTGTACATATCTCACAACAAAAAAAACCTGTTCAGTGTGGGACACATCTGGCGTTTCATCCAGAATATCGAAAAGATTTTGCTCTCTTGAATTTCTTCTCTGATGACACGTTTTACTGATATGGCCAAAGCTTTGATTAAGTCATTCTGGGTCCTGCTTCTCTTTTACGGCATCAAGGTGTAATTTAATAACACTGTCAGACTTGCTGAACAACTCCACTAACTCCAAGAAACACGACGATTGTGAATCGATTCACAAATGTCAAAAATCGATACCATACCATACCATCTTCTTCCGCTTATCCGGGGCTGGGTCGCGGGGGCAGCAGTCTAAGCAGAGATGCCCAGACTTCCCTCTCCCTAGACACTTTCTCCAGCTCTTCCGGGGGAACACCGAGGCGTTCCCAGGCCAGCCGGGAGACATATTCTCTCCAGTGTGTCCTAGGTCTTCCCCGGGATCTCCTCCCAGTGGGATGCGCCCGGAACACCTTCCCGGGAAGGCGTCCAGGAGGCATCCGGAACAGATGCCCGAGCCACCTCAGCTGACCCCTCTCGATGTGGAGGAGCAGCGGCTCTACTCTGAGCTCCTCCCGAGTGACCGAGCTTCTCACCCTATCTCTAAGGGATCGCCCAGCCACCCTGCGGAGAAAGCTCATTTCGGCCGCTTGTATCCGGGATCTTGTCCTTTCGGTCATGTCCCAAAGCTCATGACCATAGGTGAGAGTAGGAACGTAGATTGACCGGTAAATCGGGAGCTTCGCCTTGCGGCTCAGCTCTTTCTTCACCACGACAGACCGGTACATCGACTGCATTACTGCAGAAGCTGCACCGATCCGTCTGTCAATCTCCCGTTCCATCCTTCCCTCACTCGTGAACAAAACCCCAAGATACTTAAACTCCTCCACTTGAGGCAGGAACTCTCCACCAACCTGAAGTGGGCAAGCCACCCTTTTCCGACTGAGAACCATGGCCTCGGATTTGGAGGTGCTGATTCTCATTCCAGCCGCTTCACACTCGGCTGCAAACCGTCCCAGTGCATGCTGAAGGTCCTGGCTTGATGAGGCCAAAACGACAACATCATCTGCAAAGAGCAGAGATGAAATCATGTTGTCACCAAACCTGACACCCTCCGGCCCCTGGCTGCGCCTAGAAATTCTGTCCACAAAAATTATGAATTATCAAAAATCGATTTAAAAAAAAAAAAAATCAAAACATTTTTTTTTTTATAACGTAATATTGACGGAACGCAAAAGGCGGAACTCTGAAGCGCGGAAGTGCAGCTCCCGGACAGTCTGTGGCGTGCGCATAACAGAGACGCATGATGAGCGCAAAATCCGAACGGTACCCTCTTCGTTAAAAGCTAACAATGGAAAATTGGCATAATTTCATTGTGGCCTTTTTTCTATTTTTTTTATGAGAGCTGCTTTCTGTATTGATTTGTTTTCACATCAATATGCTGTAAATAGATCTGCAGTGTTGGGGAAATTACTTTTAAAACGTAGTGTTTGCTCGTTACTCATTACTTCTTTAAAAAGGTAATCTGTTACTTTACTTAGTTACCCCCTTTGGAAAGTAACTTTTTACGTTACTCGTTACTTTTATGTTGCTTGAGTTTGGCCAGAACCCAATATCTGTTCCTAAATGTGTAGGCCTACATAAAGTTCTACTATGAACTCTACCTATTGAAAAACTAGAAGAAGAAAAAATAGAAAAAAAGAGAGATAGATTTTGAGATAGAAAAAAATATATTTTTATTTAAATAACATTTGAAAAACCTGTATAAAGTGAACACCAAAGAACAATATTAACTATTGAGCGGTGGTGACGCATTCATGAAAAATGTCACAAAGAACCTGCAAAAGTAATGATTATGAATATGTGAAATATAGTAAGGAGACATTTTAATTGTTTATTAATAAACAAGTGTTTTCTGTCAGTGTCGGCTGCAAAGATGAAGTTGACAATGCTGACTCGCGATCTTCGCAGTAGTGAATGCGCCAGAGAGAAATGCACATTTCATACAGATTACATAAGCAGAGTAGTCTGTTTTCTTTCGTTTTGAATTGTTCTGTTTAAAAGTACACATTTCAAGCTTTCTGTATGTTTCTCAGGTATTTGAGGCAAAGCTTATACGCTGAGTTTGGGTTAATTTATGAGACAAACTCCAGTTCACGCACCGGCGCGGAGCTCCTGAGAAGTCCTGATTATATTGCCTTATTAAATCCAGGCAATTGGTTGATGAAACATTGATTTTAAATTAAGATACAATTAATACAAAATGAAATTAACTTTAAAGAAAGGCTTTCTACAAAAACAAACTTAATGGAGTGGTCAAAATCATGTCTGCCCACTCCATTTGTCTCCCGATTGCACATCTTATGATCTTACTCATGCTTTACACTTTTCATATAATCAACATAGATGTAATTAAAAAAATATTTTATTTAAACATAAATATGAAACTAAATCGTTTTCTTTAATGACTAGGCTAACACATATAGGCCTATTAGCCTACAGTACAGAAAAATGTAATGTCGGAGCGGGATTTGAGCGAACGCCGTCTTACTGGTGAGCATGTGGGGGCAGAGGTATGATTTTCAAACAATCAACGAAAAATATTTTGCTTGATATGCCAATCCTTAATATTTGGTGTTTTAAATGCCAACCCTTCTTCATCCGGTGGGTAGTATTACTTTTTGTTTGCGCAGTGTAATTCACGGAATTGATTGCTCTGCTACCAGCCTGTCACGTACCATGAGGAGCTTGTGACTATTGCAAGGGCGCAGCTGAGAAGACAGTGTCGCTGTCAAATCTGTTGCTGGGAAAAGTAATGTTGTGGCGAATTGAAAAAGTAACTACAGTACCAGTCAAAAGTTTGGAAACATTACTATTTTTAATGTTTTTGAAAGAAGTCTCTTATGCTCATCAAACCTGCAGTTAAAAACAAACAAACAAAAAAACAGTAATATTATGAAATATTATTACAATTTAAAATAATGGTTCTCTTTTTTAATATACTTTAAAATGTAATTTATTTTTGTGATGCAAAGCTGAATTTTCATCAGCAAGTACTCCAGTCTTTGGTGTCTTATGATCCTTCAGAAATCATTCTAATATGCTGATTTATGATCAATGTTGGAAACAGTTGTGCTGCTTAATATTTTTTTTATAACCTGATATACTTTTTTCAGGATTATTTGATGAATAAAAAGTTAAAAAGAACTGTATTTATTTAGAATAGAAATCTTTTGTAACAATATACAATACCGTTCAAAAGTTTGGGAACAATAACTATTTTTTTTTTAAGAAATTAGTACTTTAATTCAACAAGGATGCGTTAAATTGATAAAAGGTGATGGTAACGATTTGTATTATTAGAAATGTTTTTATTTTGAATAAATGCTGTTTTTATGAATAAATGCTGTTAACGTTTTACTCAAATCATCATATTAGAATGATTTCTGAAGGATCATAAGACACCAAAGACTGGAGTACTTGCTGATGAAAATTCAGCTTTGCATCACAAAAATAAATTACATTTTAAAATATATTAAAAAAGAGAACCATTATTTTAAATTGTAATAATATTTCATAATATTACTGTTTTTTTTGTTTGTTTTTTTTTTGTTTAACTGCAGGCTTGATGAGCATAAGAGACTTCTTTCAAAAACATTAAAAATAGTAATGTTTCCAAACTTTTGACTGGTACTGTACGTTTCGTTACCAAATTTTCAGTAGTAGCGTGTTACACTACTTTTTACCCCAAAAAGTAGTTACGTTACTGTAACACGTTACACACAACACTGCAGATCTGTTATATGTACGTTATACGTAGTGTGACGAGCGTCCTCGAAGGAATCAGCGTCGCCCTGGCAACAGACACAAAACACCTGCACGTCCTTACAGCGGGCTGATCGGTCACAGCTGCACCTCATCAGCCCACAGCCACAAAAGCAGCACGCGCTGAGCAGACAGACAGACTCTGGTCTCGAGCTGTATGAATTGCTAGACTAATCTTTCTCTCTGTTCTCTTCAGAAAGCAGGGAGTGACCGACAGCCCATCACTTTGGAGCACGTTTGGACACCCACTTTCGTTTTGGATTGAACACTGCAGAGCACTTGGAGCACCAGCCATCACTCACCGGATCACCGTCTTCCTTCACCTTTAATTTCGTTCACTGTAAATAAAATCCACCCTCCGGGGCCTTTTCACTAAGCCTGCCTTGTCGAGTGATTCTTCACCCCGTGACAGTAGGTTTACTGTACTGCCCTCCACAGGCACACAGTGTGTATTAGTGCAATGGCAGTCACAAAAAGTTACATTTTGACTGTGCTCTCTGCAGATGTTCATTTACTTTTTTTGATAAGCTGTTTTTGATTTTGGTATACATCAAAAAATTCAAGTCATAAGTCTTAGACTCTTTATTATTTATTTGTGTATAAGAGCAGCTTTGTATGTTACTAATTATTCAGAATATGCGTAAGTCCACAGGCATTATTTTAGTATGAAAGCTGTTTGTGATTTTGCTACAGCAAAATGTTTATTTATTTTTTGTCTGAAGGATTATATTGCTCATTGCACATAACAGGAGGATGTTGGATAGAAGTATATTTAATGTTAGAGATTCAGAATATGCTGAAGTTTGTATTCATTGACTACAAGTATGCTGCTAGAACAGGCACACATTTCTTTTCCTGTTGGTTTTTTGCAATGTTGGGACATATGCTGGCAAATTTAACCTTAAAGTTGACTTGCCAAATCACTTCCATTTATTTTATTAATAAAATATATTGGAAGTAAATTCTTTATGGGTCATTATAAATACTTTGCTTTAAAAGTACCAAGTAGTCACACACAAAAAAAGATGCATCGATAATCGTTTTAGCATCGCAGCCCTCTGAATCGTAATCGAATCGTGAGGTGCCTAGAGATTCCCACCCCTAACAGGTGGTAGTACTTTTTAAAGCCATGCACGGGCCTCAAATCTAGGCTCTAGCCTGGCCCTGGCCCGAGACGCTCAGGCCCTAACCCGACCCGTGTCCGACAGCTCATCAGGATTCTCAGCCTGAATCTGACTGGAGTCCTTTTTTTTCTTCCATTACACAGCCTACCCTATGTTCCACCCCAGTAAACTATGACGTGAAAATTGGCCCGAAGCCCGGCCCTAGGAGCGTAAATAAGTCGGGGCCCGTCAGGCTCGGGCTGAAATGTAGGACTTTATTACTTCCCCTTTTTCTTCTGCCTCATCCACCCACCTCTGATTTTCTGATGGGTTTGTGAGATAGTTGTGAAGGATGCAGGCTGCAGTGACTATAGAGTCGGCATTCTCTGGCTTCACATTCATCCTTGTATGGAGTACCTTCCACCTGGATGACAGAATACCAAAGCCACATTCCACCACCATCCTTACCCGTGACAGTCTGTATAGTCCAGTCATTTTAAGCTAAAATGGGGGTCAACCTAGAGCAAATTGCAACAGAAGCAAACTCAACTGATTTTGTATCCTCAATATGTCCTGAGTAAGGAAAAAAAAAGCCCAGAAGAATCCCATTAGGGGAAAGTTTCGAAAAAGACCCAAATATAGCCTATTCATACGCCTATTCATTATTTTTCTCACGTAAATAGGGTAAAAAATGTAACCTTTAGATATCACCATGAAAATTACTGACTTGATTACTTGCATCAAGACAAACAAAAATGTATTAAAAGTTTTTTTTTTGAATTGTTTGTTAACATGGACAAACAGAGCATAATCTAATTAAGTATGTGCTAATTTGCATGAATACCACTACAGATCTAAACATTGGGTATAACCAGGTGAAAATGTCTGCTGCTCAATTGCTCTACAGGTCATGTGGACAGACTCAGCAACCGTGCTTATCCCTAGACGGTACTGGAAGGCCAGGCTGGTGAAGCTCTCTCCAGTTCCCAGAAATCTGTTGAAAACATAAATAAATATAACATATGTTTTTTTTTCTATATAACATATATATGGATAAATTCACATATGTATATACATATTTATAATTTATTTTACAGTGAGTGAATGCAAGCGAAGATGGAAGTTGTTGAGAGATGCTTTTGTCAGAAACAAGAAGCAAAATAATAATAATTTGCCCAGTGGTTCTGCAGGTGGCACAGTCAGGGAATGTAAGTACGACAGAGTAATGTCATTTCTGTTGCCGTACATGCAGCCTAGAAAGTTAGTATGACATTGTTGTTGACCTCATGTTTTACCTTGCTATTTAGTTTCTTATTTTCTTTTATAGACAATTAGTACAAAATATTGTTTCACTGAGCTTTATAGACAATTAGTACAACATATTGTTTCACTGAGCATGAGTATAATATTACTTGTGTGTAATGCACAGCAATACTTATGTATTGGTGCCATATATATTGATATCATATATTGATTAATTTAATTGTAGTTCCAGACACACTTTCCAGAGTGAGCTGGAACCTCTGGACTTGACTGTGGCTGAGGAGGAAGTGGAGCCAGAGTTGTCTGAACTCACTACACCTTTCAGTCCCCTTCCTGCCATACAGAGACCTGCAGCACCCTTACTGGCAGACGAAAGATCGGCTACCCTCACACCACTGCCTAGCACCTCCACACTACAAATAACAGCTCACAGAGCTGACACCCCTACCCCCACCATACATCCCAGGGTTCAGGCACTGATGACTGACAGTCAACAACACAGACTAAAGCGGAGAAAAGAACTACTCGGTTACTATCGTAACCTCGGTTCCCTGAGATAGGGAACGAGTATTGCGTAGCTATACGCAGTGGGGAAACTCATTTCCTCAGATTTACTGAAGCTTAAAATGTAAAGCGCATTGCAGCTCCACAGCTAGCACAGTGAGAGACTGGCTCACTCATTGGCTGTGCTGCAGCAACTGCACATCCAATGGCGAAGGCGCCTCCAACATATGCACCAATCAGCTAACAGCGCTGTTTGCCCCTTCCTTTTGACATTTCAAAAGTGATTGAAGTCCCGAAACAGTTAATAAACAAATGCTGTCAGATGCCAACGAAAATGCTGAGGTTTAAATTAGTAAAAACTGAAGAGTTTCTTGAGTGGAGCGTTTGCTTATGCCATGAGGCTAATGCATGTGCTTAACCGTCTCAGAGATTACGGACTGAAGTTGTCTCCCAACAAGTGAAATTTTTTTGAATTTTTCAGACATCTGTCTGCTACCTGTCTCTAGAGAAGGCGTAAGGACAGATCCTGAGAAAATTTGAGCAATTACAACCTGGCCGAGACCCCAGAATTTAAAGGAACTTAGATCATTCCTGGGATTCTCAGGATATTATAGACGCTTCAAAAAAATATTACTCAAAAGTCGTCCAGCCCCTGACTAACCTCATAGCTGGATATCCTCCTCAGCAGAAAGGGGGAATGGTAACAGCTAAAGACACAAAAGAGCCTTTTGCAGAACGCTGGAGCCATGTGTGTCAGACAGCATTCAAAGAGATCCTCAACAAGTTAGTAAGTTGCTTATGCGAGCCGAGGGCTGACTCAAAAGTAATCTAAATACCCTGCCCACAAGCTCGAATTTATGGCTCTTAAATGGGCCATCATCAGGGAATTCCATGATTATCTATATGGTAGATAACTGATAACAATCCATTAACTTACCGGCTCACGACTGCCAAGCTGGATGCAGCAAGCAACCGTTTGCCTGCTGCTCTCTCTACTTTCACATTTTACATCAAGTATAGGGCAGGTAAATGAAGACCCCATGGTAACTTAGAAGTTGTTATAGAAAATTAATAATTTTACTTCCAACCCAGGCTCATTAGAAAAACGTATTTGTGGCAAAATTTTTGCAAAACGCAAAATACGTTGCATCGGCCACGTTTCGTGACAGTTTCAAAGTAAAATGTCCAGTGAATGGCGCTAAAAGCATGTTTTTAGAATCCCTCACAACATCACAAATCTGCAAAACAGGGCTTCATTAGTTGCACAAGATTTGCTTGAGCTAGAACACATGAAATATCTGAACTGGCTAGGTTTATTGAGTGTCATATTTGACTGCATGTTAGAAATATGGCTAAGTCAAAAGAATGGTCCAAAAAGTTAAGAAAAGATATCATTGCCCTTCACAAACAAGGAACAGGATACAAAAAGATATAAAAGGCGCTAAATATTTCTAGAGACACCATAGGAAGCATATTTTGTTGCATATTTGGTCCTGGAAGATTCTACAGTGGCCATCAGTCACCTGACTTGAACCCCATAGAAAATCTCTGGTGGGATTCAAAGAAGGCGTTTGCAGCACGCAAACCCAAGAATATTACTGATCTGGAGGCTATTGCTCATGCGGAATGGGCTCAGATTCCTCAGAAACGCTGCCAGAAGCTGGTGCCTGGTTATACATCGTGTTTGCAGCAGGTCATAAAAGCAAAAAGGTGTTCTACTAAGTACTAAAGATGCTTGTCATGAAGGGGTTGAATAAATTTGAGACTGCATAAGTCATTAAAATGTACATTTTCAGATGAATTTGGGGAAACCACTTTGTAACATTTGTTGTGTTAAGCTATTTGATTTGATACACTGATTGTGCACCACACTTTATTGATGTTCTTGCTGTAACAATTGTGTTGAAGTGAAATATCTGGTTACATTTAATTACAGTTCATGTGAAATAGTAATCGATTTGTGTGTTTACCAGTAACTTGCAATTGTGCCATTTACCATATTAGAATCCACTGGCCTTTAGAGGAGGGTTACTTTATAATATAATATATTCATTTATTTTTATAATATAATAATACTATTTATTTATTTATTTCTCTCTCTCTCTTATACACACATGTGTGATCCCAATATAAGCCTAGTTTTTGGGAAATTAAAAAACTGAGTGACGACTAGCCTAATAATTAGCCTATGTAGCTCAACTTCTGCAATCATGTTACAGTGCATAATAAACACCAAATGAGATTATATTTTTTTTCTGGTAAACTTACCTGACATGTTGACCAGTTGCAGATTTTCTTAGAGGGAACACTGGTGTGGATTCTTTGCTCTTTAATGTTTTTTAGAGTATAAAGATGTGAATTAATGTAGTGATTAAATATTATTTTTCAATAGCAAAACATATCCAAGTTGTCATCTAAGTCTTGTGGTCATTCTGACACGATGACAATTCTATCAATTCATTCTAATAGGCCTTTTATTTTGAAGTGTAACACCGCAGGATGGATTTGGGGAGGGAAATGGGTGTAATCGCAAATCTTTTAATTGAATTAGAGAGCTCTGCAGAGGTCTGCCATTGCAATCTTACTAGTAAAAAATTAATTGTAGAGCTCCGTATCTGGAATTCTTACAAGTAAGAATCGAATTAAAGAGCTCTCCAATTCAATTGTTGCTTGTAGGAACTGATTTAGAGAGCTCTAATTGAATTCCTACGAGTAAGAACGCAATTGCAGAGCTCTCTAATTCAATTATTATTAAGGCCATGTGTCCAAAGTGCTCAGCACCTCGTCAAGCTGCTGCAGTTTTAAAAATGTGGCGCTCCCATTAAAAACTTTTCTTTCTTTTTTTTTAACGCTTTGGTAGACACATTGTTACGGTATGGAGACACAGGAGAGGAAGAATTGATAATGAACAGTGATTTATTGAAATACAAAGGTGCAGGGATGAGATGAGCAGGGTAGTGGAGTCCAAAGGGTGATCTTGGTGGAGACACGGAGGGAAGGAGACGCTGGAGATAGTCCACATACAACAAACAAGGTTGGACAATGAACTGTGGTGAGGAATGTGGCTTTGTAGTGGCAGTGATGAGGGTGATGATGACGTGCAGCTGGAAACCAAGGAGAGTGGGGGGGTTATATTATTATTATAGGATTTAAAGTATTACAATTCACTGTAGTAATGTTTCCAATGTGACAAACAACCTTCTGGCATTTGGATCGAGAAGCTCCCATTACGCCCCTTGGCAGAAGACTACTCCTTGGCTTTCGCCATCCAGTTACACTACTTGACCACACGAGGGAGCACGCTAAGATTTCTAAATAAAGAAAGGTTATATTTGATTCTCTTTTACAGTTCCAGCCAAAAGTTCTGATACACTGCATGTTCCTAATAATCTGACCCTTTTATCTAAAGATGTATACCTGAGTGCTTGAAATTTAGACTATTTAGATATTACAAATTTAGATATTACAAATATAAAATTCATTTAAGTAATATTTAAATAGTTAATTTGGACAAGAGTGAAGAAAAAGCACTCATAACAGACCCATTACTTTAAAGAATCTAGTTTTGTGATTTTAATACACTGCATAATAGCCATACTTCTATTTTTTTGTCTTTACTATTATACTAAAATGTGGTATAAATGTATCATTCAACAGGATGACTGGTTTTTGTTTCCCCTTGGAGTCTACCATTAACATTTCTTTAACATTTTCATGTTAAAGTGAAAAAATAAAAATTGCATTCAAAATATAGAATAATAGTCTAAAATATAGACTGACATTTGTTAGGAATTCATTCACCCTTGTTATATAAAAAATCAAATGACCCATGAGTCCTAATCAGTAATTCATTTACACTTGCAGGATAGATATAGAAACTATGAAAAGAAGAGTAATCTTTAAAGTCCTCCACTAGAGAGGTTTACTCTTAAGCAATTCAGCAACATATGTTTCTGATTAATTCAATACACAAAAAAGAAGCTTTACCATTAAATTAAACTATACGTTACCTTTAGGTTGGTTATCAAGAAAGTGAATTTATGAAGGCCTCAGACCTAATTTGTCATAACATGTGTTGCTATAATTAATTAATTTGAAATAATTTAATATACAAATGTACAAAGCTCAGGACTGCAGTTAACTAAATTATGCCAGGGAATTAGTTGGTGCTGATCTAAGCTTGCAGCTGTTTGCTCAAACTCCATATGGTCCATGTTAGCAGTTGGCATGGTCAGAAATAAATGTAGCTTTGACAGCAGAAACCAGATAGAGGAATGTGGGTGTCCGGTTCAGACGCTTTTCACGTGTCAGGACAGGAGTCGTATGATTGGGGTCACTGTACCCAAGTGTCATAATTCAGGACCTTGAATGGAACACGACCAATAAAAGAAAACTTTGGATGTCTTGATGACTGTCTTGATAAAAAGGCATTAAACATTTTTTTGTAGATAATTTAAAATGTTAACTTTGATTAAAAAAGTTAGAAATGTTAACAAAGCAAAATAATGTATACGTATCAACTGAGGGAGTGAGGGAGGGAGGTTCAGTGAGTTTTTACATTTCACGTGTTAAAACATTTAATGCACTTTTCTTTAATTTGCAAAAAAATAAATAAATTTGTACCTCAAAACACAATATGTGACCCTGGATCACAAAACCAGTCACAAGTCGCACGGGTATATTTGTGGCAATAGCCAACAATACATTGTATGGGTCAAAATTATCGATTGTCAAAAATCATTAAGACATTAAGTAAAAATCATGTTCCATGAAGATATTTTATAAATTTCCTACTGTAAATATATAAAACACTTATTTTTGTGAGTGGATGCAGCACAATCATGAACATAAATGGACAACTTTAAAGGAGATTTTCTCAATGTTTAGATTTTCTTGCACCCTCAGATTCCAGATTTTCAAATAGTTTTATCTCGGCCAAATATTGTCCTATCGTAGCAAACCACACATAAATGTAAAGCTTATTTATTAAGCTTTCAGATGATGTATAAATCTTAATTTTAAAAAAATGACCCATGTGACTGGTTTTGTGGTCCAGGGTCACAGTATATGCTGTGTGTAAATCATTGTTCTGCTTTATCTGTTTATTTCTGAGCTAAACACTATATCCCCTGAAGGTATTTAGGGTTGTGAGTGATGAGAAGCTTGATAGTTGTTGGCTGTTAGTGGCTGTAGAGAAGCCTCGATGAACTGCTGAACTATTTACACAATGAGAACTATTCCAAAACAGTTAAGTTTTAAATGTTAAAGAGTCTATGAAGCCAAGCTGCCTGACTGCATACTTCTCTGATACGTTTTGGCATGTTACTTGCAGTACTTTCATACAGTTCATTACAGTAGACTGGGAACACACTCTGAGGGCATTGAAATTCAGGCCTGAATGTACTTTACATACACATCTATGTGCTGGTCATTCAAAATACTGTCCCTTACAAACATCTTGCCACTACCATACCTTGAAAATGTCGTATATACAGTGTCCGACCAAAAAAAGTCGCTGGTGTCCTGGAGGAGACTTTGCAGAGTGCTTGACTCTTGCGTTGTCAATACAAGATCTTGACCAAAAATGTTTGCACCTCTTGATGGAAATAAATGTTATGTTATTTCCATCAAGAGGTGCATCAATACTCCAGCACATCCCAAAGACTTTCAATGAATTTAGGTTTTGACTCAGAGATGCCAATTCATGTGTGAAAATTATTCTTCATGCTCCCTTCCAACCATTTTGTTACAGTTTGAGCTTGATGAATCTTGGCATTGTCATCCTGGAATATGACCATGATGTGTCTTCCTATATGGTTGTTTGAGAAATGAAAAGTTACACACTCCATCAATTAGGGTTAGAAGAACTGTTGCCAAACATGTAACATACTAGAAACATTATAAATCACTGCAATAATGATTCAACTATAGACTCTTAAGCATTTGCCTATTTAAATCCAAACAGTGACTTTTTTCTTTTTTTGGCCCGGCAGTGTGTATTTTTTTCACTTTTTTGTCTCAGATATTTTTTTTTTTTTTAGTTTCAGGCAGGGTTGTAACCATCACTGACATTGACAACATTCAGAATAGAAGCTGATTTTTAAACGGATGTTTTTCTTATACTTTTTTATAGGATTATTTACCATAATTGAACAAGGATTGACCCCACCTTCTGAATTTTTTTTTAGCCACTTGCATTACACAGGCATATATTACATGTCCTTTAAAGGGGCTATATGGGTTTTTCTGAAATTTAAACTCGCGACTGACACCTGTGGCCAAAAAAACAGAACTGCTCTTCCTTTCTGCTCGCTCTCGCAGCGCGCGCTCGTACATGCACACTTCACAAGTCATCTGCTGCAAGGAGGTCAACATTATGTTTACTGAGGTAAGAACAGTCAAATACATATATTGTTTGAGATAAGTGTTCTCTTATCATCCATTGCACTGCTTGCGAGTGTAGGCTACTTGCTGACTAGCGGTGGTGGCAGAGTGATCTGAAACGTTTAACATGAACGCGCTTGACGTCACATCCGCAGACAGCGCGGGAAAAATCTGACCCGACAGAAAATAGGAAAAATAGGATACAGGCTTATAGGTGCACCCACTGTGAGCGGACAAGGTGTCAGTATGCTCATCAGGAGATGTTTGAGTCATAAATGGTAAAATAAAAAGGCTATTGTTACGTTTATTTTGGGGAAAAAGTTGCATATAGCCCCTTTAAGAGAAATGGCCAAGAGAGCAAGTATATATATATATATATGTATATATATAGCACATGTTTCTGTAGACTGTTTGGCTCATACAAGACTGAGCTGCAGGGCACAACAGGGCAGTCGTCACCGTTGGCATTTGGCAACATTTGCAGGAACGGGCAAATAGGATGCAAAGCAAGTTTTGAAACATTAAGGAAATGGATTTGAATGCGGTAAGGACCTTAATATATATATTATTATTATTTTTTTTTATTGTACTAATTGGAAGTCAATTTTGGATATTTATCTAACTCTACTTACTGGGGTGGACTTCCATTAATATGTCTTGTCTCAGTCCTTACTGGTTGTATATAGGGCCTACATTATGTAAGAATTATTATAGGATTTAAAGTTTTACAATTCACTGTAGTAATGTTTCCAATGAGACAAACAACCTCCTGATATTTGGATCGAGAATGTTGCTATTTAAGCTCCCATTACGCCCCTTGGCAGAAGACTACTCTGTCTTCCCATTAGAAATGGTTGCTAGCGAGTAACATTCGCCTTCCAGTTACACTACTTGACCACACGAGGGAGCATGCTAAGATTTCTAAATAAAGAAAGGTTATATTTGATTCTCTTTTACAGTTCCAGCCAAAAGTTCTGATACACTGCATGTTCCTAATAATCTGACGCTTTGATCTAAAGATGTATACCTGAGTGCTTGAAATTTAGACTGATTACAAATATAAAATTTATTTAAGAAATACTTAAATAGTTAATTGGACAAGAGTGAAGGACCCATTACTTTAAAGAATCTAGTTTTGTGATTTTAATACACTGCATAATAGCCATACTATTATTCTAAAATGTGGTCTAAATGTATCAGTCAACATGATGACTGGTTTTTGTTTCCCCTTGGAGTCTACCATTAACATTTCTTTAACATTTTCATGTTAAAGTGAAAAAAAATAAAAATTGCATTCAAAATATAGAATAATAGTCTAAAATATAGACTGACATTTGTTAGGAATTCATTCACCCTTGTTTTATAAAAAAATCAAATGACCCATGAGTCCTAATCAGTAATTTATTTACACTGCAGGAGTATAGAAACTATGAAAAGAAGAGTGATCTTTCAATTTAGCAACATATGTTTCTGATTAATTCAATACACAAAAAAGAAGCTACCATTAAATTAAACTATACGTTACCTTTAGGTTGGTTATCAACAAAGTGAATTTATGAAGGCCTCAGACCTAATTTGTCATAACATGTGTTGCTATTAATAATTTATTTGAAATAAATGATTTAATATACAAATGTACAAAGCTCAGGACTGCAGTTAACTAAATTATGCCAGGGAATTAGTTGGTGCTGATCTAAGCTTGCAGCTGTTTGTTCAAACTCCATATGGTCCATGTTAGCAGTTGGCATGGTCAGAAATAAATGTAGCTTTGACAGCAGAAACCAGATAGAGGAATGTGGGTGTCCGGTTCAGACGCTTTTCACGTGTCAGGACAGGAGTCGTATGATTGGGGTCACTGTACCCAAGTGTCATAACGCAGGACTTTGTATGGAACACGACCAATAAAAGAAAACGGTTGATGTCTTGATGACTGTCTTGATAAAAAGGTATTAAACATCTTTCCTTCAAACATAATAAACTAAATATTCAAACATTTAAGCCTTAAAGAAAATGTAGATTGCAAAGATTGTTCTTTCTACTGCAACCTTATGCAGCTGAATTATTTAGTTTATGGATAATTTAAAATGTTAACTTTGATTTAAAAAGTTAGAAATGATAACAAAGCAAAATAATGTATATGTATCAACTCTAAATGAGGGCGGTTCAGTGAATTTTGACATTTCACGTGTTAAACATTTAATGCACTTTTCTTTAATTTGCACAAAAACAAAATGTGGACCTCAAAACACAGTATATGCTGTGTGTAAATCATGTTCTGCTTTATCTGTTTATTTCTGAGCTAAACACTATATCCCCTGAAGGTATTTAGGGTTGTGAGTGATGAGAAGCTTGATAGTTGTTGGCTGTTAGTGGCTGTAGAGAAGCCTCGATGAGCTGCTGAACTCAGACTATTTACACAATGAGAGCTATTCCAAAACAATTAAAAACACAGCAGGTGTGAAGTTGTCAACCTCTCATCTTAATGTGTTTAAAATTTTATAGAGTCTATGAAGCCAAGCTGACTGCATACTTCTCTAATATGTTTTGGCATGTTACTGACAGTACTTTCATACAGTTCATTCACTCTGAGGGCATAGCAATTTAGGCCTGGATGTACTTTACATGCACATCATAACACAGGTCATTCCCACTTCAGTCCCTTACAAACATCTTGCCACTGCCATACCTTGAAAATGTCTCACATATTTCTCCACTTTTTGTCTCAGATGAAGAAAAAAAGTGACTACATTTTAATTTTGTTTCAGGCAGGGTTGTAAACATTACTGACATTGACAACATTCAAAATAGCGTTTAATTTTTAAACCTATATGTTTTCCCTTATATTTTTTTATAGGATTATTTACCATAATTGAACAAGGATTGACCCCACCTTCTGAATTCCTTTTGAGCCACTTGCATCACACAGGCACATATTACACGTCCTTTAAGAGAAATGACCAAGACAGCAAGTTTATATATATAAGTACATGTTTCTGTAGACTGTTTGGCTCGTACAAGACTGAGCTGCAGGGCTCAACAGGGCAGTCGTCACCGTTGGCATTTGGCAACATTTGCAGGAACGTGCAAACAGGATGCCAAGCAAGTTTTGAAACATTAAGGAAATGGCTTTGAATGCGGTAAAGACCTTAACACATAGCAGATTTATTTTCTTTAATAACATCCGACTTTTGCATGGAATGACAAATGTAATTTATTACTCAAAGCCAATTAGTATTTAATGCATGATGGTAAAAAATATATTTTTTGACTACTAATTGGGAGTAAACATATTGAACATTTATCTAACTGTACTAATATATATATATTCTTATTTTTAAATTTTTTTATAGAAACATAACATTGAATACAAACATCATTACTGACCAGGAAAAAAATATTAATTGTTAATTTTAATTTAACATGTGTGTGTTAATGTTTTTTATTTATAAAATGTTTTAGCAATATTTTAAGCAAGTAAGTTAATTGTGGAAACACATTTTTGCTCAAAAATGAAAAAAGTAACATGCTACTAGAATTTCGGGGGAAAATGTCAGTTGTGCATTCGAAATTGTTCTGTAAAAAATGCAACTTGCAAATTGTTAACTCAGTTTAAAATTTTAAGTTGAGTGGGCACATTTTTGAGTCCAATGCTGAGTTTACTTATAAAAACTATTTAACTGCAAGTGTACTAATATTTTTTCCAATGAACACAAACAATTAAGTTGAGAAAACGTATTATTCTGATTTTATAGTTTAACTTCCCGTCATCGCGCATGCGCAGTCTGTCTCGCTGTACGTTACTCGGGGTTTCCTCCTTCAACCAAGCTATGGAAGGGACTTGATTTCATCTGATTGCGGTAAGTTTTCTTTAAGCTTTATGAATGAAAATAGGCTATAAATTGCACACATATGTTGATAGAATATAGTATTATGATAAAAGATATATTTCGTGGTGACGATAAGTTTATTGTTAGAGATTATCCGAGTAGCACATTGCTACTTATCCTTATTGTTACCTAGACTAGAGTGAGAAAACGTGCTTGAATGAGAAAAGAAGGACAAGAACGTGAATGGTGTTCAAAAGATGTTAAAAATGTTATGCTCAGTAAGTTGTGAATAAAGACTAAAATGTCTTTCGTGGCTTATTGTGATTTAATAGTTTAATACACATACAAGTATGTCAACAACAAACAAACAAACAAAAACAGTGTGTATAGTATTCAAGTAAACACAGTTGGCAATGTCTTAAGTGAACATAACCAATTTGGTGAAACCCAGATGTTTCAGTTTAAGATCCGTGCATGAGCTCTTAAAGCGACCGCAGTCCGTTCAATTCAATTTAATTTCAAGTTTATTTGTCATGTATACAAACGTCAGTTACAATTTGTACATGCTTAGGTTGAGGCTCAGGCATTCTACAGTAGTGCAATATAATTAAATACAATACAATTTAGAGGAAAAAATTCATATATAGGCCTATATATGCAAAACTAATCTGTTATGTTAAAAATATGTATGTTAGCTTTGTATATTAAATAATAGAATGGGTAGTATGTGTGCAGTATGTTTTAAAGTGAATATTGAATAAAAATATTGTGTATCCTTAAACAAATATTAGGCTAAATCCTTTATGTTAATCACTTAACAAAATACAAAATTGCTCACTGCTCTTACAATAACTTTTGTATCTTTAAAAAAAAAAAAAAATTATTAATAGAAAAAAAAACCCAGAAATAATTCACTTTAGAAAACCTTTAACTACTCGCAGCACCTATGATTTTACAATTGGGTCACACAAGCTGAACTTTGCAGACTCATATAAATATCTAGGTTCCCTTTCGTAAAGGGAACTCCCGCTGCATCGATACTCGATACTTTGGGGAATGCCTTCGGCATGAAGCGTCTGAAGTCAACTATGGAACTATTCCAATCTTGATTGGTGCAACGTCACCCGTGACGTCGCATGTGACGGTGATCCGGAAGCTATAAAACGGTCACAGGAACCAGGAAATGTTAGCTTCTGGTCTTCAGCAAGCGCTCTATGTCATCTTGTCTGTTCTATTTGGAGATCAGGCTCGCGTTTCCAGTGCATTAGGTCCCGCGGCTGTTGAGGCAGCGCGCCGCTTGTATGCATGGGATTCGCACGTGGGGCTGGCATATAATACTGAGACGGTTGCGACCCTTTCTCAGCGTTTATCAACCAGCCCCACTTGTCTCGCGCACGGTTCGGAAGCCCGCGCTGCGGCTTCTTCCGACCGTGTTAAAGACACAGCGTTTGATTTATTTGGCTCCGAGAAGTTAGATATTATCTATCAACACTGAATCACGTGGATATGGGGATTCGCCACCCCATATTCCCGTTAGTGAGGAGTTGCTGGAGGTTGTAATCAAGGCAGTGGTTAAATTATATGTTAAATGGCCATATAATAAGCAGGAAGCGACTAAGAAAAATAAAATGAATGAGCGCTTCCTGCAGACCCAGTCACAATCTTCGTGTCAGAGCCTTCCCTTTTTCACTGATCTCCATACTGAGGTATCAAGATCGTGGAAAAATCCATTATTTTCCCCGCATGTATATATTTACTCTTCCATTAGGGAATCTAATGAAAATGGTTAGGAGGTGATGGCTCGGGTTGAGGAATATTTTGCGAAATATTTTCTCCCCGACATTGCGTCACCCCTGATAGCTCAGACACTTCCCTCCAAATCTCGTACATCGAATTTGTTAGGGAAAGCATATATGGCGGTGGGTCGAGCCGGTGCATGCCCACACATGATGGGGTTATTACAGGCATACCTGGCTGACCTCCTCAAGCAGGTGGATGATAACTGGGAGGTCTCACTCAATGGATATTACTGAATTTCGTAGAGTAGCTGACTTATCTCTCCGTATTATTAAAGAGACGGCCCGTGCTATTGGCCGTTCTATGGCAGCACTAGTCGTCTCAGAGAGACATTTATGGCTTAATCGCTTGTGGATCGGGGAGAAAGACAGGGCTTTCCTTCTCGATGCTCCCCTCTCACCTTCTGGCCTCTTTGGCGACGCGGCAAGAACCGTTGTCGAGAGGCTTCAGGAGGCAGAGCGACAATCAGCTATCCCCAGTTGTCAGTCCAGGTCTCATGGGGTTGCTGCCAGGGGGCAGCCTCATGGGACAGCCGCCAGCTCCTCATTTTTTGAGAAGGTTTCCTCTCGTGCCCCCCCTTATAAGGCTTGGGGCCAGAAGAAACATTCTCGCACGAAGCCCTCCATACCGAAGACAGGTCTGAGGACTGTCTCTCGGGTTAAGATGGCTTCAACTAAGAGGTCTTGTCGTAACACGCAGACCCTTATGGGCGTTCCCCCAGGAGAGCGAGTACAGGAGTCTCGCCCCCTTATGCAGCCCTTAGGAAATCGATGTTCGCTTCCCGCCGCCGATGGCGCTTCGGGACACATCGGCTTCCAGCGAACACAAATCGCAGTATCTGCCCGAAGACGTTGCGGCCCTGTCGAGTTCGCCGCCTCTCAGGAGGTCTGTAGAGAGCATATTTCGGTCAGTTCCTGCCAGTTAGCTGCTTCAGGTCACCGAAGCCATTTGGAAATTTATAGCCGAGGCCAGTCTCGAGGGACTGGTCCCCATAATGGCATATTTAGACACCCCGAGGGGTCTTCAAAATATAGCCTAGGGGGTCCTGCTTACAGTGGAGCTAATATACAAATATTATCTACTAAGGGTGGTTCACATGTCGGCCAGCCCCGAGCAGGGTCGGTTTTTGGAACAGGAAGTCTAGTCCCTCTTAACACAGGAAACCTCAAAGTGGGCTTTTCCTTGGTTACGGGAGCCCGGGTTCTACAGCTGGCACTTCATAGTTCCTATGAGGGGGGGAGTTAGGCCTTATTTTGGATCTCACGGTACTGGATCAACCTCCGAGGGGGTTCAGATTCAAGTTACCGACTGTCAGTCAGACCAGCTCCGAGGACTGGTCTGTCTTGATAGATCCACAAGCTCCTTAACTCCTCTTTCCCTTCTAACCCCATCACAGGAAGTTTCCGAGATCGGCTTTTGGGGGGAAAAGCACATCAGTTCTGGACTCTTCCAGTCGGCCTAGCCTTATCCCCTCGCACCTTCACTAAATGTATGGACATGGCCCTTGCTCCATTGAGACTTCAGGGGGTCCGCATCTTATAGAGGACTGGCTCATTTTGGCTCAGTCGAAAAGATCTAGCAATTCAACATCGAGATGAGATGTTGTTTTGCGTCATCTGAGGTGCGTGGGGTTGAGACTCAATGTGAAGAAAAGTTCCTTAACTCCTCTTCAGAGGATTACGTTCCTGGGAGTAGAGTGGGACTCAGTCACGATGCGGGCACAATTGTCTCCTGCTCGTATAAATACTATCTTAAACACAATGAAGAGTATTAGGTTTGGCCAGGCTATCACTGTCAAACACTTTCAAAGAGCTTTGGGTCTTATGGCTGCAGCTTCCACGGTAGTACCCTTTGGTCTGCTCCATATGAGGGCCTTGCAGTGGTGGCTCAGGAACAGGGATTTTCTCCTCTAGGAAAACCCTTTTCGTACGATCAGAGTTACGCGCAGATGCCTT
The DNA here is from genome assembly GCF_963993115.1 of Abramis brama. Lineage (NCBI taxonomy): Eukaryota > Metazoa > Chordata > Actinopteri > Cypriniformes > Leuciscidae > Abramis > Abramis brama. The sequence continues at coordinate 13,839,694 of NC_139966.1, forward strand.
CGTTCTCTTGTCGTATGGAAGAAACCATGGTTCCTGTCTCAGTGCCCGGTTTTGGGAGCACCATGTGAGAGAAAAACTCTGACCACGGATGCGTCCCTCACGGGCTGGGGTGCGGTTATGGAGGGCCGTTACACCCGAGGTACTTGGAAAGACCATCATCTCACATTGCATATTAATCGCTTGGAGATGTTGGCCGTATTTTTTGCCCTGAGGCACTTCCTTGTAGACCTCAGAGGCCATCATGTTCTGGTTAGGACAGACAATATGTCGGTGGTCTCTTATATCAACCGCCAAGGAGGTTTGAGATCTCGCCCTCTTTGTAGACTGGCGCATCAAATTCTTCTTTGGTCCCAGGACAAATTTCTCTCTGTCAGATCTATTTATATTCCTGGGGTTGAAAATATGGGAGCAGACATCCTGTCGAGGCAGGGGCTGAGGCCCGGGGAATGGCGGCTCCACCCTGAAGTGGTTGAGCTTATATGGAGAGAGTTTGGCCGGGCGGAGGTTGACCTGTTCGCTTCTCATGAGAACTCTCATTGCCCGCTCTGGTACTCTCTCTCACATCCAGCTCCTTTGGGCTTGGATGCCATGGTACAGATATGGCCGAGGTCACATCTGTACGCTTTTCCCCCGATCGCTCTGCTCCCTGGGGTTCTAGAAAGGGTCAGGAGGTACGGAGTGAGACTACTCCTTGTAGCTCCGTACTGGCCGGCCCGAATTTGGTTTTCGGACCTTATTAGTCTCTTGGAGAGTCCTCCATGGGAAATTCCTATTAGGAGAGATCTTCTGTCTCAGGCTGATGGTACATTATTTCATCCCCGACCAGAGTTATGGAGACTATGGGTCTGGCCCCTGAGGGGGTCCCACCCATAATTAGGTTGCCCTTTCCACCGAGGTGGTCAGGACATCCATACTAGAACCCCACTCTACTAGGAACTAAACAATTAAGTTAGGGAGGGCATTGAACCCAGTGTTATTACTGCCCACTGGCTTCAGTACTGGTGTTCCATCCTACTCTCTAACGGGATCTCCCGTTCATGCTTAGGGCCTCTGTGGCGGCCTTAGTGCCCTCCACAAGCTTCTAAGGGTGTGCACGTAGGGACATTCCCACTGAAACTCCATGTTCCTGTAGATTGGAGGATGAATCCTTTCATCCAGCCTTTTGGCATCAGGTTGATGGGCTATCCCTGGCACCCATCATGTCCTGTGGATGACATATATGAATATAGGAGTATATATGAATATATAGAAGAATCTTTTGAGTCTGCTTCCTGCTCGTCTTACTCCCTGGAAGAGTGGTGGTGCTGCCCCCTCTTACTTGCTAGTGTGGGAGCCACTCAACGTTATTTTTGCCCGGTACTGAAGTACCTGTAGGCAATGTTAAGATTCTTCGGGTATTCCATCCTCCATCGCATGTGTCGGATGGTCAAGGTCGTAGCCTTTGAGGTTCCTACATTAGGCCTCAGGCTGAGAAGTCAGTCCATCTAGTTATGCATCAAGGGTTAGGAGCTATTCCCTTTATTAAGAGCACAGTTGGTTATCTGAAACCACTCATATCTGAAGTACAAGGTGCGCTTTTGCCTTCACCTCTCATCTAATATTTTCTACTGTCTGGGGCTCCCATCCATGAGGTCAGTTGAGCCTCCGGCTCCAGACCTCCCCTTCTTGCACCAAATCTTATGACAAGCTAGTTTGGATCTGCCCTCTACTCATTCTATCGTCCGTGAGTGTACCAGATGCTTTATACCAGGGCGTTTTTTCTCTCAGTGTGGCGGCGTGGGTATTCGTTCCCCAAAGTATCGAGTACCGATGCAGCGGGAGTTCCCTTTACGAAAGGGAACGTCTCGGGTTACTGATGTAACCCTCGTTCCCTGAGTAGGGAACGAGACGCTGCATCCCTCGGCCACACTTTTCGCGCCCCTGAGAACGACTTGCTTTGACCAATTAGAAGCTAACATTTCCTGGTTCCTGTGACCGTTTTATAGCTTCCGGATCACCGTCACATGCGACGTCACGGGTGACGTTGCACCAATCAAGATTGGAATAGTTCCATAGTTGACTTCAGACGCTTCATGCCGAAGGCATTCCCCAAAGTATCGAGTATCGATGCAGCGTCTCGTGCCCTACTCAGGGAACGAGGGTTACATCAGTAACCCGAGACGTTTCTATACTGATGAACATATGAATTTCAGAAAAGGTGTTTAGGTTCTTGCTGATTCAGCACGTCGAGCTTTGGGAGGAATTATTGGTAAAAGCAAGAATCTGAAAGACATAAGTTTTCAAACTTATTCTAAACTGTTTCAAGCTTGTGTGTGCCCTATACTTGATTATATTGTGGTGGTTAGAGGACTTAGAAACATATCTAATTGTGAATTAGTGCAAAATAGTGCCATAAGATATTTTCTTAGTGTACACAAATATGCTCCAGCATTGGCGATAGTGGGAGACATGGGATGGGAATCATGTGAGGTTCGTTGGAAGATATGTATGGCCCAGATATGGAATCGTTTTTTTAGATTTGGACGCAAATAGGTTGACTAGGAAAATATCTCTTTGGTATAAACATATTCTTGGTCCTTTGTCTAAAGATATATGCAAACTGTTTTGTAAATGTTTTTTGTATGGGTTTGGTGAGTTGTTTTCTAATAATGAAAAGCTGAATATTGGTTTGTTTAAAGAATCTGTGTTTGTTAAAGACAAAGAGCAGTGGGCCGACAATATATGGGCTAAGCCAAAATTTTGTATTTTTGTGATGATAAAACTGGAATATGGCACAGAGAATTAGGTTGTATATAATTTGTCAAAAAGGCAAAGATCTCTGTGTGCTCAACTGAGATCTGGTGTTTTACCTTTGACTGTTGAAACAGGACGATATGTTAATTTAAAAGAGGAAAAACGGATCTGTCCCATGTGCTGTTTGAATGATATAGAAAATGAGTTCCATTTTGTTTTCTATTGTCCATTTTATTGTGAACTGCGTGATTTTTTTGTTTTGTAAGATAAAATCAGAGATTGATATTGGGTATTTTATGGTATTTTTACCATTTACAATAAGCAGCTAGCTAACAACAACTTGCTTTGCACTTTTTTTTCTGTTTTCACCTCACACCAGTCTAAACTAAAAGATTGTTTTGGTAATTGTTCTACACTGTCATATAAATAACCTGAAAATACAGTAGTTTATTAAGGTTAAATCTTGCTAACCACTCTTACTAAAAGAACACTTACATTCTCATTTTAAGAGGTGTTAAATGTGGTTTGATTTGTTTACATTAGTTAATGTATTAGCGCTAACTAACATGAACCATGAGCAATACATTTGTTACTGTATTTATTAATTTTTGTTAATCGTAGTTTAACAAACAATGAACAGCTGTATTTTTATTATGTTACTTCACACAGTGCATTAGGCTAACTAATGTTAACAAATACAACTTCTGATTTAAATAATGTAGGCTACTAGTAAATGGTGAAATTAACATTAATAAAGATTAATAAATGCTGTAGAAGTGCAGTTTATTAATAGTTAATGTTAACTAATGTAGTTAACTAGAGTTTATTAAATGGAACCTTATTGTAAAGTGTTACCGATTTGTTATACACCGATTCAGTGTTGGACAGTTAACTGTTCATTAAATGGAATCGGTTCAAAGGAGTCATTAGTTCGCGAATCGGACGTGTCATTAGCGGACTTGTACGCGTTGTGTGATTATCCCGGCAGTTAGGACATCGCACAAGATTTGTGTCAACACAGAAAACATTTCATCACTGGATAGGTTTTTAAAAAAAAATTTTTTTATTGAAAGTGTTTTTCATGTCAGCTGAATGAGCGGAACGCTTTTTAGAGAAGATAAGGCAACGTAAAAACGTTTTTATTTTATTTATTTTTAGCACGATTCACACCCAGCGGTAATTCAGGAAAAAAAATATCCGAATGCTCCACGTGAAACTTCAGTCTTGCGATATTTTACCATCGTGTCAATTCTCAATTGATTTTTGGAGCGAGAGAGAGCAAGACAGTTTGAAGACGGTGAGAGTGTGCGCGCACGCGTGCGACAGGAGCACTCTCTCTGCTCGTTCTTTGGCTTTGGCGCCATAAAAGTTTATGGCAGCCGCCGTAAAAGTTTCAATGCAGGAAAAACCTACCCTGGCAATCCAGAGTTCTCGCGAGAGCACAAGTTGAATTTGCTCAGCGAGTTACTCTGGTGTCGAGTAATGATGCTCATTAAATATGCCCCTCAAACTGAGCTGCACCAATCACATCGGGTTATCTGATATAGGCGGGCCAGAGGCGAGCTAAACAGATGACGACAGCGCTGCGACATCGAAGTCATTAGTAAACATTGCAATATGGCAATGGATGAACACCAGTTGTTTGAAACGGCTTTGGCCGCTACAATGATCGAGTTAGACTTGGCTTTTTATCTAAAACAGGAACAGAAGACGCCGCTCGAATCGTTCCTTTACAAGAAGGACGTTTTTGCTGTTTTATCCAACCGGATACAGTAAGAGTCTAATCTACCAGTTAGCTCCGCTGGTAGCTAAGCGTATGGGGTTTATTGTTGTGATTGGTCGTAGTGTTATCCAATTGCGTGCAGTGAGATTTTCAAATGCATGCTTGGTGCCGCCCCTCGAGCTGGCCGAGTTTCATTAGTCGACGCCAGACCATTAATCTTTTAGATTTAGGTCTGGATTTCCAGGCTAGGAAAAACCCTTACCAAATAGGCTTCCAGGAATGATCTCGTTTTCATGGAGACAGACGCACGCGGTGTGCACGGTGGGGAGGAGCTGTGCGTGTGTGTGTGTGTTTGTGAGTGTGTGAGTGAGAGAGAGACGCGTGAGTGACAGAGAGACTGAGGGAGAGCAGGGAAAGGAAATGCAGCTGAATGAATACGCTGCGTGTTTTAAATAGTGTACATTTTTTCTAAATAACATTCCCGGTCCGCCTTCACTAAGTGGCCCCTTCCCAGTTGTCACTCTGACTTTGCCCAAGGCGAAAGCCTTTACAGTCAGCCCAATACTAAGTATGAGCACAAATCACAATATAAGGGTATCAGGTCCCCCTGTGTTAGGCGGCCCGTCCCCGAATATGTGTCAAACCCTAGCCACACAAGCCCTAGCCTGGCAAGCCATCCCTGGTGTGTCGAGTTGGGTTATAAACATAATAAAGCGATGCTACTCGCTCCAATTCGATCGCAGACCCCCAAAATTTCAGGCGGTCGTCGAGACTTCGGTGAGAAGCAGCGTGTGTCACATGCTTCGCTCCGAAATATAAAATCTGTTAGCAAAAGGGGCGATAGAAGTAGTCCCCCCCATGCTAAAACACTCAGGGTTTTACAGTCGCTATTTTCTAGTACCGAAAAAAGACGGCGGTATCAGTCTTAAGGCATTTGAACAAAGCCCTCAGGAGACGGTCATTCAGAATGCTAACTACCAAACACATCTTTGCGCAAATTCGCCCTGGAGATTGGTTCTTTACTGTGGATCTGAAAGACGCATACTTTCACATTCAGATAGCCCCTCGTCACAGGCCATTCTTGAGATTCGCTTTCGAGGGGCAGGCTTATCAGTACACAGTTCTGCCATTTGGTCTGTCCCTAGCACCCCGTACATTTACGAAGTGCATGGACGCGGCGCTTTCTCCCCTGAGGCTCTCGCTGACTGGCTGGTTCTGGCGCAGTGGAGAATCGAACTTTTGACACACAGAGCTTTGATTCTGATTCCATTTGGAATGCCTGGGGCTCAAAATGAACTTTGCATGCCAGCACTGGCAGTCAGGCAGCCTGCGCATCATGGTGAATCACGGTTGTTTATGGACCCTGATTCCCTGGCAGGCTCAGGACTGGTACCACGAGGGCGTGACCATGGGGGTGGCCTCTTGGAGGAAAGTAGTTTTCACAGACGCCTCCAACCTAGGTTGGTGAGCACTGCACGAGGACAAGCCTGTCTCCGGCCTCTGGTCGAGCACAGCGAAGAGCTTATCAATTGCTTGGAAATGAAAGCAGTCTGTTTGGCCCTCAAAGCATTTCTGGCAAACCTCAAAGGACACCACGTCTTAGTCCGGACGAACAACATGTCAGTAGTGTCATATTTAAATCTCCAGGGTGGTGTCAGGTCGGGAAACCTGTAAACCATGGCGAGAGACCTCCTCTTCTGGGCACAAGCCAACCTAAGCTCTCTGAGAGCAGCACATATCCCTGGCATTCAGAATCTGGGTGTGGATATGCTTTCGCGGGACAACACTCCCCTAGGCGAGTGGTCCCTAAACCCTCAGACGGTTCGTCTGATATGGAGTATGTTCGGCGAGGCCGAAGTCGGCCTTTTCGCCTCGAAAGACAACACTCACTGCCCAGTGTTCTTTTCGGAGAACAGGGACGCGCTGGCCCATCCCTGGCCAAGCCACCCCCTTTATGTGTTTCCCCCCGTTTCAATGATCCCCCAGGTCATCAAACGGGTCAGGGAGAGCAGATGCCCAGACCTCCTAGTGGCCCCCCTCTGGAAATCCAGGCCGTGGTTCCCAGAGCTGGTTCAGATGACGGACAAAGTCCCCTGGCCTGTCCCGCTGAGGAAGGATCTGCTCACGCAGGCAAACGGGGCGATCTGGCATCCGCACCCCGACTTATGGGCCCTACATGTGTGGCCCCTCAATGGGTACCCAGGGACCTCCCTGAGAAGGTCCTGAACACAATCACTGAGGCTAGGGCCCTGTCTGCCAGGCGCCTCTATGCTCTGAAGTGGTCAGTGTTCTCTGGCTGGTGCTCGGACAAACAGTTTGAACCCCGGTCTTGCGAGGTATCAGTGATACTCTCCTTCCTACAAGAGCTGTTGGATGCGGGCCGCTCCCCGTCCACGCTCAAAGTGTACGTAGCAGCTATAGCAGCTTATCATGCTCCGGTGGCTGGCCAATCACTAGGAAGAAATGACGTAGTGGTACGGTTCTTGAAGGGAGCAAGGAGGATGAACCCCTCCAGACCTCCTTCTGTGCCGTCTTGGGACCTCTCGACGGTCCTTGGGGCCCTGAAAGGACCGCAGTTTGAACCGCTCCAGTCGGTTGATGTCAAACCACTTTCGCTAAAAACTGCTCTCCTGCTGGCACTGGCATCTATCAAGTGAGTGGGAGATCTGCAGGTGCTCTCTGTGAGCCCCGCCTGTTTGGAGTTTGGAATAAGTGACTCTAAAGTCACTCTCAAACCCAGGCATGGCTATGTAGACATTCAACATTAAACACCATTTAGAGCACAGGTTATTACATTATTAGCTCTTTCCCCTTCCGCAGAGGATGGGGAGGCTAATGTGCTCTGCCCTGTTAGAGCATTGAAAATCTATTTGGAGCATTCTGCACCCTATAGGCAATCAGAACAGCTCTTTGTCTGCTTCGGTGGCCGATCCAAGAGGTCTTCAGTCACGAAGCAAAGACTGTCCAGATGGATAGTGGATGCCATATCTCTGGTGTACACCTCAGTGGGTCAGGTTTGCCCTATAGGTACTAGAGCCCATTCGACTAGAGGGATGGCTTCGTCATGGGCTTGGTCCTCTGGGTTTCCTATTCAGGACATTTGTGCGGCGGCCGGTTGGTCTTCGCCCTCCACATTTGTGAGGTTTTATAACATGGAGGTCCCTTTCCTGCAAGCGAAGGTCCTTTCTGTATGATTAAGACCCGACGGTGTCAGGTCTTATCTACGTGTCATGTTACTGTTCATAAGCACATTATCCCTTATTATAAAACCCGCCTTTGGCCTGGTTCTGATATTCTTTATACATAATTAGACTCGACGGTGTCCGGTCTTATTGGTATAATATGTTGGATATGAGCTTACTGACATCTCTCTATATATTATCAGACCCGACGGTGTCCGGTTTTAATTACCGTAACAGATTGTTTTGGCTTTACCACAGCCCTAGAATAAAGTTATTGTCCAGCTAAAGTTAGTTTTGATTGATTGATTCACTTCCGTTGCGAAGATCATTAGTTATTAACTTAGGGGGCACTAACACAACACGGTTCTAACAGGAAAACTCTTAACGCGTTCCGGCTCATTCGCACAAAACAGTGCCTGGTGCTTGAGAACTCGTATACACAGTACCTACTGAAAATTTTGATGTATAAAACATCAGCCAATCTCCAGCATCAGTTTTGCTAAATTTATAATGTTTATGTTTAATTTTGCTTGGTGCCAATCCGTGAAGTTGAAGCATATTTTCTACAAATGTGCCATATTTCATGGTCTACATTCACACTTGAGTGTATAATGCACCAAAACCTGTCTCAAATGTTTAGGTACATGTATAAATGTCAGTTTGAGAGATATTTTGTGTTGCTAAAATGAATATAAATAAAGTTACAAACAAAACCAGCAGCATAAGATTTTCGTTTTTTTCCAATTCACAATTATATACATTTATGGATTGTGACAAAAAACTGCAGGGTATTTTGCGGAGAACTTTTAACATAAAGTCGATAATGGTTTTGTCTATGCAAAAATTAATTTCAAAAGTAGTGCCCAGGTGTGGGAACGAAAATCATTTTCTAGCCACTTTTTCCTAGTTCACCTTATGGCCTATTAGGAACACTCTGTGGTCTAATGTAATTCAATAAAAAAAATTTGACCCTAATTTTATGCTGATTTATTTTTTACTGCAGGACACGGAGCCAGAAGAAATTCACAAGGGTAGAAGATGAGGATCTTAACTATCGTTGAAGATGATGTTCCCACTATCCACTTAAACCCAAATATAAGGTGCCTCTCTGTAGCACTATAAGAGCAGATTGGGCCGGATAATGTGGAAGACCTTTGCCACAGCTGTTACTCTCCTCTTTGGCTTGATTTATGCCCTCAACGTGAACTATCCTAAAGTATTAAAAAACACTTTTGAAAAAATGTAAAAGTGTTTATTTACTGTATCTTGACCTAAAGTGCTCCGCAAGGCTGATTTTTTGCATAGTCCTTCAAAAAATTGTCCATGTAGCTGCAATCCATATGGATAATTGTAAGGTTGAGCATTTATTTATTCCAGTTTGTACTTTAATTTTGTGCATAGTCTTTTGTTTTAAATAAATCTTGAAGAGTGGAATAGAATTTCATCACCTTCTAATGTGTACCTAATGCAGATAGAAAATGTGCTGTTTTTCAGAATTGTCAATAAATAAGTTCTGTAATGATAGCAATGTCTTTTGTATTGTGTTGAAGTTACAGTATGGTTTACTCCCAGCATTTGGATTCTTAATGTGAAGGCTATATAAGTGTCTGGGTGAGATATTTCAAGAAGTTGAATCAACTTAAAAAAGTTGTCACGGTTCATGGATCCGTGTGATCATTTTGCGTATCTGTCTGGTGTGGCTGGTGTTGGTTCTGTGTATGTGTGGTGGCTTGTTTGTTGCCTAGTAACCAGCTGATCACTCAATCAGTCATTCAGCTGTAGCTAGTCAGCTGCCTATATCTAGCTGGAGTGAGATATGCTTGGTGTCGGTTCGTCACTCTTGTTTTGTTCTCTTACCCCAGTGGTTCCCAATTCCAGTCCTCGTGACCCACTGCTCTGCACATTTTGTATGTCTCCCTTATTTAACACACCTGAACCAGATCATCAGCTCATTAGGAGAGACTCCATGAACTGAACTGAGTGTGTCAGATAAGAGAGACATACAAAATGTGCAGAGCAGTGGGTCACGAGGACTGGAATTGGGAACCACTGTCTTACCCAGTGTCGGTATCTGAGTTCCCAGCGGAGTTTCCTCCATCTCGTCAGTACTACCTAGCAGCTCAGAGAGCGTCTTGAGTGTTTCTTCAACCAGCCGCCCGGACTGAGTTTCCACGCTGTGTTTGATTCCTGTCTCTTCATCTCTCTCCCTTGGATTGTGCATTGAATGTTTGCCAGCCTTAGTCTGTGCTGTTAAGAGTATTTTCCTGCTGTCCTGTCTGTCATAATAAACTGCTCACTTGCAATTGGATCTACGACTCTCACTCTGACAGAACGAACCGACCACAGATAGATCCAGCAAGCACGGCGGAATTACAGGGTGTACTGGCCAGGAGCGATGTTCGTCTTCAGCAACAGGAGGAACAGACTATGGCCACGGGTCGTGCTGTTCAGGCGCTAGTCACCCAAGTCTTTGAACTGACGAAACAGGTACAGCAATTAAGAATGGAGGCTGCTGCTTCTCAACAACAGGCCACGGCTAATCCACCGGCTCCAGTGATCCAGACCATCCGTTCCACTGAACCGTGTCTTCCGCCTCCCGCCTTCTACGCCAATGAGTCCCAGTTGTGTCGTCCTTTTTTGGCCAAATGCTCATTATACATCTCGCTTCAACCTTCCGCGTTTCCCACGGAGGAATCAAAGGTGGCCTTTGTAATCACTTTACTCGCGGGAAGAGCGGGCAGCTGGGGAACGACTGTTTGGGAGCAGAGACTTCCGTGTTGTGCGTCCTTTCAAGCTTTCTCTAATGAGCTCAGAAAGATTTTTGATCGCGCTGCTTCTGGCAGAGACGCGGTGCATCTTGCAGAACTGTGACAGGGGGAACGAATGGTAACAGACTATTCAATTGAATTTCGTACGTTGGCTGCAGAGTGTGGCTGGAATGCCGAAGCACAATGGGACATGTTTTATACTGACTTTCTGAGTACATAAAGGACGAGATTTACGCGTTGGAATTACCCGCCGGGGTGGATAAACTGATTGATCTGGCGATTCAAGTGGATACCAGATTACGTCGACGAGGTCGTCGGTCACCGCGAGGCTGCGTTACTTATGCACCAAATCCTACTTTTAATTCTCCTGACGGAACTACAGCATTTCTTCCTGATCCTGAGCCCATGCAACTGGGGGTCATGCAACTGGGGTCTCGTTTATCATCACGGGAGAAACAGAGGAGGCGAGAGAGGGCATTATGTTTATATAGTGGAACCGTCGGTCACATTGCTCTGCAGTGTCCAGTAAAAGCCAGCACCTGTTAGTAGATAAGAGGTTACTGACGGGTGGGATTGCACGTACTGAATCCTCTTTTTCTGCCACTCATCTTCCAGTGAGTTTAAGACTACAGACTCAGAATTTCGACTGTGAGCCTCTAGTAGACTCAGGAGCCGAGGGTAATTTTTTGGATATTGATCTAGTACACAGACTCCAGATACCAGTGGTGGCGCCTCTCCCAGCCCATTTCTGTGGTTGCACTTAATGGTCAACTTTTACCCTCCATCACACACTCTACCGTCACCTTAAGATTGGTCACTTCTGGTAATCATTCAGAGAACATTGACTTTCTATTGATTGACACTCCTTCTGCTCCTGTGGTGCTTCGTCATCCCTGGCTGGTACTCCATAACCCGCATATTAACTGGCGCAGGAATTCTGTTTTTTCCTGGAGTGAATCTTGTCATGCTTCTTGTTTAATGTCTGCGTGTTCTTCTGTGTCTTGTTCTGTGTTTCAGGATGAACACACGGATTTATCTAACGTGCCACGTGAGTATCTTGACCTGAAGGAAGTGTTCAGTAAGTCCCGGGCTGCTTCTCTCCCTCCGCATCGTCCCTATGACTGTGCTATAGATTTATTGCCAGGTATGTCTCCGCTTAAGGGCAAGTTATACTCACTTTCTGCTCCAGAAAGGGAGGCCATGGAAAAATACATTTCTGATTCTCTGACAGCCGGGTTTATCCGCCCTTCCTCTTCTCCAGCGGGGGCAGGGTTCTTTTTTGTGGGGAAGAGGGATGGTTCTCTGCGACCGTGTATTGACTACCGAGGGTTGAACAACATCATGGTAAAGAATACTTATCCTTTGCCATTGATGTCTTCAGCCTTCGAGCGATTGCAGGGAGCATCCGTCGTCACAAAATTGGACTTGCGTAATGCTTATCATTTGGTTTGCATAAGGAAGGGGGATGAATGGAAAACTGCTTTTAACACCCCCAGGGGGCACTTTGAATATTTGGTCATGCCTTTCGGGTTGTCTAACTCCCCTGCAGTTTTCCAGGCACTCGTGAATGACGTGCTGAGAGATATGGTAGATCAGTTCATATATGTCTACCTGGATGACATATTGATATTTTCTTCTTCTCTCCAGGAACACGTTCAGCATGTCAGGCGAGTGCTCCAGAGGCTGTTAGAGAATGGGCTTTTTGTCAAGGCGGAGAAATGTTTGTTCCATGCACAGTCGGTTCCATTTCTGGGTTATATCATCTCCTCCGAGGGGGTGCGCATGGATCCCGACAAGGTTAAGGCTGTGGTGGATTGGCCAACTCCAGATTCCCGTAAGGCCCTACAGAGGTTTCTGGGGTTCGCCAATTTTTACTGCCGTTTCATTCGCAATTTCAGCCAACTAGCCGCTCCTCTGACTGCCTTGACCTCCACCAAAACGACGTTCAGGTGGTCTGGTGCAGCTGAAGCTGCATTTACCAACCTCAAGAGCCGCTTTGTTTCAGCTCCCATTCTTGTAGCCCCTGATCCGTCACGTCAGTTTGTGGTGGAGGTCGATGCATCAGAGGTGGGGGTAGGAGCGGTTCTTTCCCAGCGATCACCCACGGATGATAAGATGCACCCTTGCGCGTGCTTTTCTCATCGTTTATCGTCTGCTGAGTGTAATTATGACATTGGTAACAGAGAGTTACTGGCAGTCAAGCTAGCGTTGGAAGAGTGGCGCCATTTGCTAGAGGGTTCGGGGGTACCTTTTATCGTCTGGACCGATCATAAGAACCTCGAATATATCAGATCTGCTAAACGACTCAACTCCAGGCAGGCTCGGTGGGCCCTTTTTTTCGGTCGTTTTGAGTTTTCACTATCGTATCGTCCGGGTTCTAAGAACATCAAGCCTGATGCTTTATCTCGCATTTTTGACCGTTCCGTGAGCCCGTCCACTCCCGAGTGCATTTTTCCTGAGAGACTCATTGTCTCCACACTCATATGGGAGATCGAGTCGAAGGTCCATTCGGCCTTAGAAGGGGTAACGCCTCCGCCCAAGTGTCCACCGAGTCGTTTATTCGGGCCGGAGGGGTTAGGGTCCGACGTTATTCAGTGTGGTCATTGTTCCAACGCAGCATGTCATCCAGGAGTCAATCGCACCAGTTTTTTAGTTAAGCAACGATTCTGGTGGCCTTCCATGGCTCGTGACATTCGAAGTTTTGTTTTGGCGTGTTCAGTCTGTGCTCGTGGTAAGACTTCTAATCGCCCACCGGATGGGTTACTCCAACCGCTGTCTGTCCCTTCGAGACCCTGGTCCCACATCGCGCTAGATTTTGTCACTGCCCTCCCAGAGCAATACGGTCGTTTTGACCGTAGTGGACCGTTTCTCGAAGGTGGCTCATTTCATCCCCTTGCCCAAATTACCGTCTGCCAAGGAGACAGCGGTGGCTGTCGTAGATCACGTCTTTTGTTTACATGGCCTCCCGATGGACGTGGTCTCTGACAGGGGTCCTCAATTTATTTCCAAATTTTGGAGAGAGTTTTGTCGTTTATTGGGGGCGAGTGTCAGTCTTTCGTCTAATTTTCATCCTCAGAGCAACGGCCAGACCGAGCATGCCAACCAAGACTTAGAGAGAGTGTTGCGATGTTTGGTTTCTCAGAATCCTTCCTCCTGGAGCCAGAAACTCTCATGGGTTGAGTACGCACATAACTCCTTACCAGTGTCATCCACGGGCCTACCTCCATTTAAGTGTAGCGTAGGGTACCAGCCACCTATTTTTCCCAGTCTGGAATCCGAAGTCGCGGTCCCCTCCGCTCACGCGTTTGTCCAGAGGTGCCGTCACACTTGGAGTAGAGCCCGCGAGACTCTCCTCCAAGTGGGAGTGCGCACGGTCGAAGCCTCCCGTCTACGTCGTGGGTCAAAAAGTGTGGCTTTCCTCCAAGAACATTTCACTCCGCTCCGTATGTAACAAGTTAGCTCCCAAATTCATCGGCCCATTTACTGTCACCAAGATTCTTAGTCCGGTGGCAGTCCGCCTCATACTCCCTCCGGCGTACAGGAGAATTCATCCCGTTTTTCATGTCTCCAAATTAAAGCCCGTGTTCCATTCACACATTAATCCGCCAGCCCCGGTTCCCCCTCCGCCGCCACTCGTAGATGGGGAGCCCACTTATTCGGTCAATCGCATTCTGGACTCGAGAAGGAGGGGACGCAGATTTCAGTACCTGGTGGACTGGGAGGGTTACGGTCCGGAGGAGAGAAGTTGGGTTCCTGCTAGGGACATATTGGATCACTCCCTTATCGATGATTACAATCGCCAGGTAGGTTCCCCTGGGAGCACCAGGATGTGCTCTTAGGGGAGGGGGTACTGTCACGGTTCATGGATCCGTGTGTTCATTTTGCGTATCTGTCTGGTGTGGCTGTAGGTGTTGGGTCTGTGTATGTGTGGTGGCGGCTTGTTTGTTGCCTAGTAACCAGCTGATCACTCAATCAGTCATTCAGCTGCAGCTAGTCAGCTGCCTATATCTAGCTGGAGTGAGATATGCTTGGTGTCGGTTCGTCACTCTTGTTTTGTTCTCTTACCCAGTGTCGGTATCTGAGTTCCCAGCGGAGTTTCCTCCATCTCGTCAGTACTTCCTAGCAGCTCAGAGAGCGTCTTGAGTTTTTCTTCAACCAGCCGTCCGGACTGAGTTTACACGCTGTGTTTGATTCCTTTCTCTTCATCTCTCTCCCTTGGATTGTGCATTGAATGTTTGCCAGCCTTAGTCTGTGCTGTTATGAGTATTTTCCTGCTGTCCTGTCTGTCATAATAAACTGCTCACTTGCAATTGGATCTACGACTCTCACTCTGACAAAAGTAAAACAACCAGCTGCAAAGCTTTTTTGAGTTTACTGAACTTCAGGACCTCTGTAGTTGTGCTTACTTGTTTCTTTGAGTTGGACTGGTAGTTGGAAGAATTTACTGAGGAAGGTATAAGTAACTTAATCAAATAAGTTTAGTGAACTTTAAAAAATGATTTGGCACAACTTCGACCACTGAAGTTGAGTAAACTCAAAAATGCTTTGCAGCTGGTTGCTTTATTTTTTTAAGTTTACTCAACTTTTTATTTTTTACAGTTCAGTGGTTGTAAGCATATTGCTATGCTGTTTCTAGAGTGTGCTGGGTGATTGCTATGTGATTAAGTACTGGCCAAAGTCAAATGAGCCTACCCCAAAGTCTCTATATGAGATTCATTAGATCTGGCTCTGACCCCTCATTCATTGCAAGTTTATGGAGTATATTGTACTGTTTTATTTATTTTGAAAAGTTTTAAATATGAGCCATTGTTTTGGACTTCAAAAATTGTAGTTATTGATATGGATAAAATTACAACGTGTACAGTACAATAGAAACAAATTTGTCTGTGTATTTATGTGTGAGTATGAGAAATCAATGTGACATGTACGAACTAGGGGTGGCACGGTACATGAAAAAACATCCGAACCGTTCGGTTCGCTTGTCTCGGTTTGGACCGTGTGTGGGTCGCACGGTTCGACGCATGCGCAGTGTAGCCTCGTGCCCATGCTAATACAATGCTAAATCATAAATCAGATGTATGTAGAATAACATTACGACGTCCAGCAATCGATTTAAATAGTACACTGGGTTTACTTAGACATTAAATGAGATCTACTCCACTATATGTGTTTTTTTCATGTGAATAAATACATAGATCGACTGTTTCACGTATGTACTTTAATGGTCCAGTGGCAGAACTTGGCAGAACCAAGCGTGTCATAGGTTCTGAGTTCTAATCCGCACTCGTATATATATTTTTTATTTTTCATCAAAACCGATTATGTTTATCAGTGGTTGTATATCAAGCAGGGGCAGATTTGTGTGGATTTTGTTTTGTGATTTCACCGGAACGAATAGAGAGTCTCCTCAACGGATTGAAGCGCATGTCCAAGTGAAGACTGTACGGCGTGTGCGCGAGCCACAAAAGAACACTGTATCAGCGCCACTGATCGCAGCGGCAACGAGCACTTTGATCACTTGATTAAAAAAAAAACATTTCAGCGCTAGATTGCTTCTTATTTAACAAACGAACGAAACGAATACTTTGCTAGTTAACTGGAGACTGTTTTATTTATTTGTATTGGTACTTCCGTGCCGCGAGATGTTTCAAAAGTGGTGGGGACAATATCGACCCTGGCAAAAAGTGGTGGGGACATGTCCCACTCGCAAATTACACCTATGATGACGAGACACGAGGAGAAATTGACAAAGAACTGTCCGACACAGCCCACGTAGCTCTCACTACAGATGGATGGACCTCCAGGGCCACTGAAAGTTTCCTCACGGTGACCGCTCACTATATTACTTCGGAATGGGAAATGAGAAGCTGTGTTTTGCAAACACACCCCATTTATGAAATAAATAAATTAATAATTAGATAATTAAGCTATATATCATATGCTGAAGTACATTTTTTGAGTGTTAAAGATTAAAAGAAAAAATAACAAAAAGAAACGTACAGAACCGAAAACCGTGACCCTAAAACCGTGATACGAACCGAACCGTGGGTTTTGTGAACCGTGCCACCCCTAGTACGAACAAGTTTTCTGTTAAACTTTTCAGGTCAGTGATATAGTTAAGCATTGCCTTAAGTTGCCTGGCCTTTAGGCAAGTTTACTCAATGACTGATACAAAAGAAAAATTATTAAAGAGCTGTTTAAATGTGGCAAAAAGGTGTTTGAAACCAACATAGACAACATTGTTAGACAAAAAGCTTTTATGCAGTTGGGCTTGTTCAAGAATGTATCCACCCTTTTCCTCCGTCCCGTGACTCTGCTCAAAATTATGGGAGTAACTTCTTGTGGCAGGTGGAATATATATAGCTGGGCTTAGACCCAGACAAATAGCAGACTACGCCACGATGGGACTTACACGCAAAGACTTAATGGTTTTTCGCTAACAAGGCACTCAGGTTCGTGAAAGGATCAGCCAGAGACAGTGGTCAAATACAAAAATATAATTTTATTATTATTAATTTCTCTTCTTTTACTTTTTATAAAAATGTACAACCAATGGAGCCATACACACCAGAGTCACTCCAAAAATTCAAGATTTCACAACAAACATATAGTACGAATTTCACAGCAAATAGAATGTAATTGACACCAAATCAAATAACAAACACACAATATACTCTAGTCACAATGTACACACACACACACACACACACACACACACACGAAGTGAAGCTAGGGCTGAAACTTACCAGTGGGAGGCTAGTGGCCCGAGCAATGAACATCCATAACACAACACCCCACTCACACGTGATAAATTTCACACACACGCACCACAAGGGAAATGATCACATTTGGTGAACGCACCGCCACTGCACACACCAAGGGACCCACCACCACAAGGGGCACTGCTCCCACTGGCGGTCCTCAGCACCTAGACAAAAGACAAACACGTGAAAAATCAACCAAAACTACACACAACAATTGCAAAACACTGTTAAACCCAAGATGGTACTAGAGTTAAAGATATGGGTAGCAATTAAATCACAAATCAAAATACAAATTAAACAAACAAAATATCATAGCCCATCCAGCACAATGGGGCAAAAATGCCCTCTGGCGTAACGATCTTTGGTCGGGGTAGACAAAGCAAAACAAATAAATAATCAACCCAAATAAATCAGAATAATGCTCTTGTATATCAGCAGCAGACAAAAGCCTCCATACAAGAGTTTAAATAAACAAACAAAACAACACTGAGCCTATAAAATATAGACCAAAATAATTACAGTTAGTGGTGTCAGTCCATCCAACACTCCACACTTAAACCATGAAACTGGCCATATGATGCTGAATGAAACCAATTCACGGTATAACAGGAGGAACGAGATCACCAGGAAGCTGCCGATTAACGTGAACAAACCACGGTTCCACTTATTCTAGGTCCCGGGTGAAAAAGGCAGCCGCAGTTGTTGACATGAGCATATTATATCCGCAAACAAATCGTGACATTAAAAACGTAAGCAAAGCAGCAGGCGTTCGGCGCTGATGTCGCCCACTGGCCGCTACACCCCGGCTATAAAGCCTTCCCTGAAATACAAAAAATGTCTACTTATAAACGCATCTCACCATAACATTTATCTATTAATTATCGTAGTCACATACCTTTGCTAAACAGCATCCAGTCACGGCCCCAGGCTCTGATCACCAATAACCGGGCACAACTTTAGCTGCTAACAGGGCTACTACAGCAACGGGTATTCTAAAATTAAAACATTCCCTATAAGCCCCAGTCATAAAGTTAAAAGAGTGGAAACAAAGAACCAGAGCTTTTCCTACCTGTAACGCTAGGATAGAATAGATGACCAAGACAGACATCAGACGGATAGGCCGGCAGATAGACAGGACAACAGTCGCATGTCAATGACGTAGCTTGTCAAACGAAAGGTCCCGATTTATATAGGGACTCGACCATCGCGGTTGGCTCACTGTTCACTGCCCCGCACCACTCACAGCACTGCAAATGAATTGCCATTTGGCCAGACAGCTGTAGCCTGCTACATTCTGTTAAATTGTAAACAATCAGCAAAAGGTATGTTCTGTGAATGCAATAATATCCATTTTCAAAAGTGGGTACAATGAGATGATATTATTTCAACTCACCCTTCAAACATCGAACATTAAAAGTAAATTTAAAATATTTCACTGTTGTAATATACTGTATCTCTGTATTGTGTAATATGTTACCTTAATCAAAAATGTTCATTAACTGGAACATTAAGTGATAATACTGCGATAATATGTTTTTCTGCTTTAGAGGCATTCCAGTAAACACTTCTCATAAAAATCTATATTATGTTTTGTATTATTATTATTATTATTATATTATCAATTCTATTACATTTTAATGCATCTGTGAAAACAAATCTGGAAGGAGATTTGAGGATTTGTGGAGAAAAACAAAAGATTCTTAGTGCATTTCAGTGAATTATTCATGGATATTTCATAAACCGGGGGAGCAGACCACAAATGCAAAAAAAACCCTCTTTTTTTCCCCCATAAAGAATTGTGTTTTGAACTGTGCTATAAAGGACCTTAATGGTTATGGTGTAATAAGCAATACATTGTTATAAGCAATAAGCCCCAAGAAGCCATGGTTTACAGTGAATGTAGAACAGCTAAGGGTCTTTGTTAAATCAACTAAAACACTCTTAGCTGTTCTAAATTCACTGTAAATCACAGCTTCAATGGGATTATTGCCTTTATAAAACGGTTATTTTGCATACCTGGTAAGGTTTCATAAAATAAACACGCAGACACAAAAATGTAAAGCTATTGATAAACAAAATATTCTTCCGCCAAGCAATGTGGTTCTTCAGAAGTGGAATGGTTGCCAAGCAACTGACAGACGCTGCAGCACAAAACACAAGACTCAGTGGTGCAGTAATACTGATGTAATGAGGCCACAGGTATGTTTGTAGATTAATTTACAATGGCTTCGAACGTGGCTCAACCAATTATAATCAATGATATTGATATTATTTATTGATAATGTTTTGATATCTTCAAAATCCTCAATAATGTCTTTACATCCTTCATTATGTGTGTATTTTGGTATAATTGACTGCAGATGATAAGGTTGTTGGTTATCTCTCTGGGTAGAAATACACCTTTTTGAGTATTTGCACCTCTTCAAATAAGAGCAGTTATTGTTATGAAAGCCTGAAGAAGCAATTGTAAAATGACAGTATGTGAAGCCTTCATGCTGAAATATCCCAAACAGTTGCCTCAATGTTGAAAGCCCAAAATTCTCTGGAATGTTATGTTGTAGCATTTAGATTTGCATTTTTTTATTACTAGCCAAACCCATTATTTATAAGAGGATGTCCATATATTTCTGATCAAGTGTACATTTTCAAGTTTTGCTGCTACAACATTGTACTTTTCCCACCCACAGAAAGGAATAAAGGCGAACCCCACTCACTTACATTTCCAATGAAAGTGTGCGTTAATGGTTTTCATTCTTTGTAATTTCACCATTATAACACAAGTAGATATATTCAAGCTGTATTTATATACAGTACCTGGTAGACAGACAGAAAGTCCACTGGAGAGTTCCTAGTCACTGCAGTACCCAGTCAGATCAAGAATGTCTGTTTTAACCTGTTTGAAGATTCTGTTGTGTTTTGAAATGTTCACAAAAATACACAAGATAATAAACGGATTAGAGATTATTCCATCCAAATCATAACTAATTTAGGCAAATTAATTCATTCCCCTGATCATGTTCACAGTGTGTATATCAACTGGTTGTATAAGCTGAAGTTTGTTCAAAAATGTACATAAAATCCTGAAGCATTCTTTTGCCTTATAAAACAATGAATGAATAAAAACAATGTATAAGTAAACGAAACACCAACATGAGTATCTTCCTGTATGTCTAAAGAAACGTAAGTGTTTTCCAAGCACATGTTTTTGCTAGAGTGGTACAGTATATGAGCTAAAAACACTTTACCCCCCTTTACCATTTACCCTGGCCTCAAGTAACATCAGGTAATTTTTACCAGCATGCAAGTCCATCATCATGCAAGTCCATCATCATGCAAGTCCAACATCATGCAAGTCCAATGTCCCCTTAAGTCCTACTGATTACATTTCTTTCACATTGTTGATTTAGCTATTTAAAGATCCCCTGAATATTTACATGACCCTTGATATTGTAATTACAAACAATAACTTAGAATTGATATTAAAATACTTATTTTGTTTGAGTCGCATTAAGGTCATTGCACACTGAGTCCGAAATTCTCGTCCAAAATTTTTGCACGTAAAAAATAAATACGACCTCATGTTGCGTCAATCACATTTATACACTGCCTCCGAAACGTTCGTCCGTCATAAAATATTTCGGATCGGATTCAGTTTCCTGCATTTTTCGCATCCGTAGCAAGTATTTTGAGGTGTTTTGACAATTCAGAGCCACCAAATGTCATATACGAAAAAACGCATACGAAAATTTTGGACTCAGTGTGTAAGGACCTCCGAAATTTTCGTATGCATTTTTTCGGTCCACCTTAGCCTTGCAGTTCAGTGCAAACTCACTAAGGGTCTGTGTGCAGAGTAATTTACACCATGCCTATTCCTTGTCACATTCAGCATTTGTGCATGAAGGTACACTGTAAAAAAAAAATCCCGTAAAAAAATGGTAAAAGTCTGGCAGCAGAGTTTCCAGATGGATTCCAAAGTGACTTACCAATTAAGAGAACAATAGCAGCAACAAGTGCAGTGACAAGTCCTAGTTAGTCTAGCACAGTACACATAGCACGTTTTTTTTGTTTTGTTTTTTTATTAAAACAAAGATTTAGTATTTTTGGGTCAAGTGTTTACGAAAAAGATGGATCTTTAGCAGTTTCTTGAAAATGAAGGAAACAGTCAAGGTAAAGGTCAGTGAAAGTGATTTTGTGTCTCTTTGGGATGATGGCACCACAATGCACCGTCCACTTGCAGAACACAAGCTTCTGGAGGACACATAGATCTGAAGTAGTGAGTTTAGGTATAGGGCTACCTTTAAAGACCACTCTTGCTGCAGCATCTGGATCAGTTGCAGAGGTTTGACTGATGCTGTAAGGCCTGCCAAGAGAGCATTACAATAGTCCAGTCTCAGAACAAGAGCTTAGACAAGGAGTTGTGTTGCTCCGATCAGGATCTTTCTGTTGTTGTATAAGGCAAATCAGCAGGATCACACAGCAAGGATGGTTTGGCAAAAACCATAAGCAGTTCTGTCTTGGCAAGGTTGAGATGAAGGTCATCCAGCAAGAATTTTTCATCAGGTAGGCTGAGATGCGAGCAGCTACCGTCAGATCATCTGTCTGGAATGAAAGGTAGAGATATTAGTTGGGTCATCTATAGAAGTTCTGTGACTGTGGAGAGCGAAGGTTTGTTTCTCACTGGATTTGTCATCTTTAAAGGTTAAAGAAAAAATTAGCCGAGGCGCTCCTCACAAAAATGTGGGAAAATTTTGTGAGCCCCCTATATCCAAAATGGCTGCCTTCTGCCAAACTGGAAATTAACTTTTTAATGGTTTTGCCCACAGTGCTGCATAATACATGGTTTCTGAGACCATTTGGGCCAATAAATTCATAAATGATGTAGATTTATTGATTTAGCCTTCAAATTCAAAATGGCCGCCAATTTTTGGTTCTTTAAATGTCAATTTTACAAAATCGTCATAGAGCCTTAATATTAGGCTCAACTGAAAGCTCTACTCATACTGAATTCAGTTATGGACAGTAAAATTACAACATAAACATAGGTCATCAGATGTCTGGGGTGGAACCAATGAAAGCAGTGAGACAGATGAGATTATTTAGCTTGGAGTTATTTTTATTAACATTTTATTAACAAAAAGACTCTTCATCTGAATCTGTTGAATCTCCATACTGACTCCTCTCATCATCACTGCTACCCTCATTTGAGCAGTCATAAGGTGTGAGCTGCTGGGGAAAGGGGGGCAGGGTGTGATGCACTGGTCGACACTTTCCGTTCACTAGTTCCCAGCCGTGACCAATGGGAGAAGGATGCTCTTGCAGGTTGTAATGGAGCTGGCAATATGTAAGGTAGGTGTCCTTTCAATATGAAGATTCAAAGAGTCATCATCAGGTGGGAGATGGATTTTACACTTATTCTTCAGTTTGTGCCATTTGGAAAATCTGGCCTGCCCGCAGCTCACATCTGCTCTCTCAGCATTAATGATGGAGAGCATGGCATGGCAGTTGATTAACGCATGCTTGCATTTAATCAGCAGATCACCTCTGACTTGCTGCGAGACGTAAGCTGCTTGGACATACACATCTGTGTCCTCGCAGTCTAGAACAACAGTTCCAGTGTACTTACTGGCTCTCACCTTTGCATAGGCAGAGAGCAGCATTGCATCTGCTTCTGGATGTCTGAAGACATAGTCCCCATTAGCCACGCCAGTGATCAGGTTGGTTGACGTTTCTGATCTTTTACAAATTTCTGTTGTCTGACCTTGTTTCCAGAATTAACCATGAGTTGGTTGAACTCAGTGGCACCTGGGAACCTGTCTTCGGGCTTGGGCAAAATATTTGGTCCTTTTGGATGTTTTGCTGCCCGACGATTGTGCTCATCATCCTTGATGCTGAAAGATGACATCCTTGATGTCATACATGTAATTGACAAGGATGATGAGGTATGCGTTGGTGTGGCGTGAGAAGATCATAGCACAGATTTTATCCAAGTAGTCACCCCAGTGTTACTCTGAACTGTCCCGCTTCCGAGACTCACAGTCTTCAGGTGTGGGGGTGGCAAGCTGCCAGATTAGCCCCATGTCCGCAAGGCTAACGTGGTCTCTTAGTTTTTCACTTACTGGGTCTAGCTTGAAGAGCTCCAACAACCATTTTGGATATAGGGTCCTCACAAAATTTCCCCACATTTTTGCGAGGGGCACCCTGGCAATTTTTTTTTTAAAACTTTAATTATAGATGACAAATCCAGTGAGAAACAAACCTTCGCTCTCCATGGTCATGGAACTGCTATAGAAGAAACAACTATATGTATCATTAGGATAGTAGTGATAGGAAAAGCAATGTTTCTAAATGACAGAGCCTAGTTAAAAAAAAACAAAAAAAACAATAGATGGGTGGAATCTAACACAATCGTGTTCTTACTGTAGCAAAACCAAAGTTTGTGCAGCCACAGTGGCCTCACAAGGATGAAATGAATATTCACATGGGAAAATATACAGTATAAAACGGATTAACTTTATTGCCACTTTTAGTGCAATCATATGTAATCAGAAGACTCAGCTATTTCGATTTTTTTAAGTTACTTCTTCCAATACCTTGTTTGCCATGGTCATCTGCTTTCCACATGACCTGAAATCACAAAAAAGTATGTTTTTTTAAAACTAAGTATAAGACTACATTTACATGTCAGAATATGTTCCACTGGGACAATGCAAAACCTCAACTGACTATGATCTGGAAGCTGAGCAGGAAAGGCTTACAGTTATGTTTTTTACTGCCATGTGATTTTAGCTATACATTTATAGAAAGTAAATGTATATGATTTACTGTGACTTAGCTGCATCAGTTACACCTAGGTCATCAGTGTCCATTTATCTGGATCAATGCAATTTTCATAACCAATGATCAAAAGTATCCCATGAAAAAGGCTGCCTATGATGACCCCCAGGCGATCCAAAAATGTAGATAAGTTAATTTCTTCATCAGAACACAAACATTCTATCAATTTTTCATTTTATAAGCCTAATATATGCAATTATATGCATTCTATAGCTATGTGTTGGCAAGCAGATGCGGCCAGAATATGCAATTCATCATGTTGTGTTCATATTCTAGTCTCATGTGCTTTCCTGTATCATTATCAACAAATACAGTAGTTTACTGAAATCCGATTTCTTAAAGCTACAATATGTAATTTTTTTCACTGCTAGGGGTCGCTAACCTCTTACAATTACAAAGGCATTGGTTGATGATGCATAAGCAGAATTATGGAACTTGCCGTCATGCCGATGGATCTAATAATGTTTATGGATGAGTGAATACATTGATGTTTTTTAACATGACTGTGGAATGAAGCAGGTCGCGACTCCTAATGAGAGACACACGCGAGTCCCGCGGATATAAAGGAAAAGTAGTAGTGGGCAGATCGAGACTTCGTGGAACACTGAAACAGTTGAAGCAAATGTGCCGTATTGTGTTGAGGCTTCGAAACAATCTGACACCCGTCTCCACAGTGACCCCTAGTGGTCAGAACAATGCAACAGAAACCCGTGCCAAACATGCATAAAAACACCTTTTCCAAATCGATTGCAAATTTTTTATTGAAAGTAAAATCGTTCAAATGCAATTATCTAATCATCTAATAAGATTATAAAGTGTATATATTTTATTTTATCAATTGTCAGGGTTTAACAATCAAAGTTGTTTTTTCTATGAATGGCTCAGCTAAACAGGCCAATAAGACTATTAACTACCATCTACCACCTCATTTTAATTATACTAATGTCTAATTAAAACGTCTACAAATGTATAAAACTGATCATAGATCAGGTAAAACCCACAGACACTTGTTCATTGGTTCTCAGTGGCTCCTCATGATTTATGGGTTGACAGAGATCTTCAAGTGTTTCAAAACATTTATGACGTAATGAAGCCTTGTGTACTGAATTCACGTGACTCTGGCAGTTTGATACACACTCCGAACCATTGATTAGGAACAAAAGATTCAAAAAGGCTTCGAAGCTTCATGAAGCAGTGTTTTGAAATTGCCATCACTAGGAATAAGGACATTTCATTCTACCGGACTACCTGCAAGTACTGAATTACTACTCACACAGGTCAGTTTATTTGACGAATTAAACTTGTGAGGTAATACAGCGCTGTTTCACTTGGTCTACTACACTATAATACTACACTGCATTTGAGTGTGTTGAAAGTTATAATGTTATTCTATGTGATAGTTTGTTGCCTGTATGAGACTAGCAGTAAGCTAGATCAATATTAGAATAACATACTGATCATATTCTAACATTTCATCATTTTGAGCTATATAACATTGATTCGTTTTATGTACATTTGCTCACTTGTCTAATAAAGTACATGCAAGAGCGGCGTCTCTGTCAAGTCGAAGTTAGTCGCGGACGTGGAGCTCTCTGCATCCCGAAAACGCCATGCCGATATTGATCCTCGATTTATTTTTCCTTTTGTCCCAAAGTATGCTTGCCATGATCCATAATATTGGAACGAAACAACAACAGCATGAGCGTGCTGCTAGACATTATGTAGTTGTCTGTCGCCATGGTTACTATGGCAGTACAAGCGGAAACCAGGGATAACGCGGATATTACGTCATTGACAGGCGACAATGACCAGGGATGAGCCATTATTTAAAACTGGAATTTCTCTGAAATTAAAAATCTTTGGGAACGTTTGGGATATTGTAAGTACACAAATGCAGAAAATCACACTGTGCAAGTGATTTTTGGATATTTTATTACAAAAATCTTACATATTGTACCTTTAACATTCTTGATAGAGTTAGCCATGTTAACCCTTACGAAAATTAACCATGGTTTAAAGGGACACTTCACCCATTTGCATTAAGCTTTGTATCGTTAGAAACCCAGTCATATATTTGAATGATCGTGCATTATTCCCTCATTTTCCCTGAGACGGGAGAAATAAGGATTTCAGTGTTGCAGTTCCTGCTTATAATGATGTAAAAATCTGCATTTTGTGTCATTCTAAGCAGGAAATCCCATATCTTTGTAGAGGGGTTGAGACTACAAACACTCGTTCCTCATTTTTCCTAGGTGTGGGACCCACTCACACTACAGACCTATTACAGATCAGTGGGTGGGACTTCACTTTCTGAAACTAAAAGCAATATCCTCCATCTTGTTTGGAAGCTAAGCTAACAGGCGCTGTGGAGCCATATGTGAAGTTACGACAATGGCGGAAGGTACTCAATATGATATGGAAGAAGAGGATTTCGAAAGTTCGTGGCTACTTTTACAAGCCACAATATAGCGAAGAGCAGCTGAGGCTGATGGAGGAACAGGAGGACCTGCCTGTCGCGGATGAGGAGCCCGGACTGGCTCAAACTGGGGCGGACTGGTGGTGCCTGTGCCCTCACTGTGCGCCTACGGACACAGAGATAGAGATATCAATTTAGAGATAGTTTATTAACACTAAATAATAAATATATTTTGCTAAAAAAAATTGTTGTTGAATATTTGTTGTTGTTGTTGTTGAATATTTGTTGTTGTTGGTGAACATAAATGTGCTAAAGAATTTCAAACCTACAAGTGTATTTTTATTATATCAGTTTTGTTTTTATTTATTTTCATTTTAAGTTTAGTAAATTTAACTACTTCTTTAAAAAGCATTATTTTGTTTTTAGATTGTAATGTTGCAATGTTAGAATGTAATGTGATTTGACCCCTTTTTTGGATAGACTGCAAGGTTACTTTCACTATGTTTGTTTTCATAGCCTTCAATTTGAACATTGTTTGTAGGACAATATTGATCAGGATATGAAATAAAAAAATTAATCAAATATTTATTTTTTTTATTTTTTTTATTCAAATAGAAAAAAAAAATGAATGACTGAGATTATACCATTCATCGCCATTTAGGCCAAAAATTCGGATTTATTTGGCAATTGGCTATTGCCCAATCCTACCTTATGGCATGCTTCAAATGCTGAATTTTCCATTTTTAGCTAAGCAGTAGGCTAATGATACATTATTATCACTGTTAAATGGTTATTTAACAATTAGCCTACATTCAGTTCTGCATTAATAATTCTGTTTGTTTGCTGAATTATTATTATCTCCCTTTCTTTCCAAACCGTGACACATGCCAGTCTCCCTTCTCTGCAGAATGTGATACATCCGCTCAACCAATCACAGCACACCATTCCACGCACTGTAAACAGTCACGGCAGCGCTTTAAAATACACCCGGCATCCTAGTTTTCCTAATCTACTTTGTACTTTGTGATCAACAAACAAACAAACAAAAAATTTTTATAATTTTGAACCTGTGGTGGTTTCTGCGGTGGGCAAGAAACGTAAGCCATCAAAATCTAATCATTTACATGAGGAGATTAAGAAGATGAGGCACTCTGGAGGAGGAAAAATGCCGACTGTTGCTTGTTCTCACACGACAGCATCAAACATCTGTCACGCTGACACATTGAACCAGGGGATCTTTTGAAAAACTTTCAATTGTTTTACTCAAAGTCAATGAAAACCGAGCAGGACCAAGCCATTTTACAGATCGGCATCAAAAAAGTTCAGCGCCGATGTCCCAAGGTTGACAACAGCGATATCCCTATCAAACAATAGCTCGTGGTAACCTTGCTAAACAGGGCTATGGGTTTAATAAAATCTTTTAAAAAACCTTTTAGGCCAACAAGTGATATAAAATTTATACTATAATATGTGAATATTTTTTCTCTCTTCTTTAAAGTAATTTGACAAAGTAGGCTACGTGTTTTTATTAATGCCAATAATGTTTTTGTTAATAGCCTACAGCGTATAGCGCTAGTCAACTAAATGAATGTAACATGCCAAAGATGAATGCACTTTTCATTTCATTTTGGAATTTATGTGATCTAATGAGATGTTGTTTCATTTACTGTTGTAATTAATTTAGCATTAACAAGATGACCCGTCACTACCTGAATTCATTTTAGGAGCGATGGCTGATTGAATGTATTTTTAGTCTAGTGCCTGTAAAAGGGATGATTATCAGCCCATGACCTAGACACACATGAAAGACAATACTTATTACACTCAAGAGAACCGCCAAAGAGAAACGCACCGTAAGCATTGAGGTGAGGAGAGCCAAATGTCTTTACTTAGATGATTTTGTTAGACGGTTTGCCAGTCACCACCGAAACAGAAAAATCCAGCTGTTTTAGTTGAGGTTTGCCTTCTTTCTTTTTCGACTGTTTTCCTCTCTTTCTGCTACTGTTTTTATTGTTTCTAAACTAAAGACTGTTCTTTAATATATTAGCAGAGCACAATGTAATGGTTCCATATTTTATTTTTAAACTGTGGTGTTTTCATTTGAACTGTTACAGTGCTAAAACTTTAACTCTGTGTTACTCAGTTTTTTTTTTTTTGTAAATTAACCTGAAAGAAATGTTGAATGAAACACTATGATGTTTTGGCCAAACCATTTGAATTATTACAGTGGGGGGATTTATTTATTTATTTATTATTTGAAAGAGATTGTGAATAAAACGACTGTATATTGTAATGGCCAAACTAATTAAAAGAAAATAGTTGACATCATTTCTGCTTCTGGGTTTTTAAAATTGCTCATTATTAAAATTGCTTTTATTTTACAAACTTGTTAGTTTTATGAAAACACTAAAAATAATAAACACTGGCTCTCAAATTTAACTTAATGGATATATACAAGGATGACAAAAAACTAAATTAATCAAAAATGTGCTTTATTACCACATTTGTTTACAAGTAAGTTACAAGTTTACGTAATCAAGTAAAAAAAAAAAAAAAATCAATAGGATTTACGTAATATACTGTAGAATTTAGCTTCTTTTTTTTTTGGTCACTGGCGGCCACCCTGTTTGGAGGCAGTGCCCCAGCATGGCCCCCCCACTGAAAATGCTCTAGACACGCCCCTGCAGTACAACCATCCCTTGTCTTTGCTCATAAATACTTTCCGTATACACAGTTACACAACATTAAACTTCAGGCTAAATGATGAAACTTGGGTGAAAAAATAAATAACCTACAGTATGTGGCACACATAATGTATGTGGGAAACAGCTGATAACACATTAAAGCAGAGATAATCTCTATAGATTTTTTTATTAGGTTAAAGGGCACACTGTGGGTTAAAGCAGTCCAAAAGGACCATGTGTGTTTCATTGGCTGGAATAGAAATGGGATTTTCTAGCATCTAAACTCATGTTTCCATTTAAGAAAGTCCTAATAGAAAATAACTAAAAATATATAAATACCAGACATGAATCTTAAGATGTGGAAAAGCATATTGAGGAGGCTGAAATTACAGCTTGGTCAACTGAAAGGTCAGGCTAAGGGGAATGACTCTGAGTACTTGCATGAGGTAAGCTTGCCAGCAAGATCAGGGGAGGGTATCTGTTGGTGTAGAGTGTTATGAGACAACATATTTTTGTTATGAAAAGCAGTTTAGATCAGGTCATTAAATGAAATCATTATTCATATATGTGAAGGTCACGGATTGACCGCACATTTAAAATGGACTTGAGTTATTAAATGCGCGCACACACACACACAGAGACTGTTTACTGACATAAGAGTTTATTATGATTATCGATCTTTGGTTCCCTTTCAGTCGAGAACGTCAGACGTAGTCGACGTCGACTGAATAGGCTCCCTTGCGTGGTCCCATTTAGTCGACGTCGACTACGTCCTCCGTTCCCTCCTTCAGGGAACGGTGGGTTGCATATGCAACCAGGACGTTCCGCTAAGGATTGGAATCTACCACTTATTAATTAAGCATGGGTGTTTCAGAGACAACGCGGCCGAGTTGCTTCTGTTACTTCCTGTTCAATGAATTGTAAATGATATAAACTGATAGAAAATTATCTATTTTGAACAGTATGACAAAATGTTTCTTCTAGACTCTATATTTATGGGAAACGCCATCAGCGTTCTCACAGGTTCGTGTTTAAAGTCTGTGTAGAGAGAACTTAAGAGTTTCCTGTTAAAATGGTGTCGTCTTAGTGTCCCCTAAGTTAATAACTAATGATCGTTGCGACGGAAGTGAATCAATCAAAAATAACTCTAGCTGGAAAATAAATTTATTCAAGAACTGCTATAAAACCAAAACAATCTCTGTTACTTTAAGTTATTCTATTATCACTGTAAAGCCGCTTTGTTAAAAGCACTATATAAATGAAGATGACTTGACTTGACTATAAATGTGCTCGTCTGTGTTTAATGGGGTTAGTCTGTATTGGTTGCTGCAGTGGAGTGTGTGGCCGGAGTGTTATTTTTGAGGAAGTTATTTTTTGGAAACTTTGCGTTTGGCATTATTGCTTTTGAATCTAATGTGGATGTTTTTGGATAAGATTTTTCCCTTTTTTGTTTATTTTTTCCATTAATGTTATATATGTGGGTTAGGATTTTTTCATGATTTTGCATGTTTGAATAAATATTCATTAATACTTCAATCTTTTTGTATTCACTCTGCCTCTGTTTAATTGGGCCACCCATTTTTTTGGTGCCCAGTACTGGGTTCCTATTACAACTGGTGTCAGAAGTGGGATGGCCAGAAGAGTGCAGTAGTGATTAGTAAAAAAAAAAAGATAATTGAAAAAAAAATAATTTACTCTCCACTGCAGGCAACAGTGTTGGCCCGGAATGGCTCCTAAAAAGGTGCTGGCGGTGCAAGCAGAGGCTGAGGAACCTGTAAGAACTGAGATGAAGGGAGATGATGGTGAATCAGATGCTGAGTTGGGGAGCGTCTCTGAGGATGACTCACTGGCGGAGCTGAGAGACATGTTCCGATCACATCTCGCACTGCAGCAGGCTTGAGACCGCCGCATGGAGCAAGAGGCTGACCGACAGGAGGCTCGATGGAGAGGAATGCAGCATCAGTTCTCTCTTCTACAGCATGAAGTGCACGTGAGAACGACACCAGATCCAAGGCCCGACATTGATATCCAGTATGGCCTTCCATCAAAACCAACAGTCTAGCGAGTACCCTCAGTTCTACAGGATGGTCCAAACAGCAGACAGATGGCATCACCAGCAGCATCTCCTCTGGAAAGTCAAGGCCAGAGTCAACTGAGAATTGAGAGGGAGCCACATCTGCAACGATTGAGTGAGACAGACGATGTAGAACATTATTTAGCTACATTTGAAAGAATCGCTATGGTGTGTCGGTGGCCAACAACCGACTGGGCAGTTAGGTTAGTGCCCCTCCTGACGGGCAAAGCTAGGGCTGCATATGTGCACATGGACATGGTAGACTCCCTTGATTATAAAAAGGTCAAGGCAGCAATTCTTGCTAAGTATGATATCAACTCAGAGACGTATCATTTTCAGTTCCGGTCTACCGAAGTGAAGGAGGATGAAACCCCGAAGGAGTTGTATGCCAGACTTATGCCAACATTATTCCAAGTGGGTGCAGCCACAGCATCATACTAAGGAGGAGATTGGACAGATAATTGTTTTGGAGCAGTTTTTGCGCATGCTGGCACCTGACCTTCAAGTCTGGATTAGGGAATGAGATCCTGGCTCTGCTGCTGAAGCTGCAAGCTTAGCAGACACCTTTGTGGCAGCTCGACGCAAGACTCAGCCATGGACATTCAAGTGAAGGAAGGGGAGTAAAGACTCAAACAAGCTCCAGCACTCCTTCCCAACTACAGTTCGAGCCATCAATGAAGGCAAGTCTGCGAGTGATAAGGTTAGTTCGGTCAAACAAAGCCCTGGTTTTAAAGTTGGTGTGCGTGGGAGTCTTATATGATATCATTGTGGACAGGAAGGTCACAAACACTCAAGGTGCCCTGGTAACACTTCTACCCAGGCCAGTGTGTGTACCGTTCCAAGACCTAGCTGTTTGGCAGCTCAATTGGTATTGCTGTATGTGGATGTAGTTCTTAATGGACAAAAGGTTAGGGCACTGGTAGACACAGGAAATATGCAATCACTGGTGCTTTCTGACTTGGTACCTGTAGTTTTGAGGAGTCATACGTCTGTAGCACAGATTTGTTGTGTTCATGGAGAGGAAAGGCAGTACCCCACTGCAAATATTGAGGTTAATGTACAGGGGCAGGCCTATTTATTGGAAGTAGGTGTAGTAGATGGTTTGCCATATCCAATGATTTTGGGCCGAGACTTACCGTTGTTAGTAGATCTACTCACTGATGGCAATGAAAGCATTGGTAAGGAATGTAATGTAGCTCTGACCCGGGCTAGGGCTCAGAAACAAAAGGAAGATGTTGAGGACCTGAGTATGTTACCTTAATTTGGGGCAGATTTGAAAGCTCAGCCAGGTAAACCTAGGAAATCTAAAAAGCAAAAGAGACTAGAAAACTCAGTTTTGCAGCGGCACCTGGTGAGGAAGCTCTTGTAGAAGAGGTGTAGGCCCAGAAGAAATCCCTCGGGAGATTGGGTTGGTGCAGCAAGATGATTCAGTGATTGGTCCCCTATATAGGCAGGCTCAGGAAGAAATACAAGACAAAGACTCGACATCAGGTAGTTCAGGGAATCTAATGTTTATTAAAGATGGTGTGCTGTATAAGGGGAAGGGAATAGATGCCCGAATAGTGGTCCCCCGGAAGGCAAGGGATATTGTGCTTGAGTTGGGCCATTTCATTCCCTGGGCCAGCCATTTAGGAAGGCAAAAGACGTCAGCTCGGATTAGCACTTTCAGAATTTTGTAGAATTTGTCCTCAGTGCCAGAAGACTGCCAGTAGAAGTCCTCCTAGAGCCCCGTTAGTGTCACTCCCAGTAATTGGTGTGCCATTTGAACAGTTAGGGATGGATGTAGTAGGGCCATTAGAACGAAGTAAAGCTGGAAATCGCTTTATGCTGGTAATCACATATTACGCAACCAGATATCCTGAGGTTTTTCCTCTCAAGACAGTCAAGGCCAGGACAGTGGAACCGTCCAAATTCAGTGGATTGAGGAGGCTAAGAATGCCTTCCTGGTCATCAGAAATGCCCTATGTAATGATCCAGTGCTGTCTTGTCCCAATTTTGAAGAACTTGTTGTTTTGTAGATTGACGCTTCTAATACGGGTGTAGGGGCAGTGCTGTTGCAAGGGGAGGTTGGGAATAGGTATCCAGTGGCCTACATAAGTCGGAAGCTGTACCCTAGCGAGGTGAAATACTCAACAGTTGAGAAGGAGTGCTTGTCCGTTAAATGGGCCCTGGACACGTTCAGGTACTACCTTCTTGGGCCGAGAGTTCCTCCTGGAAACTAATCACCGGCCGCTGCAATGGATGGATCGTATGAGAGACTCAAATGCACAAATCACTCGATGGTATTTATCCATGCAATCTTATCGTTTCATTGTCCAGCACATACCAAGAAAGAGTAATGCTACAGCGGACTTTCTTTCTCGCCTGCCGGCTTGAAAATGGGTCATGGATTGACTGCACATTTAATATGGACTTTAGTTACTAAATGCCCGCACACACACACACACAAAACACACACACAGAGACTGTTTACTGACATAAGAGTTTATTATAATTATCGATCGAAATGAGTGAATGAAATACCTGTTGACTTTATGCAGTATTGTTTGTCCCATAATTTTAGAGGTCCGACGGGGAAACTGTGGCGGGTATCTTTGGTTCCGCTAAGGATTGGAATCTACCACTTATTAATTAAATTAATTCTGTTTCAGGGACAATGCGGCCGAGTTGCTTCTGTTACTTCCTGTTTAATGTATTGTAAATGATATAAACTGTTGCATTAGAGAGTAGATTATCTATTTTGAACAGTACAACAAAATGTTTCTTTTAGACTCTATATTTATGGGAAAATGTGTAAAGTGTTGTATGTGAGTTTGTCCCTCCCAATGGGGTAATGGTGCTGGCCGCCAGTATAAATGTGCTCGTCTGTGTTTAATGGAGTATTGGTTGCTGCAGTGGAGAGTTTGGCCTGAATGCTGC
Source organism: Abramis brama (assembly GCF_963993115.1). Classification (NCBI taxonomy): domain Eukaryota; kingdom Metazoa; phylum Chordata; class Actinopteri; order Cypriniformes; family Leuciscidae; genus Abramis; species Abramis brama. The sequence continues at coordinate 13,873,791 of NC_139966.1, forward strand.
AGGTATTTTGTACTTTGTTGATTTGTTTTTTTGTGTGTATTATTTTTGAGGAAGTTATTTTTTGGAAACTTGGCATTATTGCTTTTGAATCTAATTTGGATGTTTTTGGATAAGATTTTTTCCTTTTTTGTTTATTTTTTCCATTAATGTTATATATTTGGATTAGGATTTTTTAAATAAAATTTTGCACGTTTGAATTAATATTCATTAATACTTCAATCTTTTTGTATTCACTCTGCCACTGTTTAATTGGGCCACCCATTTTTTTTGGTGCCCATTACTGGGTTCCTATTACAATATATGCTTAAATGATTGGAAAATCTGGTAACACTTTATTTTACAGTGTCATTGTTACACATGTTTTAATAACTATAAATTATGCATAATTATATGCAACTAACCCTACACCAAACCCTATTCCTAACCCTAAGTACATATAGTTAATTAGTATTACTCTATACTTAAAAGTATAATTATACTGTAACAAGGTCGGTTGTTGGTATGGTAATAGAGATTGGCATGGTAATGGATATGGCAATGTTACGCTGCTGCTGCTGCTGCTGCTGCTGCTGCAGAGCCAGTACCGAGACTTGCTACTGCGAACACCTTCATGGATGTTTATGTGAGCATGTAAGACATGCTTTTGCTGCTGCACATGTAACATACATGAATTAACCCCGTAGCAGATTTATACAAGTAAAGCTGCGGAGGGGGGAGGGTTCTGAAAGTTCTGTGCAGACTGTAACAGCAAAAAAATGCCAACTATTTGAATGTTTGAGCAGCAAGCTCATTGCCCGCTGATGCAACAGCAACCAATCAGCTGTACTATGTAAATAACGACATGATTGCTACCAATTAGTTAAAGACCTATCAGTCTGCACTATTCAGACTTTCATGCCAGAACTACGCAATTAGTAGTCACAGAGGAAGGCAAAGAGTGTTGCCAGTGAGAGGATGGTTGTGGTTACCTTCTGACCCTTGGTACTTTTAATTGAGTCTAATGGGCTTCTGGGTGTTTAAATTAGAATTTTAACAGCCATGGCTCACTTGAACATTCCATCAATGTAAATCTATGGGATTTTTCAGAGTATTTATCATCATTTTAGGAAAACCGAAAGTTCAATCAGTTAGAAATGATATAGCAACCTGAGTCAGAACAGTCTGAAGGTCTGAGCCGAGTTTGGTGAATGTATCTATAAACCTTCTAGAAGGAAGCTCTAAGGCCACGTACATACTGCAGCTAGGTTCAGTTGTCATTTCACCTTTTAGTGCTTAATCCTGTTCTGTACACATACAGTTCAGTAATTTAAGGTAGTGACAACTGCATTTACAAACATTTTACAAAAACTGAACATCTAGTGACGCACAACGAGAGATATGAGAGACGGCAGACGAGATATTCTGTTTACAGCATGGTAATTAGCCTTTTTTGCTGGCTTTGACCACTCAAGGGTGAACATATTGTGGTTTTGAATAATTTTAGTCTCCATGTGGCTGAGGTTTAGACTGTAGCTGTTGAAGACCAAGTCCAAATGTCCAAATGTCTACAATCTTTGAATATTTGCAGAAATTTTAAGGGATTTTTTATAAGGGAAAGAAATTAAGGGATTTTTTCAGGATGGGAATGTGCCATTTTTATCACTACTGGCTTTCTTCTACAAAGAAAAACATCTTGATTACTTGTGTAACCCTCATTCCCTTAAGGAGGGAACGGAGATGTAGTCGATCATGTCGACTGAATGGGATCACGACAGGGAGCCAGTCATCTTTGAGTAGTATACAAACGAGCCAATGGACATCGGCCTGCGTGAATTGCATCACACGCTCCACCCCGCAGCGCGAGTATAAATACAGAAGTGGATGCACGCATAAGTTGTTTTTTGCTGAGGAGCAGAGCGGAACCCGGTCAGCGGTGGTCCAGTAGTAAAGGCAAGGGGATTACGTCTCCATTCCCTCCTTCAGGGAACGAGGGTTACACAAGTAACCGAGACGTAGTCGATCGTGTTGACTGAATGGGATCCCAATCAGTGTTCGAATTGTGTGGTGGTAAAATCCTGATCATGTATTTTAATCATGAGATAATTAAATTAGTATTTTTCATTTAGACCATCATAAAGCAACTGTGTATCCCACAGTGTTTTGTGGGTGGACCTTGGTACCTCTAAGGGGGTCTGGGGGCATGCCCCCCCAGAAGAAAATTTTGTACATTTTAAAGATAAATTCATTAATCTGGTGCACTTTGAGTCACCCAAATCTGCTGTTACAAATAAATAATTCACCCGCCAACCGCCCGAACCTATGATATTCTCTGATTTAGATATCTGCATTTGATCATCACATTACAATTATTCAAATGATCAGTGTGGTATGATAATATGATCATGATAATATGGTAAAATATCACACTGAAGTAGGCTGATTTAAAATTAACATTTATTTAAAATAAAAGTTCTTCTTTTGGTAAAATTACATTTCCTTAATAGCCTCAACAGAGGCTTTACTCCCTTCAAACTTAAATTGTCAATGTTTAATTACGTCACTGTTGGAAAACACTTATCAGATTTTTTTTTTTTTACCTTTATAAAGGGCATTTTTCCCCTCTAATTGTATTAAATGTATGCTCCATCTTTCATTTCAAATTCTTAAATTTGATTAATACATTCAATTAGAGAAAGACACTATAGGGCTGTATCTTAACTGTATAATATGTTATAAATAAATGCTCGAGCCTCAACAGCGCAACTTTGTTACCGTCAGTAGGCCTACATTAGGTAGGCCTATATTATTATCAACTATAGGCTATCAATCACCCCTTACATTAAATGAAATAAAATCAGATTCATCCACGCGTTTTCGGTGATTCCCTAGTTATTTCTTATTTTATTTTTTTGATATTGAAAATTGTTTTGATCAGGGCATTTGTCCAGTTGGGCAAGTACAATTCTCTTTCACTTGTCCCTTAAAAACACACACACACACACGTGTCCCGGACAAGCGTTAATGTCGAGCCCTGATATGTTTTCCTTGATTGGTTTTCCCTGAAGAGAATTACGTTTAAATTAACGTAATTACTAAATTAAAAGAGTGACGCTTGTCCATTGCGTTTTACCGTGATGAGAGTTCCTAATCCTACCCAGGGGGTTTACAGTGCGTATCATTTGCACGCAAAAAAAAAGTGTTGGCCAGTCACACGTGACGTCGCGGTCTGTAAATTCCTTCAGAAAACAGCGTATGGTGCACTTGAGCGTCTTTTCAGACGCAAATTATCTAATTTGAAGTAGCTTCTAATGGGAGCCGCAGCGCAATACTTTGATAAAAAATATATACATATTACCTAATAAATTATTTTTCTAGTATTTTAGTTTTAATGAAAAACCAGGGGACCCCCCAAGGTATTTTTGGGGCCTTATGGGGGGTCCCTTGATGCTTATGGGAGATATATATATGCTTATATAGGCTTTTTTTTTAAAAATAAAGTGTACCTGTACTGTCAGAACAATAAATCATTTATAAAAAAATAAAGAAAAATACAAATCAGAAAACAGGATTTGTTTGAACGCAAGAACTTGTTCTCTTCACTACACTCACAGATGCACACACTCACAAACTCACTCACAGGCGCACACACTCACAAACTCTCACACTCACAGATGCACACACTCACAAACTCACTCACAGACCCACACACTCACAAACTCTCACACTCACAGATGCACACACTCACAAACTCACTCACAGACGCACACACTCACAAACTCTCACACTCACAGATGCACACACTCACAAACTCTCACACTCACAGATGCACACACTCACAAACTCACCCACAGACGCACACTCACAAACTCTCACACTCACAGATGCACACACTCACAAATTCTCACATTCAGACACACACACACACACAAAAACACAGAGACACACGCACTCACTCTCTCTCTCTCACTCCCTTTGTTCAGACACTTTGCATTGCAATGCAAAAATGTGAGCATGTCCACATGCTCCTGGCTCAGGCTCGCTCTTTTCTTGGAGGCTATGTTTCCTGCTGCAGAAAACAGCCGCTCAGATGGTGTTGAGGTGGCAGGGATGCATAGTACTGCATAGTACCACCACGGTAATGGGTTTCTTCCTTGGCAAGGCTCTTTTCTCCAAAGTATGTGAGGACTTCGTTCCTCACTTGGGTGTGGACATCCTCAGCTTCGCCTGCTCTATCCTCTTCTTCACCATCAGAACCAAATCGAGTCAAGTAGAGTGGCTAAAGGTGTTGATTCAGTAGCTGTTTTGGTGGAGGTAACACTGCAACTGCCATGCTGCCGCACATCCATCTTCCTTCTCTCTTTAAGTGCCATTGTTTGCACTTTAGTTTGAACATGTAGGACTTCATCAGGTGAAAGAAACTTCTGTTTCCTAAACCTTGGGTCAAGGACCATCACAAGAATCACTGTGTTTGATGCTCTATCTGAGAAAGCAGTCTCCCTTTTCCATCTCTCCTGCAACTGCTGCACAGCAGTGAGTTGGAAAGCCTGCAGCGGGGCTGACTCATAGGCAGCACTCTGGGTGGACTTCAACAGCCCCTTCACAAGTGGAGGTATTGCAGATATTGTTGCATATTTCTGTCCACTCATGAATACAGTGACACATTCAAAAGGCTTGAGGACAGTTGAAAGCTCTTCCAGCAGGCTCCACTGGTCTGGTTTCAGATCCAGGTACCTTTTGCCTCTCTGTGTGACAGAGCTGTCGGACAGTGTTGCTGTTACAGGCCACCTTTGCTCAAGCAGTCGGCTTATATAGAATGTTCTATTCCACCTTGTGCTTATGTCTTGAACAAGGCTGTGCTCTGGTGTGGCCATTTGTTGTTGTTTCTCTCTGAGCTTACTGCTGACTAGCTCGCTTTTCTTAAAATGTTCTACCAGACATCAGCCCAACAGCTTTTTCAATGCTTGGATGCTTCAACGCAGCATTGATCACAAGTTGCAAAGTATGGCCAGTGCAACAGACAGAGGACCACCCATGCTTCTCTTCCAGGATATTTGCCTCAGCCACAATGTTAGCACCATTGTCATGGACTATGGCAATGATTTTGCTAGGAGGAATTTCAAATCTGGCCGCTACCTGCTCCAACCACTCTGCAATGTTAGATGCAATATGTCTGTCCTGCAGTGGCAGGGTGGTGAGGCAGATTGACTGCATTTCCCAGTCATCTGTGATGTAGTGGCATGTAACGCCAAGGTAGGCTTCAGTTGCTACACTTGTCCATACATCAGTGGTGAGAGCAAGTTTGCTGTTGTTGGCGTTTATTGCAGTCTTCACTTCCTTGAATGTCTCTTCATATTTTCTCTCCATGAGTAAAGTGGGTCCTGGAGGACAGAGTGTAACCAGGGTTCAAGGTGTGGATCATTTTAGTGAAGCCGTTATCTTCAACCATCGACAGAGGCCTCATGTCAGTGACAGGCATGTTGAGGATACTATCTGTCAAGATAACGGCTTGCTGTGGTGTACATGATGCATTTCCCATCAAGAAGCCTCTCATGGTTTGCTGTTTTTTTCTGGTATCAAAAAGATATTATGAGTATGTGTAATAGCACAATTTACATTAACTAAATATATACATTCTCAGCCTCCCTGGGAAAGTCTATGCCAGGGTACTGGAGAGGAGAATACGGCCGATAGTAGAACCTCGGATTCAGGAAGGTTTTCGTCCAGGCCGTGGAACACTGGACCAGCTCTATACCCTCTACAGGGTGCTGGAGGGTTCATGTGAGTTTGCCCAACCAATCCACATGTGCTTTGTGGATTTGCAGAAGGCATTCGACTGTGTCCCTCGCGGCAGCCTGTGGAGGGTGCTCCGGGAGTATGGGGTCTGGGGTCCTTTGCTAAGAGCTGTCCGGTCCCTGTACGACCGAAGCAGGAGCTTGGTTCGCATTGCCGGCAGTAAGTCAGACTTCTTCCCGGTGCATGTTGGACTCCGGCAGGGCTGCCCTTTGTCGCCGGTTCTGTTCATAATTTTTATGGACAGAATTTCTAGGCGCAGCCAGGGGCCGGAGGGTGTCAGGTTTGGAGACCACACGATTTCGTCTCTGCTCTTTGCGGATGATGTTGTCGTGTTGGCCCCTTCAGGCCAGGAACTTCAGCATGCACTGGGACGGTTTGCAGCCGAGTGTGAAGCGGCTGGGATGAGAATCAGCACCTCCAAATCCGAGGCCATGGTTCTCATTCGGAACAGGGTGGCTTGCCCACTTCAGGTTGATGGAGAGTTCCTGCCTCAAGTGAAGGAGTTTAAGTATCTTGGGGTTTTGTTCACGAGTGAGGGAAGGATGGAACGGGAGATTGACAGACGGATCGGTGCAGCTTCTGCAGTAATGCGGTCGATGTACCGGTCTGTCGTGGTGAAGAAAGAGCTGAGCCGCAAGGCGAAGCTCTCGATTTACCGGTCAATCTACGTTCCTACTCTCACCTATGGTCATGAGCTGTGGGTCATAACCGAAAGGACAAGATCCCGGATACAGGCGGCCGAAATGAGCTTTCTCCGCAGGGTGGCTGGGCGATCCCTTAGAGATAGGGTGAGAAGCTCGGTCACTCAGGAGGAGCTCAGAGTAGAGCCGCTGCTCCTCCACATCGAGAGGGGTCAGCTGAGGTGGCTCGGGCATCTGTTCCGGATGCCTCCTGGACGCCTTCCCGGGAAGGTGTTCCGGGCGCGTCCCACTGGGAGGAGACCCCGGGGAAGACCTAGGACACGCTGGAGGGACTATGTCTCCCGGCTGGCCTGGGAACGCCTCGGTGTCCCCCCGGAAGAGCTAGAGGAAGTGTCTAGGGAGAGGGAAGTCTGGGCATCTCTGCTTAGACTGCTGCCCCCGCGACCCGGCCCCGGATAAGCGGAAAAAGATGATGATGATGATGATGATGATGATAAATACATACTCGCATACATACTTGTTGTTTTAGTTACTAGTTGTGTAAAGGTAAGTAACCCAAAGACAGACAAGACACACACACACACACACACATTTCACTTGAAGCTTATTCATTAAATTATTACCATCATTGTAGTAAGTGAAAGTTAAGTTAATTTACAGTACTGTGTACACCACATTTAAACACAGCTTAAGATGACCAAGTGCTATGAAAGAACTTTAAAATGAAATTAAAAAGTAGCGTTACAACACACACAAATATATTTGTCAACAATAACCGATATGGGACAAAGCACAGAATATATACATGACAACAGATTGAAAAATGAATGGGCCAAAAAAGGCGAGTGAATAAAAATGTGTCTTGCAAACTATACCACCCCTGCTTCACTACTGTTATTAACGAGCTAATGCTAACTTGTCATGCTTGTCAAGCTGGATAACGAGTAAACACCAGCACCAGAAGAGCTACTGGAGGAACGTTACGTTCCTCACTTCAAAACGGAACAAAGTAGGATTCTGTAGTGACTTACCCTGCTGTTGGACTCCTTTCCTCCTCACCCATGACTCCAACATGTTTACGTTTTAGGTGCTGAATCATCGTCGAGGTGCTCCCGTGCCATGCCATGTCGATTTTGCATATCTTGCAATTAACACACTTTTTCGGTTTATTTAGTGTGAAATGCTCCCACACCTTGGATGACTTAGGTCGTACTGATTTCTCTGCCTCTGCCATGTTTTTCAGAACAACGTTATGGGTCTCACCGATGGTCTTTCCTCTACCTCCGTTCTTCTCTGCTCTTTTTTTATTTTTATTTTTGCTCTGCTCTGCTCCGCTCTGTCTATGAGGCGCCGGACTGGACAAATTTGAACTCTGCGAGTGAGCGACAGTGCGCGAGAGAGACCGTGTGTGTCAACAACATATGGCAGGTCACTGAGGTGGCTCCAACCAGAACAGGGGGAGGCGCAACCGGTCAGTGACGGCAGAGCGGGCTCTGCCAAGAAAGACACGGGCTCGCCGCAGGGAGTAAACCGTGGAAGAAACACATATGGGATCACTGTAGGGATCACAACATATGGGCCCCACCTAACACAAGTTACACAAGCACACAAGTGATAGGCCTAGTATCAGACACTCTGCCACGTCCAACACCGAAGGGGGTGAGGAGGAACTCAACAGGGTTCGGAAAGGGAACTCACTGGAGCAAAAAGACCGTAGGAAGGGAAGGGAATGGCGTAGCAAGGAAGGGAAGGGAATGGCGTAGCAAGCCGACCGGGCTAAGGTAAATTTGGCTTCAAGTGAAAGGAGCCTTCTAAGCAACCGGCCTAAACACATCATGTTCGGTGTCGCCCAGCCCACAACTCTTAATCTGTCAGCGAGGCACTCATGTCAACGCCCAGGAAGGAGCTTCACTCTTTTAATGGAGGAGCTCCTTACCCAGGTGGGCACGGTGCACCTTGGAATTTCACCAAGATGAAGGCCACACTAATCCTAGTGGGCCAACCTCTGCATGGAAACCGCCTTCCTTACTGCTGGTTTTCCGGGACAGACAAGGAGCCAGAGAGATCCTGCGACTTTGCATTCTGTGCTAATAACTGCAGCGCAGGAGGAACAGAGAAAAGTCAGGGCTGGGTCTGCCTCCTCCATGGGCAGCGCTTGCAGGCTCACCACCTGATCCCGTTTAAAGGAGAGGTAGGAACCTTGGGCACATATCCAGGCCAGGGTCTAATTAGTGAGAGTTAGCCAGCCCGAGACCAGGCACGATTCGTTGACCGAAAATTTGTGCAGGTCCCCCACTTTCTAGATAGAGCAATCAAATTGGAGAACTGTTTCTTACAACAGATTTTTAACTCAACTACCTGAAGTACTCAGGGGAGGTCTCAGAGAGCAGTAGCACTGGAGATAAGTTCCAAGAAGGTAAGAGGGGATGAAAGGAAGATTCCTCTCCTTGCACCGTTCAGGAACCTGACGACCAAGTCATACTCCCTATATCTCAACTGCATCCTGATGTGCTTTAAGGGCAACATCAGTTGAGCGTGGAGCAGAGCAGCCACACTCCGACCCCTCTTCTGCAGGAAGGAAGCACAGAAATGATCAAACACTCTCGGGGGTCCTTAATAGAAGAACACCAACAATGAACAGGTTCTACTTCAGACCATAAGCAAGCCTCATTTAAGAGGGAGCTCTCACAGAACTAATAGTATCTTGGCTCTATCAGAGGTAGATAGCTGAACCACCACAACGGAACCTGGATTTCTCCGGTTCGGTGCGGGTGCCAACGGTGCCCCATCCCTGAGGAGTCTCAGAGGAATGGGTCAGGAAGGCTGTCTAGGGGACAAGGTCCTAGTTGGGCCATGACGGGGCAACTAAAGAATCTGTTCCTCTTACCTGTACTTAACACAGTGATGTGCAAAAGGGCTCAGTAGGGTTTTATTTAACGCACTTTGCGCAGACCCTGGCTTCAGCTGTGAGCCAGTGTCTCCGTGTTTAAGGGAGTAACAACTGGCAAGGGAACAAATCAGAGCGGCAACAGATATAACTGTGCGGCCCCGAAGATATCCTGGCCAGCTGGAACGCCTGGGGATGGAGTCTCCACTCTCCTAGTTAACAGGCTGTCGTGAAGCCACTTGGGCTGCACGATTGAGCAGGCTGGAATTTTAAGTGGAAGAAGAAACCTAAGTAGCTTCTGACCCCAAAGGAGGAGATGGTGGGCGAGTTGTGACATGCGAGGGAAGCGTTGTGAGCAATGGTCGCTGTACTGGACAGTGCATCTTGCTGAGCAGTGGCATCAAGCAAGTAAACTGCTAACAACTCGAGGCAATTGAATGCCAATGCAGTGTGAGGTATGCCCAAGCCCTCCTGATTGCATGCCCGTTATACGTGGCCCCTGTTAGCTAGTGTTAATAGACATTTGTTCTAGGGACAATTAGCCAGGAGAAGCAAAAAGTCTGCACACTGCTGAGAGTTTGGCAGCACACCAGCTGTTGTTAATACACACGGAGCTTGCTGCTCTGCCATGGCCATCTAGGAACTTGGTTACAAAGTCAGTGCTGAATCGGTCATCATATGGAGGAAGCTGTTTATATATGGCTGCGTCTCACATATGCCCCAGGAGCCTCTGAAATATATTCAGTGGGACCCTTTCTCACCTCTAGCACTGACCGGACACATTTCATGGAAAAAAGCTTTTCAGTCCGTAGACGAGTTACTTTTTCCCAGTTGACCTGAAGACCCAATTGGCTATGTAGCACTCGAAGGGAGGGGACCTGTACTGAGATTTCGACCCCTCAACGCAAGACACAGGATGGCCCATGTTTACGGAGGAGTGGATATCTGAAATACGTGTCCTTCAGGTCCTACTCTGCAGACCATTCACAGGAATGGTATTAGTAATGCGTACTGTGTAGTAACCTGAACGGTGGCTTAGAAAAAGGGCCCGAAACAAGCACACAGATCCCTGATGGTCGAACTCACTATACATTGAGTACAATGAAAAATAGGCCTCACTTAGAAGCGTATTTTCATATTGGCTGGAGGAACGGCTCTATCGCAACCCTCACCAGTAGGAAGTGATGACCGCACATACGGCAGCACTATCTGCACACAGATGTGTAACAAACAGTGCTGCACATAGACGGGTGCCGGACGAACTGAATCGCCTCAGCCAAGTCTGATGACACAAGAACCAGCTGAGTCGGTCGGGAGCACTCTCAGTGCTACAACATACCAACACAGGGAGCTAATGTATCAGAGATGTACTCGGAGTGATGCAGCGGGTTAGAGACAGGGACCCAGCTCGGAAGGCCCGAAGGCGGCTCGAAGCGGGTTCTGAGTTGTAAAACACCTGTTTCTAGGTAGCGGCAGAGAATGCGTGAGAAGGTGTAAACGGGTCCTCGAACGCCCTCAAAACCAGCTCATGAAGCCGAATCTGTAGTTACAACTCAGAACCCGCTTCGGGCTGCCTTCGGGCCTTCCGAGCTGGGTCCCTGTCTCTAACCTCACCTTCCAGCGAAGCGTGAGAAGGTGAAACCAGGTCCTCAAACTGCCGTCACTGTAGGCTGGTGAATCAGAGGTAGCTGAAGGCTGTCAGGTTCGCACACCACTAGCTAACTTCTCTGGGCTCAGGAACAGAGAAAATTGCTCTTTCTTTGAAAATGTAGGTACCGTTGTAGATACCATCCACTTTTACAGCAGCCAGTGGCGGAACAGACATACACAACAAAGACTCCCTCCGGTCCTCCACCGAAGGAAGGGAGTGGATTGGTGACCATCTCCAAGAACTCTCACTCCATCCCTGAGTGGCCCGCTTCAGGAGCGCTTGCGCTTACCACCTGGCTTGGCAGCGCCTGGAGTAGGTGGGGCGTCACGTCTGCGCCCAGGTCCACGCTGAGATCTGGGTGGAGGCTGCTGCGATGACTCAGCGGGAGCAGAGGCAGATGCAGACGGATGCCCTCGGCGACGAGCAGGCGGAGGATCTGCCCCAGGCCGCCAGGGCAGGATGAGCCAGATGGCCTCCGTCTGCTTTTGGACAGCAGAGAACTGTTGGGCAAAGCCGAATAACCCAACCTGGGAAATGGGGGAAATCCGCCAGATTGAGCCAGAGATGGTGCTCTTGGACCACTAATGTGGACATCGCCAGACCGACTGCATGCCCCATAAAACCTTCTTGCCCCATAGGGCAAGATCGGTTGCAGTGCGAAGCTCACCCATGAGCTCACGGTCTGAGCTACCCTCGTGCATATCCATGAGTGCTTGGGCCTGGTGGACCTGAAGCAGCACCATAGCATGCAGTGAAGATGCAGCCTGCCCACAAGCTCTGTAAGTCTTGTCCGTAAGGACAGACAAAAACTTACAGGCCTTAGAGGGGAGACGAGGATCCCCCTTTCATGAGGCGGCGGTTGCCGGACACAGTTGCATCGCGACAGAACCAATCATCCAACCGAGACAGTTCACGACACGATGGAGAATTCCAGATGAGCACTACTGCCTCGGCAGCCCTTTTCAGCATAGCTGACATCTCAGGATCTGGCTCGGGTAGCGTTGTCTTCCCAGAGGGAGGCAACGGAGCCGAGTCGTCATGACCAGAGCACAGCTCTCCCTCCGATGCTGCAATGGACATCCTGTCCTCTGGAAGAGCCCCGAATGAAACGACTGGTCGGTCCACTACAGAGGGACCTCAAATCCTCAGATCACCCACATCCTGCGGCGCTCCACGAATGACCCAGAGGATGTTCTAGAGCGGGGCATAGGCATGGGGACTGTGCCCTCACTTTTTTTTTTTTTTTTGCAAGTTATGTTTTTGGTCTTTTTTGTGCTTTTTATTTGATAGGACAGTAGAGATTTTTGACAGGAAAGCATGGGGTGGAGAGAGAGGGGAAGGGGATCGGCAAAGGACCTCGAGCTGGGAATCGAACTCTGGTCGCCGGAGGCGCAGTTGCGCTATATGTCGGCGCGTTAACCATGGGGCTATTGGTGCCGACCTGTGCCCTCACTTTTAACGAAGGCGAGTCTCGATCTCAACACCGAGATGATCATGTCCACACAATGAGAACATGAATCATCCACGAAAGCTGCTTCAGCGTGCTGTAAGCCCAAACACATGATGCATTTATTGTGACTGTCAGAGGGGGACAGAGCCCTACCGCACCCAGACACGCACGGATGGAATGGCATCTTTAAAAAGACGCAAACACACCTGTGATGCTCTTTTAGAAATGTGATCCGTCACCAGTGCCGGAGCACACATGGGAATAACCACTGCAACACTTTTCAGTGAAGCACTCACCACTTCCGCCCTCAACCGGCCGTCAACAAAACAATCTTTAGAAAAAATGCGGAGCGTGTGATGCAATTCATGCAGGCCAATGTCCATTGGCTCGTTTGTATACTACTCGAAGATGACTGGCTCCCTGGCGTGATCCCATTCAGTCGAACGTGACTGACTGAAAGGGAACTGACACTTGTTGTGTGTTTTCACTGTATTAGACATATTTTACAGTATTTTTCTATATTCTTCTATATTCTTGAACTGTCAGATCTGTAACATATTTTATTGTTTAACCCAATTGCTGCCCCATTAGCCTGCTACAAGAACTTCCATGGGTGAAAAGGTGAAATGTTTTCCGATTCAAAAAAGGGAGAGGGGTGGCTGAATGTACCCTCATCCCAAAAAAGGATTTATTTACTTCAGTGTGTGTCATATGTCAAAGTAAGATAGATAGACTAAAAATAAATAATTATAATACACATGAACTTTGAGATGGAAGCTGTGACCTATATATTTTGAAGCATTAAATGTTTGACTTATAACTGATTTCATTAGGTAGGATGTCTGTGAGTCTGTCCATAAATTTCTTGTGTCAAGAAAGCTCATGGGTCCAAAAAAATGGGTCAAGAAAGCTCAAGTTTGCCCATGAATAGATTCTGCTTCGTGTGCATGATCAACTTCTATAAAAGCCAAGAGGGTAGACCAGAAGAGATGCAGAGAAGACCTCAGAAGTTCCATCAAGTGGTAAGACCCAGTGCTGACTGTGAATGAAAGGAATTTAACATCATCACTTATGCGTCTGTACTCAAAGTAATTGTGTTTTTATTTATATTGATACATTTTAATGAATTGATCTTTTTAATCCAAGGGTAGTGAACATTTCATCTGGTCTCAAGGACAAAAGGCAAGTGAGTTTAAGATTCAGTGTGTGGATTAGGGTAGATGAAAACAGTTGTTATAGTCTGTATTATAGACGAAAACTGGAGAAGCATGCTGTTTTTAAAAACTTATGTAATTTATTTACAAAGAAATGTATTTAAAATGTATTAGTAAGATGAATTTAAGGAAGGGGTCCCATTGACCCTTTATTTATGTGCCAAACATAGGCACCTATTTGTATTGAATTCTGTTTTTCTTCTTCCACTTTTGAGTCTATGAGAGCCCATAAAAACCCTTGTGGGAAAGTTATACAAATTTGGCCCAAATATAGAGGACATTCGACACATTTCTGTGCAGACTCAGTTTGTGGAAACAGAAAAGAAGCGGGAAAGGGCCAATTGATGATGCTATAATAGAGCGAAACATGAAATTGGCTCTAACTACAGAACTGTTGGTCTGATTAAATTCAAAAATGGGATGCAGTGTTGCTATTATAATCCATGATGACATTTGCATAAACATAAATCATTAGAAATGTCTTAAGTTTTATCATAAAATATTGAATTAATAATAAAAAAAATCTGTCACAGAAATTTCTTAATATTTGTTAGGAAATCTTATGCATCCATTGAGAGAAAAAAATTAAAGTACACTTATCTACAGAGGAGAAAAACTTATCTTTAGCTCTCTTTGTGAGCATTAGTGAGTACACACATGCAATGTAATGTCCGTTTCATTCATACTCGTAGCAGGAGGATGCACTCGGGCTGAGAGTCCACAAGTAAGACTAATAGTCGGCAGTGAAAATCTCTGTATTGTTCTGAAACTTCATAAATGCCACAATTCATATTGTACTGTATGTGCCGTCCCCTGACACCAGCATTTCAATTTCATCACTAGAAAGACATATTCAATTGACATTTTTGCCATTAATGGCTTCTTGCTTGCTATCTAAATGTCTATCTAGTATTGTTTTATGTGTCTGTATTCATGTGTAAGCCTAAACTTAGTAGTATGCCTCTTTCCTAACACAATTCATGTGTGTTTATATTTTATGTGTCTTGCCTTTGTTGAATATTTATGAAATTTGTAATGGATAAGTTGATATTTTCTCTCTTTAGTAAGCCGCCACCATGAGTACGGACGCAGAGATGGCCGCTTATGGCAAAGCTGCCATTTACCTTCGTAAGCCTGAGAGGGAGAGAATGGAGGCTCAGGCCAAACCATTTGATGGCAAGGCTGCCTGCTATGTGGCTGATGTCAAAGAGTTGTACCTCAAGGGAACAATCAAGAGCAAAGACGGTGGCAAAGTCACAGTTGTTTTGCTTGATACTAAGGAGGTCAATTTGAATTTCCATTTCATGTTAGATGCTCATTAAATTACTTATTACATTGTTTTCTTTTATATCTAATATCTAATTTATCAAATTTATAGGAGAGAGTTGCTAAGGAAGAAGATGTCTACCCAATGAATCCTCCCAAGTATGACAAGATTGAGGACATGGCCATGATGACCCATCTCAATGAAGCCTCTGTGCTGTATAACCTCAAAGAGCGTTATGCTGCGTGGATGATCTACGTAAATTCTGAAACGACATAAAAAGCATTTAAGTTCATTTTTTTCTGTGTTGTTGGAATCTGACCATGTCTCTGCTCATTTCAGACCTACTCTGGACTGTTCTGCGCAACTGTGAACCCCTACAAGTGGCTCCCAGTGTATGATTCAGAAGTGGTGGCTGCCTACAGAGGCAAAAAGCGTATGGAGGCCCCACCCCACATCTTCTCTGTCTCTGACAATGCCTATCAGTTCATGCAGACTGGTAAGACATTATGGAATTGAATTCTATAGAATTCATTAAGATGAATTAGATGTTGCTTTTAATATAATAAATATTTACCGGATATGTTACAAATTTCAATCGACAGATAGAGAAAACCAGTCTGTCCTAATCACGTAAGTATTTTAATTTAATTTCAGACCATGACAAAAATGAAAAGTATAACATAGATGGAACATTTATGGAGATATTTACAAAATAGATTTTAAGATTGAACAAAGATTGAATATACTTTGAAAAGTCCACATGTTTTTCAATCTTCGGTCTTCTAATCTCTTATAAACCAGTGGAGAATCTGGTGCTGGAAAGACTGTGAACACGAAACGTGTCATCCAGTACTTTGCCACAGTTGCAGTGTCAGGTGTCAAGAAAGAGGCCAGTAAAATAAAGGTACGAGATACAAAACTATGTCATGTATATTATTTTAAAAGATGATGATTTACACTCATCTCACAAACTATACGATATGTGAATTTGTGAAATGCCTATAAATTGTGTTTAGTCATGAAATAGAAAAACAATTGAAAATAAATGAAAACCCTTCAAACATCACAGGGCTCTCTTGAGGACCAGATCATTGCTGCCAACCCTCTGCTTGAGTCTTATGGTAATGCCAAGACTGTGAGAAATGACAACTCCTCTCGTTTTGTAAGTTAACTACTGTTTATTTACAGTACAGATGGTCAGTTGTGTTACATTTTACTGTACAGAGTTTTCTATAAAGATATTATAATAATTATTATTTATCTATTATGCTATTATGATTTGAACAGGGTAAATTCATCAGAATTCATTTTGGCACAACTGGAAAACTGGCTAGTGCTGACATTGAGACATGTAGGTGGACATGATTTCATTGATCCATCCTGAACATTTGTCTTTATCTGTCACTCTTCAGATGATTGTGACTCAAGTATATTCTCTCAACAGATCTGCTGGAGAAGTCTAGAGTGTCATTCCAGCTTCCAGATGAGAGAGGCTACCACATCTTCTACCAAATGATGACCAACCATAAGCCTGAGATTGTTGGTAGGTGCACATATTTCATAAAATGTTTCAGATAATATTGCAAGATGCTCTTTCATAAATGCTGTGTATTTTACAGAAATGACGCTCATCACCACCAACCCCTATGACTTCCCCATGTGCAGTCAGGGTCAGATCACAGTGGCCAGCATTGATGATAAAGTTGAGCTGGATGCTACTGATGTGAGTCATTGCTATTTGAATATTGACATTCTATTTAAATATGGCAAATCATATATTTTATTATTCTCTGTAATTTACAGGACGCTATTGACATTCTTGGTTTCACAAGTGAGGATAAAGTGTGCATCTACAAGTTCACTGGAGCTGTGCTTCATCATGGTAACATGAAGTTCAAGCAGAAGCAGCGTGAGGAGCAGGCTGAGCCTGATGGCAATGAGGGTGAGACTTGTGTTATCCTGGGCTTTAAAATAGTAACCGTTGCATCGACTTTACTGATAAACCACATAAACTGTGTATAAAATGTTTTGTGTAAATATAAACTATAAGTTGTGTGCATATCAATAAATCTGAAAATAAAATGAAGAGTACCTGGTGCCTGATTTATTATAATATTAAACAAAAGACTCTATAGAGCAAAGATAATTTATTTTAAAATGTATTCAACAGAGGCTGACAAAATCGCCTACCTTCTGGGTTTGAACTCTTCTGAAATGCTGAAGGCTTTGTGCTTCCCCAGAGTCAAGGTCGGAAATGAGTATGTGACCAAAGGCCAGACCGTGCCACAGGTATAGTAACATTTCCAGCATGCCATGTGTTTAACCTAAAATTCTGGCTAATTACTGCAGAAGCAGAATAAAATGTCCACTCTATTCTACTTACAGGTGTACAACTCTGTTAGCGCCTTGGCCAAATCTATCTATGAGAGGATGTTCTTGTGGATGGTCATTCGTATCAACCAGATGTTGGACACAAAACAACAAAGAAATTTCTACATTGGCGTGCTGGATATTGCTGGCTTTGAGATCTTTGATGTAAGAATGATTATTTTATCTCTTTTTATGTCAAAATGAATGATATTCAGAAGGTAGTACATGTTTCTGTCATTTTTTGTCCTCCAGTACAACAGCATGGAGCAGCTGTGCATCAACTTCACCAATGAGAAACTGCAACAGTTTTTCAACCACACCATGTTTGTGCTGGAGCAAGAGGAGTACAAGAAGGAGGGCATTGTTTGGGACTTCATTGACTTCGGCATGGACTTGGCTTCTTGCATTGAGCTCATTGAGAAGGTTATCAATGGCTTATGAATTTATTAATTTCCATTGATCCTATTCTCAAAATCTCCTATTTTTGATAATAAACAACATTCTTTTATAAACAGCCCATGGGTATCTTCTCCATCCTTGAAGAGGAGTGCATGTTCCCCAAGGCTTCAGACGCTTCCTTCAAGAACAAGCTATATGATCAGCATCTTGGCAAGAGCAAAGCTTTCGAGAAACCAAAACCTGCCAAAGGCAAGGCTGAAGCCCACTTCTCCCTGGTTCACTACGCTGGAACTGTGGACTACAATGTCACTGGCTGGTTGGAAAAGAACAAGGATCCACTGAATGGTTCTGTTGTGCAGCTGTACCAGAAGTCTTCTGTCAAACTCCTGTCTTCTCTCTACCCAGTTGATGTTGAGGGTAAAGAAAAAATCTATTTAACAAAACTTTGATTCAGTTTTGAACTTTCTTTCTTGTTTTTGCATTTATACATGTTCCTTTGTATGTTTATCTCAATAGATCCTACTAAAAAGGGAGGCAAGAAGAAGGGTGGCTCCATGCAGACTGTGTCCTCCCAGTTCAGGGTATGTATAGAGATGACATCATAGCAATATTGCTTTATTTGAGAAAAAAAGAAAAGAAATACAAAGCATGCCAACCTTTTTCTATTCTCCACAGGAGAACTTGGGCAAACTCATGACCAACTTAAGGGCCACTCACCCTCACTTTGTGCGTTGCCTGATTCCTAATGAGACCAAGACTCCAGGTAAAGTATATATATATTTTTTTAAACGTACATAACAATATTTTGGTTCTCAATATATATGATGAAGTTAAATTACCAAGTTCATGGTGTAAACTGTTCGTTATAGGTCTCATGCAGAACTTCCTGGTTATCCACCAGCTGAGGTGTAACGGTGTTCTGGAGGGGATCAGAATTTGCACAAAGGGCTTCCCCAGCAGAATCCAATATGGTGACTTTAAGCAGAGGTAAATGGGACCACATGAAAACAACATTTCCGAGGAGGCTCCTAATTAAAAAATATAAGTATTTTGATACATTTTCCACAGATACAAGGTGCTGAATGCTGGTGTTATCCCAGAGGGACAGTTTATGGATAACAAGAAGGCCAGTGAGAAACTTCTGGGATCCATCGACGTTAATCATGACGACTACAGATTTGGACATACAAAGGTTTATATTTAACTTTACAAATTTAAAGATTCAGTGATCATGGTCATTTAGCTTAGACAGTTTAAATCAATATATTTTGATTTACTGTTTTACATAAATTCAGGTGTTCTTCAAAGCTGGTCTTCTGGGTGCTCTTGAGGAGATGCGAGATGAGAAACTGGCTGCTCTGGTCACAATGACTCAGGCTCTCTGTCGTGGTTTCCTGACGAGGAAGGAGTATGTGAAAATGATGGAGAGGAGGTGATTATTGTAATGAGTAAAGATGACATCAATGATAACTGTGCAAACTTAATGATGATTATGCCATTTAATGATGAATTATTCACAGGGAGTCGATTTACACCATCCAATACAACATCCGTTCATTCATGAATGTCAAACACTGGCCATGGATGAAGGTTTATTACAAGATTAAGCCTCTGCTTCAGAGTGCAGAGACTGAGAAGGAGCTGGCAACCATGAAAGAGGACTTTACAAAATGCAAAGAGGCTTTGGTTAAGGCTGAAGCCAAAAAGAAGGAGCTTGAAGAGAAGATGGTATCACTGCTGCAAGAGAAAAATGATCTGCAGCTGCAAGTAGCATCTGTGAGTATATTTTATAATTAACTGAATTTTGGCTACATTAAAAATGAGCAAGGTTGTTTCCAATGAAATAGCAATCTATTTTACTAACAGGAATCTGAGGGTCTCTCAGATGCTGAGGAGAGGTGTGAGGGTCTGATTAAAAGCAAAATCCAGCTTGAAGCTAAACTCAAGGAGACAACTGAGAGACTGGAGGATGAGGAAGAAATCAATGCTGAACTGACAGCCAAGAAGAGGAAACTGGAGGATGAGTGCTCTGAGCTGAAGAAAGACATTGATGACCTGGAGCTCACCTTGGCTAAAGTGGAGAAGGAGAAACATGCCACTGAGAATAAGGTTAGAAATTGAGTTGGTTTAAGATTAGATTTAATCTATGTCTTACAAATTAATATAGAATATGAATTGTAATATTTAAGCTTTTTTGGAACAAAAAATCATACAGGTCAAGAACTTGACTGAGGAAATGACAGCTCAGGATGAGAGCATTGCTAAGCTTACGAAAGAGAAGAAAGCCCTCCAAGAGGCACATCAGCAGACACTGGATGATCTTCAGGCCGAGGAGGACAAAGTCAACACCCTGACCAAAGCCAAGACAAAGCTTGAGCAGCAAGTTGATGATGTGAGTTGATTATGTAAACTAAGTATATTAATTCATCAAATCAACTGTTTTCCGCTGTGAACATATTTTATATATCATTGTCCTGTAGCTTGAGGGTTCCCTTGAACAAGAGAAGAAGCTCCGCATGGACCTGGAGAGAGCTAAGAGAAAGCTTGAAGGAGACTTGAAATTATCCCAAGAGTCCGTCATGGACCTGGAGAATGACAAGCAGCAATCTGATGAGAAAATAAAAAAGTAAATAAAGCAGGAAATCTTGGATTTCTTTTATTTTAAAAAATGTTGTTGTTGTGTTATGTTTTTTTTTTTTTTTTTTTTACAACTACTTATTGTTGAACACCAACAGGAGAGACTTTGAAACAAGCCAGCTGCTTAGCAAGATAGAAGATGAACAATCTCTGGGTGCTCAACTCCAGAAGAAGATCAAGGAGCTTCAGGTATTTTGAGATTTTTTCAAACATTACATCATTATGATCAAATGCAGATCACCAAAAATCTAATTAACTACTTTCCACCATAGGCCCGCATTGAGGAACTGGAGGAAGAGATTGAGGCTGAGCGCGCTGCTCGTGCCAAGGTTGAGAAGCAGAGAGCTGATCTCTCCAGGGAACTTGAGGAGATCAGTGAGAGGCTTGAGGAGGCTGGAGGAGCCACTTCTGCTCAGATCGAGATGAATAAGAAGCGTGAAGCTGAATTCCAGAAGCTGCGTCGTGATCTTGAAGAGTCCACCCTCCAGCATGAATCTACTGCTGCTGCCCTCCGCAAGAAGCAGGCAGACACTGTGGCCGAGCTGGGAGAGCAAATCGACAACCTGCAGCGTGTCAAGCAGAAGCTTGAGAAAGAGAAGAGCGAATTCAAAATGGAGATCGATGATCTTTCCAGCAACATGGAAGCAGTTGCCAAAGCAAAGGTTGGGGAATATTCTAAAGAATGTATGTGATCCATGCTGGCAAAATGAGTCGGAATACGCATGTGCTAATTTCGAGCTACAGGCAAATGTAAATTTTGGTCGAATTTAATTTTTTATTCACAAAAATGTGTTCAATAAGCCCTCTTCTAGTGATCCCAGGGCTCCAAGTAGTAATTAAACATCTAAAATGATCTTTATTTTTACGTTTTCTGAGAGGTAAAATGTAAAATCTTCCTAAACCTTTCCTTTGTTTTAATAATCCATGAAAAATGTCAATTTTTCTTTGCTCGCTTCTCAACGACTGGTGCTTCCCCTCACCACAAGTTTTAATATTCATAGCGAATTCTTGATGGCATAAGTCTGAACCAATGAAATATGATTTTTAAACTCATGCTGATGTAAACAAAACGATCTTACTCGCACTGACTGACAGATCAACACAAAGCACAAAGTGCGCACAAAGACGCCTCTCAGACAGCACGTAATCCCGATATACACATGTACACAGAATTGCAGTATTTCAAAATATCTGTCTTGGCGAATATTCACGCAAACATTATCTGTTATGCCTTAAGTGAACGTTTGGTTAACTGTTGGGGAAAAACATCTGATATATAACATTATATTAAATACGTGAATTACAGTAGGTCTCAATATACAGGCTGCTGTCTCATTAATGTTAATCAAACTATTGTGGTATCATGGAAAAAAAAATTAATATATATTTTTCCTATAGATATTTGGTTTTGATTTGGTGTGTGCCAAATTTGGTGGTATTACCAGGAATTTTAAGGTATGGTTGCAAGGTGATTTTGTTTTGGATCCTGAAAACTGATTCCAGCAAATCATACATCATCATACATGAAGGTTTTTTTTAATAACAATAAAAGTAAATAACAATAACTCATTTTTGAAAATGTGCTCATTGTGACTGATTTTGCCAGCATGGGTCACATACAACAAGTCTTGAAGTTCTTTCAAATATCTAATGATTTTTGTATTTGCAGGGCAATCTTGAGAAGATGTGCCGCACACTTGAGGACCAACTTAGTGAAATTAAGTCCAAGAATAACGAGAACGTTCGTCAGTTAAATGATCTCAGTACTCAAAGTGCAAGATTTCAAACTGAAAATGGTAACTCATGAACAAATTAATATTATATCAAAAGTAATTAATGTCAATAATTAACAATAATTATTAACAAAAATCAATCAAAAATAATAGTGTATTAAGATTATTCAGCTGTACATTTATGACTGTAACACTGATAAAATCTTACATCCATTTGTTTTGAAATAAACTGATAGAGACATAGAAAAGTCTGACACAGTGAATCTAAATCTATACAGGTGAGTTTGGCCGTCAGCTGGAGGAGAAAGAGGCTCTGGTTTCTCAGCTCACCAGAGGCAAACAAGCTTCCACTCAGCAAATTGAGGAGCTTAAGAGGCATATTGAAGAGGAGGTTAAGGTAATACAGCATAATCAATTCATGCACATATTTGTCAATTACTTTACTGTAGAGACAAGCTAATATTATGCAACTTTGTCCCCTAGGCTAAGAACGCACTGGCCCATGCTGTGCAATCAGCCCGTCATGACTGCGACCTGCTCCGTGAGCAGTTTGAGGAAGAGCAGGAGGCAAAGGCTGAGCTGCAGCGGGGAATGTCAAAGGCCAACAGTGAGGTTGCTCAGTGGAGAACCAAATATGAAACTGATGCCATCCAGCGCACTGAGGAGCTTGAAGAGTCCAAGTATGTATATTATTGTATAATATTCCCAACTCTCACAGCTATTTTATAGATTAGAATTCAAAATAATGTGTATTATTTAACAGGAAGAAGCTGGCTCAGCGTCTGCAAGAGGCAGAGGAACAAATTGAGGCAGTGAACTCCAAATGTGCATCTCTGGAGAAGACCAAACAGAGACTCCAGGGTGAGGTGGAGGACCTCATGATTGATGTGGAGAGAGCCAATGGTTTGGCTGCCAACCTTGACAAGAAGCAGAGAAACTTCGACAAGGTAAACAGTTTTAGTCATATTATATTCTCTTTGTAAAGTATTGCTGGAATGGGCTTTGTTCAACATTTTTTAAACAAACTCTATCCTAAAATATCTCCACCAAAGGTCCTGGCAGAATGGAAGCAGAAATATGAGGAAGGTCAGGCAGAGCTGGAAGGTGCTCAGAAAGAGGCTCGTTCCCTCAGCACTGAACTGTTCAAGATGAAGAACTCCTATGAGGAGAGTCTGGATCAGCTGGAAACCCTCAAGAGAGAGAACAAGAATCTGCAGCGTAAGAATGAAACCGTTAAATTAGAAAAAACTCAAAGGGATTGTTCACCCAAAATAAAAATTATTTTACTAAATACTCACCCTCATGTCGTTCCAAACTCATGAGACTTTTGTTCATCTTCGGAACACAAATTAAGATCTTTTTGATGAAATCTGAGAGCTCAATTCATATGGATTAATTTTATGATCTCTTTGTAACCTTTTTGAAGCGTCAAATAATCAATTGTGTAGCTGTCTATGGAGGGACAGAAAGCTTTCAAATTTCATCAAAAAGATCTTCACTTCTGTTCCAAAGATGAACGAAAGTCTTATGGGTTTTTTAATGACATGAGGGTGAGTAATTAATTAATGATAACATTTTCATTTTTGGGTGAACTATCCCTTTAAATGTTCTAATTCTCAGTGAGCATTAAAAAGTAAGCACATATGATTAATGAATGTGCATTATGATAAATATTATATGTTTTTCTTTCTATAGAGGAAATTTCAGATCTGACAGAGCAGTTAGGTGAGACTGGTAAGAGCATCCATGAGCTGGAAAAGGCCAAGAAGACAGTGGAGACTGAGAAGTCAGAGATTCAGACTGCCCTGGAAGAGGCTGAAGTGAGTATCTGGAGATCAATATGGAATTCTTGCTAGAACTATCATACTGTGTTGTTGTATTTATCAACACACTGTGTGCATTTTCATTCTTATGTTTAAATGTTGCTTTATTTGTCATAGGGTACACTGGAGCATGAGGAGTCCAAGATTCTACGTATACAGCTTGAGCTAAACCAGATCAAGGGAGAGATTGACAGGAAGCTTGCAGAGAAGGATGAGGAGATGGAGCAGATCAAGAGGAACAGCCAGAGAATCATTGAATCCATGCAGGGCACTCTGGACTCTGAAATCAGGAGCAGGAATGATGCCCTGAGAATCAAGAAGAAGATGGAGGGAGACCTTAATGAGATGGAGATTCAGCTAAGCCACTCCAATCGCCAGGCTGCTGAGGCCCAGAAACAGCTCAGGAATGTTCAGGGACAACTCAAGGTATGCATAGGAATTCTTCTTTTCGACTTTGGGATGTATTCATTTTTTTTTTTTTTTATAATCGAACATATGGTAAGGACAGCCTAGCAGAAACCACATCAAAAGCTCATTCTAAAGCTATTGTTATGTTCAGGATGCCCAACTGCACCTTGATGATGCCCAGAGAGGACAGGAAGACATGAGGGAGCAGGTGGCCATGGTGGAGCGCAGAAACACTCTGATGCAGGCTGAGATTGAGGAGCTGAGAGCTGCTCTGGAGCAGACAGAGAGAGGCCGCAAAGTGGCTGAACAAGAGCTGGTGGATATCAGTGAGCGTGTTGGGCTGTTGCACTCTCAGGTAAGGGCATATTGTTTCCCTGAAATTAAGGGAATTGAGAGCATCATTCAAAATGTTCAAACTGTTGCTTTCCATTTTGCAGAACACAAGTCTCATAAACACCAAAAAGAAGCTTGAGGCTGACCTTGTTCATGTCCAGAGTGAAGTTGATGACACTGTACAGGAAGCCAGAAATGCAGAGGAGAAGGCCAAGAAGGCCATCACTGATGTGAGCAACAGTAGCTGCCAAATGTTTCATAAGACGCTTACGTACTTAAAAAAATGTGGATCTAATGACTTTCTGTATTAATGCAAAGGCTGCAATGATGGCAGAAGAGCTGAAGAAGGAGCAGGACACCAGTTCTCACCTTGAGAGGATGAAGAAGAATCTGGAGGTCACAGTGAAGGACCTGCAGCACCGTCTGGATGAGGCTGAGAATCTGGCCATGAAAGGAGGAAAGAAACAACTCCAGAAGTTGGAGTCCCGAGTAAGCCTCTTTATAGTTATGATATGGGCAAAGTGAAGTATGTTATATTATGATTTGTTTGAATAAAAATAATATTTTCTTTAGGTCCGTGAGCTTGAGGCTGAAGTTGAAGCTGAGCAGAGACGTGGAGCTGATGCTATTAAAGGTGTCCGCAAATATGAGAGGAGAGTTAAAGAGCTCACTTATCAGGTATGACCATATTCCTCACAAGTTTGTTCAGACAAAAGAGTCTGTATACTAGTGTATGTACTGACAATGCCTATTTTCAGTAAAGGATCAATGCTTAATTTTGTAAATGTGTATTTTTTGAAGACTGACGAGGACAAGAAGAACATCACCAGACTCCAGGATTTGGTTGACAAACTGCAGCTGAAGGTCAAAGTCTACAAGAGGCAGTCTGAAGAAGTGGTATGTAAAATCTAATAGAACATTTTGACACTGTAATTATTTATATTGGAATGCTAATTTGATAAAACATGATACATGAACCATATAAAAAAACCTTTAGGAGGAGCAAGCCAATGCTCACCTGTCCAAGTTGAGGAAGGTGCAGCATGAGCTTGAGGAGGCCGAGGAGCGTGCTGACATTTCTGAGTCTCAGGTTAACAAGCTCAGAGTTAAGAGCCGTGATTCTGGAAAGGTTAGACTAAGTAGATGATTTTTTCCCTCATTATTTATTCAACTTGTTTATCCAAATGCATGAACATTTCAGCAGATGTAATGGAAGTATAATAATTGCATTTTGCTGATGTTACATATCCTGTATGACATTTGCACATCTGTATTCTATTCATTATGTAAAGTGAAGAACATTTTTGTTAATAAGACTAATGTTTGCCTCTTCCTTCTTTCCCAGGTCAAAGAAGAATGAATCTTTAACACTTGAAAGGAGCATTTACTGAAGTCATATAATATGAATGTTCATTGTAAAAGTACCTTTCTTAATAAACCTGTTTATTTCAGCAAATAATTAGCCTTTGAGTGATTTTTCAACAAGATACACTATTACAACACTCATATCTGATCTCTATGATTCAAAAGGTTTCATAAAATTGAATTCTCATGTCTACTGAATGCATTCGCTCAAACATTTCTGCTATAAAGTTTCCACCCTGGATTGATGTTATTGACTATCGCAATATTCTTTGAACTAGCCTTCCAGTTAGCACAATTAAGCCTCTACAGATGATCCAGAGATCTAAAAAGTAAATATAATACCTGGAAAAAAGCTATAGTTACCTATAACATTTATCATTTTCATTAATTTATATTATATCATAATATAAATTTTATATATTTATTATGTTTAATATAATTTAATTTAATTAATTTATTATATAATGCATGCATTTATAATATAATACCCTATAATGAGCAAGCAACAAGGTGTTTTTCTGAAATACAAAAATGAGTGAATGACACGTGTGGAGTGTACTGTGAAGTAACCGGACAGTACTGATCAAGGCCGAAAATTGTACATAGATACAATTTATAATAACACTTAACTGCATAAATTAAGATTGATATGTTAGACGCACATGTGTCAAACTCCAGTCCTGGATGGCCACTGTCCTGCATAGTTTAGCTCCAACCAGCTCCAAAAACACCTGCATGGAAGTTTCTAGTAATCCTGAAGACCTTGATTAGCTGGATCAGGTGTTTAATTAGGGTTGAAGCTAAACTCTGTAGGGTTGTGGCCCTCCAGGAACTGAGTTTGACATCTCACCTTAATAGTCTTGAATCAGTGTAAATGATAATCTCAACAAAATGGTGGTTTATACACTCCCTTTTTTTGAACCAATAGCAACCTTTGTTAATTACTATGCCAACTTATCACCTGATCCATGAACAAGGAACGCCCATTAAATTGATTTGCCCCGTCCACTTTTAAAATAATTTGTAAAATATTTTTTTTATATATATATATATTTTTTTTATTAATACATTTTTTGTATTGATTTTTTTATATATATATTTTAATTAAATGTGTTTATGCATTTTTTTTGCATCAAAAAAGACAAGACAATAGGAACTTTTCATTATTTATAGGAATAAAATATAGGAATAAAAACACATTACAATGGAACACAAACAAAACTAAAACAATTATGTTAGTTTGCGCTGCCTTGCTCAGGAGCTTCTGGGAGACCCTGTAGGGTGATTTAGGTGGGGACAGCCGGACCATGGGGTATTTCCGGAACAGTTTGACCGGAATTTAGACCCTTTGCAGCCGCTTCGCTGGGCTCGGCTCCTCCTGCAAAGAGCGAGAAAGGCAAAGAGACATAGAACACGCCCACTCGTCAGTCAAACGGTTAAACAGACCTACCAAAAGAAGGACTAACCGAAGCGGACTCCCTGCCATCTGCGGAGGGATGGCGGCATGGGTCGGCCGCTTATGGGTCCTCCTGGCCCCCTTTGGCCCGGAGGAGATGGCGGGGCGCTTCGGGGTCCCCGGGGGGGGCTTCATCAACCACCACGGCTGCCCCAAACAGGCAGCGTTGTTCTGCCACCTGCTTGGCGTCCAAATTCAGGGCATAGAAGCGGTCAGCCTTGGAGGTGTCGTGGCACATCCCAGCCCATGCCTCCTGAAAGTACTGGTTCAGGGTTCTTGCATGAGCTGGGCTTTGATGTAAAAAAAAAAATACTGGGCGTCTCCCTTCTCGGGGGAGCGGAGAGCGGACAGGAGTCTACTGGTGACCCGGGCGACCTGGGCGGAGGGGTTGGGCCTTGACCTCCTCCTCAACAGGCAGTAGCGGCGGGTCACGTCTCTGAGGGCCTGGCTCAGAGTGTCCACCTGCCTGTTAAGGTCAGCCACCTCGTCCCTGACCTTCAGGCAGCCAGGGCTGCCACAGGCCTGCACCTTCTCCTCCTCCTCCAGAGGGAAGGTGAAATCCTCCAGGTTGCCAGACTCAATTAGATCCAGGGAGGAGGCCAATGCCACGGTCAGGTTGGTTGCCCACAGCTCGGCGAGGTCACCCAAGACCCTCTTCCTCTTCAGAGCCAGCATTGTCTCTTGCCGAGCTGCCGCCGTTAGCTCCATGTGGCCCATCAGGTGGCGGTCCATGCGGGAGCAGGAAATCAGGAAACCAAATAGTGGTTTTGCGGAGACTACTTTTTTATGCAAATTAGGCACTGAAATGACTTTAAAATTATTGTGATGTGTTCAGTTGAGTGTACTTAGTACAGTAGATGTGGTTTAATCAACAAGAATCGACATCACTTATGACGGACTGCAAAAACACAAAAATGTCCCAGTTCCAACCTATTTAGTGGCCGCCAAATAGTGGTTTCGCAGACACTGCATTTTTATGCAAATTAAGCTTTGAAATAACTTGAACATTAGTGTGATGTGTTCAGATGAGTGTACTTAGTACAGTAGAGGTGGTTTAATCAACAAGATTAAAAAAAAAAAGGCACTATCCACAATCTCTGGTCTCATCATGAACAAGGGTTAGAAAATGCTTAGGAAATGGGACCCGACTCAAGGGCACTAGACGACAGAACTCGCCGAGTTTCGGGGTCCTACAACCTTCCGTCTCCTTACGTTCACGCGTCTCTTTTTTTGACCTTTTGACCCTTAGCAATTTTTTTTTTATCAGACACTAAATATTAAAACTACTTACTGTAAGCTTTCAAATGATATATAGTTTGTCGATATTACTTTAGGTTTAGACTTAGATATAATCGTTTGAAATTTACAACGCCAAAAATTGTGCTGTGACCTGCCGGGACCTTATTCAGTGAAAAATACAAAACATCTGTTTTTCACCCTTTTTCGACCTTTCGACCCCTGAACGAGGTCGTAGGTCCACCAAACTTTTCTGCCTGCACCAGGGGGCCGTGGCGAGACAGAAAATGATGGTAGTGGTGTCCGCGAAACCACTATGGCAAATCCATTCAAATAATGGGAAAACAGGCTAATACCAGAAAGGTGTGGGGTCACTCAAATTTGACAGGGGTCAGAAGGTGCCCTGGAACGACATATATCGATAGCGCAAGTCGATCGTGGCGTCTTTGCATCGGACGTCAAAAACTGGCCATGGGGGGCTCTGGCGTAGGTTGACAAAAAAAAAATGTAGAGGGTAATCGGACAAATAGTGGGTCCGTGGGATGGTGGCGTGGCTCTGGAGTAGTCTGCGGGGGTCAACGGGATATTTGACCACTATAGTAGGTAATTGGACAAATAGTGGATTCGTGGGATGGGGGTGTGGCTTGGGAGTGGTGAGGGGTGGGGGGAGTGGGAGTTTAAGGGGGGTTTAGCTCAGTGTCGCCCCCTATAGGTGTCTGAATACCCACTATTCCGGGGCAAGTATATAGTGATTTGCGGGGAAGGGGGTAATTGCAAAAGGCCAGAATGCCCATTAAATAATGGGCATTTGTCATTCCAATTCACCCTACGGTCCCTCCGAGTCATTACGCATCCTTTCAAATGCTCAAGGAAAAATGTATCATTACCATGGTTAAACAGTGATATTCGTAATCTTATGAAAAAAAGAGACCAAGCTTTAAAAACGGCATTATCTTCTAAATTAAATACAGATAATTTAATCTATAAAGGTCTCAGAAACAAAGTATTACAAGAATTACGGAAGTCAAAAATATCACATTATACTCAAATAATAGAGAGTGCCAAAGGTCAAAGTACAACCCTATGGAAACAATTAAATAATTTAACAAATAAAACTCAAAAGCAGCAAACAATCAAAGAGCTACAAATAGATGGAAAAGTAATTGATGATAAAGGTTCTCTAGCATATGAGTTTAATACATATTTTATAAGTTCAGTAGATGAATTGGCTCAAAATTTTAAACCAATATCATTAAATAATAAGGTGGAGGATGAGCTACCAAATTAATTTTTTATGAAGGAGATTGAAGAAAATAGAATAACTGAAATTGTAAAGCTTCTACCGAATTCAACAGCAAAAGATGTTTACAATTTAGATATTAATTTGATAAAAAAATATAGCTCCGTGATGATAGCTCCGTTAACTCATTTGACAAATGTATCAATTAGAGACTGTGTTTTCCCTAACACATGGAAAAAGGCTGTAGTTACACCGCTCTTTAAATCAGGGGATCCAAGCCTGATTTCAAATTATCGACCAATATCAATCTTGCCAGTTATGTCAAAGGTTTTGGAGAAGGTTGTAGCTGAACAATTAATAAACTATCTAGAGAGTAATAACTTCCTACATAAACATCAATTTGGTTTTAGAGCTCAGCATTCCACAGAAACAGCTATATGTTATTTCTTGGAAAAAGCTAGACATTCTTTGGATCAGGGACATGTGATGGGAGCAGTATTCATTGACCTAAAAAAGGCATTTGACACAGTTAACCACACTATTCTTTTATCTAAATTAAGTGCATTTAATTTTAGTAAACGTTCAATTGAGTGGTTTACCTCTTATTTAAATCTAAGAGATCAGTGTGTTAAAATTGAGGATACAAAATCATTGTTTATGAGAAACAAAATGGGCTTACCACAAGGCTCAATCTTAGGCCCCTTGCTTTTCAGTTTGTTTATAAATGATCTACCATGTTGTTGTCCAGATGTTGAATGTCAGCTTTATGCTGATGACACAGTAATTTATACATCGGCTAAGTCATCTGCCAAGGTTGCTGCAGTTTTAAACGAACAAATGGAAAGGATATCTATATGGCTCCAGGAAAATCATCTTACTCTGAATTTTAAGAAAACTGTCTTTATGTGCTTTTCTAATAGAAAGAAAAAAGAAAAAGTAATAATTCAAGTAAACAATAAAGAAATAGAGGAGGTAGATGAGTTTAATTTTTTAGGTATTGTTTTAGACTCACAACTTAAATTTGATAAACATAAAAAAGCTCCCAAAAATGGTAAGGATTAACCTAAATTGTTTCAGACTTATTAGAAAATATATCTCAGTTGAGGCAGCACATCTTTTTATGCATGCAATGATCTTGTCCCGCATTTCATACTGTATTACAGTTTGGACTCAAACAAGTGATTCCTTAATTTAAAAAATTGAAATGTTATATAATCGAGCTCTGAAAATAATGGATAAAAAGCCAAATCGATGGCATTACTGCAACGTTTTAAAAATTTTACAAAAGTTTTACAAATTTTAAAAATCTGTCATATATAAAATTGATTTTTAAATGTTTGCACAATAAGGCACCATCTGTTCTATGTAAATTGATAAAGAGACAGGATGATACAAGTAGAATCACTAGGAGTTCGGCAGGTGGGAATTGTGGGATTAATTTTCGTAGAACTACACAAGGGTAAAGAGCCTTTTCTGTTGAGGGCTCCAAACTTTGGAACCTGTTGCCAAATGAGTTTAAGGCAATACTTGAGTCCTTTACATTGAAGGTAAAGCGGTGATTTAAAATAAACCAGAACTGCACGCATATTTAAATGTAATAATTTTTGTATGTAAAAGTGTAATGTAATGTAAAAGGTTTTTTTATGCTAGAGTTGAAAGCTCCATTCTAATATGTATAATTTAGGTAGGTATTTGAATGTCAATAAGTGACATATTGTGGTAGTTTTATTCTATGAGTAGTAGTTTTATTTTTTGTTTTTATTTTTTATTTTGTTTAGAAAAGCCTTTCTAGGGACCTGAGATGCAAATTAGCTTTTGCTATACTCTCTATGTGCAATACACATTTTCCAGTTTTGACTGGGATCATGTTTTTTTGTACTGTTCCTAAACAAATAAACTTATAAATAAAAAAAATAAAATGGCAGCTTATTTGTATGAACGTTTTTCCATGAACCCTCTATATGGACTACCTACTGTAATTCCTCAAATAAAAAATGGTATTCAAATAAATGCCGGGCCTCTGATAGTGGCCAGGGGCGTGGTCAACACGGACAAATAAAGGCCGGTTTTAAATTAAGGCCGGGGAAAAATTAGTGTGGATAATCTCCTAAATGCCTTTCATTGAAGAGATGTTTACACCTGGCCACTTCATACGTTTTCTGTGATTGGATAGCTATCTGATCGTGAAAAGACCAGATGTAAATGCCCTCCGTAACGCATTCGAGACGATTTAAATCCGATCGCTCAAACCACATAAGGAGGAGATCTGGGACACATTCCAGACGAAACTGGACAAGTGTAAATGCATCTGGTTTTTGAAACCACATATGTAAATTTTATTCCTCCCAACAATGCTAAAAATAAATGTGTGAGAGAGTGTTATAGGCTATATGTCATGTTATAGTCAGATATGACGACGCTACTGCAACACGCATCACTGCAGCTGAGCATCTATTCATCAAGCCAACGTGCAAACTATGGCAAATCAAAGGCGCAGACAACACAATCAGCTTCATTAAAAGTAAAGAAACGAAATGATCTTACCAGGGCTGTTGCCATTCGCTCTTATTGCGGTCTTTGATTTTGAAATTAGCTGATGATCAATAAAATGCAACCCATATCTGTTGCTTTCGGTGACGTGCACTCCTTTAAATCTGCATATAGCTCGGGAATTGAAGATCAGATTTATATCCGTTTTGATAAATCAGATAGCTACCCAGCTAACACAGTACGTTTGTGATTAGGGCTGTGCCATATCATACCGTCCACGATAATACCGGTATGATTTACATGATAAAAAAGTGTCATATCGCGATATTGATGATATAGCGGCGCGAGGACGCGATATTGATGATACAGTGGCGCGATGACGTATGCCGCATTTACGTTACCTAGCGCGCGCACAACAACAAAACCTCTGATAGTAATAGCACAGCAGCATGTCAGCCTCCGAATCCGATGAAGATTTAGTTCCTAAAAAGGGAGCTACTTCAATAGTATGGAAGTGGTTTGGGTACAAGAAGTCAGATCTCCAACAAAACAAATTTTTTTGTAAAATATGCAAGACAACTGTTAATGCTAAAGGTGGAAACACAAAAAACTTGTTTCACCACTTAAAGCAAAAACACACCGTCGAGTATAACCAGGCTATGAAGATGCGCGACGAGACACTAGCAGCTGGTGATGTGTGGCCCAAAAGTAAACAAATGACTCAACCGAGCATCGCTGGAGCAGTCGCTAGTTGCACTCCATATGACAAGAAGAGTAAACGGTGGATGGAAATTACTGATGCGGTTACATATTGTTTGGCCAAGGATATGATGCCAATCTAAACGGTGGATAAGGAGGGATGTAAGCAACTGGTTAAAAAGCTCGACCCAAAATACAGCATCCCAGGTAGAAAATATTTTTCAAAGACATCCCTGCCTGCGATGTATAAAACATGCCACGACAAACTAGCAGCTATGCTATCATCGGTGGAGTTTTTTGCCTCAACTACGGACATGTGGTCGAGCCGAACAGCAGAACCATTTATCAGCCTGACCGTGCACTACATCGACAACGACTGGAAGCTACAACCTTGAGACAAGTTACTTTCCCGAGGATCACACAGGTGTAAATATTGCGAGTGGTTTAAGGGAATTTCTTAACTCATGGCATTTAGAAGAGGACAAACAAGTGTGTGTGACAACAGACAGCGGGGCCAATGTTGTTAAAGCCATCGCTCTCAATAACTGGACCAGACTGTCATGCTTTGGGCATCGTCTGCACATTGCTATTGGTAAGTTTCATTTACCAAACAAAAACTGTGTGTGTGCTTGGCCTGCTTGCCTTGAATATATGTGTGGCAGCTTTGACTAGAGGTACACTAAAGATTTAGGAAAATTTACCGACTACGCCACCCCGGGGCCTCTTTCCGGGGAAATGCCCTTTAATTGAACCAAGGCTCAGAGGTTCGTTGATCAGAGTCAGATATCAGACATGGTTGAGTATAAAACAATACAAAACTTTATTTTCTCAATAAAAGTATATCAAATTTTATTTAAGACAACACCAATAAATCAAAAATAATCTAAACACAAAATAACACACGGCCGCTCACTTCAGAATGGGGCGCTGGCTCTCCTTAGCAGAAATGATATAGCAATCATACGTGCACACTCACTGCACACTCACTCCACACCTCACTGTGAGCACAGCATTCAAGCAAAAGAACCCACCACCACAATCGGGAAGAGACGCTTATGTTCTGCAACTGGCTGCCCCAATTCTGAAGAGAGAAGAAAAGAAAAGTAACACGAAACATACACAAAATAAACCAATAATATCAAAAACATTAAACAGAGCAACAGGCAATCTAAGACACAATTTTAAAAGAGTTATAACGAATACGACTCTGGGTTAATTTGAATTAGCTCAAGAATATGGGGAATTCTGGGAATATTAATATTTATGACTCATGGTCATAATTCATAAGTCGCATGTACATTTATTTTATCAATTACCGAGATTACCTTGTTCTGTAACTGGTCTGTCCAACCTTTAATTCGTCCAGTGAGTAAAGGTAAGATCAGTACAGTTAAGAAGAGGTATTCACAAACTTCAAGGAAGTTTATGTCCTGGCCACAGACATAAAACTTTCTGAGTTTATTAATTAAAACTACTCACTGTAGTCTATCGAGCGTGTAGCAAGATCTTTTGTCTCATTGACTTTATAAAAGTGGGCTTTCAAATACAGAGACAGTTAAAAGGATATATGGATTTTAATACATGTAAAACTAAAGGTTATATGAGCTACAAATACAAACGTACGTAAAAATACAAACAATAAAACAAACACACATTTAACCAAACAAGAAAATACGTGATCAGGATAACATGAAATGAAAGAAAGAAAGAAAAGAGAAGAGAAAATTAGTAATTATTACATACAGAAACCTAAGTTCACGAGACTCCTGGAAAGCAGCTTTCAGAGAGGGTTTTAAAGTTACTTGCACGTTCGTTCTCTGTTCGGGCGAGGCTGAGGCAGGAAGCGAGGGTGTGTCCTGTTTTCCGCTGCGTCTTCCAGTGCCGCGGAAGTTTAAAAGGCTTACTGACTGTAATGTTACCGAGAAAGTTCGTCTCCCGGGACGGGAGAGGTTGCAAATCTTGGTTGCAAAGACGGCAGGCTTTTACATGACGCGGGCCATGTGTCCCAGAGGCCAAGGCGATGCCTGTCCAACCGGAGCAGCGCTGCACGTGGAGAAGCGAGGAAGTGGGATCAGCGGGATCGATGAGAGAAGAGAGAGAGAGAGGAAACAGGGTCTCTTGCTTTTTAAAGACACTTGTTTACACCCTCCTGTTGGGGACAACATCCAATCAGATCTCCTTATCTGACAGCGGGAACATTTTCTTTGTGTGAAGGAGAAACGCCTACTTTGACTTTGTCATGTGAGAGATGGAATTCGTATTTTCTCTTTCAGAAAAGATAATACCCATAAGAATACATTTCATTGTAATCTCATACATATATGCAATTCCGTGGGATCCCTACGATTAGAATGATACTAGACATGGATATGTACAGAATATGGGAAATACAGATATGCATTTCTAATGTAGGATTCTGAGCATCTTAAGAGTCCATTGATTTCTATGATAGAACATAGAAAATCTCAATCTGCCATGGAAATTATACACACATAAAAATACATATCAAAAACATGGCTATTGGATCGCATGTGTGGAAGTGTATGTTTCAAAGTCCACGAGTGTGTTTGTGTGTGTGAGGTTGTAAAGTTTTATGGTCTGAGGTAGGGTTACCACAAGACACTATTGATGAACTTCTTTCAGTGAACATTTAGAATTCAAACTTATACTCTAGCAAACCACACTTCTATTATAAAGCAAAGCTAATCACACACATACATATCGGAAGGTATACACTCAAGGGCCATATTACTACATGAAATTGTACTCAAAGGAGGTTTTGTGTGTGTGGGTGTGTGTGTGTGTGTGTGTGTGCGTGTGGGTCATGAGGTTGTAAAGTCACAGGGAGTCCATGCTGACATGGGGGTTTTAGAACGGATTGTCCGAAAGAACAGGGTTCCTTTTGTGACTAAAATGTTCCTCTGGGGAACAACAAATTGCAATTTTGACTGTTCATGGTAGACTTAGCGGCACCATGCACAGACCCGTTGTCTGAAAAGACAACGAAGGATGTGTTTGGAGACAAGGATTTACTAATTGGAACAGCATGTGACCGCAGGTCAGGCATTGTCGCTACAGAGTTCACCATATCAGTTTGACTCATCAAATCGAGGTGCCGCGTCCGGCCATCCCGACAATGCTGGGTGGACAGAAATGGGCAAAACAGCCAACAATGTTGCAATAAAGAAACACCTCTTTCAGGCTGCCCTCAGATTATCCACACAGAAGAAATAAACATAAATAAACTTAAATCACACACAAAATATATATATGGATAATATATCCAGCACAACTCAAATCAATAAAAAAAAAAAATACTTATAATCCACACAACAATGAACTCACAAGAAATCAAATAATGTTTAAAGAAAACAAACTGCAGAAGAGCTGGTGACAGTTAGGTGGTTGATCTGATACTTGGGCGCACTGGAGGCTTTCGACTCAATTTAGTTACTCACGACACAGTCGATGATAAAGGCACCACGCCAACGGCCCATAATCATCGATCCAGCTGATGGAGCGCGTTCAACACCATGAACATAAACAATGGACGAGGGATCAAGCAGCACAGCGCGTCGACACGCGAACTGAAAGAGAGTTAATAATACTCGTTGGCCGGTTCAATAAAGCAGATTAACCCATGAGACCCCCTGAAAGCCTCAAAAGCAAAATTTGAAGGGGGTCTCAAATTTTGCCAAAAAAATAAAAAATAAAATATTTTATTGTCACAAATGGTCACTTAAATGTTTTTAAGCTTAACATGTCCAGTATTCAGAATTCAAAACATTCACAATCACAAATATGTTCTATTTTTTGTCAAGCGGAGCCAGCCAGTCCTGTGCACGTATGCAAATTGGCCATGTGCACCAAACAGAAGAAACATTGAGAAGTCATACTAAAAATGGCTAGCAAGCGAAAGCTAAACCAGAATTTTTCACTCACACACTTTGGGTTCACATCCAAAAAGGTGGCACTCAGAGATGAAGAACCACTCACTACCAGAACAGAGGATCCTCTCCCACCCAGTGACTACCCAGAAAATCAACGAATAGTTGAGGCCGAGTGCTCCGAAGACGCAGCAGGTGCTGAGGTAAATTTAGCTGACTGCTGCTAGCACAAGTAGGGTTGCCAACTGTCCCGTATTAGCCGGGACGTCCCGTAAATTGGGCCTAATTTATTTGTCCCGTTTACTGACTGTAACGCTGATCTAACCACTGACTGAAATAACCAGGGCTGCCAACTTTTGAGTTTAGCTTGGAGTGAGATTTTTTTTTTTTGGCGAGGGGGAGGGGGGTATGTAAGAACAAATATTGCATCACAATAAGTGTAATTGTGATTGTCAAAACATTTGGTAACTAAATAGAATTTTATGAAGTTTAGTGACAACATGTTACAATGTTTACATTGTACAATGACTGGTATAGGATACAGTTTTTATTATTGCTTGACAAAAATTTCAAGATTTCAATTCCATTCTTGTGATTTGATTCCGATTTTGATTCAATATTGACTAATTTGGATACATGTTTATTTTAAATTTTATTTAAAAAAATAATCTCACCTAATGCTGTAAACATAGAGGGCCCAATCTGCTGGTATTATTAAAGGTTAAAAATAACATTAAATTAAATATAATGCAGTTTTTGTTATAATAACAATTATTTAATGACATAAGTAAAAATATAATAAATATGTAATATAGTGCTAAGCAAAATCTCCTCTCTAGCTATTTTTTCTATTCAATTAACATGCTATGGTCGTTAAATGGCTTTCCTGAGGTAAATAACGTTATGTGACATAATTGTTCTCCTGCTGTTATATTGACCTCTTTCCTTGGTTGAAAAACACTAATTGGTCGATATTATGTATACTTTCGGTAAGTTGTACTGCATCTTTAAATAAAAAAGTAACAGGTGATCGGTTCACGTGCACTTGAACTGAGGCGCTCAGCGATCTGTCACGTCACATTTACAAGCGCCAAACGTATTTTTGTCTGAATTTCGTAATAAAATTGACGGAATCTAAGAGCTGAGAATTAGTTTAATATTAAAAGAAGGCTACCTCTTTGCACCACAATTTTTCTGTGCGTGAGAAAATGGATGTGTGGCGTGAGAGCGTGTGAAAAGTGTCAATTGCGTGAGTCTCACGCTCAATGCGTGAGAGTTGGCAGCCCTGAATAACAGCAACACGATCACGAGATTTACGAGACCGGTCATCATCCAATCACACCCCATACTCGCGCGCATCAGACCCGAATTACAAACTCTAACAAACTCTTGAGAATTAATCATTCTTTTGGGACAAATCATTGTTTGATTTGCGAACAGAATCCTCTGCTGTCTGGTCGCTCCCGGTTCGATCCGGACTCGCGCTAAAGGCAAATCCCTTTCACTTTCTGCGTTAGTCAGCAAATCAGTTTTGGCGAATTAAAACAATGTGATTATTGTTCATGAGTCCAACATGCATCCATCCAGCCACGCAAGAAAACATAAAATCTACCTGAGGGAATAATATGCTGATGTGATTTGCTGCTCAAGAAATATTTCTGATTATTATTAATGTTTAAAAAAAAAAAAAAAGTCAGGATTCTTTGATGAATAGAAAGTTCCAAGGAGATTTATCTGAAATAAAAAAGCTTTTGTAACATTATAAATGTCTTTACTGTCACTTTTGATTAATTTATTGCGTTCTTACTGAATAAAAGAAGGCTATTACTTTCTTTAATTTCTTTCAAATGTAGTGTATAATGATACAAAAGCTTTCTATTTCAGATAAATGCTATTATTTTGAACTATGGTTTGTGTGCAATATGACTTTTTTGTATGACCTTAAAATTCGTTTTAGAATTAAATTGTACATAAATAGGTTAAAGGCAGGGTTGGCAGTTTTTTCAACAAAAAAAAAAAAAAAAACATTTTTTTTTACAACTTTATTTATATACCAATACATAACTAGATGAAAAAGTTTGTAGACAAACTTTAAGTTGGCATGAAAAAGCCTTGCCAGAAAGTTTGAAGAATTTTTAAAAGCTTGAAGTTTGAAGGTTTTTAGTTTTAATTAGTTGAAGTTTTAGTTTAGTAGTTTGAAGGTATTCAGTTTAGAAATATTAGATAGAAAGAAAGCTTAAATAAGTCTTGATTGATTAGAAATAGTACATAGAGCGGCAGCTAATGGAGTCTAATGAGCCTCTCCAACTGTCAAAATAGATAGATAAAGTTAGAAAGAAAGAAAGAGAGATAGATAGATAGATAGATAGATAGATAAAGATAGAAAGAAAGAAAGAAAGAAAGAAAGAAAGAAAGAAAGTTTGTTAATACCAAAGTTTGAAGAATTTTTAAAAGCTTGAAGTTTGAAGGTTTGAAAAGTTTGAAGATTTTTAGTTTGAATCAGTTTAGTTTAAGTTTTAGTTTAGCAGTTTTAGAAGTTTGAAGGTTTTCAGTTTAGAAATATTAGATAGAATGGAAAATGAGTCTTGATTGATTAGAAATTGGAGCCTAATGAGCCTCTCCAACTGTCAAAATTTGAATTTAGTTTGGAGTTAGAAAGAAAGAAATATAAGATAGATAGATAGATAGATAGATAGATGTGATGTCAGCGGTAAGGGGGATGTAGACAATGTTTTCCTGGATCTAGTGGAACTTACAGATGGGGTCGATGCTGAATCTATTTATAACTCAATGATGGCGAGTCTACATAAAGCTGGAATGGATGATGACTTTTTGAAGACGCATCTGATAAGCATTGCCACCGATGGAGCTGCGGTGCTTACAGGAAAAGCCAGTGGGCTTGTCGTTAGACTCAAAGAAAAGTTTCCGAACATGCAGTCTGTTCACTGCCTGGTGCATAGATTAGAACTGGCTGTCAAAGATGCTCTTAAAGAAGTGGCTGGCACTAATCAGTTTGAGTTCTTTATTTCAAAGTTATACTCACTCTACAATCAGTCAACCAGGAACACCAGATTGCTGAGAGAAGCAGCGGCCGAGCTCGACGTGGAAATACTGAAAATAGGTCAAATCTTCACCATCAGATGGGTTGCCAGCAGCTTTAAAACAGTAAAAGCAGTATGGAAAGATTTCCCTGCACTAGCACTCCATTTCAAAACAGCCAGTGAGGACACATCACGCAATGATCTTGAGAGGCAAAAATACAAGGGACTTCTGAAGCACCTTGTTAACTCAGGATTTTTGGAAGATTTGGCAGTCATGAAAGACATCCTGCATGAACTCCAGAGCCTGTCTCTCAAGCTGCAGAAAAGAGAAATGTCACTCGTGGATTCAAGTCTCGCCATCCAACAAACTATCGATGTTTTGACGGCCATGAAGACGACTGGTGGGGGGAAATCAACCAAGAAGGCTGAACAGTCCGTCTCATCCAGCCTTTTTAAGGGCGTAGAGCTGAGTGAAGGCAGGGCGAAAATAAACAGGTCTCGGTTTTATGAATCAGTAATTGCGATCTAACTCTATCTCAGATCTAACTAAGCGATTACCAGAGTCAAATTTGGTCCTGATGCTCAAAGCTCTTGACAAGCGTTTTTGGCCAGGAGAGCAGGAGGACCTGATTTTGCATGGCGAACCAGAAGTACACAGCCTTGCAAAAGTGCTTGGAGAACCAACCAGGGAGGCCGTGGAGCAGTTTCGAGACTGGAAACTACAGGGCACTGCACCGGGGAAAACATTGGAAAGACTTTGCATAGCAAGTCGCACATATCTCCCCACGTCAGCTGAGTACGAATGAGGCTTTTCCGCAGTTAATAACACGGGCAATGTTGTGGCAAATTCTTAGTTCATTTTGGTTCAGGTCGAGGTTCCAGGTCAGAAGAATTAACTTTATTGACAAGCAACAAAGTGAGAAGCCGGCTGGCCATCCGGACATCTCAAGTTACATTGGCCAGTGTTCATGTCT
Organism: Abramis brama; assembly: GCF_963993115.1. NCBI lineage: Eukaryota > Metazoa > Chordata > Actinopteri > Cypriniformes > Leuciscidae > Abramis > Abramis brama. Next base: position 13,914,764 of record NC_139966.1, read on the forward strand.
TATACTTTTTCTTATCTCTAGGTGCCCAATGGGCACCCTCAAATCTATCTCTTCCCCTCTGTCACGCCTGGTGACCTTGGCACAGTTAGACATGTCTTCTCTATTGGTCAAACCTCACACAATGGTGCTCTGTTTCATACAGTATTTTTGACACTTTGCATTGCTGATGCATACTGGTTATTTTCCATTCTCTCATCCTTTCTCAGACCCATTTTGTCATGCTTGTCATTTTCATTACATCATACTTAGACATGAATCAAGGAAAATTCTCCAACATATCCCCCCTTTGGGAGTAATCCTAGTCCCACCTTCTTTTCTGTCCCAGAATGTATCTTCATGAACAGGCTTCTCTCCATTATCTTTCAATCATGGCCAATATGGACCATCCATCTCTCTTATCAATAAGCCCACTCACGAAGGTACACCCTGGAGGAATAGTGAGACCAAACATCTCCGCCCCCACTTGACTAGGGTGGAGTAAAAGATCCCACCTTCCTTTTCTATCTTCAGTCTTGTAGGGATAGATTATTTCAAACATTTGATTTTTCAACATAATCAGCATATTTCAGAGTATAGACTCAAAATTAAGATTGTTTTCAGCTTAATCAACATATCTCAGTGTACAGACTTAAAGTTAGGATTATCCCACGGTGCCAGAGGAACTGCACAGGCGCTTCCGGTGGCCTGGAGTGCTATCTGGGTTGCTCCATCGTTGCCAGAGGTGCCCTGGGCACTATCTGGTGTTGGAGCAGACAGCGGGTTTTTAAACCACCAGTTGAGTCTGCCCTTGCTGGTCCGGCAATTGGCGACCGCGCTTGTCATTAATTTCTCTTTTTACTCCATGGAAACATCTACCAGTAGTCCAATGCATGTACTTCACTTTTGATTCATAAAAAACTTTAAAATATTAAAAGTACTCTATTATAAGAGTAAAATGATTAGTAAGTGATAAAAATAGTAAAAAACATTCTTATCTTTTCCCTTTATATCTGGTTGCATTACCTCGTACCACGGGCAATGACCTGCTTCAAACCTTGTATCGTCCCCTCTCATTCACATATTCATATTTGTGACAGTTGGTGAGATTATATGTAAAAATATTCTCAGTAGGATTATGAGTGTAAAAAGAAAGAAAAAAGAAAACACTCAGGAAGGGGTCATTGTTAGAAATCAAAAGTAACAAGGTACCCCATTCCTTACTCCTTCACCAGAACTCCTTACAGGAAGTCATCTAGCTCGTCCAGTCCTGGCCCAATTTGGTGCACTCTTGTGTTTGTGCACCCGATGTTAACTCCAGATGGTTTGACTGATACATTAATCATCTGTTTGGCGGCCACGTTGGCTAGCATGGATCTGAGAAAAGGCACAACACAGCAGAACAACAAAAGAAACATAACAGCCACAGCTATTATTATTCCCACCTTATTGAACCATACTTTCCAGGACCCAAATATAGAGTCAAACCAGTATCCAACGTCTCTGTATCTCCCCGCATTTTCAGCAACTTCTTGTCTTAGATCCTTCAGCTTCTTCATGGCACTAGTAAAAACTCCATCAGGGGCTGTATTATTCGGAATAAAGGTACAACAGTCAATTCCAAACATCACACATCACACACCTCCTTTTTCTGCAAGTAGCCAATTCAGAGCTTGTCTGTTTTGCCATGTCATTTTGCTGGTGTATTTTAGATGATGGCCTGAGGCATCCATTGCTTGATCTTATTCTTAATTGTTCTGTTGATTGTCAGAGCTAATCTGAGATGGTATGCCAAATCTTGGGATGACTTCTTTGGTTAAATTTTTTATCAGTTTCTGCTCCTTGGTCTGCTGAGGGTTCTGCTTCGACCCATATGCTAAATCTATGAAAACTGTATCTGTATCTTTTTCCTCTTATTGATTTTATCATGTCCACATAATCCATCACTAGATGTTTGAAGGGTCCTTCTGGAACTGGGATAGAGCCTATTGGAGTTGCTGTTCCTTTTCTGACATTATTTTGTGAATCTTTGTCTTTTTATTTTTCTAATTTTATTTTTCTAATAATCTCCCCCCTTGCGCAGTGGTCAAAACCATGCGCATCTTAAATTAAAATAGTAAAAAGGGTTGCTAGTGTAATTATTTGTCTTTTAATACCTCATTTGTCCAATAGTCTGAAGTTGAGGGTTTTGCTTATGCCTTCTTGACTAATGATATAGACTTAATTTTATATTCAATTATCTATTCTAAATTTCAAGGTGCGCATTGTAAATTGGTAACACAACTCTGATGACAAAAGCTACTGAATGTAGGCAATGTGGCATTCCCTATGTGACAGTGTCTAAATGTTTTGAATAACACAGCTGGTCGATATCAGTTGCCATTTGATTGTGTTAAACACTGCTGTTATAAACCCCAAATTTTTCAATATCTAATAGATAAAAATTTCTGGTAGTTCTGGACATGCTGTGATTTGAAAGAACCATTATCAATTTCTTTTATCTGATTTGTTATTCATCTGTTAATTTAATTTCTCTTCATAATCTTTTCTTCTGTTGCTTATGAGATGCTCTTTTAAATGACTGGAGATCTCAGCATAATCTCGAATTCATGACCAACAATATTAACATTGTGCAATCCCTGGTAATGACAGCATTTGTGATATCACGTGTTTGTAATTTGTGTAGTTACTATTTTTATTTCTAAACCTAAAAAAAAAAATAACTATTGACCAAGATGGAGTGACCAGCACCATAGCTCTATCATCCATATTTTTTGTTGTTGAACATATTATGTCCTCTTTTTTTTTTTTTTTTTTTTCCTCCTGATAGAGAGCTCAGTATCACTCAAGCTTATATCAGCTCTGTCTTGAAAGCAGAGCCCAAAAGCTCTCTGTTCAATGGACAACATCATCAATTATCTAATTATGCATTTACCACTAGTTGGTTAATGCAGTAGTCCCTCACTATGCTAAGTCCAGCGTCAGTTGTAGTTAATTATTGAGTCATGCAAACACTTCCCCTCCCATTCTTTTTTTAATGCTTACAGCTGGACTAATGTCTATTGAAAGAAAGCAAATAGAGAGTGTCAGCTTCACAGAATATAGAGAACTGCTGTTGGACCAGTGAATAATCAAAATACAATTAATATGGCCAATCAATGAAATTTGAAGCGGTCTCTGTAGTGATCATTGAAAACGCATCACCTGTGCCCACTTAGTAAAGGATAAAGCCCTTCTGCTTGGACCAGCGATCAGTTGAACTGGTTGGGCTGCTGTCTGAGTGTTTCCCTCCTCACCCGATGCATTTGATCTGTCAGTCTTTGTTGGCATTCAAGGGTCTGGTGTCATGTTTGGACATAGTGGTTTGACTCTGGATGCTGTTGTCTCTCTGCCTCACCTCAGTCTGGCTTTTGGCCAAGCCACGGAGGAGGCAATTTTGCATGATGGCAGGATGGTTTTCTTGGTTGTTTCTGCATCAACACAGTCTTTGTCCATACCAGCCCCTCAGAAGTTTCAGCTTCCTCTTTCAGGGGGGATGAAGGTCCACCAACCAAACGCCTCTTCTTTTCTCTGCAGCCGTATCCTTATGTTTCTTGCTCTCACTTGTTGCACAGTCCAGTTGCTGTTGTTTATGTTGAGGCAGCCGTCCCAAAAGCTGTCTGGTGTCATCTGGAAATTGAACACTCAGAGATCCGCATGAATCAAATTCATCCTTTATAAATTCTACAACCATCTCTTTCAATTGTTTTTGAATTTCAGAAGTATCATCTGGTTAATAACAGCAGTTTCCCCATGCAATTTTAATAAAGCAAGTTCTTCTTTGCAGAAAAGAGCAAGCATTTTTCTTCTTTGCAGAATGCAGAAAATAGCAGTCTTTCAGTCTGTCTGAGTTGCCTTGTTTTCAGTCACATATATAGTATTTTTATCACTCGTTATATCGATCTCTACTCTCTCAAGCATTTTAGGATTAAATCAATGAGTCTCATTACTGTGAAATGTGTATAATACAGTATGGCTGTTAAAAATGTCTGTTTCGTTTGGTCACTCAATCCTGCTCATTCAACACAATGCACAAGTTATTTTAAGTAACGCAATCCGAAGATCTCAATTTCTGCAATGGCTCAAATTTAAAACTGTCTGCAGGGACAACAAGATGCAAACATCATAGGCTACGTCTTTATATAACAGGTCAGGTCATACCCACATCTAGCATGTCTCTCTCTATATAAATATTTTATCTCTAAATGTCAGATATTTCTATAAACCTTTTTGTCAATCAGTTGATTTTCCTCTGGGAACTACACAAAGCACTTATACTAAGGAGAAATCTCCAGTATTTTTGATGGCCACAGTTTGCGCAATCCTCCATATCAATCCCTGTTAGACCTGCTTATTAATTTAATTCACCCATAGACCAGTCAACTAACATTTAAGCAATTTTTATATTTTCTTTCAGGTTAATTTCTTAGCAATTATTTTTATTGGTGTTTTCTTGGTATTTGTGAAATTAGTCTACTTTTAATTCTGACTGGATTAGCAGATTTCACCAATCGTACTTGATCTCGTGGTAAGCTGTGTTTGAATACCTTTTTATTTATTTATTTTTTACGAATGTTTCAGTGTCTCTGCACATAACCACATCTAATGTTCCCTCAGCTGGTCATTTTGTTTTTAGGCTTCTTTCCCCATTTTTGGAGGGTTGTCCTATAGTATCTCTGCAAATTTAATATTTTGATCTTGGTATCTCTACAGGTGTTGATGCCATTATAATCTTAATTATTATCAGTGTGTTTCACTCCTTTTTAGTATACCTTACTAACCCCAGCTTGCATCTATTCTTAACTACTTTTCAGCAAGATCGTCAGACATTTATTAAGATATCTGATTAGTCTTTCACAGGCATTTTAAAAATGCAGTTCCTCTATTACAGGTCCACTGGTGGGTGTAACATTGCTGGCTGAATGATAGGAGGAAGCAGGATCCACATGCAGCAAACTTTATTTAATAAATCTAAAACTAGACAAACTCAGACTCGGGAACCAAACAGCCAACATACAAAAATAAGAACTCACAAAGACTGAGACTAGACACAAAGCTTAAATACATGGGCAAACAAGCTAAACAAGATAACAAGGGGGTGTGGTTAATCTGAAACACCTGGGGAGACTAATAAACAAGAAAGACTACAAAGGACTACAAAACATGGCACAGAACAGGAAATAACAAAAATGCACACCAGACAAGGGAAACAGGACAGGAATCATGACATAGCCCCCCACTTAAGGAGCAGATTCCAGATGCTCCTCAGGAAATAGTTCAGGAGGGTGGTGGAGCGGAGGCGGACCCGGGGGCGGGATGGAGGGCCAGGCCCGTGGAACGGCAGAGGGCCTGGAGACTGTGGCAGAACGGGAGGCCAGGGCGGATCAGGCTGTGCAGGCGGCCAGGGCGGAGCAGGCAGTGCAGGCGGCCAGGGCGGAGCAGGCAGTGCAGGCGGCCAGGGCGGAACGGACCCCTCAGGCAACCAGGGCGGAGCAGACGACCAAGGTGGAGCGGACCCCTCAGGCGACCAAGGCGGAGACGACCCCTCAGGCGGCCAGGGAGGAGACGACCCTTCAGGCGGCCAGGGCGGAGACGAACCTTCAGGCGGCCAGGGCGGAGACGACCCCTCAGGCGGCCAGGGCGGAGATGAACCTTCGGGCGGCCACGGTGGAGACGACCCCTCAGGCGGCCAGGGCGGAGACGAACCTTCGGGCGGCCACGGTGGAGACGACCCTTCGGGCGGCCAGGGCGGAGACGACCCTTCGGGCGGCCAGGGCGGAGACGACCCTTCGGGCGGCCAGGGCGGTGAGAACCCTTCGGGTGGCCACGGCGGAGAGGACCCTTCGGGTGGCCATGGCGGTGAAGGCTTATTGCCCCCCCCCAAAATTTTCTTGGGGAGGTTAACGGACTTAGGCGCCGGGTAGGAGGAGTCCAGTGGCGAAGGCGTGTCAGGGCTGGATGAGACAGGCGGTAAAGGCAGGTCAGGGCTGGACGAGGTCTGCGACGAGGGCAGGTCAGGACTGGACAGGACCAGCGACGAAGAGGGCTTTGAGCTGGGCAGGACCAGCGGCGAAGAGGGCACTGAGCTGGGCAGGACCAGCGGCGAAGAGGGCACTGAGCTGGGCAGGACCAGCGGCGAAGAGGGCACTGAGCTGGGCAGGACCAGCGGCGAAGAGGGCACTGAGCTGGGCAGGACCAGCGGCGAAGAGGGCTCTGAGCGGGACAGGACCAGCGGCGAAGAGGGCTCTGAGCTGGGCAGGACCAGCGGCAAAGAGGGTTCTGAGCTGGGCAGGGCCAGCGGCGAAGAGGGCTCTGAGCTGGACGGGACCAGCGGCGAAGGAAACTCTGGGCTGGACGGAACCAGCGGCGAAGGAAGCTCTGGACTGGACGGAACCAGCGGCGAAGGAAGCTCTGGACTGGACGGAACCAGCGGCGAAGGGAGCTCTGGCTCTGGCTCGGCAGGACTGACGTGAAGCTCTGGCTCTGGCTCGGCAGGACTGACGTGAAGCTCTGGCTCTGGCTCGGCAGGACTGACGTGAAGCTCTGGCTCTGGCTCGGCAGGACTGACGTGAAGCTCTGGCTCTGGCTCGGCAGGACTGATGTGAAGCTCTGGCTCTGGCTCGGCAGGACTGATGTGAAGCTCTGGCTCTGGCTCGGCAGGACTGACGTGAAGCTCTGGCTCTGGCTCGGCAGGACTGACGTGAAGCTCTGGCTCTGGCTCGGCAGGACTGATGTGAAGCTCTGGCTCTGGCTCGGCAGGACTGACGTGAAGCTCTGGCTCTGGCTCGGCAGAAGTGACGTGAACAGTCTCTGGATCAGCAGAAGCGACGTGAACAGTCTCTGGATCAGCAGAAGCGACGTGAACAGTCTCTGGCTGGACAAGCTCAGGCTGGATTGGTTCAGGCTCAGGGGGTACTGTGAGCTTGTGGGGTTCTTCAACTACCAAGCCCACAGTAAATGATGAACCGCCAAGGAGAAGAGCCAGGTTGATATACCCCTCTAGGGTCCACTCGGCATTATCATCCGGCATCATCAGAGCGATCTCCTCATCTAGCCCACTCCAAAATATGTCCATGAGCTGAGAGTCCTCTAATGATGCTAAATGACAACAAGTCAAAAAGTCCCTAGCATACCTCTCGATAGGCTGGCCATCCTGGAACAGAGAGGATAGCCAACTACTTAGAGCTCCGTTGCTTACAACTGCTGGATCCATTTTGTCTTGGTGAGTTCTTCTGTAACATTGCTGGCTGAATGATAGGAGGAAGCAGGATCCACATGCAGCAAACTTTATTTAATAAATCTAAAACTAGACAAACTCAGACTCGGGAACCAAACAGCCAACATACAAAAATAAGAACTCACAAAGACTGAGACTAGACACAAAGCTTAAATACATGGGCAAACAAGCTAAACAAGATAACAAGGGGGCGTGGTTAATCTGAAACACCTGGGGAGACTAATAAACAAGAAAGACTACAAAGGACTACAAAACATGGCACAGAACAGGAAATAACAAAAATGCACACCAGACAAGGGAAACAGGACAGGAATCATGACAGTGGGGATGACAGTTACAAATAAAATCTCTCAAAGTGTTGTTCAAAGTGTATGTTGGAAATGGTTGCTCACTCTCTGGTTTATAAGCTAGTCAGAACTAGGAAAGGTGAACTCTTTCTCTCTGTCTCCCTCCTTTCCTTCCTCACACATACACATACACACACGCAGTCTCACTTTCTTCTTGCAGCCCCTCCTCTCTCTGTCAGAGGTAGCCCCTCCTTTCTGCCTCTCTTTCTCATATCACAGTCACCATTTACTTTTGCTATATGAGAAAGAGACAAGTGTTCTTTCATAATTCTAGTTTCTCTTTATAAATGAATATCGTTCTTTTTTAAATAGTCCTAATCTGTGCATTTTAAGCGCGCGCACACACACTTTTACTTTACTTTTTCTTGTAACAATGAAGAGGCAAAGCCAAATTATTTCTAATTAATTATTATTATTATTATTATTATTGTTTAAGTTTTGTCTCCCTGTTTCCTCTCCTATTTGTCCATTGTTGCAACATTCTCAGTTGTTACTGACTGCTCTTTTTTGACAGCTGACTGCACTTCTGTCTTTTTCATGAATTTCTACCAACATATGACTGTGTTGCTCCTCAAAACTACCACTACCACCAGTTTTTCCAGTGTCCAATTATCTATCTGTGCTGGTCTGATTTCTCCTCCCTGTCCAACTTTAACAATTGTGTCATTTTCCCATTTTTCTGGCCTTGAGCTTACTACCATATACATGTTCCTCAAAATCATGGCTCCTCCCAAACCCTGAGGCCAAGTGTACCAGGCATTTCTTTTCAGGTATGGGATGTACAATGGATTTAGCTTTATTTCTGATTTTGTCAGCAAGGAATCCAAAAGGGTAGTTTTGGGAAGGTCAAATCTGTTCAAGTGTGGTCTCTGAGCTTCAAGAGTTATCTGTTTTTTATCACATCACGTCAATCCCCTAAGAGCCACTCTCGTTCAACCTGGTTCAAGTTTGTTATTCTTGTCAATTTTTTCAAAAGCTCATCCTTCCCTTGGTCTGTTAACTCCTGTCTCTGCCCTTCATTATCTATTCTAACCAGAAGTGATTCTTAATACCTTTGGTTAGTTTTAATGCCTCTTGAAAATCATTCTTCCTTCCGCAATCTAGCCTCGTAATTATCTCTCACTCTAGACCACATGTGTACTTTTCTTCAGGTGTCAAAAGGTGAAAAAACTCTGTCACTTTTCTCTCTCCTTATTTCTTTATTTCAATACAAACGCTTTCAGTCTGCTATAATGTAGGCCTACACTCATACATACAGCCGCGCACAGAGCCACTCACACACACGCAGTGCCACTCTGACACACGTACGCTCATACACCCTGGATTTCATACACACAATCACACACACTCACACAGTGTCACACTCACACGCAAAGCCGCTCTCACACACTTATTTATTATTTTTCTATTTTTCTTGTAACAAATGAAAAGACAAAGTCAATCAATCAAACTTTTGACAATATGGGCTGTGTTTCCCCATCCGAATTATTTTCCTGTCATCAATTTTTGTTTTATTATCCATTAAACTTTTAATAACACTGATTCAAAAATTATTTATTGTAAGAGTTTTATTTTATGTGCCTTTGTTTCAGCTTTCTCAGCCTAATTTTCTCACTGAGCTGTGCCGAGGTCACTTGAATACAATAGTAACAATTTCGGGACAGTGGCTCAACGGTAATCTTTCTTTTATGCAGAGCACAGAGCTCAGTTAAAAAACACTTTCTCTGCGTCTCCGTCCTTTCTATCAATTCTGCTCAAACACGGCTATATAATTTTCTAACTTTTAATTTCTAGCACTTTGGGTTTTTTAGAAAAAACAAATTATATTTTATTATAAAGGTATCATTACTATTATCAATGCTAATTTTCTCCAAAACGATTTCTCTCCTTCTATTTAAGATGAAAAATCTTTTAGACATACAAACAAAAACACTTTTCTCCTCACATAAAACAGAAACGATTTCTCTCCTTCTACTTAAGATGAAAAATCATTTAGACACAAACAAAAACACTTTTCTCCTCACATAAAACAGGACAGACTAACAGATCACGTGCTTCTCATTTCAAACGCACTTTTCACGTAGGGCGTTGCACGCACACTTACAACATATAAGACAAGACAAACAGATCACGTGCTTCTCATTTCAAACGCACTTTTCACGTAGGGCGTTGCACGCACACTTACAACATATAAGACAAACAAATCACGTGCTTCTCACGTGCAACGCGTCTTCTGTGTTGGGGACACGCGCCTCTCGCGTGAGCACGCGCCTCTCGCGTACACAAATAACGTGCCTCTCACGTTATAACGCACCTCTGCGTTTAGGACAGACAAACATATAATCTTGCAAACGCACTTTTCGCATAAAATACTGTGACGCACACATGTACAATGCACCTTCATGCGAATGGAATACGCACTTCTGCGTATGGACAGACAAACAGATACTGCATGCACTTTTTTTCTCAAAACCTGGAACCTACCCTCCTGTTTCCTCCCTTCTTTTATCACTTTTAGGTTCTTTTTGGTGGGGTCTTTTGTTTAAGGCAGTCACCAACCGGGCGCTAGCTTACCAGGGGCAGCACAAAACAAATATAAGCAATATTTGCTTACCTTATTTTTATGGCGCCTTTGTTTTGTGAGGCCTCTGCCAGCACGCCCACCGTGGTCACTCCTCGACCCCTTGTCCCTCCTGGCTCGGCTCGACAATTATGTTGTGGCAAATTCTTAGTTCATTTTGGTTCAGGTCTCAAAGAAGTTTCTCAGAGTCGAGGTTCCAGGTCAGAAGAATTAACTTTATTGACAAGCAACAAAGTGAGAAGCCGGCTGGCCATCCGGACATCTCAAGTTACATTGGCCAGTGTTCATGTCTTATACTTTTTCTTATCTCTAGGTGCCCAATGGGCACCCTCAAATCTATCTCTTCCCCTCTGTCACGCCTGGTGACCTTGGCACAGTTAGACATGTCTTCTCTATTGGTCAAACCTCACACAATGGTGCTCTGTTTCATACAGTATTTTTGACACTTTGCATTGCTGATGCAAGCTGGTTATTTTCCATTCTCTCATCCTTTCTCAGACCCATTTTGTCATGCTTGTCATTTTCATTACATCATACTTAGACATGAATCAAGGAAAATTCTCCAACAGCAACCAGACGCGCAACAGGTTGCGTGAAGACAGCCTGTCTTCACTCCTGTTTGTGGACCTCAACGGACCTCCTCTGGACAAATTCGACCCAGTTCCATTCGTCAGAAGCTGGATTAAAGCAGGACATCGCCTCTCTTCTTCCTGGAAACCAGGACGGCAACCACAAGAAGTCAAGCTAAGACATATTTGGTCTATTCTAACTTAACCCTTGAGCGTTCTTCGGGGTCTTTTTAACGAAAGAGAGAGAAAGACACAAAAGTGACAAAAGTGACTGCCTTATTTTTTTGCTCATTTGTTATTGCTGTTCAGTTCATTGCAATTTGATGTTCATGTCATGTATTTGTACCCAATATGTAATATAACTGTTCATATCTGTTCTGTTAGTTAATAACTGAAGTGTAGATTACATTTGTACAATTATATGAAAAAAAGAAGATTGAAATAAATGATAAACACTAAAAACTCAACTTTTCTCTTTGTAACATCTTTTTCAGGTTTGATTCTAATCATAATGTAACATTATTGAAAAAAAGATTATTTTTTTCAGTACAAAAAAATGCTAAAAACTTTGACAAAAAGTCATTTTTATTCTTATAATTGTGATTTCATAATATTTAGATATGAATCCAACTGGAAAAACTTGTGAAAAGATATCTTTCAGTTAGTCAAACAGCAAATAGCATATAGTGGAGCTCATGCAGGCTCTCATTTGCAAGTGCACTGATTGCGTGCCAGTCTCCAATAGGCTACCTGGCATTTATTCAGTTGATTGCTCTTGTAAGTGCGCCAGATTGGTGCCAATTATTGTCATTTCGGCTGTAATGCACAACTTTGCCTCTCCTTGTTATAAAACAACATGCATCCAAACAACTTTACCCAATGCAACCTCCTATGTTAGTGTTGCTTCACGAATACCATATGATATTGCATTGGCGTTTGTTTGAAATGTAACATCTATCCAAGATAATCCTTGAATCATTTCTTATTTAAGGCCATTCCCGTTTCGAATATGTGATTGTGTATTGTCAACAATAAGCATAAACATTCTGCATTTCCATTTTGCAGTGTGGATCATTCATTGCGACATTTAAACTGATTCTCATGTTTAAGAATCTGTTATCTGATTAAAAAACTTCATGCTACTGCCTACTGACATGCTTTTAAAGTTGTCCATTATTTTGGCCTTCAAAACACCTTAAAATGCACATGTCGAGATAAGGAAAAAAAAAAAAAATTAAGTGTTTAAGTGTGTGTGTGTGTTGTCATGCAGGCTATAGACTGATTGTCTTGGCTTGCATCCATGAAATATTGTAATGTTATAGGCCTACTGCAAATTGAGAAAATTTAGATCGGTATTGCGCAACAATCGGGAGACGGGGACCCCCCCGAATATTGACGGGTATTTCGCACACTGAAGAAAACCCATGTAATCCCCGTGAGACAAGCCCACGAGCAAACCATGCTAAGTCACTGTCAACAGCTCTTACCGTACAAACATTCACGCGTCCCACCGGAAACACGGTGTCTCGCTCAAATGACGCAGAGAGAACGCACTCCCATTCGCTAGTTGATTTTACGAACGTTCCATGATTGTCAGACGTCACTGGGCGATGGCATTTCCGGTCTAAAGTTACGCGCTTCATCGACGACGCCGGTAACTGTCAGGTAAGACGAGGACCAGATAAACATGGCTTTCTACACCAGATCCCTTCAACATCTGCCAAGGATAACGATAAACGACGTACACCGAATAATTCAAGCGTCATCATCGGCTCCCAAGAGCAAGAGGGAAAAGGGTTTCAAGATATACGTCTCTTCATTCATTGACAATTATGAAGGTAAGTTATGCTATGTCTTTAGCTAGCTGTAGCCCTAACGTTAGCGATGATGCTAGGTGACGTTAGGCTAGAAAGTAACCTTTACAAAATACTTATTAAACGGTTCATTTTAGTGGTTGGTCACATGTGGTTTATTATATGTTCATTTTACTATCTGACATTGAATAAATATATACGAATGATTTGTGTTGTTCAGTTACATGTATTGACAGTATTTGGTTATCCCCAGTATCAAGTAAAGATCTACAGACAGGGAGAGTCAGCATCCGTGCTACCTGTCATAGATGTTTGAGGAAACATGAGAAACCTCACACCATCAGAGTAGGATGAAAGACAGTTCAGTTGTTCGTCTGATCCAACCAGTTCTGTTCCAGTTATGTTCTGGGGCTTCAATTTGGCAATGATGGGTTGGCAAAACTGGCAAACAAATGTATAATTACCTAAACAAGTTGAACATCTTAGACAACTAGGCTATCTAGCTAGCCAAACGTTTGAAGTAGGTAACACTATGATGACACTTGCCTGCCCTGTTAGTGTTCTAGTAGACCTACCATTCCTATATGAAACCCCAGAAGCTGGTTGTTGAGACAGTTGCTTTGCTGTTTATATTGTGTTCTGTTTAACTTACTTTCTTACTAACCCTAAAGTAATCTCATTCTCTAACTCATAGTAGCTAACTTGAAAAATAATGCAAAATGCACCTTTGACTTTGAGATATCTGATCAGTTTGTGATCTCTGCTGATTATAACACACTTTTTTGTTTTTTAAAAGATTGTCCTTGAAGACTCCACCCCTGTTCAGCTCTATGAGGCCGAGTGCTCCTGTGTGGCTGGCAGAGCCTTATGCAATCATAATGTTGCATTACTGTATCAGACTGCTCATTACTCACAGTTAAACATCACAGCTGTACCACCTGTTTTGAGCTGCACAGAGAGCGAACAACGTTGGCACAAACCAAGAACTATGGTAAACTTTAAGCAGCATAATTCCATGCTTATGCAAGATTTGCCTATAGTCCCATTCTGTGACCTCTGAAATGCCTTTTCATTTATTATTGATAGGGTGTAAAGCCGGGCCGTGTGAGTGACATGGTGGTGCTGTCTGCAAAGCCCAAACAGAGGATGGTAGCGAATGGTGTCAGGTATGTCCAGTATGTCTTGTTCATTTAGAATTAATCAACTAATATGATTATGGTTGTCTAAATATACAGTACAGGCCAAACGTTTGGAAACATTACATTTTTTAATGTTTTTGAAAGAAGTTTCTTCTGCTCATCAAGCCTGCATTTATTTGATCAAAAATACAGAAAAAAAAATTATATTGTGATATATTATTACAATTTTAAATAACTGGTTTTCCATTTATTATACTTTAAATTATCATTTATTTCTGTGATGCAAAGCTGAATTTTCAGGATCATTACTCCAGTCTTCAGTGTCACATGTGACATCCAGTCTATCACATGATCCTTTAGAAATCATTCTAATATTCTGATTTATTATGAGTGTTGGAAACAGTTCTGCTGCCTAATATATTTGATGAATAAAAGGTTAAAAAGAACTGCATTTATTCAAAATAAAAAAATATTTTCTAATAATATAAATCTTCTTTACTATCACTTTTTATCAATTTAACACATCCTTGCTGAATAAAAGTATTGATTTATTTCAAAGAAAGAAAGAAAAAAAATTACTGACCCCAAATTACTGACCAGTAGTGTATATTGCTGTTACAAAAGATTTCTGTTTTTAAAACATTTGCTTCTTTTTTTATTTTATTATTATTATTTTTTTACTTTTTATTCATCGAAGTATCCTAAAAAAGTATCACAGGTTATGAAAAAATATTAAGCAGCAGAACTGTTTCCAGCACTCATAATAAATCAGAATATTAGAATGATTTCTAAAGGATCATGTGATAGACTGGAGTAATGATCCTAAAAATTCAGCTTTGCATCACAGAAATAAATGATAATTTAAAGTATAATAAGTTGAAAACCAATTATTTTAAATTGTAATAATATATCACAATATTAAATTTTTTTCTGTATTTTTGATCAAATAAATGCAGGCTTGATGAGCAGAAGAAACTTCTTTCAAAAACATTAAAAATAGTAATGTTTCCAAACTTTTGGCCTGTACTGTAAATGTGCGTAGCGATCCAATTTGAATTATGATATGCAACTCTACTTAGGAGCACTCTCTACAAAGCAATGCGGGGGGATCTGCCTGATCCTGATGTCCTGAGGGTGGCGGAAGCTTATGAAGGCTTTCCAGCGGACATAGCACCTCTCATTACCACCATGTCCATCAGTGCTGGTGTCCCGTTGGTTGAGTCAGCTCTGGGAAAAGTTCAGGAGGGCAGCCCGATTTCGTACCAGCAGCCAGTGCCAGTCAGCCGCATTATTCTTCCTCACACTAGTGCTCCTCCACCCCCACCTCTGCCTTTAGATGGCTACAAACTGGAGCCCACTACATGCCAGTTTGTGTGCAGTCTCCACCAGCAGCTGCATCTGCAATCTCTGCAGACTTCCTTGGATACAGCAAGGAAAATAGAAGAATCAACAAGGGAGCAGAGTATGTCCACAGAGTGGCACCAAGTCAGAAGGATGAGAGTAACATCATCTCACTTCAGGGAGGTATGTCATGTTCGCAGTCAGTCTTCAGCGGAACAGCTTGCTGAAAGAATGATTAGGGGAGTAGCACAAACGGCATTGATGAAAAGAGGTCTGGCATTGGAGCCACTTGCCATTCAAGAATATTGCAAAGCAAAGAACACTAACTACTGGCCATGTGGCTTCGTTGTACACCCCGATGCCCCCTGGTTAGGGTCTTCCCCTGATGGGGTTGTTTTCGACCCAACAGAGAACCCACCCTTTGGCCTGGTGGAAGTGAAATGCCCCAATGTAAAAAGTTATGTTGACTTATAATTTATAATTTATAATTATAATAATTTATTTAATTATATTATAAATTATTATATATTATTAATAATTTATTTAATTATATTATAAATTATAATAATATAATTTATAATAATTTATTTATAATTCTTGATTTTCTCTTTAAACTCACTTACAACGAACATTTTCCACTTTTCCTCACTGAGAAGCACTACTGCTCAAACCTCATAGTTACAACGCGGACTGTTGAGCAGACGCGTCTCAAGCCTATTAGTGATCCAACGCTGGATACTCCTATAGGTTACGTCCGTGGATCACGGCTGAACGTGTCTTCTCCACACTCACTTACAAACAAACATTTTTTTTCCGCCTATCGTGCGTCTACTCTACACCCGTACCACTAAAAAGACGGATTATATCCAAGAGTTTAGTCATAAATTAGTATTAATATTGATAGCATCACTGGTAGCGTCGTTGCTAACTTACTGTCCATCTGTTAAAATGGCGAATATATCAGATGTAAGTAGTCTACCTATTGGTGCAGGTGAGGACACATTTGAGCTGCACGCATTGCAGTCCGAGCTGGAAGCTGTTGAGAAACAGATCCACGACCTTTTAGTGAGACAAGCCGAGCTAAGAGACCGGCGGTTAGCTCTTGAAACATCACGCGCCGATGCACACAAATCAGTGATTAACGTTACTAACCCGCTGATTCCGACCTCGTCTACTCCGTGCGTTACTCAGCATCGGTCCCGAGCGCCGAGGTCGCGATCAGCCATGGTCTCGTTCACTCCGGCTCCAACACGCCACCACGAAGCCTGGATGGTTCCGCAGCGGAAGACGCAAGTCAGGTCTAGACCAAGACTCTCTCCGACCCTCCCGGTTTTCGAGTTATCCACACAAAACCGCTTCTCCCCTCTTTGCGAAACAGAACGCGATGCTATGATCATCGCCGATTCCATCGTTCGACATGTACACGCTACGTTAGGTAAAAGTAAGGTGCACAGTCACTGCTTTCCTGGTGCTCGTGTTTCTGAAATCGCCGCTCGCGTTCCCGAGATTCTGAACAGTGACGAGCGCGTCGGAACTGTGGTCCTGCACGCGGGAGTGAACGACATCAGGCTGCGCCAGACGGAGGTTCTGAAGAAAGACTTCAGGAATCTGATCGATACGGTACGCAGCACATCACCCAAAACAACGATTATTGTGTCAGGACCGCTTCCCACGTACCGACTAGGACATGAAAAGTTTAGTAGACTATTTGCGCTAAATGAATGGTTAATGTCATGGTGCAATGAGCAGAAACTGATCTTTGTAAATAATTGGAATCTGTTTTGGGAGCGTCCTAGGCTTTTCCGTGCCGATGGCTTACACCCAAACAGATTCGGAGTGGATCTTCTGTCGGTTTAACTTCTATGTTTAACATCTCCAAAATGTTAAATACCGTTAGATGACTAGTTACCAAAAGTCCAAATCATAGTCTCTGCTGCACCAATTTAACTGATATAAATACTAGTGTAGAACATTGCATAGAAACTGTGTCTATTCCTCGTTTAGTGAGATCAAATAATAAATCTACTGCAGGATCTAGGAAAAATCTAATTGTTATTAAAACAGAAAATGTTGCTATTAGTAAACAAAAACAATTTCTAAAGCTAGGTCTTCTAAACATTAGATCACTCACACCTAAGGCAGTTATTGTAAATGAAATAGTCACAGATAATAGCTTCGATGTACTTTGCCTTACTGAAACCTGGCTTAAACCAAATGATTATTTCAGTCTAAATGAGTCTACTCCATCTGGATACTCCTATAAGCATGAGCCCCGTCTGATTGGTCGTGGCGGCGGTGTTGCAACAATCTATAGAGATATTCTCAATGTTACTCAGAAAACGGGTTATAAGCTTATTTCGTTTGAAGTACTTGTACTAAATGTTACGCTCTTGTAGACCTAAATTCCTTTGGGGTCAAGCAAAACGTCACCGGACCAACTCATCGTCTTAATCATACACTCGATTTAATTATATCATATGGAACCGATCCAACCGATATAGATATCATTCCACAAAGTGATGATGTCACTGACCATTATATGGTAACTTGCATATTACGTACTGCTGTAATATGTCATGCGGCGCCGCGTTATCGACCAGGCAGAACAATCCTTCCATCCACCATAGATAATTTCTCAAATTGCTTATCTAATCTGTCTCAGATGCTGCCTGAACCCAAACAAACAGATGAATTAGAAGAACTAACTAGCACTATGAGCACCATTCTCTCTAGAACATTGGATGTTGTTGCACCCATTAGATTAAAAAAGGTCAGAGAGAAAATTAAAGCACCATGGTACAACAATACTACGCGTGTTCTAAAGAGAGAAACCCGTAATTTAGAGCGTAAATGGAAACAAACTAATTTAGAGGTCTTTAGAATCGCGTGGAAAGACAGTATGTCACGTTATAAAAAGGCCCTAAAAGCGGCCAGGGCTGAGCACCTCCGCAAACTAATAGAAAATAACCAAATAATCCAAGGTTTTTATTTAACACCGTGGCTAGACTAACAAATAAACAGACATCACCCGAACAAAATATCCCGTTACAGTTTAGTAGTAATGATTTCATTAACTTCTTCACTGAGAAAATAGAAAACATCAGAACCACAATTGTAAACGTTCAATCTTCAATCGCGCCTTATTATTCAGCCTCAATTATCACCCCGCAAGAACAATTACAGTGCTTTACAATTATAGAACAAAAAGAGTTAAATAAACTTATCATTTCATCTAAAAAAACAACATGTTTATTAGATCTTATACCAACTAAACTATTGAAAGAAGTGTTACCTGTAGTGGAAGAGCCTCTCCTCAATATTATTAACTCGTCTTTATCTTTAGGTTATGTTCCAAGAACATTTAAACTGGCAGTTATAAAACCTCTCATTAAGAAACCACAATTAGATCATAATAATCTAGCAAATTATAGACCCATTTCAAATCTTCCATTTATGTCTAAAATACTAGAAAAAGTTGTGTCCGCTCAACTGGGCTCTTTCTTGCAAGAAAATGACATCTATGAAAAGTTTCAGTCTGGATTCAGGCCGCACCATAGCACTGAAACTGCGCTCGTTAAAATCACAAATGATTTACTTTTAGCTTCTGACCAAGGCTGTATCTCAATACTAGTTTTACTTGATCTTAGTGCTGCGTTCGATACTATAGATCATACAATACTCTTAGATCGACTACAAAATTATACTGGTGTTCAAGGACAAGCATTAAGCTGGTTCAGATCATACTTATCAGACCGCTACCATTTTGTCTATTTGAATGGAGAAAAATCGATCATAATTCCAGTAAACTATGGAGTGCCGCAGGGATCTGTGTTGGGCCCTCTATTATTCTCAATATATATGATGCCACTTGGAAATATTATAAGGATGGAATTAGTTTCCATTGTTATGCTGATGACACTCAAATCTATATTTCATCACGGCCGGATGAAAACGCTAAATTATCCAAATTGACAGAGTGTGTTAAAGATATAAAAGATTGGATGACGCGTAATTTTCTTTTATTAAATCCAGACAAGACAGAGGTAATACTTATCGGTTCAAAAAACCGCCCACAAAACCTCTTACAATACAACTTTAACATTGTAGGATGTCCTGTTACTTTATCCTCTACAGTAAAAGACCTGGGTGTTATACTCAACTGTAACCTGTCTTTTGAAAATCATATTTCATATGTTACAAAAACAGCCTTTTTCCACCTTAGAAACATTGCTAAGCTACGTAATATCCTATCAGTTTCTGATGCAGAAAAGCTAGTTCATGCATTCATGACCTCGAGACTAGATTACTGTAATGCTTTATTAGCTGGTTGTCCTGCATCCTCAATAAACAAGCTACAGTTAGTCCAAAATGCAGCCGCTAGAATTCTTACTAGATCAAGAAAATATGATCATAAAACACCGATTTTATCATCACTGCATTGGTTACCTATAAAGTTCCGTATTATTTACAAGGTATTGCTACTGACTTATAAAGCCCTAAACGGCTTAGCTCCAGTCTATTTAACGGATCTTCTATTGCCCTATAATCCATCGCGCTCTTTAAGATCAATAAATTCGAGGCTTTTGGTCATACCTAGGATATCTAGATCAACCAAAGGAGGGAGATCATTTTCACATTTAGCTCCAAAACTCTGGAATAGCCTTCCTGATACTGTTCGTTGCTCGGACTCGCTCTCCCAGTTTAAAACTAGATTAAAGACGCATCTTTTCGGCCAGGCATTCATATAATATTTTTAATCTTACAGTTCAAACTACAATCCGGCCTCTAGTTCATAAATGCCAGAGGAGAACTGGCCCCCGACTGAGCCTGGGTTCTCCCAAGGTTTTTTTTTCTCCATTAGGTCACCTGATGGAGTTTTAGGACACCATTAGGTCACTTGATGGAGTTTTTCGGTTCCTTGCCACTGTTGCCTTTGGCTTGCTCAGTTGGGGATATTTAATTTTATTTTATCAATCAATAAATTCCACTAGAAACAAACCTTGTTGTATTATTTTTATTTAATACTGTGAAGCTGCTTTGATACAATCTGTATTGTGAAAAGCGCTATACAAATATACTTGACTTGACTTGACTTGACTGTAAATACCTAAAGCTTCACAATGGCACCATGAATCTAAAAAAGCAACACGGTTATTACTGGCAGGTACAAGGACAACTCCTGCTGACAGGTATGGACTGGTGTGATTTCGTTGTTTGTGCAGAGGAGGATATGATCAGTCAAAGGATCTACAGGGACCCAGAGGTTGCTGCCGTCATCAGGGAGAGGGGAGATTATTTCTATTTCTACTTTTATTTATCATCTTGCATGAAAATTTAAAATCAACCCACCTCCCAAAACATGTGTTTGTGTGAAAATCAATGTTAATGTAAATAGTTCTCTTTAAGAAATGCACATGTATGTACATAAACAACAAACCTATACAAGGTGCCTTTTGTTATTATGAATTCAGTGTTAGTAGTTATTAGATTACATTAGATTAGATTCAACGTCATTGTCATTTAGCAGAGTACAGGTACAGAGCCAATGAAATGCAGTTGACATCCAACCAGAAGTGCAAAGAAGCATTAAAGTACTGTAACAGCATAGTAAATGACAAAATATATAAGCAGTATATGGAAGCTCATAGAGAAAAATAGTCACATGCCAGTCTAGATTTTCACTGTTGAGTTGCCCATGCCTTGACAAGGGGTCCATTTTGGTAGTTTACCAAGAAGCAAGCCACACTGAACAGTTGATCAATACCCCCACACACAGATAAGGGAATAAGTTTGTCAAACAGTTTATTCTCTTTAACTCTCCGGATACACCTTTCAACGTGAACCCGCAAACGGGCGATGGACTGTGTTTGTTCAACATCCTGTTTACTCATCTGAGTTTTCTTTGACAGAAAAGCAGGCCGGTAAACTTTGCAGGGTACAAGAGCATCCACAAGAAACCCCTTGTCTACCATAATTGCCATGTCAGCTGTGAGTAATTTTGTAATCCCTGAAATTCAGAAAATTTCCCTATCACTCATAGAACCTGCATACAGTGGAGAGACAAAGGTGATGGGACCATGGGGGCAATGCCAATCATGGCCTTGAAAGTGGTGTGTGACTTGTAATTGGAGAACACCTCACTTTGCAGAACAAGAGATGAGGGTGTTTGACAAAATATTTCTGTACAGTCCAGCACCACTTGTGTGTCGGCGTATGGGGAAAACTCTGGTGGTAAGTGAGCTTGTACAACCTCTTTTGGTAGCCACAGCCTGATGGAACCAAGAAGGTAGTACAGAAAGTGTGTCCAGGTCGTTATAATTCTGCTGACGGTGGTGCGGTGGATACCAAAACAGTTGGCAAGATCACGGAGAGATAGGCCAACGGAGAGATGCATTAGGAACAGAAGTAACTCGTCTATGGGTGCAAGTTTCTGTTAAAGAGATTATAGAAAATAAACTTATATTAGCAAAAGTAAAATTACAGTTACATTTTTACTACTTAAGAGTAGATACACCACCTAATGAAATAAATATGGAACTTAAATGGGTCAGAACTATGTAACATGATTCGCCTTTGTACTGTGATTCATTGTACATAACATTACATTATATTTGGCTGACACATTTTTAACCAAAGCAACTAACAACATGGTAAACAGTTTAAGTTTTAAAGCAATTCTCTCAACAATTCTAAGACTATTTAAAAAAGGTAAAGTACAGTAAGAATAAGTGCATCAGTGAGTGCTGATTTTAAACAGTTGAGTGTCAGTTCTAGACA
Source organism: Abramis brama (assembly GCF_963993115.1). Taxonomy (NCBI): domain Eukaryota; kingdom Metazoa; phylum Chordata; class Actinopteri; order Cypriniformes; family Leuciscidae; genus Abramis; species Abramis brama. The sequence continues at coordinate 13,936,584 of NC_139966.1, forward strand.
GGTGGTAAGTGCTAGGATCAGCAAGACTAGTTGTAAGTAGTGCTATGAGAGGAGATGTTCTCTGAAGAGCTGGGTCTTCAGGAGTTTTTTGAAAACCCAGCTCTTCAGAGAACATCTCCTCTCATTGTAGCCTTAAGTGTGCAGAATGCAGCTGGGTGGGGGTTTACTGGTGATGGGCAGTGTGCTGTTTGGGGGGTATGGAGTGGTGGTAATGGAAGTCAGGTGCATGTGTGTGTGTGTGTGTGTTATCTGGGTTAGTATAGTAAATATGCATTAATCTATGAAAGCCTGATGACATAGCTTACTGTTGATCTGTGTTGAGTTGCACCGGCTGCACTGGCACTGGTGACCCGCACCATCTTGGTATTCGCGGCTGACTCCACAAGTTGCCAAAAGGCCTTGAAGTGCTGGTATGATGCAAATCTAGCAATGAAACAATTATGTTGGGTTAATTTAACTTCAAATGAAATTTGATGTAATGGTAGACATATTGATTTCAAAACGATTTGGTAACACTTTACAATAAGGTTCATTAGTTAACATTAGTTAACTCCATTAGTTAACATGAACTAAGAATGAACAATACTTCTTCTTCAGCATTTATTAATCATAGTTAATATTAATTTCAACATTTAGTGCATTATTTTTCTAATAATTAAACGGCCTGAAGTCAATTATTCCGCTTATACTACAGTTACCACACCTCGAAACATTGTTCAGATTATGTATTTCAAGACGTTTGTAAAGTTTTTGTCATTAAAACGCTCTTGTTTGTAGGACTAATTTCTTACGCATCTAATCCAATGCCTCCGTTGCTAATTCCAAAACGTCATTTTAGAGTTAGTAACGGAGGTTTGAGCCACTGATAGCAGACTAATGCTGGGGACACACGACTAGCTGACACATTCTCTGACTGTTTTCATCGACTGCAGCAGATTTTAAACACCGACTTTGAACACAGACTGAACGCGCTGAACACGCGTTTGGGCATGATCAGTCATACGTATCAAATTACATTCATAACCGGTCTTAAAGTGTGTCCCCAGTTATTAATGCAGTTATTAGAGAGAGAGATGTTGCAATAATGAGACAGAAAAGCATGTGCGTCAATATTATTATTTATTTATTAATTCAATTCCTTTTAATTAATTCGAATTCATTCTTTTTTTCTATTATTGACAGATGACAGACTAGCCAAATAAATGAAACACAAAGCCCTTTTAACAAGTAGGCCTATCAATAATTATTTATTTGTTATATTATCTGCAATAATAATCCGTGCTGCAGGACTATCCATTTATTTAGCCTATATTCAGTTTAATTTTCTATTGATTATAGATAGGACTATATGCTTTATTTATTCAAATTAAACTGCATGTTTCCATTGATTGTGAAGCTAGACATTGAAAATTCCAGATCAAGCGCATGCGGCTAAATGTTTTTTCTTGTTATGAATTGTATCCTATTTTCCGTTATTACCGTTAACTACGCGAAGTGATATGGAACTGTAATGCGGTCAAGACCTGCTGGAACTACTTTAGCTGTGCGTTTCCCTGAAAATAATGCACACCTTAGAACGTTTGTCAACCAATCAGATTCAAGCATTCAACGGCCCTGTAGTATAACAAAGATTAATGTATAGCCTACTGTAACAAATGTATTGCTCACTGTGTTAGTTCATGGTAGTTAATACATTAACTAATGTTAACTAATGAACCTTATTGTAAAGTGTTACCAACGATTTTTCATAGACATGGTCATGGACCTACCTTGTGTAAAACCGAATGTCCTCATCAGACCCTGCAAGACGCTCTACATCAAATCTCGATTGCAGTTGCAGAGTTTCAATCTGTTGTTGCAGCTCCTGGACTTTTTGCTTCAACTTTTCGTTCTCTTCCGCTAACTCAGATGGAGTCACCGATGTCGTCGGAGTTACAGAGGAGTCATGCTCCAGTGGTAACGTTACTTCCATCTCGCAATCAGAGCCAGCAGTCTCTGACAGGGGGTCCGGCGGGGGAGAGGGGCGTTTAGGGCAGCGCTCCCAAACACTGCACCTTGGCGCTGGTAAACAAAAATTGTTCCACTCAAAAAGACATGGCACAGCTCCTTGAACAAGTTTTCGACGTCCTGTGGTTGTTGTGATGACATCTTCTAGCTTAAAATGTCGACTGCAGACCCGGGTGTTATCGCATCGGAAATACTGGTAGTAACCTAAACCGGAAGTCCCCCCGCCCACCACACAGATTTCGAACGTTCGTCGCGTCATCCTGTGCACAGAGCGAATAGCGACACCCCTTTATAGACCCTTTGCACGTGACGTCACACTCTACTCACGCGAATTCTGAATGCCATGAAGGACGGCGGAAGAGCTATTCTGTAGACGGACGGCAAGCCAAATGAGTACGTGTTTGAGTTCGTTCTAGTAGTAAAATGGTTATTTCATGTTGTGCCGTGGGCTGTGCTAATAGACAGGGTAAAGCCAATATATCTTTTTATCGAATACCATTTGATGGGGAGAGAAGGCAGCGATGGGTTGCTGCTATCAGCCGAAAGGACTGGCAGCCCTCCAAGTACTCCAGGATTTGCAGCGAGCATTTTTTACAAGGTAAGGTTCATGTATTTCCCAGTTACGGTTACTTAATTTGTGTAATACCATACCGTCATCCTTGTCCAGATGGAGACCCAGTCAAATTGTCATTTGTAACATGAGTAACCTAAGTTAGCTATGTAATGAACAAGTACCAGCTAGCGTGATAGGGCTGTGCAGTCTAACGTTACCCATTCACAAAGGTAGCTAACGTTAGCTTAATGTCAGGAATAGCAGATTTTGGTGCCACTTAAATGTCTATGCTTCTCTCTGATGCTCATAAATTTACGTTAGAGGCAATGTAAACATTGACACATGTGAGGCTATTTAAAGGGATAGTTCACTTTAAAATGAAAATTCTGTCATCATATACTCACCCTCAAGTTGAAAAAACAACACAGAGCAGACCTCATGCTGCATTCAAAGTGATTGTAAATTACCCTTTTCCCATCCAGAGGTTGTTTTTGTAATTTACTTTACAAATAGAAAATGGATGATGTGTCAGGAGGATAGTTATAGGCTGGGACCATGGTTCTAAGCTCCCTCTTGGTGGTACTCAGGCAGATGATTTGTTTTATCAGGACAGAAGAGTGATGACCCTTTATCCCCTGATTATGTGCCGTCAGTGTTTGCGCACACAAAGTCCCCAGAGAAGCGGCGAGCCCTGGGAAGTCTAGGGAAGTATGAGGTCAGAGAGGCAATGAAGAAAAAAAAGCGTCAGGCGTCGTCCAAACGTGAAGCTGCCAGGGCACTCCTCAATCTGTCAGCTGAGATGAATGTGTTATGTGAGGTTGAAGAGGAGATTGTAGAAGAGGCGATTGTAGAAGAGGCTAGTATTAGTGAAACTAGTGGCAAATGTGATGCAATGTGCCAAACCAACCTCACTTCAGACTACATTGAGTCTCTTGAATTTGAGTGTCAGCAACTCCGGGGTGATACGTTTGCTCTGAAGGAGAAGCTGAAGCCCTCAGATCTGGAACAGAGCACTTTTGAAAACAGTGACAAACTTAAAACCTTTACAGGACTGCCCAACTATAAAGTGTTTATGGCAATGATTGATCTGGTAACTCCATTACTTAAGGATACGGCAAACATCACCATCTTCCACCAGCTACTGTTGACATTAATGAGGATCAGGCTGAACCTTCCGATTGCTTTTTTGTCATATCTGTTTGGTGTTCATATGTCTACAATTTCAAGAGTGTTTACAAATGTCATTAATATACTAAAGGACAACTTAGTACCTGTGTGTGTGGTATGGCCTGACAGAAATGATGTCCAAACATCTCTGCCAATGTGTTTCAGAAAGTCTTTCAAGCATTGCATGTCAGTAATAGACTGTTTTGAAATTACCATTGACAGACCTAAAGATTTGAAGGCAAGGGCCCAGACATACTCTCAGTATAAATCGCACAACACCATAAAATACCTAATAGGTATAACTCCACAAGGGATAATCTCCTTCATCTCCAAGGGCTGGGGTGGGCGGTCAACTGATGCTCACATTACAGCAAACAGTGGGTTTTTGGATAATCTCCTACCAGGAGACTTAATCCTAGCAGACCGTGGCTTTAGGATTCAGGAACAAGTTGGCTTGTACTGTGCAAGGGTTGAAACTCCTGCCTTTACACAGGGGAAAAAACAGCTGGGCGCTGTTGAACTGGAAGATTCCAGAAAACTTGCAGCAGTCCGCATACATGTTGAGAGGGTAATTGGTCAAGCACGATCCAAGTACAGGATGTTGCATGGACCTGTGCCCATTAGTCTTCTGATTAAGTCATCAGAAGAAGAAGAGTTCACCTCTCTTGACAAAATAGTCAGAGTGGCTTGTGCCCTGACGAATCTGTGCCCCTCAGTGGTGCCAATTGATTAGCTAAAAAAAACTGTTATTCTTTAACAGAGAAGTTTCAAAGTTAAACACATTTATTTGAGTAACAATTCCAAGTGTAAATAGTTGAATAAATTCATAAAGGATTGAAACAACATGAGGGTGAGTATATGGTGACAGAATTTTCATTATAAAGTGGAGTATCCCTTTAACAATCAATTGTTTACTTATCCATTAAAATCAGCTGAAATGTAACATGTTAGTAGTTGCATAGAACCCATATTTGTGGATGAGAGCTCTTTTAAGACCATCTATTATATACTATTATTGAAGTTATGTATCAGGCTATTGGCTGCGTAATGTAAGATGGTGTGTACAGTGGCTACTGTATCACTCTGCTGTTTTATAAACCTCTTAAAATTGTCATGTGTCAGTTCCCTTAACACATTCACATTTTGTATTAAATTGAAACATGCAGGACAAACGTTATAAAAGTTGTATATGAGTGTACATTATGTAATTTAGGTTGGCTTTTATAAACGTGTTGAAAGATGTTTTTGTAAAATAAACCAGCCCTCAAACTTTTGACTATGCTGTTGTCCTTTATAAAAGGATATTAAATGTATGTAGAATTACACACTGGCAAATCTTACTAATAATTCAATTACATTTTATTTATAGTATCAAATCATAAGAAATTAAAAGAAAAACATTACAAATGGAGTAGGTCTAGACCACACTATAATTTACAAAGACCCAACAATTCTAGTAATTCACTTCATGAGTCTGTGGACTGTATTTGTCTGACAGCAGTCTATCTGGGCATGTATATGTATTGGCCAATAACTCAGATAAAATGGCTGACCTATAGAAGGCCTCAACATTCTGCACTGCTTCTGTAAAAAAGTCAGCATCAGGCAAAATTCTCTGTATAAAAAAATTGGATGTAGACCACACCATGAAGTCACAAAACTTCCGCTTCGTCACAAACAACTGGGCTTGCACCTGGTAGTGGTATTGATGATCTCTGTTAAGTGCATGTGTACCATCTGTGTTCTCAATGCAGAAATGTTTCTTTTCAGTGGCACTGAGGACTCCAGTGTCTTTGGCACAGTATGGGCACTTGATTTCCAAAATACCATCGCCACAGCAGGAGCAGGACAGAAAGGCATCTGGAGATGCTCCAAGGTAGGGACGGGAGGTATCAATGTGGAGACCGGCATCACGGACACTTAGGTCCTGATGATGTTGTGCAGCGTAAGCCTCATATGTCTCTCTGGCTTTTTGTTCATGTTCACATCCCCATCTGAAAATTAGAAAAATAATGTTATTAAAGGAATAGTTCACTTTAAAATGATAATTTTCATATACTCACCCTCATATTGTTTCAAACCTGTATGAATTTCTTTCTTCTGCTGAACAGAAAGGAAGATATTTAGAAGAATGTCAGTAACCAGACAGTTTCTGGGTCCCATTGACTCCCATAATAGGAAAAAAAAAATACTATGGAAGTCAATGGGACCCAGAAACTGTCTGGTTACTGACATTCTTCTAAATATCTTCCTTTCTGTTCAGCAGAAGAAAGAAATTCATACAGGTTTGAAACAACATGAGAGTGAGTATATGATGACAGAATTTTCATTTTAAAGTGAACTATTCCTTTAAGTCATCGTAGCTCTTTGAGTGCCCTTTTCATTGGATTTGTTCTCTCATTTCCCTAAGAACTATAGGTACTATAGATGTCAGTACCCAAAATTGGCCTAATCTTAATAGCACATAATATTCTCTTGTATCATATTCTATCACAGATATCACAGAGTAGTTTAAAAAGGTGTAAATGAAATATAACAGGAACCATTTAAAAGGAACATTTGGAATAAATAGGCAAAGGACCTACACCATACACCTGGGATTAAAAATAGATAAGGGCACTCAAAGAGATTGAGGGATGTAATCTGTCGTCATGTTTGTAATTTAATGTTGATAATTTGTAATACTGACTATAATAAATATTCCAATGATAAATGCATTTCTTTGTCTTGTGTTTGTTTCTTTGATGTTTTTGTGAGCAGGGGCCCTCTACATTAGAACACAACATGTATTGCATACATTTCCATAGTTGAAACATAAGTTCAAAGAACATCTAATTTCTTTACTCACTTACACTATGGTGAAATTAAAAACAGTAACTGTATGTTTGTGTCATTATGTCACACATGCCTGGTTGCAACTGTTGAAAATCTGCATAGGTCAGGGTAACAGATCTGCCTAATTAGGGATTTGGAAGGATTTGTAGGGTCTGTCCTTGCAGCTGACTTGAACCTAGATGCTGTCACCCTACCAGCCCTCATGTCAAACCATAGCCTTGACTTTCCCTGTTGTCGTGTCTCTTCCTCAACTTTTACTGCCTACAACATTGTAAATTATAGAAGATGAAATTAATGACATGACACCTTCAAGCACATTTTAGTCATATGAGATTAAGAGGGATGACTATACCTGCTCTGGTGTGACTTCCATATCATTGAATACCGCATCACATTTTTTCTCAAGGTCCGAGGCAGACAGCTTCTGGTTCTGAGCACTGTATAACTCAGTCAGGGGCTGTGGTAGACCCAGAGACACCACCTTTGGTTGAAACTGTTTACAGTAGTGTGGCAATATGCGTAGGATACCACTCTTCTCTGAAGGGTTTGGAGTTGCATTATCCAGAGCCTTGTAGAATTGTTCTATAGCTGCTGCAGACACACCCACTTTTTCACAGATGGACAACCTGAATGGCTTTGGTTGTTTACACCACAACGCTTTTTGGCAGGATTTGAGAAATCAATTCCTGATCCCTCTTCGTACAAAGCCTTGCCCGCTTTCAAAGGAGGAAGTCCCCACTCTCTGGGCCCATCAGTGCAGCTTTTGTCTTCCAGATGTTTAACAGCAGAGTCTACTGCGTACAGCAGAGCTGTCACGTGGGAGGACACCTCTCCCAGGCCCGCTTTACATGTACAGTGGCCGCACAAGACTGTCCCATCCTTCTTCAAAGATAGCCATGGTTGTAGTTGGGTTTCAGACAGTGACTGACTGTGATGCACCTACAGTTACAGAAAGTGGCATAAATACATTATTCTTACATGAATGTTATTGTGATGTTATTATTTACTGCTGCAGTGACACCATAAATGCCCCTTGTGAATACATCTTAATCACTATGATAGTCAAATCTTAACATAGGCTACAGCGAATATAATCACAGATAAGATGATGGCTAGATGTAACAATTATGTGTGGCTACTGATCACAGACACTCCGTGGTTTACTGGCTATGATGCACCTACAAATACAGAAAGTGGCATAGATACATTATTTTTACATGAATGTTATTGTGATGTTATTGTTTAATGCTGCAGTGACACAATAAATGCACATTGTGAATACTTTGCTGTGATTAACTGGTAGAATCTTAACATAGGCTACTGCGAATATAATCACAGATAAGAAGATGTCTAGATGTTACAATTATATGTGGTTACTACGGATCACAGACACATCGTGATTTACTGTCTGCATGGATTAACGTGTGATCGATAATTAATGAATGCACTTCCCAGAGCTGGGATGCGTCCAGGCATCCATTAAAAAGCCACGGCCGACCATGTCCTCTAAAATCATAGGCTACGTGTTATATAAATATTTATCAAGAAATAACAGACCGCATTCTACATTAGAATTCAACTAAGCCATGTAATAATACAAAATAAACCATAGATCGATGTGTCTTACCTTTGCCGTTATGAGGTACCTCCCCCCGCCGTTAGCGTAGCATCGCGTTCCTGTAACCCAGCCAGCTACAAAGAACTGGTAAGCATCCAGACTTTTAAAAGCTTTGAGATCAGCACCAGTGTATGGGGATACCCCGTTTACCACATAGTGGTACAAATCGTGTGGGCCGAAGTCAGGCAGACTCGGCGATTTAATGAGGTCCGTGAAAACTGAGGGAGGAAGAAGGTAAGGGTCTGTATCCAAACCTGCTATCTCCAACTTCTCCAAATATCGCTCTTTGTGAGCACCTACCAGATGCCCTACCTCGACCGATAACGGCACTACAACTTCTTCAATAGAAGAAGCCATGAAGTTTAGTGGTAACGTTAACGTTATCTATTTTAATCTGTTTAAAACTATTCAAATTTCCCGCTCGTCTACTACTGCTCAGCCTGCGCGTCCAGTGATTTTGCCGTCCAGCATGGCGTCGTCACGTGTTTGCAAAGGGTCTATACAGAAGGAACGCAATTAAAGGACACTCCCCCTTCATATTAAATAACTAGGGCTGTATTCTCCCAGTCGATTAGTCGATTATTTGGTCGATACGTTCTGGCTCGACCAAAATTCTGATTGGTCGATTTTTTGCCCGCGTTCATTTCATTAGTTTTGTCGCGTTCATTTACCGGTAATCAGTTTTGCCGCGTTCATTTCATCAGTTTTGCCGCGATCATTTCATCAGGTGGAAAGCACTAATTGCTAATGGGGGTGTTTTCAGAGCACCCCTGTTTCACAGGTAACAGTCTGTCTTCAGAACACCCCCCTTGTTTTCACTTCTTTTGGATTAGCCCAACTCACCGGAGAAGACGGACAGATTGAAGAAAGTAGGCTACTAGAAGGTTTGCTGAATATTACTTGATCTGGTTTGTTTAATAAATATTATTTTTTTATTAAAGTGGACGTGCCTTTTGTGTTTAAGAGTAAAAGCTTTAAGTTAATAGTCTATTCGTGTCTCAGCCGCGAAGCTGAGCTCCTATGTTCAGCCCATAGACTGTAAAAAATAGGTTCAGCCTCACTCTGTGCGAGCTGCACAGAGCGGCTGAAATGATAGTGTCTGTCAGTTATTATAATACATATGACAGAAACAATTGTCTAAATTATGTTACATATTCCTCAAAAGTTCTTGTCATGATATCACTAGTTGACAACATAGTACTATTTTCGGAAATCATAGGCTATGATATTGCGCAGGTGCACGTGATGCAACTCTGTCAGAGCCGACAGCCGACAGACTCGTGTGTCAGACTCATTTCAGTGCAAATTAATTACGTCAAAAACGATTTAATACTGCAAATAGCATACTAGTTTTTTATGTTTATTTATAATTAATTTAGGAGGACAACAAGGCTACCAAGTACTGCGCACAGTGCGCAGCTAATTAATTTAACGTTTTTTTTCTAACATCATTTTTAGTCGATTTTAGTCGAAAACTTCAGGACTTCAGTCGACCAAGATTTTCTTTGATTGAGTACAGCCCTATAAATAACCCGACAGAAATAAACAGTACTGCTACATATGGTTTATGAGGGCACAAATGTGTATAATGACATGGGTATTATACCATAAACATGGTTTATGAGGGACATTGCCTGTGTCCTCGTAAATCAAATGGCTTAAAAAACACTATAGCTGTCCGTTCACATATCGCGTCTTTCTAAAGCGCTTGCTCTCCCGTGGCGTCTGTCGTTGCTATGCAACCATGAACTGCGTTCTCCTCAACGACGAGGAAGTTTCAGTAATGCAATTTCCAATGCCGAAAAACGCTTGCAATATTTAATTATGGAGAAAAGAAAAAAAAAACTTCTATCACTTCTATTATGAGCGCGCTTGCTGTGTGCCTACATTTGAAATAATGAACTTGAGCGTGCAAAATACGCAATATGTTTACGGTCTATGGAGAGTCCCCGTAAACCACATATTCAAGTAAGCCTGTGTGTGTGTGTGTGTGAGAGAGAGAGAGAGAGAGAGAGAGAGAGAGAGAGAGAGAGACTGAGACTAACTGTCTTTCTTTATCTTCAGAGAGGAGTATGACAGATTCCAGGATTGACAGAGCAGTGGGAGTTGGAAAAAAGATTGTGGCTGCATTTGCTCACAGCTGGAAGCGGCAGCGGGCACTCCGTGATGCTCAAGTGGAAATGGGCTTACCTCAGCACAAACTGGTCACAGAATCTCCCACACGATGGGGATCAAGACAAAAGATGATCCAGCGGCTGTTGGAACAAGAAAAGGCCATCACACAGGTTTAAGCTGCTGACAGGTCCACCAGATACCTGGTGCTAACGTGGCAAGATGTAGAGGTCCTTGATTCTGTGAGCAAGGCTCTAGGTCCTCTCCTTGAATTTACTGAATCATTCTCTGCTGAAGACTACATCACCATCTCATGCGTAAAGCCTGTTCTTAAGTTATTCAGTAATAACATCCTACAGGCAAAGGAGAATGACACAGACCTCACGAAGACAATCAAGAAGTCTGTACTGGACTACATGAACAGCAAGTACGGAGACACTGTGACTGAGGAACTGATCAATTTAGCAACTCTGCTTGACCCACGTTTCCGCACTGAACACATGAGTGAAAGTGAGAGCAAAGCTATCCAAGCCAGAGCAGCTCGTGAGGTGGAATCCCTTCTATCAAAGCATACAGCTGAACCCCCTCTTGAAACAGCAGAAGACACCCAACTGACTCAAGGTGCCTCCAAGAGACCAAAGAAGACCCTTGGAAGCTTTTTCTTTCTTCGGATCAGCCGTTTAGCCAAGAAATACCTATGCATCCCTGCCACCAGTGCTGCCTCCGAGAGGCTGTTCAGCACTGGCGAGAATGTAGTAACTTGTCAAAGATCAGCTCTTAAGCCAACGTCAGTGAATATGCTGGTGTTCTTGACAAAGAATCTCTGAATGTATGGGTGGATGGCTAAAGTGTTTACTTGACTCATTTCATGGTATATCCATTTTTTGTTTGCACACAGAATTAGAGGCAATGCAAAAATTTTAGCACTGATATACCTCATTTGATGCTAATCCAAAAAAGATGCAAGGCAACTGTTAAGTTCTGATAGCATTTTTTTTATATATAATATATAAGCAGTGAGTGTTTTACATTTTGAAGGTTTGTTTGGATTGCCGCTGTTTGTTTACATTTGTACTTAAAAGTTTAGGTCAATTTTATTAGGTGACAATATTGTGCAGGCTCCCGAAGTTATTGTTAATATTGTTAAGTTATTACTTTAGTTATTGTTAAACTAAAATGTTAAGGAGTTATGTTATACTTTTTTTGCACTAATGCTGCTGCCAGCCAGCTGCAATCACCAATAAAACGTTGTTTCATATATTTTTTTCTATATCGTCATAAATATCATTATCGCAAATATTCTTGAAATATCGTGATATAATTTTGAGGCTATATCGCTATATGATTATTATTATTATTATTAAGGAGGTTGAGTGTTCGTAAAAACAAAACAAAAATTGAATTATAAAAGTGCCACTTCACGTGGAGGGGTGGCATTTTGCATATACATGAGCGGCTTGAAGAACTTCAAAATGAGTTTTAAATTCATGAGATTTTTATTCATTTAGCCTAATGTGTTAATTCTAGATGTTTATTTATGTAAATGCGCTTCACTGACTATATGGGCGTGCGCGTTGAACATTCCAGTAGCTTTCAAACCCTGGAGCGGCGCAGAGTTGCCATGAAAACGGCGCAGCAAACACAACTGACAAGCAGCAAACTCCATCTCTCGCTGTTATTTTCACTGCTTTCAGGTGAGTTTAGTCTCTAAAATCACACAAATAATACACACAACTGTTCCTGACACTTTTCTTACGTGTTATTGACACACATCTGTTGAATATTTACTTCATAGAAATAGTTTGGTGTCTTCGAAAAAGTCTGTTAGCATCTCACCCGTTTTCAGAAGAGGTAACGTAGACTCACTGTATTCCGGACATCACGGTATTCCGGACACTTGACCTTTTCCCGCAAATTCTATAAATAAACACTTTCAGGTCACGGCATCTATATATATCCGTGTCATCTTTGCCTCCTCCTCTTTCGATTCCGACCAACCCTATGTTTCCAGAGCCAGTCGTTTCAAAGAAATCAACGTGAGTTTCTAACGTACACCAATGACTGTTCAGAAAATGGCGGGGGGAGGGTTTTCCGGCAGGACAAAAGGAAGAGGGGAGAATACCTCGGCTCTTAAAACATGATCACCCATGATCACCCACCAGAAAATGACAAAAAAAAACAATCTTATGGTCTTATAAAATAATTATGAGTTACAATTTGCAAATATTTGTACTTTTTTAAGGGATATACACGTTCAATGAGGCACTTTGTCTGACATGAATTTGAGCGGCAGCGGCGCATCACTGCACCCTCATTAAAACACCTCAAGTTAAATTAACGTTCATGTTAAATGCTGTTTTAAAGGTAATTTCAACACATCTGTGTAATTTCACGTTATCTGGTTAACGTTAGGACAGCACGCATTGTAATAACATGCATTTTAACAACATTTCAAGCCATTAAGTTAACATATGTTTAAAGGAGAACTCTGGTCAATTTTAACATTGAGCTCATTTTTTTGTAAATTTGGAGTGCTGTCAGTACAGAGAACAACGACAAAAATCGGTGTTGCCTACACAGTGTTATCCTCTTTTTAAAATTTGCACCCTGTTGACTTAAATGGGGCAAGTTTTAAACCTGCTTTTAGCCTCTTAACATCCTTGATGTGTCATTACAAGTGCACCAGCCATGTGAGTGATTCCTTCAGAGTTAACACGGGTGAATCTGACTGCAGTAGATGTAAAAGATATTAATAAAAGTGATGTTAATTCAGCCAGTGCACATACCTGTATTTACATCCTATTTTTGGTCGAAGTCCACAGTAGTCGATTGTCGAGTTGCTTAGTTATATGGAAGTAAAATAATGTCAAATGTTTTTGAAACAAAAAGCCTGTTGAATTGCACTACTTGAAAAAAAATAGGCATTGCATTAACCATGCTTGCATTTTAATGCTTGCGGAACTGCAGGAAAAGCAATAGATTACCGAGATACTCTCCATCTGCTGTTAGTCAACCTCACCAGCAGGTGGTGCAAAAGCTCGTGTTGTTGACGAAGACAGAGCAACAGTTAGAGCAAGCCATTCATTCATAAAACTCATTTAACAGCAATGCAAGTGTATTTGTGATTATTATGACGGCGGTTTTATGTTAAATTCAGTGCCTTCATGGTTACTTTCCCTGTGTAGCCTACAAGCATCTTTCTCTACCGTGAACAAGATTATAATGTTATTCCCCGATGCGGATATACAGATCCAATATTACATTTTTGAGGTTGACATATATTTCTCTTGGTTGTTTAGTTGCCTTAACTTTATATTGTGGCGATGTGCTGCATGCAAGCTATTAGGGTTTCCCTCAATACTTCAGGATTCTCCTGCTGGACATATAAAACGCTTCACGTATAGCTTAATGGACTAATTACAGTGATATAAAAGACCAAACTCGCAGGCAAGCAGATTGACTCAGAATAACGCGCAAAGTTTAATGCTGAGCGTTTCCCAGTGATAGACTAGCATAAAGTTGGCTTGACGTTGGACATTCGCACATTTAGGGACCGTCTCTAAAGTGTATACGACTTTGGTATACACGTTTCTAACTTCAATAGCATGTGAATAGAACGACTTACAGTCATAACACCAACTGTAAAGTGTTCATGTAGTGTCAGGCATAATGCGCACCCTTTGGATTTTTGATATTTATTCAAATAAATTAAAGTTTGCTATTGAAGTTAGAAACGTGTATGCCAATGTTTAATGCAACTTTTGAGACGGTCCCTAAATGTGCGAATGTCCAATGTCAAGCCAATTTTACATTTATTAGGCTACATTTAGTCATTTATTTAGCAGACGCTTTTATCCAAAGCGATTTACAGTTAAACTAACAATAGGAGGACAACAATATGCAAGTGCTATGACTCTTCCCAGTTTAAGCTAATGCAATACACGTAGGCATAGCCTACTATACTATACTATATATATATATATATATATATATACTGTAGAGAGAGAGAGAGAGAGAGAGAGAGAGAGAAAAGAGAAGAGAAAAGAGAATAGAAAGTGTTAGTATTGATCAAGTGTTGATTTTATGCCAGTATATCACAAAACGCTCTGCATGAAACTTTGCGCGTTACGTTCATATTCTTAGTCCATCTAGCCTATATAGTAGCCTACAGCCTACATCCCCAATAAGGTGCGAGTTTGGTCTTTTATACCACTGTATTAGTCCATAAACTACGTTAAGCGTTTTGTCCCGACAGAAGGGGAATCCTCGAGTGTGAGGTATTGAGGGAAACCGATTATAATCCTGTTCATGTAGAGAAAGCTGATGACATGTAGGCTACACAGGGAAAGTAACAATGAAGTTATTGAATGAAACATAAACACAGCTTTTGTGTCTTTATCATCTTTTCCGCATATATACTGACACAGATAATCATTTTCATTTTATGAATGAATGGCTTGCTCTAACTGTTGCTCTGTCTTCATCAACAACACAAGCTTTTGCACCACCTGCTGGTGAGGTTGACTAACAGCAGATGGAGAGTATCTCGGTAATCTATTGCTTTTCCTGCAGTTCCTTTGAATTTACTGTCGAATTTGAACCACTGAATTTGTGGAAGCGAATTTGCAAAGCGAAATAAAATGGACCGAAAATTGCCTGTTGAATATTATAGGTTGTATTTTTAAACAGTTTGAATATTTTGGAAGTGAAATATGAAAGGTGAATATGGATTATTGAATTTTTAATAATCAAAATGTGTTTGAAATGTTTTTAATTGAAATATTCACAGCTTAAATATTCAACCATGTTGAATTTCAGCCCATAAAAATGCAAGCCCTAAAAATACAATGCATTAAATTGCAAGCATGGTTAATGCAATGCCTATTTTTTTTCAAGTAGTGCAATTCAACAGGCTTTTTGTTTCAAAAACATTTGACATTATTTTACTTCCATATAGTTACCTATGATCATGCGCGTGAACTTCTCAGAGCCCTGACTACATTTGCATTTCAAGCTATGACAGCACTTTCAGCACACAGCCCGTGACGGAGCTGCCAAATATCACGTGATTTCATCATCGTTTCCCGCGGTTAGGTCCGGAAAGCTGTTTTCGAGTACGGTAAGTAAATTATTGAAGCAATACTTTTTTTCTATTTACAAGTTGTGTTTCTCGTTTCATGTGACACAGTAATGATCAATTTATTTAGTGCTGTAACACGTGATAAAGTTTGCCTTGTCAGAGTTTTTCAGTATACAAGTAATTCGGGTTTAAATGTCAGGAGTTCCAGTCGGGACGAAAGTAACACTTGTTCCTTTTGTCCCGCTGCTAATGAGGTGATTGTCTCTGTGTTGCAGCATTTATTAAAACATGTTTATGTCATACTATACCAACAGAATATACCAAGAGTGAGGGTCAGAAAGACAGACAGAGGTCAGCAGGGCTGGACTGGGACAAAAAATCGGCCCGGGCATTTTGGCTCAGACCGGCCCACTATATGATCATAAACACCACCCATCTTTGCACGCCCTTAATTACATGCATACCAACTCCTATTCATTAAAACCACTAATGCCATCTAATGAGTGAGTAGGAACGAGTGAGAGTTAACAGATGAAATAAGTAAAAATTTGACATTTATTAATACAGTTGAACTATACTCCACAGCGGTGAATCCTAAAACAAGCTATAAGCGGCTCTGGCATAGCAATACAAGTGTTTCTTACAGGATTTTTGGTAAAACTGTGGTGGATGGACCTCTGTCCTTCTAGGGGGGTTTGGGGGCATGCCCCCCGTGAGAAAATGTTGTGCATTTTAATGTTAAATTCATCAATCTGGTGCACTTTGAGAGTTCAAAATTAAAAGCTCCAACCCATATTCAGTGTGCAAATTAAACAAACAAAAATTCAAACCTCTTTTAGTTACAGTGTCTATTTACATTACACCTACTACATAATAATAGTTATAATATTAATCCAATGACAGTAATAGCCATATTTTGTAAAACAAATGCACTAAAAAATAAAGGAAACTTTCATAATTAGTGTTGTACCAATTTCTATACTTGAAAGAGATAAGCACATGATCTTTTATTTTGACGCAAACTGCATCAAGCTTTTATTTTGGCGGAAAACATGGTTTACAAACGCCTCTCATTAAATTAAATTTCTAGTGAATTGCGGTAATCGTCAACTATGCAGATGTGGAAATAATCTGTAACTGGGTTATGGGTTCCTACACTCATAGCCTAAGTGTTTTGAAAGTAGTTCTGCTTACCGCAGGCTCTACACTCTCTCATCTCTCTCCTGATCCTCCGTCCTCACTATCATCATCTGCCACAGGAGCTGATGAAGGTCAGAAAACATATATTTTGACACATAAAGCGTCTGCTTTAAGGGCCTGGTTCTATTTTTTCATGCTATTTCTCTGCACATTCCTTGCGTTTCTTCTCCATCTATTTTGACAGATACACACTGAAACTGTTGCACGCTCGCTCACTCGTTTAAAGTTGTGATTGGGCCAGCCCGGTGTCAATCAAGAAAAGAACCAATGGGCCGCTGATCTACGTGTTTCATGGGCTGGTCTGTCAGAAAAAAAAAACTAACACTGACTTTTTTTGACCAATGCATTACACCGGCACAAACCCAGCGCCGCCAATTAAGCAAAACAAAACAAAACGAATGGGCCGCCGATGTACAAATTTTATGGGCCGTTAAAAAAAAAATATATAATAATAATAATAAAAATTATGTATTTATGAGATGTATCGGCCCAAAAAGCACGTCGGCCCACCGGGAAAATGCCCGGTATGCCCAATGGCCAGTCCAGCTAGGGTTGCCAACCGTTCCGTATAATACGGAATCGTCCCGTATTTGACACATAAAAGTCTTGTTCCGTATTGAACTGATACGGAACGCACTTTGTTCCGTATTTTTGAGAATCAATTCAGTGCAAATCCATGACAGACACATAGCTTCTAATATATGTCAGACTATGAACGAAGACAATTGTAGGCTATGATAAGAAAAAAAAAAAAAAAAACGACGGTGCGGTAGATATTAATTTCTCCCCCGTTTGTCTATGATCAGCGTAGTGTTTTAAACATCTTGGAACATCATCAGAGAATGCCCTTTTAATTGGTCGTTTCAGTCATTGTGAGTCACGTATCGTAGCAACGATGACGACAAGTGACAACAGCGGGAAATGTAAAAATGACTACCTCCGAGCAGCCGGCGAAAAAGAAAAGAGCACAAAAATATACATACAGGTGTTGTCTTGCTTGAATGCAGTATTTGAGTGTAATATTTTATATTTTCTTTATTAGCTGTTTTTTTATGTATTATTGTTTTGCACTGGAAAGAAAGTTAACTATAATGGAAGTATAATTATATAAAGATATTTGCACTACACTTCCTTAAAATGTTGTCTAATTAAATTAAAAATATTATTTTTTTGCACTGGAAAGAACATTCTAGAAGTCTAATTCTATTGCATAAGTTCACACAAGGCTACAGAAAACTGTTGTGTTTATTTTTCTTCAAATGCAGTCTAAGCCGATGAGTTTTGAATAATATATTTTGTATTTGTTTAAGTTAAAAATAAAACGTATTATAAGCTAAACAAATCCATGGTTCACTGTTGGCAAAATGACCATGATAGCCTTTATATTTCACATCTATGTGATTCAGTCTTGTATATTGATTAGGCCTACTTTGCTATTCTATAAATATATAGGCCTAATAAGTTGTAAGCCTATTATAATATGCTATAATGTATGAAATATATTTATCTAAATATCAATTAGTTTCCACAATATTCACCAGAAGTCATCATTTCAGGGGTTATTGTTCAAAATTTTCTTCCGTGGGGGCATGTCATCATCATGCAGCTCACTTACACTGCTCTTACTAAAACCAGTTTAAATGCTTATCGAAATGTGAGATTTGTATATTCTTTATAATGCAACATGTAAAAATCCCCAGTGCAGGATCAGTAAAGTCTTATTTTATCTTAATCATGTCATAAACAATCTCCCTCTACATATGTATATATGTATATTTTTTTATTTTTTTTTAACTGTTATAGGTGCGCAGATTTGCATATGAGTTGGCCAGCAGATATGGGTGCAAATATCCAAGTGGATGGGATGCTACCAAGATGGCGGGAAAGGACTGGCTCACCTCCTTCCTTGAAAGAAACAAGACATTATCTATTTGTAGACCCCAAGCCACCAGCATGTCCCATTCCACTAGCTTCAACAAAACAAATGTGTCCTCTTTTTTTAACAACTTGCAGACAGTTCTTCAAAAGGACATTTGGAACGTGGATGAAACAGGTAAAGTTTACAATTCATTCAAACTAAAAAAAAGTTACAATGATTCAGTGGTTTAAAATACATGGGACAAATCTGTTGTTATATAAAATTTAATAAACTATAGCCTGTGATAATAAATACATACTGTAGCCTATACAGATAAATATATACAGATTATAAAACTATGAGGTGAATAAATATGTAATTATATAAAAACACTACACATGCACACACACACACACACACACACACACACACACACACATAGCTATAATAAAAACATACAAATGTATTAATTTATTATATAGAGATAGAGATAATAAAACAATAATGTAAATAAATATGTAACTATATACAAACACTAATAATACACACACATCTAGGTATATAAACACTTACAAATGTTCATGAAAGCTCATCAAAGTTTATAATTAAATTTCAGGTACCACAACAGTCCAGGTGCCAGGTAAAATTATCGCCACCAAGGGGAAGCGCCAGGTCGGTGCAGTGACCTCTGGGGAGAGGGGGACATTGGTCACCATTGCCCTTGCTGTTAATGCACAAGGCAATTGCATTCCCCCGTACTTCATCTTTCCCAGGAAGAAGTTCCAGGACCACTTTTTTAGGAATGGTCCCATCCGCTCTACTGGTTCTGCTAATAGTTCAGGGTGGATGCAGGATGTATACTTTCTTGCCTTTCTCCAACACTTTGCCTGACACACCCGTATGACCCTGTAGTCGAAAGTGCTGCTTCTCCTCAATAATCATTGGTCAGAACTCTCTGTGGCAGCAATTGACTTTTGTCGGTCAAACGGGATAGTCCTACTATCTTTCCCACCCCACTGCTCACATCGTCTCCAGCCGCTCGACAGGAGGTCTTCGTCCACTGAAGCGATATGTAAACACAGCAGCAGATCACTGGATGAGAGCACGTCCTGGAAAAACTTTGACCATATATGACATTCCAAACCTAGTGGCCACAGCTCTGCCACGCGCAGCAACACCCAGCAACATCACATCTGGCTTTGTGTGCACTGGCATCTGCCCCTTCAACACAGATATTGTTGAGGAGCAAGACTTCTCACCTGCCTATGTCACTGACCGCCCAGTTCTTTCACAAGTACCATGTGTTCCCACACCACATTCCAACACACACCCATACAGCCAGAGCCTGTTTGCGGGAGGACTGCTGCCAGAGTATCCTGCTGGTTCAAGGGACACCTGTTTAGAGTCTGCCATCCCTGACCACCCAGCTGTCTGTTCAGGTAAGATAAAAGATAGAACTTGGTTAATCCAGAAGGATTTTAGTAAAATAATAACTAAAATAGAATTGTGCACATGATATTAATATTATTGTTTCTGTGTCCCCTCTGAAGAAGGGGAAAGAGGTATGCTTGAGGTAAGGCAGACTAGTCTAGGCCTGAATTCCAGGACTTCTGTCCAGGCATTCATTCCAGAAGCTGTACATCCCTTTCCTAAGGCTGGTCCAAGAAAGGACACAAAACGGAGAGGCAAAAGGAGGTGAGTGGCGTTTGGTTTTTGCTTTTTCCTGAGTAATTTCTTTATGCATGCTGCTATCATGTGGACAGAGGATGAGCAATAACTGCCTGTAAATTTATACAAATGTTGACAACAATTTTTCTCACTTTGAATGTTGCAGGTCAACGGCGATCCTCACGGACTCTCCGGTGAGGGAAGCTCTGGAGGAGGAGCAACAGAAGAGGATTCAGAAGAAGCCGTCTGCTCCAAAGAAAAGGCTCCTCACCATCGAAACACTGCACCCACAGTTTCCTCGGACAAGGATGAGGAATGTCTTGTGTGTAAGGAAACATTCAGCTCATCCTTGCCTGGGGAAGTGTGGGTTCAGTGTCTCTTTTGCCAGCTCTGGTCACATGAGGCATGCACTGAGGGTGCAGAACATTATATCTGTCACAACTGTGACAATGAGTAGGCTAATGCCTTTTTTATGTTCCTTTTTGTTTGTACTGTTAATAACTGTTTACATAAGTCAGGTTTCCATCCAAGTTATGGTGGCATTTCTTTGCTGTTTTTGTTTCTAGGATTCACTCGAGGAACATTGAGGAACAGCTGATTTCGGTATGTCACCCTCACAGTTTATCCCTCACATTTAGGTTAGCCATACCTTAGCTTTTCCACCTCCACCTATGAATTTGCAGTGTTTCCACCCAGATGTTTTTATGCACATTTTGAATTTACGCATAAAAACAGCTGGATGGAAACATGACTACTGTTAGATTATTTTGAGAATTTATGCTAATTTAGTTTAATTTTCATATTTAATTTTCATACTGTTGAATGTTTTATAAAATGGATTGACATTGCAAATAAAAAATATTCTAAACAAATCAAGTTTGTACTGTCTGGTTATTTTTTAAACAGTTGATGAAACTGAAATTTAAAATGAAAATGTAATTTAATATTTTTTTTGCCAAGATAAAGGACAAAATATGTTTGTAGTTACATATTAACAAAGTCATAGTCAGGTATATTTAATGAAAACAAGAGTAACACAAAAAAATCTAGCTTGTATTGTTGTGTTATTTTTGACCCACCTGTGTGTGACGGGGTCGAAAGTAACAATGTGCAACTTATGTTCAAAGTGAAATTATACTGAAGTCATTCGACATTTGTACAAAATACCACCTGGTATTGATAGACCACACTTGTGAGTTATTGACCACAGCAAAAATATGTCTCTGTCTACAACAATATCTTTTAAAATGATGTTTTTCTGAAAAATGGTATTTACGCCCCTGCTCTCCCATATGTGAACAATGTTTATCAAGCCTGTTTCTTTATGGTACTTTTTTCATGCGTCTTTGTTTGTACATGTTTAATTAAAAATATAATAAAGCAAAATGCACAAATGTGAAAGTTCTGGATTATTCAGCTATGAATTAAAGAAAAATAGGTTACACTTTATTTATTTTAAGGTGTCACTTTTATTAACTGTCACCCCATTTTGGCGCATAGACATAAAAATGCACTATACAAACTTAAACTGCTGTAATTTATGAAAGCTTTGGAATACAGGCATAAGGTTGGTCTATTTTGAAAGAAGATACTTGGAGGATTATTGTTGAAGTGTATTAATAATAAAAAATTAATGTTTCTAAAAGTTATTTAAGTTTATTGTTATGAAAATGTGCTGTAATATTTGTTTTATTCTATATTATATAAAACTTTTACTTTTTAGCATTTTAGTCTGAAACATATATATATATATATATGTTTCAGACTAAAAATGATTCCCAAAGGTAACTTAGTTGCTTGAACTGACATCTGACGCCACAGCACAAACACACAGAGAGAGATATTTTAATTTGAACTTTTTTTCCAAACTTTTCAAAAACATTTTCACTTTTCTATACAAATTGCATGAAACATGAATAAGACTAGTAAATAATAAAAGAAAGGAATAATGAAAAGAAAAATACTGGAAAAATAAACTATTTCCATTTTTTTTAATTTACAACTATATAAAATTTTTCACAACTTTTGAACACTACAATCTATTTACATCATTCCAGTAATTGAAGCAATCTCATGTTGTTTGGAAACACAAGTACGATGCACATCCCTGGCAGAACACAAGCGCTTTCCGATGGCACACTCGGCATCTTCGCCTGGGGTCGTCACCTTTATTAGGGGTGTACATTGGCCTGTGGCAGGCATAGCCTGAGGGTTCTCCTGTCATGTGAGGTGCTGGAGCAGGAGGAGCAGGCTCACTTGGAGGCATCCAGTCTGCAAGCTCCATAACCAAATCTTCACCGAATTCCCGCTGTGTTTTTGCTCTTTGGTTATGAGCAGCAGCCAACTGCTGGTGCGCGATGAAGGCATTTACCACTGCGATGTCAATAAAGTGGTAGAAAATCAAGCGGAACCACTTCCTGGTCTTTCGTAGAACTTTGTAATACCCGACAAGGGCATCAGAGAGATCAACTCCTCCCATGTACCTGTGTGGAAATAATAGAATATATTTCAAATCTAAATGCAAATGTAACCAAGTAAATAAAATATACACAATACCACTGAATAAATTCAACTCACCTATTATTGTCATGCACTGCAGTAGGTATAGGTACGATGAGTTCTGTCCATCCTCCAGCTCTCGTCTTCACCCTCCTCCGTATGGTGTGATCTCCATCTGCTGAATGGAAGGAGGAGCACATGAGCACCTCCCTGGTGTCCTTCCATTCGACAAAGAGGAGCCTGTTGTCTCGAATCCACCGCATACTCCCATGGGGAGCATTTCTGGGCAACTTGTTTTCAGTAGTTTGTGGGAAGCCCAGCCGGTTGCTTCGAATGGTCCCACAGGCCCAGATGCCCTTCTGGAGGAGGTCTCTGAAAAGTGATGGCCTGGTGAAGAAATTGTCTACATACAGCTTGTAGCCAGTTCCCAGCATCCTCTCATCCACAAGCACCATCACAGATTCGTAACTCAGCCCCTTACATTGCCAATTTTGACCTTCATGGGATTTGCCTTCATAAATAAAAAAATCACAAACGAAACACAACCTCAGGTGGTGGGATATCGGGTTCATCTGAGCTGTGCCATCTTGCCTCAGTGATACCTGAAGAATCAGCCCCTCTTCCTCTGCTTCTCCTTCTGCCTTCTTCACTAAACCCACTGAAAGTAGATGTAGTAGCTGATGCAGATGAGGTTGAAGATTCAGACAAGTCCTCACCATCATCATCTGAATACCTTTTGCAACAATATGGTACAAAAGGAATATAGTAAAAAAAATTTACATAGAATAATAATAATGCAACAATTTGGTACAAACTGTTGTTAGTAAATATATGTGAATATAGTAAAAAACTAATATAGTACTGTACATGCAACAATATAGTACAAATTGAATAAAGAATTCAACTAATATGGTACATGCAACTACTGTACAAACTGAATGTAGTATAAAACTTACATAGTATGTGCAACAATATGGTACAAACTGAATATAGTAAAAAACTAATATGGTACATGCAACTATTGTACAAACTGAATAAAGTATAAAACTGACATAGTACATGCAATGCTAATTCGATTATATACACACATCTAAATGTATACTTATCATACAATTATATGTTTACATCATATTTACACATAACCCAGTAAAATTAGTAAAGATTGTGTAATAGAATAGAAAATAAATGTATCACACACCGTTCTAGGGTTGAATCGGACATTTCCTCTGGCAAAAGCACGTCTGGTTCATCATCACTTGAATGAAGATTTGGCTCATCATTGTTTGAAGGATGATTTTGCTCATCATCACTCGACTTACAAAGCTCTTCAAAAACTTCTAGCAGTGTAAAACACTTTTTAGGCCTCGGTGGATCCATCTTGTGAGTGTGGCAGTGGAGAATGAGAGTGCAGTTTGTGTGCTCCTGCTTTCTGCACGTTTATAAGCAACATTTCCAAACAGGAGGTTGATTGTGATAGGCACGTGTTTGCAATTAGACCTACAGAAAGTTTCTATTGGATAACGCTGGTGCTTTCAAAGCGGTGATTTGCCAACTGATATGCTGAAAGCAAAGGAGCCTCAGTAACAGCTATGACATCTCTTTTTGGCTACTGAGTCTTGCCTTGCTGTTATTGGACATAACATTGTGAAGGTGGGCTGTTGCTGGTCAGAAGACTCTACCAATATACACTGAAAAAAATTAGTCGTTGGATCAAAGTAAAAAAAAAAATACTTCAACTTGTTACAAGTAATCGGTTTACTTTTTCTCAATTTAAAAAATGTAATTTAGGCAAATCACATTTCTATAGTCAGTTGAAAGTAAAAATACTCTTTCAACCAGAGAAATTTGTTTAATTAGCATTAAATTATAAGCTATTATTTGGATTAACTTAATTTTTCAAATGTTTAGATATTAAATATCAAAATAAATACAAAACGAAATTACACACAACATGAAATTCTGTCTGAAAAAATAAGCCTTTTACACTATGGAATCAAACATTTAACTGTTTATTTAGTGCAATCTTCCAACAAACTCAACAAACCAGAATTTCCACTTTTTCTATAAACACATTTATGAAGAATTCATTTGATTTACAAAAGTCAATGCTGAAACTGTTTTAGTGCATGTCTTAAAAAAACATCCATCAATAAATGTATGTATATGTCATGATTCCTGTCTTGTGTTCCTCTTGTCTTGTGTAGATTTTTGTTATTTCCTGTCCTGTGCCATGTTATGTGGTCCTTTGTAGTTTTTCTTAACTTTTAGCTTGTTTGCTTGTGTATTTAAACCTCTGTGCTTCAGTTGTTGTTTGTCGGTCATTGTAGCTGTTTCCATGTTCCTGTACTGAGTTCCGTGTTCTGTTGTTTGCCCTGGAATACCTGTTTGTTTAATTAAATTAGTGCTTGCATGTGGATTCACTCTCTGCTTCGTCCTTGCCTCATCGTTACAGAACGACGGACCAAAGATGAATCCAGCAGCATTAAAGGGGAATCTCCAGCCAAGTAAGCGGCCACGCCTGATTCTGGTTCCCAGGATGGCCGCCGCCACGTCGCCTGAGAGATCCAGGGGGGTAATCCAGCACCCGGAAAGCGTACCATCCCCGGGGGCCACCATTGGCTAACAAGCCATCACCTGCTGTTAGCAATCCATTGACTCCCATTCATTTTGGCGTCACTTTGACAGCGAATAACTTTACATCTGAGGCGTTTAAAGACTCTATTTGTCCATTGTTTATTTCTAAAGAAACACAACAATGTATTAAAAGGCTCCATTACCTTGTATCTTACGTTATGGCCCCGTAGAAGCAGTTTTTGTAAAAATAGGCTAACGATTGTGTCATAACCACGCGACTCTCTGGAAATTACTGTATAGACAGGAGGAGAAGCTCGCAGTCAATCGGGGGGACGTGGAGGCATAAAGTCCGATAAAGTCAAGTGAGAAGCCCATAGAGAGTCATAAAGTTGCTCCTGCTCCTAGCTCATGGACAGCTCCTACTCATGCTCTCCGTCTCTGCAAGATTTGGAAGGGAATGATTCAGATTTCTCTTGGCACAGCTACTAGAAGACTTAAAACTGTCGGACAGGTTGCTCACGTCACATCTACGTCATCAAGCTCAGTTTGAGTCTGCACAGTACGCTCAGCCATCAGGAAGTGAGTCCTTCTAATTTGCTTAACTTTTCTCTGTTGAAGTCTATGGGGTCGCTGTGTCCATGTCTTATACTGTCTATGGAGAGATCATCTACAGCAAAGATGTCCGCCGCCACGCCTGAGAGATCGTCTCCGGCAAAGATGGCCGCTGCCACGCCTGAACCTGAGCCCTCAGCAGAGATGGCTGCCTCCACGCTTCCTGAGTCTCTTTCTGTTCCTGAGACCGCGTCTGTTCCTGAGTCTGAGCCTGTTCCTGAGCTTCTTCACGTCACGTCTGCCGATCCGGAGACTGTTCACGTCACGTCTTCCGATCCAGAGACTGTTCCCGTCACGCCTGCCGATCCAGAGACTGTTCACGTCACGCCTGCCGATCCAGAGTCTCTGGACAAGATGGCCGCCACCGAGCAAGTGTCTCCAGACAAAATGGCCGCCGCCACGCTGTCTGTTCCTGTTCCCGAGCCGGTGTCTGTTCCTGAGCCGGTGTCTGTTCCTGTTCCTGAGCCTTTGTCTATTCCTAGTCCCGAGCCGGTGTCTGTTCCTGAGCCGGTGTCTGTTCCTGTTCCTGAGCCTTTGTCTATTCCTAGTCCCGAGCTGGTGTCTGTTCCTGTTCCAGACATTCAAGTTTATTTCATTTTGTTTGATACTTAAGGTTAAAAAGTGATTCTAACTATGTGAACTTTGTTCAAAAAATGTTTATCAAGCCTGTTTCTCTATTGTACTTTTTTCATGCGTCTTTGTTTGTACGTGTTTAATTAAAAATATAATAAAGCAAAATGCACAAACATGAAAGTTCTAGATTATTCAACTATGAATTAAAGAACAATAGGTTACACTTTATTTTAAGATGTCACTTTTATTTACTGTCACCCCCATTTTTAGGCATAGACATGAAAATGCACTATACAAACTTAAACTACTGTAATTCATGAATGCTTTGTAATACAGGCATAAGGTTGGTCTATTTTGAAAGAAGACAATTGGAGGATTATTGTTTAAGTGAAATAATAATTAAGAAAATATTAATGTTTCTAAAAGTTATTTAAGTTTAAGTTTATTGTTATGAAAATTTGCTGTAATATTTGTTTCATTCTATTAAATATATATATATGTGTGTGTGTGTGTGTGTGTGTGTGTGTGTGTTTCAGACTAAAAATGC
The DNA here is from genome assembly GCF_963993115.1 of Abramis brama. Lineage (NCBI taxonomy): Eukaryota > Metazoa > Chordata > Actinopteri > Cypriniformes > Leuciscidae > Abramis > Abramis brama. Next base: position 13,963,487 of record NC_139966.1, read on the forward strand.
TAAAAAGTACAAGCCACAAGTCTAAATGAGTTTTTAGCTTGATATCTCAAAAATTAGGTTTCTGTGAGACATTTAGTTGGCACACCACAAATGGCCACTAGGAGACATAAATACTTCTCACTTTAGATCTGGGGCCGTATTCACAAAGCATTTTATCTTACCACTAGGAGTACTCCTAAATCGCACTAAAAGATTTTAGCTAGGAGTTTTCTCTTGGAAGCTCCTGTAGCCGCCGCATACGCATTCAAAACATCGCAACGTGAAATGCCACAAAAAGCGGTTTGTGAATAGGTCTTAGTGAGTTAGGAGTCCTCTCGACTTCTTTTAAGCTGTCCCAGACTTAGGTGCTACTTTTAGGGCTAAAATGCTTCGTGAATTACTCTTAGTGAAAAAAATTAGGAGTCCTAAATTTAGGAGTGACACGCCCATTATTTTTAGGAGTTGCTCCTAAATTCGCCAGTTAGGAGCTACTTTTAGCCTTAAAATTCTTTGTGAATACGGCCCCAGGTCATTAATTAGGTGCTTTAAACAAGCCTTTATTGGACATTAGTATTAAGAGTTCCTTAAAATGTTTACAAATACATTAAGCACACACACACACACACACACACACACACACATTGGGTTTCCATGTTTTATCAGGACGTTCTACAGAAATAATGATTTTATAATGTACTAACTGTATATTCTGTTTCCTAAGCCTAACTGATGTATTTTAAAAATGTGATTTGAGTATTTGTATGCATTTCATATTGGCAGCATTATATTACTTCATTTTTAATGGCTCTGATAGGCTTAATTTGTAAACAATTTAAGGAACATTTAATACTAATGTTATTAATGTCCAATAAAGACGAATATTTTAACGATCTGAAACGCAAGTATCAAGCGCGAAACGCAAGTAACTTTGTGGGCGGATCTCGGGCGCCAGGCCCGTCGCGACAAGGCAAGTAAACCAAGCAATTGCTTGGGGCCCCGAGCTGGCCTGGGGCCCCAAGACAACGACTGGTTAAGAATAAAATGCAACGACAAACTGTGTGAGCGCCCCTTTGATAGTCAATGCAGTAAAGTGCAATGACACTGTTATCAGGATCCCCCTCAAGGGGGCCCCTCTCAGTAGTCACTGACAGCAGCCAGCCAACCACGTGATCTCTGCTGCCGGCAAAATACAAAAACTCCTCGGCAGTCATCATGAAGCGGAATTATGCTTCAGGAAGCCAGAAAAGAATGAAGAGAAAGGAAGAGGAGGATAAGAAAAAACAAGATAGTGGTAAGTAGGGGTGTAGCGATACACGTATTCGTATTGAACCGTTCGGTACGAGTCTTTCGGTTCGGTTTTCGGTACACATTTTCAAACCGAACGGTTCGTTGGACCATTTTTCCTGCCGACCAAAATTTCGTTATTCCAAATGTAGGCGTGTTGCGTGTGGCAAGCGCGCTCATAATGTAAGAGACGCCGGCGCGACCACAACATTGCCCAACATCGAATGGCAAACGTAATGCAAGCGGAACGAAACTGCTCGTTATTGTGTGGTTGACGGACCGTTTATCAGTTTGAACCAAAGCAGCGCGAGCCGATCTTGATCAAGTAAAGAAAGCATTTTAATTCGCCACAGAAGTAATAACATCGCTGCGAGATCTAGTGAGAAACATTCACATAGTTTGGCAGGAATAGTAGGCTATAATGCCTTTAAGTAACATTACGTCGGTTTTATTTTGACATTATGAATACAATTGCTGCCCTCAAATGTTAATCTGAACTAAAATAAACATTTGTTTATAACTACTACAATATTATTTTCAATATTAGTTCAATTATAGCTCCAGAATTGCTCAAAGTAAAAAAATATCATACTTTATGATGTTAGTTTTAATTAAAAAAAAGAAGAAAAATTAAATCAAGGAAATTTCTCTGGCATTTCTTTCTTTTTGCTGTATCGAAAACGTACCGAACCGTAACACAAGTGTATCATATTGAACCGAACCATGAATTTTGTGAACCGTTACACCCCTAGTGGTAAGAGATAAATTACACTGGATAAAATAGCTTGTCTTGTACAAATGGTGTAATTTTGCAGCAGGTAGGCTAGCAAAAGTATGTTTATGTTAGCTACCTGCCTTACGGCAAATGATGCTTGTAACAAACAGTTAGTGCAACTTTTTTTCGAACGGACGGAATATGGTTACATATTATAGTATGTTTTTTATTGGGGAGGCCTCCATGTCCATTTTGCTTGGGGCCCCCAAATTCCTTCAAACGGCCCTGTCGGGCGCTGTTGCTATTATTCCGGCGGCATAAATGACTCTTGGACAAAATAAATAATTATAGTTCTTCTGTTTAAATCTTTTCAACTTTCCATTTTCCGTATTTCTTTTTTGTTCAGTTACAGTTTGCTATTGATTTTTCTTTTTGACAAAATGTAAATAAAGAAATGTCACAAAGACATACTTTCCGATGTTTGGACTCACTCTCACTGAATCACGAGGTTATGAATGCATGGTGTTATTTTTGCAATGTAGACCGAGATTTTCTTTGCTTACCTCACTATAGACGATGCAGCAGGTCTTCTGTCAAATAAGCTCTCCTCTCCCGTGCTATGTTTGCGCCGGAACACGCCTCCTCTTTTCACTGAACCGCCCACGGGAGCGCAAGTTCATTCTCTAATTTACTGACGTGCGTCTGTGGAGGGAAAAAATAGGAATGATACATGCGTCGGTTACAAAGTCAATTGCGCTGGGTGCAAGATAGGACCCCATAAGTCCTTGGCACAAAAAAGCAAACATAACATAGTAGCCATTTGTTTAGACATTTTTGTGGAAAAGTCCTTGTGGCCAATTGTCATTTTGTACAAGCATGTACTTAGAAATAAGTTAAATGTGTATTTATTTACACACCTGACGGGCCATTTCGGGCCATTTCATCGCAGACCTTCTCTAAAATGTCAGATTTCATTTTTGCAGTTGTTATGTTGCCAGAAAGCCCAAATATGAAATCTTCTGTTAATTCTCTCAAACTGGAACCTCTTCTAAATGATTTACATGTCTCAAAGGTAACTGATAAAACTCAAATATTTATGGACAATCTTTTAGTTGAACGACTTCAGAAAGACCATGCCAGAGAACTTCATAAAGCCAAGAAAACGGAGAAGAGAAAGAAGACAGGCAAGGACCCATCTCCCCCGGGACCAGCTGATCTGGCAAGGCAAGCAGATGATCAGAATCATCAGGCAGATCATCATCTCGGGTCCGAATTTCGGGTGAAGACCTATATGCATTTCTGTTATTTTTTTACTTTTTTAATTATTGTCTTTGTATTATTCTGAAACTTTTTTAAGTAAAATGAAACCATTTTTGGTGATTCTGAAACTTTTAAAACAAGTCTCAGAGTGATTTTTTCCCTAGAAGTATCTTTACTTTGTTGTATTTTAGATATTAATACTAAGCCAAAAGCCCAGTGAAACGGACCCAGGACTGAACTGGATCGGACACCGCCTGAGGACCCTGAAACAACTTCTAGCATCTTTTGGCCATTGTTGAGTACGCGAAGAAACTGACTCTGAGGAAGCTAAGGACAGTATGACTGTAGTATCTGTGTCACCAGAGCCAATGGACAAAGTATCATCACTAGATATAATTTCACTTGCCTGAGTTGTGGATGGCTCTACATCTGGCAGAGGAATTACCTTCAGAGTGCCAAAATTATCAAGTTCTCCAGTTTGTGTCAAATTTATAAATGCATCACCAAAGTCTCTGTCCTGATACTGGAGTCTGAATTTACCATTTAATCCACAAGCTTTTGTCACGGTGTGACAAAAGCCAGATAAAGAGAGAAAGTAAAATCCTCGTGAAGGCAGTATTATTTGGAGACCTCTGGTGGATGGTCGTCTCATCACACCGCGAAATCTGCTGCCATGGCAGCGAGGCCAATTGCCTGATTGACAACAGGTGAGGAGAATTACAGAGAGTGTTGTGAGAGGAACGTGCATTAAGATGGGGCTTTAAAAAGAGAGAGGAAACAGACGGTCGGGGTGGTTCTCCTCCCGTGAGATACTGTGTTCTGTCGGCGGGTTGTTTATATTTGAAGCTGGACTGTGAAGCAGGGCGAAGATTGAAGCCGAGAAATGGACATGAGAGAGTGAAGTTTTGTCAATGAGATCTAGGGGATATCGTCAACAGTGGGAAAGACGCAAAGTGATGAGTATTTGATCCGTTGTTTATATGCACTGACACTGAAGTGGTGTGGAAAGTCTGGAAAGCGTGTGGCACGAGTGAAGTATTACACCGAGTGAATTAATGATCTGTCTCCAACCTTTGTTCTTCCTGCACTGAATGTGACGATTACTACATCCGTTTGACTGTCTCTGAGAGAAGTGGAGCCCGTGTAGAGACGAGAGTCGATCTGGTGGGAGAAAGACCGGTGGGTGAGTGCTGGCCCGAATGCACGTGTGCGAGTGGAATGCAGTGCCTGAAGTGACGATTCACACGGTTTGTGTTATGGAGTGAAGTTTATCGTGTGGAGAAGTATTAATAGTCTGCTGTGCACTCGCTTCTATAGTCTTTCACCCGCTGTCTCTGAACGGGGTTCGTTACATCCAGCGTCCAACTTACCATTTGAGACAGTCCCACTCTGTGAATGCTGCCGATCCATTAATTCCTGTTACATTGTTGCAGCGTACAGTTGAACTGGAGCGTCTTGCTTAAAGCAATCTTCCTGTCTGGTGGTCTCCACATGTCCCGATCGAAAGCCGCTGCCCTGGTTGGAAAGGAGAGAAGGTAGTACAGATGAATGTTTCATCCTCTGTTGAATGGTCAAATCCTGTTGCATTGTTGCAGTGTACAGCTGAACTGGAGCGTCTTGCTTAAAGCATCCTTCCCGTCTGGTGGTCTCCACACGTCCCTATCAAAAGCCGCTGTCTGGTTGGAACGAGAGAAGGTATTGCAGCTGAATGTTTCATTACTGCTGAATGGTCAAATCCTGTTGCATCGATACAGTGTACAGCTGAAGTGGAGTGTCTTGCTTAGAGCATCCTTTCCGTCTGGTGGTCTCCACATGCTTCATCGAAAGTCGCTGTCCTGTTCAGAAAAGGTATTTGAAATGAACGTTTGATATGCTGTTGAATAGTTAAACCCTGCTACCTGGTTACAGTGCACAGCCGAAGTGGAGTGTCCCGCTCAAGTGTCCTTTCCGTCTGGTGGTCTCCAAATGTCCCATTGAAGGCTTGTCCTGTTCAGAAAGAGAGAAGGTATTTCAATTGAACGTTCCATATGCTGTTGGGAAGTTAACTCCTGCTACCTGGTTACAGTGCACAGCCGAAGTGGAGTGTCCCGCTCAAGTGTCCTCTCCGTCTGGTGGTCTCCAAATGTCCCATTGAAGGCTTGTCCTGTTCAGAACGAGAGAAGGTATTTCAATTGAACGTTCCATATGCTGTTGGGAAGTTAAATCCTGTTACCTGGTTACAGTGTACAGTCAAGTGGAGTGTCTCCCTCAAAGCGTCTTCTCCGCCTGGTGGTCCCCACCTGTCCCTACTGAAAGCTTCCACCCTGTTCAGAAAGAGAGAAGGTATTTCAATTGAACGTTCCATATGCTGTTGGGAAGTTAAATCCTGTTACCTGGTTACAGTGTACAGTCAAGTGGAGTGTCTCCCTCAAAGCGTCTTCTCCGCCTGGTGGTCCCCACCTGTCCCCACTGAAAGCCTCCGCCCTGTTCAGAAGGAGAGAAGGTATCACTGTTGAGCGTCGCATCTTGTTGAACCATTGAACCCTGTTGTATTGTTGCAGGGCACAGTCAAAGTGAAGTGTCCTCTTGCCGGGTGGCCTTCCGTGCCCGTGTTGCAAATTGTTGCTGCTGTTCGGAAGGAAGGAGAATAGCCGCGGCACGTGGCTCAATCAAAGTGTCGTCTTACTGTCCACGGTCCCCTCCTGGCCCGGCCTGCTCGCCACCTGCGCCCCTGCGACCCGTCTGAATTGAGGATCCCCCGTCCTCTGGATACTTACCTCTGGGCAGCCTCCGGCACTCGTTCCATCCTCACCACGAGTATTTACCTGGTTTCAGTCCGAATGGGGTCCGAGTAGCCAAGACGTCCTTGTGAGCCCTGTAAAGAGTACTTACCCAGTGACCTATCTGGATGGTGTGTGTCCTCCTTGATTCCTCTCCGACGAGCCGCAGGGTGTTCACGAACGTCCATCTCGCTCCGGTCCAGGGGCCCATCGAATTGCTTCTGGCGACAAGAAGGAAGATTTTAATTAGGACTTTTCAAATTATCTGCTTTTAACTCAATAAAGAAATTGTTATTCCTTTATCCTCTGTCTGCTGTTTTGGTTCCTTGACACGCTCCTCGAGGCGGTACCCGGTCTCCAGGGGTGGGTGCAGTCTGGCTTGGCCCACCCCGACCTGTGACACTTTCCTCACATTATCATAGAGCTCCTCCACTGATTCTGGAATCCCATTTGGCAGCAACAACTTTCTTGAATCTTCTGGACTCAGAATTACCAACAGCTTAGCAGATGCTTTTCCTGCCATAGTTGATAGAATTTCTGGGGGGAGGGGAATGGATAGAATTGATTAGTAATACATGTCCAAGATCTAACGCTTGTTTCCGCAAAAAATAAATAAAAGTAGTTGCGACTTTACTCACAATTCTGTCTTTTTTTTCTCAATTTCAAATTTACATCTGTCACGGTTCGTCGATCCGTGTGTTCATTTTGTGTATCTGTTGGTTGTTGTGGGTGTGGGGTCTGAGTGTGTAGTGCTTGTTTGTTGCTTAGTAACCAACTGATCACTTAATCAGCCCGCAGCTGCAGCTAGTTACTTCTGTTGTTAGCTGCCTATTTCTAGCGGGAGTGATTATTGCTTGGTGTCTGTTCGTCACTCTTGTTTGTGCTCTCTTACCCAGTTCCGGTGTCTGAGTTTCCTTACGGAGTTATTTCCTCAATCTCGTCTGTGTTTCCAGACTTCTGGAGATCATTTGGAGTTCTCTTCATCCAGTTCCAGTTTTGCATCCGTGCTGGGTTTATTCATATCACTCACCCTCTCCTGAGAATTTGTATCCTGGTCGCCCGCCTGCTATACCTGGGCTGCGTTCGAAACCGCATACTTCCCTACTATTTAGTATGGGAAAAAGAGTAGGCGAGCGAAAAAGTATGTACGAATCCAAAAGAGTAGGCAAGAATTACCTGGGTGACGTACTAATTATCGCGAGATTCGGACTTAAGTGCGTTCGAATATGCCTACTTTCCTACTATATACTAGGCGAAAACAGTACGTGAAGGAAGCAGTACTTTCGAAACATCAGTATTCATAAAAGAGTAGGCGAGAAGTTCCCGGATGGCTTACTGCTTCTGGCCAGATTTTCGAGTGCTCAACCGATGGATACTCTTCTATCCCAGGAGGCCACGCGAGAGGATACGTCATTATTAAACATCGCAGAGATCAGAGACGCGGGTGCTTTCAAATGTGAGTAAACACGGTTCCTTTTGTTAAAATTGCATGTGTTGAACTACTGTAGAGTAAACTGTTGAATTGTTGAAGGTGTAAAGACGTTACACAGTATAGTATGGTTGTGATTTTGCTGTAAAAACATGTTTTATTATGTAACATTATAGCTAACAGGGGAGCTCCAGTAAGGACACGTAAGTTATGTCTCTAAAGTGGATTTACATAAACCATAATACATCTTAAAGACGCTTATTTTAAATGTCTATTTACATATGACAGGAAAATCTTCAGTAAGTATTGCAGAAGAGCACATCACAACATGAAATAGACATCTGAGTGATGAATGTGTGCTATTATGTAGAACAAATCTAAAGTAACTAAACATAAGTTATCTATTTTATTTGTCCATTACTGTTGATAAATTGAGGAACATTTATGTTGGATAAAAAGTTAAAACAACCTCAACATGTAAATGTAGTGTTGAGCTCATAAATCACAGAGGTAATGTGAATCTCGTCTGGATGTTACAGGGTCAGATGAACAGATGTGTGTTTATCCAGTGGAGAGTGGCTCATGAAGCTGAATGCTGCCATCAAAGGCTTTGAGTGAGTATACTACAGAAATGAATAACAACAACTATTTAAATATTAAGTTGTTTATTTTAATTATTGTAATTTCAAACAGAGCTATTACAGCACACTTCTGATTCTTGATTTCTGTGCATTTGCTGCAGATCTTTTGTGGTGGAGCAGGACCTGCAAGGGAAGATGCATTTGTGAAAAAAAAGCGTTTTTGTCTTCTAAATAATACTGAAATCAAATGACATTGTGCGGTTGAAATGACTGCTTTTGTGTTATGTTTGTGCATTTTTGTAGGATCTGAAATGTCAGCAGGCTGGTGTGAGCGCTGAGGATGAAGAGCCCCGAGGTGAATCCTGGAGATGGTGCCATGGATGAGACCCTCCATCACTCCACCTGTCCTTACGAGACCCTCCATCACTCCACCTGTCCTTACGAGACCCTCCATCACTCCACCTGTCCTTATTGGCTCAGATTGTGAAGCACAGCGCAGCACGCAACAACCTCAGGCACAAAGGAAAGGCTCACCTCTGGTGGTCAGCTGATTCATCAGAATAAAGCCGCAGAATGGGAACCGCTGTGTTGAGACGGCAGAAGGATGTGGGGTTCAGCGCCTGTAGCCTACATACATGATTGTAGTTTGAATAAAGCTTTGTTTCATGTGTTGACTTGCATTTGTTTATTGTGTGATGGTGACTTTCATTCATTCTTTTACTAATTTATTAATATTTCTCATTGTTGTCAGTAAATAAAATATAATTATTTAATTAATGCTTTATTTAATTGTTTGAATGAAAATGTAGATATGTTCACTATATACACATCTGGGGCCCTATCTTGCACCCAGCGCAATTGACTTTGTACACTGACGCATGTTTCATTCCTATTTTGCACCCACGCACAGCGGACTTTTCCCTCCACAGACGCACGTTGGTTAACTAAGAAATACACTTGCGCTCCCCGGGGCGGTTCAGCGCAAAGAGGAGGCGTGTTCCGGCGCAAACGTTCCCTTATGCTATTTTGCAGGTTTAGAAAACAATTCCGTCACTGACCGAAAAAAAACTGTTTAAAGTCAGTGGCGCGTTGCGCATGTTATTCATATGCTATTTTAAGGGCGCATGCTTGGCCATAATCAATGTAGCGTGTGCATAACGCGCATACACTTTGATTCTCTCATCTACACACAGACGCAGCAGGTTTCATTTTTGCAAATCATAGCCTACATTATTACGATAGATAGATAGATAAACAGTTTATTATAAAAGCATACATCTAGCTTATACATTTACCCAAATTATCATACGCCTGTTTAACCAAAGTTAATTTGGGTGTGTTTCTCCATCCTCAACGTCCCTGACGAGAACGCCGGTCTCCTCGGCTGTGAACCGCTCCTCGCGTGCGCCTGGCAAATCCGCCGTTATAATAGGAATCCGCTATAGAACAAGCGCGCCTGCTCTTAAAGGGAATGTGAGATGTCGCTCTGATTGGTTTATTTCACGTTACGCCCAAACCACACCTATGAATAATGAAGCTACTTCAGACCAACCCATTTTAGATTTGCCAAGACCCGCCCACAAAGTTACTTGCGTTTTGCGCTTGATACTTGCGTTTCAGATCGTTAAAATAGGGCCCCTAGAGTGTAGATGTAACCCACCCAATTAATTGAGGCTGTGTTTTGATGTATTTTTCATGTTTGATTTTTATTTTATTTTGATTCTATATTTTTCCTTGCCTAATGCATGAAATGTTCAGACATATTTTTTATTATTATTATTATTTTATTTTATTTATTATTTTGTTTTCACTGGTTGATGAAAATAAATGCATTGCGTCGATGGGTGCTGACGTCACATACGCGCCAGCTCATTGAAGAGAGAGATGTGAGCCACATGTGTGGCTATCATTAATCTAAACCATCGTTGTCAATATTTTCCTAAATTGATGTCTGAACTGTTTTATTGCATTAGGTAAGTCACAATTCTTTCATATTTTCATAAATTATGTTTAATTTGGTGTTTGTTCATATAAGAAAATGTGGATGGTTAATGCTGTTCGTAATCGAGTATAAAGTGTGCCATAGAACACATGTAAAATGTTTATGCTGTAGAAGTATACTTGTTAAAACTTGTTTGCACATTTGTGTAATGGGAATAGTGTTTTGAGTTGAAAAGTTATGACTGTTAAATGCATTTCGTGATGGGTGCTGACGTCACATACGCGCCAGCTCATTGAAGAGAGAGATGTGAGCCACATGTGTGGCTATCATTAATCTAAACCATCGTTGTCAATATTTTCCTAAATGGATGTCTGAACTGTTTTATTGCATTAGTGTGGATTGTTTCAACGCTCCGTGATCGTGTTGGATTCGCGCAGTGCGGGAGAACCGCGCTGGATTTCACTGTGGAGGAATTGCGTCATCTGGGACTCTGCCTTCACGAGGAAAAAGAAAGATGCGTTCATCGTTCATTCCTGCAAAGATTGTAGTAGGCATTCACATGCAAACGAACTGTACTGAGTCACTTCCATTTCCACGCGAACTGAGTCACTTCCATTTCCACTCGAACTGAGTCACTTCCATTTCCAAGTGAACTGAGTCACTTCCACGCGAACTGAGTCAATTACATTCACACGAACTGAGTCAATTACATTCACACAAACTGATTGATTGATTCTTTCTTTTTTTTCTTTTTTTTTTTCTTTGATTGTCATTGATAAATTATATATTTTGTTTTCAAATGGTGATTTGTAAAAGGCAAAGTTATTCTCATGTGATGTGTGCAAAGTGATGCGTGCACATTGAAGTGAAGTAAAAAAAAACAAAAAAAAACAATTTCAGTGAATACAGTTACTGTTCAGTGAGCTGATTGTTTCATTCATTCATTTTCATTTCATTCATTCAATTCATTTTATTCATTACTTAATTCTATTTCATATTTTATTTTATTTACTGGTTTATTATTACTATTATTTTTTTATTTTTTTCAGTTAGTACTGTAGGAAACTATTTAAACAAGTGCAGACACACATTTAAGATTATTGAATTATTTTTTTTTTTGTTAATGCAAGGTGTGAGACCCCGAACCCGGGACTCCAGATATTAATATAGTTTTTTTTTTTTTTGATTTATCTGTATCTGGTGAGCTCAGACCCGGTAGATATTTTTCCTCCTTTTCTTTTCTGGTGTTAAGTCCTACTGATGGGTTACATATTCATGCATAGTAATTTGTTTGTTTTATTGAATTATATCATTTTCAATAAAAAGTAATATAATTAAGTATTGGCCAGCATTTATCGTTGTTATTATTGTATGTTTTGGGGTGGGATAGCAATGCAATTCATTCTGGGGTAATATTAATTTTTTATATTAATGATACTTAAATTTTTCGAGTATAAAATCAACAGTTTTCTCCAAAGGTGAATCTTCGCACAGCTGCCTTTTGTGCAGACATTACAAACGCTGAGGAAAACGGTAGGGCTGTCCAGTTACTGATGTTATGAGGTGTGTGTATATATATATATATATATATATATATATATATATATATATATATATATATATATATATATATATATTTATATCATGGGTTTGCATACATAATATGAGATTTTATACACAGGAAAAAATAATCTACAAGGTTGAATATCTTAATATATATTCTTAAATAATTCATTACAATACGTTTAAAAAATTTATTTTTTGTTATTTATAGGCCTAGGCCTGAGGGATGAAACGAGAGTTAAATACGAGGTACAAGAGAAAAAGGAAAACATAAAGCAGTTAGCCTCTTTTGCTTGTGGATGAAAATGTTAGGATATAAAATAAAGAAATTAACAACATATTCAAGAGATGACAATTTTGGGATTTCGTAATAAAAATAAAAGGATAAAAAGGTGGGTCACATTAGTATGGTTAAATATAAGAACTTAAATCAACCCTAAATGTATGCACAAAATAAATGGGCAGCAGTTTATTCAAAAAGACCACAACATGAGCAAGTTTAATCAATATCAAGATATTTACAGATAGATGAATTAAACGTGTCGTTCAAATCTTTTAAGTTGTTGCGCTTGTGATAACGCGTCGTAGGTCACATGATAACGTCAACACGGCAGATGTCCGGTACGCATTCATACTCAACGAGATCTGGCTATAAAGTACCTACTCTTTTAGCGCTCGTTAAGTAAGTACTTATTGAAATTAAGTACCTACTCATTGAGTATGCGGTTTCGAACGCAGCCGTGGTGTTTTGAGTATTATCCCTGTTTCAACCTGTCTTCAATAAACTGCTTGCTTGCATTTGGATCTACGACTCTCATTCTGACAACATCTCACAATTCTGACTTTATAACTCACAATTGTAAGTTAATATCTCACAATTCTTATAAAAAAAAAAACTACATATTTGATTTGGTACTATACTGTAATTCGTGTTTGTTAATTTTGATTTTTTTTTCATTTAAATCATTACTTAAAGGAACTGTATGTAATATTGTGGCCAAAACTGGTACTGCAATCACTTTCAAATTACTGTAGAGCGGTGTATCCCCTCCCCCCTGACTCGAGGTTGCCAGTTAGGCTGCAGGATCCAGCAGGAACGTAGGCTGCTACAAGGAGCTTCCAATGGCAAGTGACGAGTCCAACACAGTAAGTTTTTTTTCTGATAGGTAGATAGGTGCAGGGTAGAGCATCAGGCCAAAACACAACATGACAACATCAACATCAGTTGAGGGCTGCAACTTCACTTTTAAAATGACAATATCCTGGCCGGACTACTGTTGTCAGTGATATAAGTATTTGAAATGAACATGATTTCTTAATGTCTAGTGACATATCAGGGCCATTTTATGATTAATTGAAATACATTTCTTACATACAGTTCCTTTAATCATGGAGATGTTTCTGTAACGGTCACCAGCTGGAGTGCCCTTGAGAGCCACCAGAGGGCACTCCACACCAGACTATCAAGTTTCACTCACAAACTACATTTCCTAGAAATCACTGCCCGGACTCATCATCACTGATTGCATTCACCTGTATCTCATCACCTTCTTAGTTTCAGCCTATTTATTCCATGTTCACTCATTCACTCACTGCGAAGTTTTGTTTTAGTGTCACACTGCAATTCCGAGCATTCTCCTGGTTTTCATGTGTCTTGGTTTTGGATTTCTTGCCCTGCTCCCTGGATTACTCTTTTGCCTCTGACCCCTGCCTGTTTTGTTTGTTTGTTTGTTTGTTTGTTTGTACGGACTGCCTGCCTGCGTTTGACTTTGCCTGTTCTTTGGATTACCCCTTAAATAAAGCTGCGTTTGGATCTTAACTTTCATGTCTCAAAGCAGTTCTTGACAGAAAACTTTGCCACACCAAGATCCAGCAGCGATGACCAGCATGGATCCAGCAGGTTGTCTCTTCCACCTCTGCCAAGGTAACCGTCCGATTGAGGATTTTGTCAAAGAGTTTTGTGAGCTTAGCCAAGGGGTTGACTTTAATGATGCTGTCTTAAAGGACATTTTTCAACATGGACTGAATGACCTTCTTAACTATCTCATGCCTGACAATACCCCTCACTGGACTCTAGCTCAATATATTGACCTTGCCCTTTTGCTGAGTGGCTCATTTACTGTGGGCTTTACGGATGAGGAGCCTTGCAAGCCCACGGTATCCTCTAAGCCTGAGCCACTTCACGTCATGCCCACTCTAGTGTTGGCAACTCCAGTGCTAACACCGCTCTCCTGCCGAGCCTGAGCCTGTTCACGTCAGTCCTGCCGAGCCAGAGCCTGTTCACGTCACGTCTGCCGAGCCAGAGCCTGTTCACGTCACGTCTGCCGATCCAGAGTCTGTTCACGTCCGCCGAGCCAGTGTCTCCAGACAAGATGGCCGCCACCAAGCCAGTGTCTCCGGACAAGATGGCCACCGTCGAGCCAGTGTCTCTGGACAAGATGGCCGCCGCCACGTCACCTGAGCCCTCAGCAGAGATGGCAGCCGCCACACCTGAACCTGAGCCCTCAGCAGAGATGGCCGCCACCACGCCTGAACCTGAGCCCTCAGCAGAGATGGCCGCCGCCACGCCTGAACCTGAGCCCTCAGCAGAGATGGCCGCCGCCACGCCTGAACCTGAGCCCTCAGCAGAGATGGCCGCTGCCACGGTGTCTGTTCCTGTTCCTGAGCCGGTGTCTGTTCCTGAGCCGGTGTCTGTTCCTGAGCCGGTGTCTGTTCCTGAGCCGGTGTCTGTTCCTGAGCCGGTGTCTGTTCCTGAGCCGGTGTCTGTTCCTGAGCCGGTGTCTGTTCCTGAGCCGGTGTCTGTTCCTGAGCCGGTGTCTGTTCCTGAGCCGGTGTCTGTTCCTGAGCCGGTGTCTGTTCCTGAGCCGGTGTCTGTTCCTGAGCCGGTGTCTGTTCCTGAGCCATGGTCGCCTGCAGGGTCTGTTCCTGTGCCATGGTCGCCTGCAGGGTCGTCTCCGCCCTGGCCGCCTGCACTGCCTGCTCTGCCCTGGTCGCCTGCACTGCCTGCTCCGCCCTGGTCGCCTGCACTGCCTGCTCTACCCTGGCCTCCCAACCTGCTGCAGTCTCCAGGCCCTCTTCCGCTCCACAGGCCTGGCCCTCCATCCTGCCCCCGGATCCGCATCTGCTCCACCACCCTCCTGGACTATTGTTTCCTGAGGAGTGTCTGGAATCTGCTCCTTAAGTGGGGGGTTATGTAATGATTCCTGTCTTGTATTCCCCTCGTCTTGTGTAGACTTTAGTTATTTCCTGTTCTGTGCCATGTTTTGTTCTCCTTTGTAGGTCTCCCAGGTGTTTCTAATCAGCCACACCCCCTTGTTACCTTGTTATCTTGTTTAGCTTGTCTGCCTCTTTACTTAAACCCTGTGTCTTGTGTTAGTGTTTGTGGGTTCTTGATCTTGATGTTGGTTGTTCTGTTCCCCAGTCCTGTTCCTTAGTCCTAGTCTGTCTAGTTTTGAGTTTGTTTAAATAAATTACCGCTGAATGTGGATTCTGCTTCCTCTTGTTTCAACCGCATCGTTACAAAATCACTGCGGACTGACTAAAATCTGAAATCACTGCGGACTGACCGAAACCGATGTGGACTCGCTGTAAAGCCTGTCTGTTTTTCCCCCAGATGAATCTGTCTGTCAGATTGCAGGTTGGTACACGTCAGATTGACTGTTTCTTTCTCCAGCACCAGCTGAGGAGCCTGAACCTGAGGGAACTAAGCTTTCTTACCATTTCTTAAATCTAAACAAATAATGAAAATGAAGGATGGAAGTGGATTACCAGAAACATTAAGTTGAATTCCTGGTTGACCAACCCATTTTTGTTTATCAGTTCCAGTTATTAATCTGAAACAATACTCTTGCCCATCGTTTTAAGTCTGAGGATGGCAGTTTTGTTTTGTTTGTCTTCAATGTGCACGGATCTCAAGTTGTCTGGCGGACATCTCGGCATGGATGAAGGAACATCACCTGCAGCTCAACCAGGCAAAGACTGAGCTTCTCGTCCTCCCTGCCAATCCGTCTCTACAGCATGACTTCACTATCCAGCTAGATTCAGCATCAATCACCCCATCAAGGTTGGTCAGAAATCTTGGAGTAATATTGGATGACCAGCTGACCTTCACAGACCACATTTCGAAGACAGCTCGATCATACAGGTTTGCACTGCACAACATGCAACAGCTTCTCGTCCAGCCCCAGGTCATATCTAGGCTTGACTACTGCAATGCTCTTCTGGTTGGACTTCCATCATGTGCAACTAAACCTCTACAAATGATTCAGAACGCTGGAGCTCGTCTTGTCTTCAATGAGCCCATGAGGGCCCACGTCACTCCTCTGTTCATCTCTCTGCACTCTGCACTGGCTACCTCTCGCTGCTCGCATCAAGTTCAAGGCATTGACACTTGCTTACAGATCTATCACAGGCTCAGCTCCCTCCTACTTTCACTCGCTCCTACGAGTCTACATCCCTACCAGAAGCCTACGATCAGTCCATGAGCAACGGCTCGTGGTTCCATCACAGAGAGCCTAAAAATCACTTTCCAGAACATTCTCATTCACAGTTCCATGCTGGTGGAATGATCTCCCCATCCCTCATCCGGAATGCAGAATCCCTGACAACATTCAAAAGACAGCTGAAAACTCATCTCTTCCGTGAGCACTTAACCTCATAAAAAAATTTCACAACATCAGATTATTGTGTCTTTAGTGTTCCAACAGCTTATAAAAAATATAATCTGCCATGGTTAAATGAGAATTTTTGGAAGTTAATGAAGCAAAGAGACTTAGCACTGAAGGCAACTCTTAAATCCGGACTACCACAAGACAGGAGAAAATTCCAAGAATTACGAAATAAAGTAGTAAAAGATTTAAGGCAGGCTAAAGCTGATTACTTTATTAAATTAATCAATGACTCTAAGGGAAATAGTAAATTAATTTGGGAAAATATTAATAGCATTACAAAGAAGGAGCGCAAATCTGTTCAAAATTGGGTAATAAACGAACAATCAAAAGTGATAGAAGATAAAGGAGAAATAGCTACGATCTTTAATTCATTCTTTGTAGATTCAGTACAGTGTCTAGCCAAGAATTTTGGTCTAAGACCAAGAGTACTTGCATCGGCAAATAATGATTTCCCTGTTTTCACAATCAAAAATGTCTCGGAATATACAGTAATGAAAACACTTGATTGTTTGAAAGGGTCTAAGTCTAAGGATGTTTTTGATTTTGATGCAAAATTCTTGAAAAATTATAAATTAATACTATGTAAGCCTTTAACTCATTTGATAAACTTGTCAATAACAAATTGCTATTTTCCCTCATCCTGGAAGGCTGCAGCAGTGACTCCAATTTTAAAAACAGGTGATGGAACACTCACATCAAATTATAGACCCATTAGTATACTTCCAATAGTTTCTAAAATTACAGAAAAGGTTGTTTGTGATCAGCTAGTCTCTCATCTAAATGAAGGTGAATTTACTTTGCACCCGATGCAGTTTGGCTTCCGAAAGCATCACTCGACAGAAACAGCAAATTGTTTTTTTGTGGAACAAATCAAAAGTCTACTTGATAAAGGCGGTGTCGTCGGAGCTGTGTTTTTAGGTTTTAAGAAGGCATTTGATACTGTTAATCACAACGTTTTACTATCGAAACTTTCTAAATTTAATTTATCCGTTAATACCATGACCTGGATGGAATCCTATTTGAATAACAGAAAACAATGTACAAGAGTGGGTGATAAGTGTTCCTCATTTGCAAACTGTATTTCAGGGGTCCCTCAAGGGTCTATTTTAGGACCTCTTTTATTTTGTATATATATAAATGACCTCCCTCAAACATGTACAGATGTTAACATCCAAATGTATGCTGATGACACTGTGATTCTTACCCATGCAAGATCTAAAGAACACGCTGCAGCCAAACTGACAGCTTCGATGAGTAAGGTGTCGGATTGGCTGGCAAATTCATGTTTGACCCTTAATCTAAGTAAAACAGTTTGCATGTATTTTACAGCGAGGATTAATAATTCAGTTAATCCTGATATTTTAATTAATGGTGAAGTCATTACATCTGTGACACATGTTAAACATGTTAAATATTTAGGCATCATAATTGACACAAATTTGACCTTCAAAAAACAAGTTAGTAATGTCATCAAGACTGTTAAGTTTAATCTAAACAATTTTAAGAGTATCAGACATAATTTGTCACTGTCTGCTGCAAAACTTTTTGTACACACAATGATTTTTCCCCATTTGTCTTACTGTATAACAACCTGGTCACAGGCAGGAGTGACTATGCTCAAGCCTATGTATTCACTTTACAAACAAATTTTAAAGTGGACGCATGTCCATTTTATTGGACGCATGTCTAATGTTTAAAGTTATTCATGATCTTGCACCCCCTCCTCTTAGAGGATGCATAGTATTCTCTGGCAGTGGCAGTGCCAGTAGAACTAGAGCATCAACTAGGGGTGATTTGGTACCGCATTTTAGAAAGACAACCTTTGGTCAATCCGCCTTCTCTGTTAAAGTAGTGGGGAAGTGGAACTCAATACCCACAAACATTAGAAACTCAGGAAGTTTTGCAGTATTTAAAGCCAGCCTCAAAATTTGGCTAAAATCAGCACAAGAGTGTCATCACTAATGATTGCATTGTATCTTCTGTATTTTGTATTTGGTGTATACATCAAACCGTTTTTTTTCAATTTTGAATTGATGGATAATATGTATTTGTAAATTTATGTTGTGTATTTGTTGTTTAGTGGTTGTTTTGAGTCTTTTGTTTTTGTTTTTTCTACCTGTCCAGGGACAACAGATGCAAATTAGCTGTTAGCTAACTCTGGTGCAATTGTTTAAATTGTGCGCTGTCCTTGTCAAATAAACAGTAAATAAAATAAAATAAAACCTGTCTAGAGACTGTTTACAAACCCACCATTACAAAACCATTGGTCTTCATGTCAGAATTAGTACGTACTTTGAGTAGGTCAGGAATAAAAGCAGGACTCAAGTTTTATCAAAGGTTTGGGGTGAGATTAGATCTGTTAGTGGAGGAGCCAATCAATCGGTCCCTCACAATTCTCTCAAAGGCAGTTTAATTTTACCTATTGTTCATAATTGACTAGCACAAATAGAAATTATAACAATTGGTAAATCTGATAAAAGGCAGACAAATTCATCCTAATAAAATCAATTGTTTTATATATTTCAAAAATACAATTTGGCCCCAAACGAGCCGACTGAACAGCCGTGCTCAATGTACACACTGTACACACACAGTAGGATTGCAGAACTGGCCCTGATCATGCATGTCAAGCAGTGTGTGTGTGTGTGTGTGTGTGTGTGTGTGTGTGTGTGAGAGAGAGAGAGAGAGAGAGAGAGAGAGAGAGAGAGAGAGAGAGAGAGAGAGAGAGAGAGAGAGAGAGAGAGAGAGAGAGAGAGAGAGAGAACAGCATATTTCATCTTATGAAATGGTGTTTTGTGTTGTTTGTTGCACATTTGGATGTCTTGATGACAGAGTTAGGGGGCTCCCACTTAAAGCACTGTGGCTCAAGACCAGCTATTTTCACAGTCATGATGGATAGCGTTCTGTCTAGAGACAAACTGTTCCTAGTTTTATTTTTGTTCAAACCCACCATGGAGAACTCTCTCTGCTGACCCTTTGGTGCCCAGAATTAAAATAATACTCTGTTTCAAAGATGTCAGGGAAAAAGCAAAAGTCAAATGCAATGATGAATGTATGCATTGCCAGTGTAAAAAATTACTGAAAGGATAGCCAGAGCGCTCTGCTTTCAGAGATGTAGACTTAACATAGCTGGAAAGTGTATTAATACAGTAGAATTTGAAATAAAATAATGAAATACATCTCTAGTCCTTTCCTTAGTTTCAGGCAGATAAATTTAGTTCATCTTAGATGCGGGTAACAGCACCAACGGAAAACACCAGGTAAGATTGTTACTGTCCTATTGAGGACTGTGTCTTCCACGTCACCCAAGAGCTGGAGATATGTGCCATAAACAGCTTTCAAAACAACTGGGTTTAGGGCGACAGGTTCAAAACCTGGATGAGCAGTTTTACACGCGGCCCCACCAACATGCTCACATCTGTGCGTCACTTACATGTTGTTACAGAGGAGGCTTCTGTATTGCCTCCTCCGCACCCCAGGAGGGATCCGTCTCCGGAATATTAACCATTTCCTCCTGAACTCAAATTCCCATCATGCCTCTCACCTGGGACTGATTGCGCAACACACCTGCACCTCATTTACACACACACATAAAAGCCACTTCCACACAACACCTCTCTGTGAAGTCTTGATTTGCCCTGGCCATCATTACTGAGCGTTATTACCCGTGTTTGCGTTTGTATTTCTGACCTTGGACTGTTTTACCTCGTTTCCTGATTTTTCTCTGCCTGCCCCGACCCGGATTGTTTACTGGACTTTGATTATTGCTGCCTGCCCCGATCTCTGCCTGTGACTCGGATGTTCTCTGTGTTTCCTCCATTGCCCTGTCTACTGTTGATTACCCTGCCTGTACGACCAGGGGTGCCGCCAGAAATTCTGGGCCCTATGGAAACCAAAATTTCTGGGCCCCCTACATTTTTTACAGATAAAATTTAACCCAATAAACATGCCCTGTATACTTTAAAAAAGTAAATACTTAGCACATTGCATAGTTAAAATGTCTAAAGATGAGTACAAAGCCTACAAAAACAAGAAAAAAATATAGAAATATGTACTTCTTTACATAAAAGGGAGAACATTTATTATCTCAATTGCAATTGCAAGCACAACAGAACATAATGTACACATATTGACATATACTTTACATGAACAAGCTTTAGCTGGGTCAAACTGCTCAATCAGGAAACATCAGCTAGAACTAACCCATAATCAGTCCAAGAATAAAACTAGCTAGGCCAAAAGGGCTCAAAATCAAGACACACCAGGAGTAATGCCAGGCCTAAACCAGTCCAGGACTCAACAAGTACTGAACCAGACATCAACTGTTTGTTATCCAGGTCTAACAAAGTTATGTTCAACATCACTTTATAATGGCCCAGCGGCGTGCCTTTCTGCTGGCAAAATCATGTATCAAATCATCAAAGTTCAGCTTTCTTGCCAGTTTGCTTTCAATGGATAGTATGGCAAGGTGACAAAGTCTATCCTGCAACATAGCAGACCTCAGATAATTTTTTATCAGTTTCAGCTTACTGAATGCTCTCTCGCCACCAGCAACGGTCACAGGCAGTGTGCAAAATATTCGCAAAACTATGCAGACCTGCCCAAAAATACTTGTAAATGCTGTTGAGCAGATCAATTGGTGACAGACACCCTGGGGAAAGTGGCCCTATATACAGAGTTGAGGTGTCTGACTTCATCTTCAAATTCACAAGTCAGATCAGTGTTGTATTTTGAAATCAATGGCTGGCATACAGAATGGATTTGATCATCACGTAACTGACCCATTTTTACAACTACAGAAAACTGATCCAAGATCTCAGCTGTTGTGGCAAACCTGGTACTTAAGTCATTGATTATGTGGTCCATCATGGGAAGAAACACAGTGTTTCTGAATATGGTGTCTGCACTGTGCTCCCTTGCTCCCTCTACCTCTGTCTCATCGTGAAACCGTTTTCTTTTCCTCTGGCGGCTGAATCCTGACCTGAACTGAGGGTTAATGCTCATCTGTTGGGCAACAAGTGATGCTTCCGAAAAGAAACTCTCCCATTCATCCCTCAGATGTTGCATCTCCTCCTGCAAAGCTCTGATATTTTCTGCCTCTGTCTCAAGAGTTAATTTCCCTGACTGGAGAATAATATTCCTTTTGTCAATGGCTTGCAGAACCCTTAACCCAAACAGTCAACAGGAAAACAGTATCAAAAGTTTCAAAATACTTTTTTAGGCCGCTGGCTTCAGACCGAGCCTCTGGTGTCAGACTGCAGGTTGAGAGGATGGCATCAAGAGCTTCTAGGACACTGGGCCGGTGCTTGGCTATAGGTTGAACAGCCTTAACCCTTGCACTCCACCGAGTGTCTGACAGACGTTGTAAAGTGCAACCCGTTTTTACCTTATAGATGGCCCATCGCTCTGGGCTGGCACTAACAAGTGCATAAAGGCGATTGACAAAGCCAAAAAAGTTGGTAACCTCTGGACTTGATTGAGCTGCATGCACACCAACAAGGTTCAGAGTATGAGATGCACAAGGGGAAAAAGTAGCCAGCTTATTCTTTTTTAATAATTGGGCTTGAACCCCCTTGATTTTTCCAGACATGTTTGCCCCATTATCATAGCCTTGGCCCCTGCAGTCATTCTATGCCATGACTGTTAAGCACATTTACAATCATGTCTGCAATCTCACTTCCTGTTTTTTTGTGAAAATCTTTAAACTCCAAAAACCTTTCAACAACCTCCCATTTCTTGTTTTCTTGATCAAAACCTACATATCGTAAGAGTAATACATTTTGCTCTGTATGTGAAATATCAGTAGCAGCATCGCAAATGACTGAATAATAGACTAATTCCTCCCTTTCCTTAAGAATACTACTTAACACTCGTTTTCCACATAACTCAATAAATTCGTTCTGAATATCTGAGCTGAAACAGTAAATACATTATTTGTTTTTTAAATATTAAATCTATGGTCAAAACGGACAAAATACACATTTAGTGCATGAGGGGCCCTAGCACATTTAATGTATGTATAAAAAAGAGAAAAGAAATAAGAAAAGAAAAAGGGGGTTCTGGGCCCTAAATCAGCCTGGGCCCTTAGAATCGTCCTAACCTTCCACCCCTTTACGGCGCCCTTGTGTACGGCTATTCTAAACTTTATTTTGAAAGGCTTTACATTTTTTACATTTAAACCAAAATGAACTTAAAGTAACAAACAGATAGACCGACCAAAGAAGAAATTACAATCCACAATAAAATGAAACATGTTCCCTAGACACATATTAAGTGGAATAATTATATATATTTTATAATATAAATGGCATCTATTTATCAAAGAAAGTTTTCCATTTCTTCCAGTAACTTTCCCCTTTTTCCGAAGCATGCCTTAAGAAAAAGGTCAGTTTCTCCATGTTGTATATTTCGTTTGTAATTTCTATCCACTGCGATGAAGTAGGAGGGTCTATGTTCAGCCATTTACATGTAATGGCCTTCTTGCTTGATGCTTATAAGATTTGTAGCAGATATCTGTCTTCCTTTCTTGTCCCACTTGGTATATTTCCAAGGTAAAACACAGAAAAAGTCTAGTTGTAATCCCAATATCATTTTTATATATCTAATAATATCTGTCCAGTAGGGGGCGATCTTAGAACATCCCCAAAAGATGTGAAAATGCCCTGCTGATTTCTGTCCACAGTTCCTCCAGCAATTACCGTGTTCAGAATTTTTAGTCTGTTGTTCTTTGATCTTTGGAGTAATGAAGTACCTCAATCTGTACAACTATTCTAATAAAAGCTGCAAATGGATCCTTCTGAGTCCGGTGCTTCATTACACATGTCTGGAAGTCAAATTAATAATAACAACAAAATAACAAAAAAATGTGTATAAGAACTTGGGTATAGTGGATAAATGATAGTGGCTCTATAAACAATGAAATACATTTGGTTTAATAATATATATATATATATATATATATATATATATATATATATATATATATATATATAGATATGTAATTTATTTAATTATTTTTGTATGGAAACATGCCTAAACACCTTCATATGGTAAAACACGTATTGTTTTGACAATGATTAAGATACTGGAATGCATTACAGTGAAAGAGTGTAAGCTTGGTTTACCTGTGCCTCCTCTCTATTGCACAATTTTTTTTCGCACATTTTATCAAACTAAGTGTTGTAGTATGACCAGTAGGAGACCATTGATGTGTAAACTGAATTTGGTGATGAACCGCTCCATTGTTAACGTACGGAGCTCTGAAACACTGATTAAACAGGAAGTGTTTGTCCGAACCCGCAAAAGTTTTGAAAAATAAGGTAAGACTCAAGATTTTTAGAAGTAATAATACAAAGTTGAGTGGCTCCTCACTTTTGTTGTGCAAAGTGTCAGGGGAAAATAAAGAGGATTCCCCAGTAGCGTGAAATCTGCCGCTGGTTACAGCAATGCCACCCTGACTGAAGATGCCAATGAGAACAATGACATCTGTCAAGCTGACACTGTTGTAACAGTGGATATCAATCATGAGGATCATAGTTATGCAGATTCAACTGCTATATATGCAAAACATGACTGCTTTCAGGAAGATCAACCTAGAGTCTCTGAGGGCTTTGAAATCAGGCCACAAAAAAAAAAAAAAGAACAACAGGAAAAAGCTTAGAAGGCAATGCTACAAGTCCAGGCGTTTAAAGAAAAGTCACCACTCCTTTTGAAAAACTGGTTCTGTTCGTTTTCTGAAAAAGTTCTGGTTTAACAGGTTTGAGTTCAGGAGAAAACAACTCCACAGTCCTTTATGAAAATGCACGTTTAAAGGAGTTTCAAAGTAACTTCTGCTCAAGACAGTTCAAGTTCAGTGGAGGAACAAGCAACACCACACCGTCATTATTCATGGTTAGTAAATACTACTTTATAAAAGACTGATAGATATAGATTTAAATGTGTCATGTATCAATTCACATTGATCTTGACTTAATAAACAACATTGACACATTGTTTATACAGGGTTTTTTTTATTGCTTAGCACTAGCAGCGCTGCCAACTTTTGAGTTTAGCTTGGTGTGAGAATTATGGAGCGGTATTTATTGTTTGAATTTTGTAATAAAATTGACAGAATTTGAAAGCTGAGACTTTGTTCTCTTACGAGAGGTCTCTCGTACTGCGTTGAAAACGCTAGGGGAAAAACTCTTTTTCACGAAATACTGAAGCAAAAAATTATCCTTTAATTTTGAAATAATGTAAAGCGCATTGCAGCAGCACGCAGCCATGGGCGAGACGGCTCGCTCGCTCATTGGCTGCTCTGCGGCAACTGCATAAGCCTATCGAGCGAGGCCTGTGGTGACGTCAGGCCAATGAGGGCGCTTCGCGCCCTCCTCGCCACTTCCCGCCGAAACGGGCGTGGCTTAGTCCTATAAAAGGAGCTCGAAAAGGCTGATTCACTGATTTTTCATCTCTTCAGCGAAGCTCACGCATCGTTGGATCACGAGAGGAAGCAACGCGTCGTCTGAGAAGCACTTCAGCGGGACGAGTCACTCACGGAAGCTGCTGGCCTACGCCGCCTTCGACTGCCGTTCCTGCTGCGCTTTCCGGCGCCCATATCCTTTTTCTGTTTACTCTCTGTGTGTGTGTGTGTTCGCCCTGCGACATACACTCGTAAAAGAGCTCGCGTCTTTTTCAAGATGCCTTCAAAATGCGGCTCGTGCCGAGCCCCACTCAGCGAGGGAGACCGTCACGTCATCTGTGTCTCCTGCCTGGGTGAAGACCATGCAGCGCTCGCGCTCGCTGACGGCGGCTGCCCTCACTGCGAGCTTATGCCTATGGTGACTCTGAGGACTCGCCTGGCAGTATTCTCCGAGCCTGCATCTCCCGCTGTACTGCCGCGCCGTAAGAAGCGCCGCTCTCAGCGGGTCCCGGAGCCTTCTCCAACCCGACTAAGCTCGCCGGTTCGCCCGCCTGCTTCACCGGTTTCGCCTGGATCACTTCCTGGTGCTCAGCGACCGCTGTCTGCCGCCGCTTCAGCAGAGGAAGCTGATTCTAAAGCCGCGTCGGGGGATGATGACTCGTGCTCTCTGTTAGCCTCGGGCAGTGAAGACTGGGCGAGCTCTGCGGATCTCGCGCTTCCTGCCCATATACCTAACAGAAGAGCTAACATCGAGAGGGAGCTGATGCGTGTACTCTCGCTGGCCGCTGCGAGCCTCGGCCTTGAGTGGTCCGCTCCGGAGCCCCCTTCTCGGACTCGACTGGATGGTAGCTTTCTCCCTGGTGAGCGCACTTCTCCGGAATCCAAGCCTGCCCCCTTTCTTCCTGAGCTTCATGAAGAAGTTGCGAAGGCTTGGAGCGCTCCCTTCTCAGCTCGAACACGTTCGTCTGTCTCACCAGCATTCGCTACGCTAGACGATGCTAAAAACAGAGGCTACCATTCGCTTCCGCCGGTGGAACAGGCGATAGCGACCCATCTTTGCCCGCCCTCTGCTGGACGGCGGACGAAACCGGTGTTGCCATCCAAAGCCTGCCGCATGACGTCGACGCTGCTCGCGCGAATCTTCTCCGCCGCTGGGCAAGCCGCGTCTGCACTACACACCATGGCTACACTGCAGATCTTTCAGGGAGATCTTCTCCGTTGACTGGATGAGATGGGACCTGACGCGATCTGCCTCTCGGACTTAAGGAGCGCTTCGGATCTTTCTCTCCGCGCTACTAAGTCCGCTGCACAGGCCATGGGACGGTGTATGGCTTCCGCCACTGTAGCTGAGAGACATCTGTGGCTAACGCTCTCAGATATGGCTGATTCTGAGCGCACCGCGTTCCTCGACGCCCCACTATCTTCTGCCGGCCTCTTCGGATCCTCTGTCAACGAGTTCGTAGAGAGATTCGCCGAGGTCCAGAAAGCGTCTCAAGCCTTTAAGCACTTCCTCCCGAAGCGCTCTAGCTCTTCAGCGAGCCGTGCTAAACCGGCCCCACGGAGCTCTCAGCCACAGCCTCCCCCTCCTGCTGCTTCGTCGCAACACCGACAGCAACGCAGCTCGAGGCCCCGCTCTCGCTCTGCCAACCGTCGCCCCGCTCCCCGTGGGCCGCGGCCGAGGATTGTGGTGAAACCGGAAGCCCCGAAGACATCCTAGCGTGCCTAGGAAAGCGCCGGTGTGTGAGTCCCGCTGCGGCCGGACTCTCACCCAAGCGCGCCGCTGTTTCAGTCCCAGGAATTGCAACTGTCTCAGCGTCTTCTGCAACGCGCAAGCCCGTACAGTTGCCCGCTTGCCTGCACACAAAAGCCGTTTTTACGGCTACCCAGATAAATCCTGTAAAGAGTGTATTTTCTGGTATTCCGGCCACGGCCGATGGTGCAATAAATGTAGCGCTGATGTCCACTCCTATGTGCCCATCCCTACACACAAGCACAGCCCTTCACACAGGGCGCGCACCCATAAAATCGACTCAGGTCGATCGCGCAAGCAACATAGTAAACGTGCCCACTTCCCAGTGCCCACAAACGCTATGTCACACATGTCACAGGGTTTCTGTAAAAACGAAACCTGTGCGCGCTCGCTCTGCCCAGGCAGACAGCGCATCCAAAGCAGTAAATGTGCCCGCTTCCCCGTGCCCACACTTACTCACAGACACCATGAGTCCTCCGGGACCCGCTCAGCCCTCCCTCACTCGGTTGAGCACCGTAGTCGGGTTGAGGACGAGCGCTCTGCCCGCTGTGATCAGCGCGCCCCCCGCCCCGAGTCTCGCGGGCATCCCGCCTATGCTGCAGCACACCGAAGCACCTCTGTCGCCCAGCGAACAGAGCGCGCTTCGCATCCAGCCCTTAGCCATCCATGCGGACGCATGGGCAGCGCTTCCAGGGGTTTCGGAATGGGTGCTAGGCATTATAAAGAAAGGCTACTCGCTACAGTTTTATCGACGTCTTCGCCGCTTCACAGCGCGCGTCGAGACTACGGTGAATTCAGAAGTAGCACACCTACTTCGCGCCGAAATATCAAAACTGTTGAGCAAAGGGGCTATAGAGCCTGTGTCTCAGGCTCAAAGCGAAGAGGGGCTGTACAGCAGATATTTTCTGGTTCCCAAAAAAGACGGGGGTTTCAGACCCATACTGGATCTAAGACGGCTGAACAAAGCATTAATGAAACGCAGTTTCAGAATGCTCACGACCAGGAAAATCCTCGCGCAAATTCGCAGAGGAGACTGGTTCATGTCGATAGATCTGAAGGACGCGTATTTTCAAATACAGATAGCGTCGCGTCACAGGCGATACTTGAGGTTCGTTTTCGAGGGCCAGGCATACCAGTATACAGTCCTGCCGTTCGGCTTATCCCTGGCACCCCGTACATTTACGAAGTGCATGGACGCAGCGCTCGCGCCTCTCAGACTCAGAGGCATGCGAGTGCTGAACTATTTGGACGACTGGCTGATTCTAGCTCAATCGCGATCAGAGCTCGTGGAGCACAGGACCATTTTACTCGATCACCTCGAGAATCTTGGTCTCAGAGTCAACTGGACGAAGAGTTCGCTGAACCCCAGTCAAATGACTTCGTTTCTGGGCACAGTTCTGGACTCACAGTCTATGATAGCGCGGCTGTCACCACAGCGCGTGCTAGACATTCAGCGCACGGCGAAACTTTTTCGCTGCGGCGCGACCGTCACGCTCAGGAAATTTCAGAGGATGCTAGGTCTTATGGCCTCAGCATCATCAGTTCTCCAGCTGGGCTTGCTCCGCATGCGCCCTCTGCAGTTCTGGTTGAAAGAGCGGGTACCGCGCAGAGCGTGGGCATCCGGTTGGCTGCGTCTCAGGGTCAATCAGAGCTGTGTGAAAGCTCTAAAGCCCTGGAAGTCGAGCGACTGGTACCAATCAGGTGTAAGCCTGGGGACTTCCTCGAGAGTGTTAGTGGTGTCGACAGACGCCTCCACATCGGGATGGGGAGCGCTGCTCGAGGGCAGAGCGTTTTTCGGCCTGTGGTCAGAACGCGAAAAGCTCCAACATATCAACTGCCTGGAAATGATGGCAGTGGACAACGCGCTGACGCGTTTTCGTCCCCAAATCAAGGACCAACACGTCTTAGTCCGTTCGGACAACATGTCTGTGGTGTCCTATATAAATCGCCAGGGCGGTCTCACATCCTTAAACCTGTACAGGCTGGCGGAACGCCTCCTTTTATGGGCTCAGCGCAACTTGCGCTCGCTGAGAGCAGTGCATGTGCCAGGGATCCAGAATCTGGGTCCAGACAGACTGTCCAGGAACAACATTCCTACGAGCGAATGGTCTCTACACCCGCAAACAGTCCGGCTGTTGTGGGAGAGATTCGGCAGAGCGGAGGTGGACCTGTTCGCGTCCCACGAAAACGCTCACTGCCCCGCGTTCTTTTCCAAGAGGGAGAGCGCGCTGTCCCGAACGTGGCCGCGCTGTCCGCTCTATGCTTTTCCCCCCGTCTCCCTCCTGCCTCAGGTGTTAGAACGGATCAGGGAAACGAAATGCTCAGTGCTGCTCGTAGCGCCGCTCTGGATGAACCAGCCGTGGTTTCCAGTCCTGATGCAGCTAGCAGACACTGCCCCGTGGCCAGTGCCATTGAGGAGGGACCTCCTCTCGCAGGCCAGGGGTTCGATTTGGCATCCGCACCCGGAGTTGTGGTCCCTCCACGTGTGGGCGCTCAACGGGTACCCGCTGATCTCTCAGTAAGGGTGCTAGACACTATCACTCAGGCTAGAGCACCGTCAACCAGACGGCTTTACGCCTCAAAGTGGTCAGTATTCTCCAGCTGGTGCACAGCTCGGGGTTTTTCACCCCTCGATTGTGAGGTGACGGAGGTTCTCTCCTTCCTACAGGAGCTGTTGGATAAGGGCAGAGCCCCTTCCACGCTCAAAGTCTATGTGGCGGCTATTACAGCGTTCTCTGAAACAACGCTTGGTCAGTCATTAGGGAGGAACGATCTAGTCATCCGCTTCCTCAGGGGAGCGAGGAGGCTGAATCCTCCCAGACCTCCTTCAGTCCCTATGTGGGACCTCTCTACAGTTTTGGAGGCCATGAAAGGTGCCCCTTTCGAGCCCATCCAAACGGCTAGCCTCAAACATCTGTCATTCAAGACAGTGTTTCTGTTGGCTCTCGCTTCAGTTAAGCGCGTAGGTGACCTGCACGCGCTCTCGGTGAGCGCGCCGTGCTTAGAGTTTGGGCCAGGTGACTCGAGAGTCATACTCAAACCTAGGCACGGTTATGTGCCAAAATCCCTCAACACACCGTTTCGGGCTCAGGTTATCTCCCTGTCTGCCCTGCCGGTGTCAGACGAGGAAGGGGACTCAAGTTTTCTCTGCCCTGTAAGGACCCTGAGAGCTTATGTGTCTCGCTCTTCTGTCTTTAGACAGACTGAGCAGCTATTTGTCTCGTTCAGTGGACGTTCCAAGGGAATGGCTGTTTCGAAACAAAGCCTGTCCAGATGGATAGTCGATGCTATAGCGCTAGCTTACACTGCCAAGGGTCTTCAATGCCCGTTGGGTGTCAGAGCGCATTCCACGAGAGGCGTTGCCTCATCGTGGGCTTGGTCTAGTGGGATTTCCTTACAAGACATATGTATGGCGGCAGGCTGGGCCTCGCCGTCTACATTTATTAGGTTTTATAACCTAGAGGTCCCCGCTCTACAGGCTAAGCTATTGTCAGTTTAATCAAATCAGTGGTCTGATTAGGTCGCTGAGGCCGCGAGCGCAGTGCGCTACCGGCTATCATTTGGGCAGTATTGCGTAAGACCCACATATTCCCACATTAGTTCAGGCTCCCCGCCTTGTCTATGTGATGTCATGTTACTGCGTCAGTGGACGTCACCATATAAGGGCAGAAGGGTTCCCTTTTCTGTTCCAGGACTCTCTGTGAGTCCCTCTAGTGATTTATGCTTGATAAATCCTGGGTTCCAGGTTTATGGGTGATTAATCACAGTACGCACGGCGTTTTGCACTGGTTCCCCTAGCGTTTTCAACGCAGTACGAGAGACCTCTCGTAAGAGAACGTACTCGGTTACTAACGTAACCTCGGTTCTCTCTAGAAGAGGGAACGAGTACTGCGTTTTCTGGCCGTGCGTACGGTTCACTCTGGTTCGCTTCGGCGATGAATAAAATCAGTGAATCAGCCTTTTCGAGCTCCTTTTATAGGACTAAGCCACGCCCGTTTCGGCGGGAAGTGGCGAGGAGGGCGCGAAGCGCCCTCATTGGCCTGACGTCACCACAGGCCTCGCTCGATAGGCTTATGCAGTTGCCGCAGAGCAGCCAATGAGCGAGCGAGCCGTCTCGCCCATGGCTGCGTGCTGCTGCAATGCGCTTTACATTATTTCAAAATTAAAGGATAATTTTTTGCTTCAGTATTTCGTGAAAAAGAGTTTTTCCCCTAGCGTTTTCAACGCAGTACTCGTTCCCTCTTCTAGAGAGAACCGAGGTTACGTTAGTAACCGAGTACGTTTCATATCATAGTAATCTGCTCTTCTCTGTCAGAATCAGTGTCTTTGCTTCATGATTTTTCACTGCGTGAGAATATGGTTGTGTAACGTAAGTGTGAGAACAGTGTCAATAGCGTGAGTCTTGCACTGAATGTCTGAGAGTTGGCAGCCCTGGCACTAGTCTAGACTTGTAAGTAAGCTTTTCTCCCTGAATCACGGAAGCGAACACTATGAGATGCCATGAGATCTCTTATTTATTATTATATGTCAAGACAACTTACTGGAGAGATGGTCTTCATTCGTCAATACACAAAGGTTGGGCATTTATATGCTGACCAAAGCAACTTACATTATCTTTACAAGGTAGAGAAACGTGTGTTCATGGTTAAAGTTGAATGTATATCTCATGCTACACAATCCTCATTCCTTAAAGAGAATACTTAAGTCAACATATGCATCAGTGGAAACTATGCTAGATTGCATTCACATTCCTCTGTGGTTAAAACTAACTCCTCTCACTCCTCTCCATGTCCTTGGCATGCGATCCTCACACACACTTGCTGTGCGGATATATGAATGCTTATAAAAATGTTATAGCCATGAAAAAAGGCTTTTATTTTTTCTAAATTCTTGAGTGCCTTGGACTAATATGATTTTTGCAAGTTGAACTATCCCGCATCAAAGAGCACCGAGATACTGACTTTATACTCCAGTTTGGATCTTGTTCAATCAAATGTTTGTCTTCACAAGTGATGGCCGCTTTCGTCACGTGAATTCAGTAAAAAAAAAGAAGGCTTTGTTACGTCACAACAATTTCCAAATGTTTCTAAATTTCAATGGTTCACTGTTGGGGGCCGATCCCAGTAAACCAGTGTTTATGGTTTTTACCTGATCTCGGATAAATTTCATTGTTTTGTAGACATTTTTAATGAGACGTTTGTGTAATTTGTTGACATACTGCCCTGCTATTCAACAATCTAAACTATGTTTCCTGTACAACAACATTACTCACTGCTTAACTACCATAGTATGATGCATCATACATCATCTTACAGATGTGTCTGTAATGTGGCTGATTATTCCTGGCACAACAAACTGCTGTTCACGAGCAGTGTATGTCACTACTGAAATTATTCTCATTAACATTATAGTTCATGGCATTTGACTGCATACAACAGTATTGATTATAGATATCAGTTTGTCTTAATGTGAAATCTGGAGGGAATAAGTGAATTCTTCCTGGTGCCTTGAAGGGAAGAATGTAGTGAGCAAGTCTAAGCCAGATGTGTGAATTTACCAGATGTGAGAAAACTCTTCTAACAATCAGAAATCGAAACACTCGTTGTACTAATGACACACACTTTGTTTGTGGTAACAAAGCTTATCTATTCCTCTGTAAGGGATTTTAAGGATGTTATTTGGCTTCTATTACTGGCAATGTGAGTAATGTCAGAGGAGACGATTATGTGAAACATCTTTTAATCATGACACAGATCGAGAATTTAATCTCTGAAACTGAAAATATGATTAATGTACAGAATGAAGTACAGGCACTACTGTAGATAGGTGGGCAAATGTTTTTATGCAGGCGAAGCACTGCTACTTGGGCGCAGAGATATCACGCAACACATGTCAAACTAAAACAATGCATGCACTGAGAATGCATTTGCCCACCTATCTAAATGTAGGAAAGAAGGTGAATAAGCCCTATTTCAAAAAACGGTGGAGTGTTCCTTTAATTTAGTACCACACCTGTTCTGTTTTCCCTTGATTGCTCCCTAGTATATTTAAGCCTTCAGTTCAAGCATTTGCAGTTCACGTGGCTGTTATTATGTATTTCTCCCTGTGATTCTCCTGAACTTTAACTGAAAATGACTGGTTGTCCAACAGTCTTCTCTAGTATTTGTTCTACCATTATTATCCTGTTGCACAGGCTTAATGGGGAGGTGCATGTCAATTTAAATTAGAGCAAGCATCAGCAAAATGTTTGAAATGATCAAAACTTAATAGATTGTATTTTTATGCTATACTGCAATGATGAAAACTATTAGTCCTCCAATCAAGCATTTTAAGTGTCTATTTATAAAGGGATTCAATTAATTTAAAAATAGTTGTGACCAACTAGTGAAGCAATATGTGAAATGAAAAAGACCATATAATGCATAAAAAGTTAAACTGCCTCTGTTGCTAGTGTGGCAGGGCGGGGTTAGATCCCGCCCTAGTAAGTGTTGTCATCTAATTGATGGGCGTGAGCGCCTATTGGCGGCCGTCCCTGGCCTATTTAAGGTGGAGTTCAGGCCACCTGGGTATGCGTCATTGTTACGATCGCAGCTCTGCGGGAGGTATGTACCTAGCTGTTTGGCTAATGTTGCTGCTAGCGCACATGCACCAGTAAAGTGGTTATGTATCTGTTTAGCCAGGTTATGGCTGGGACTGGTGTGACCTTGCTTTTTGGTGTAGGCTGTCTTTCACCACAGCCCATGTGAATGATCGGATGGAGCAGCTGTACGTTTGTGAGTTTCCTATCATGAACGAAGCTGTGAGTAACTGAGTTATCTGTGGGTCTAGCGATCGACTTCTGGGTATGTATATCTAACCACTTGAGCATTATGAGATTGGGTGTTTTTAATTCATTCATAAACTTTCTATCTTTAGTGCATCAATCTGCTTGTGAGCAGTTCGTCTCTGTGGACTGCGGGGCAAATGCTCCATAGACAACATCGTTAAGACTGCACTGTTTGTTCTGCTGCCATTTATTCTACGGTGTGACCGTTTCTTTATATTTTTCTGATACGTCCTTGTGATTTGTTTGTCCTCTGTATTGTGATAGCTTATGCTAATGCTGGTGGTAGAGGTGTAGAGTGGCTAACTATGGTCTCGGCATTGTCACTTAAACGTGAGCCAGTTAATGGATATGATTAGCCCCACCTGTTGTTATATCGCCACCAGCAGTTTGTGTGTTTCTTTGGGGTACAGGTTTTTCCTGGCGACTAGGGAAAAGTGAGTAATATCCTGTACCTGAGAAAACCAATTGTTTTGTTTAATGTTTTGATTTTTCTATTTTTATTTACTAATTACTTTTGGATGTGTTTTGTGCTTTAATTTGGTGGAAGCCCAAATAATTGGGTGTTCATTTGTATTTGATGTATTTTGATGTTCTGTCTGTTATAAAAAGAATCGCTTCATCATTTGGCCAGTAATTTGCCGATTGTTGATCCTCGTAGGTTGAACTTTACTATGTTTTGTTAGAATGTGTGCGTGTCTGTTGGTCAATTGTGACTATATTGTGGGGTTTTTTTTGTCCCTTTCAGAAGCTGAAGGCCCCCGGTGTAGGGAAGCTAGCTGTTTGTGCCCTTTTTGGTGGTGGTGTTTCCTTCACCGAGTGTTCTGCCGTTGGCACCTGCGTTTCTTTCACTTAGCAAGTGTGAGAGTGAGTGTTTGTGTGGAGTTTGGTGAGTGGTGTGGTTTTAGGATGCTCACTGCCCAGCTAGCTCCCTACTGGTAAGCCTCAGCCTGAAAGTGTTTTGTTTTCTTTATTTCATTTGGTACACACCATAGTGGTGTAAACTCTTGCCCTCTGAGTCAATTTTATACATTTTAAATTATTGTTGTGAAAATAAAGTATTTTTGTATTCAGATCCACGTCTCTTGTCCTCTGTGGTAGCGAACCTGTGTGTTCTTGTGAAATTTCCCCGTTCAGTGAAACGGGGTGGCGTAGTCTGCTCTTTATTCTGCTATACTTTCTCATAAGTGTAACTTTTGCCCTTTCGCCACACTAGAAATGGTCTTGTATGCCTAAAATTAGCCAAATAAAATTGAATGGTATTAACTACCTTTTTGGCATGTTCTGAAATGACAAATGAGTCTAATGTGACTTTACAAAAATGTATTTTATTCAATATGAAATTGGTATTTTATCATACTGGAATTAGGCATATATAATCTTAAGTAAAGAAAACATCCATTGACAGTACCTGTTCATTTTCAATAGTGTTTTTTTCCGCCGGATTATGACGAAGGGTTCAATGCCCTCTAATTGTGTTGTAGGACACATGCACACCTGACTGCAACAGAATTGCCCTGATGTCAGAAAGAATGTGTTCTGCTCTCTAGAAAGACCAGGGGCCGTATTCACAAAACATTTTATCTTACTCACACGATCAGCGAAAACGAATAAAAACGCTGTATTCTGCTGCCAGGCCAGTAGATGGTGATGAAACACTATAGACTGAACAAGTAATACGCATGTGCATGATGTCATTATCTACAGAGATTCGAGTTTTTGTTCTTTACACGGAGACCGTTTTCAAAACCTTGCACTATGAAACAGTGGCGGATGCAGAACGTCATTAATAGGTGGGCCTGGTGAATATACGGAGGGGCCTCGGTTTTTTAAGCTTATATACACGCCTGATATGTCAACTATTGCAGATCGGTACTTCGGTAGTGAATTTAAATAGGCCTATGCCTTGTACTCATGTCAGTCAGGCCCGCCTGCTTTAAACCTGAAGGTCATCTGTCTGTCATTACACGCAACTCGCATGTAGACTTTCACAAAGTTAAGTCCATAGGTGTAATTTGCAGGTGGGTCGGACATGTCCCCACAACTTTTTGCCAGGGTCGATATTGTCCCCACCACTTT
The DNA here is from genome assembly GCF_963993115.1 of Abramis brama. Taxonomy (NCBI): domain Eukaryota; kingdom Metazoa; phylum Chordata; class Actinopteri; order Cypriniformes; family Leuciscidae; genus Abramis; species Abramis brama. The sequence continues at coordinate 13,998,719 of NC_139966.1, forward strand.
TTAAAACATCTCGTGGCACGAATGTACCAATTCTACAGATTAATAAAATGTCGCCAGTTAACTGGCAGAGCATTCATTTCGTTCGTTTTTTAAATAAGAGACTAGCGCTGAAATGTGTTTTTTAAATCAAGTGATCAAAGTGCTCGTTGCCGCTGCGATCAGTGGCGCGGATACAGTGTTTTCTCGTGTGGCTCGTGCAAACGCCGCACTGTCTTCACTCGGACGCGCGCTTCAATCCGTTGCGGTTCGTTCTGGTGAAATCACAAAACATAATGCACACAAACGTGTCCCTGCTTGATATACAATCACTGATGAACATAATCGGTTTTGATGAGAAAAAAAAAAACACAGCACAACCTGAGCTGTCTCCTGGGCTTTGTCTCCTGGGCTTTGAGTTGAAAACGTTGATTGTCATCATAATCCGAACTGTCAATAAGTTCTCTTTCAAAAGACAGAAGTGCAAAGTTGTTCAGGCGTCCAGTCAACATGGATGATCTCGTTTGGATCCTGTTTGTTGCTTTCGGTCCAAACGTTTCGAAGCTAACGCGGTGTTGCGTGATAGCATCACTGGACTGACACGTGATATGCCGACATAATATTTTTATTTTGTAGCTATTTTTCGTAGCTATAGTACATAAATATCCTCAGGAAACTATTAAAATGAAATTATTTATTAATTCATTATTATTATTATTATTATTATTATTAAAATTCAAAATCTTTAATTTAATAGTTTTTATTAATCTGACTGGGTGGGCCACCGGTCAATCTGGGTCTTTTTTTTAAAATAGGCTTTAGTCCAGGTAAGTGCTCTGTATCTGCGACCAGATGGGAGTAGTGTGAAGAATTTATTCAGGGGATTGTCTATGTCAGCTGCTATTGCGCGTGTGATGGCTGTGTCATTTATGTCTGAGATTGTGTGGGGAGATTGATAATCTTAAAGGCAATATGTGTGATTTTAGTGAGTTTGTTTTTGCAGGTTGCGGTTAGCATTGTGTAGAAACAGGTTGAGCAGTAGGCTACAGCAGGGTGGGTTGAATGATGCTTGTCATCATGCTTACTACAGGGTTTCTGCACACTTTTTAAAGTCAAATTTAAGGCTTTTTAAGACCCGAAGAAAACAAAATTAATACCATGCATTAGCGGTGTGCAATATTGACTAAATGTCTCGATATTTTCAAAGTTTTGTTGATAATAATTCGATAATATTTTACTGATTGTGTTTCTGTGCTTGGCGCCATGGCTGGTTTAGGCCTGTTGTTGACAGCTGACTCACGAAGATATTCATGTTTTCATATTCTATGCAGTGGTCAGTTCACAGAAGTGACAGAAATTAACATTTTCTTTATTAAGGGGTAATATTTGCCATCTTAAATTGATTTCCAGGGGCATTTTCACCTATATATGGACATTTGTGGACGTATGCATCACCTTTTATGTCAAATTCTAACATTCAAATAAAATTCTATTAGAATAATTACACAATATCACTGTTACCAGTCAAATTAAATCATTAAATCAAAATCCATCTTTGCAGTGCAGAGGTGACACAGAAGTGGCATCAGATCTGGCATTAATATATTTACACAGCATTTACAATTGCATAAATAAAGCTATGAGATTGTTAAATATGAACTGATTTCTAATTTTAACGTTCAAATTAAAGGGTAGGCTACTTTAAATGTGAAACTAAAACTGCCAGTAGGTGGAGGCAAGTCACTGTCTTAATAAGTGAGTTGAGGGAGTCATTAGGCTTGTTTGAGATGCGCCTTGCCTCACCTGAAATGTATGCGAGAGTAGGCGGCTGCAGTGAGGGGGAGGAGTGAAAAAAGCGCAGGCAAAAAAAAAAACTGGATGTAAAGTTCTGTTGCTCTTATATGAAAATAAATATAATGACCAAGACACCCAAAGTACTTATTTAATTCCATTCCAAATACATGTTTATCAATCATTTTTTCTTTAATACAGACATGTGTTTTATTTTTTTTTATAAAATTACATTGCATAACCCATAGAGATCGCACTGTCAGATGGGAATATTCACACATAAGTATACACATAAAACATGATATCAGAGTTTTAAAATGAAACATTGTAAAAGAGAACAATAGCCTACATCATGGTTGTTTAAACCAATGAGCATTAAGCTGTGTCGTCAGCAAGTCGTTTCCCATCATGCTTTTGATCAGCGCAGTCAGTGGAGAGCAACTGCGCTCGACTGCAGAATTCGTTTGAATTGTTGACAATATTGTTTATAAAATATAACTCACAATGTTAATTTATTAATTTATTTAAATGTTGTCATATTCAAATAAAGGTTTTAAAATGAAGGCTAAGTGCCACTAATTAAACTAGTATATGTTCAGCTAATTCTCAGCCTCTTACATGTCTGCATCTCAAGAGATTGCAGAATTCAAGCGACAACATTTTTTCATCTTTATTGTTGTTGTTGTTGTTGTTTTTCCAAGCAGATCCAGCAGTAAAGCCGTTTTTCCTCTTGGATACATGGCCTAAATGATGAAGGAAGAAAGAATACATCTTATACTAGCTATTATGCCAGCCGCACCTGGAACCAGCTTCCAGAAGAGATCAGATGTGCTCCTACAGTAGTCACATTCAAGTCCAGACTCAAAACACATCTGTTTAGCTGTGCATTTACTGAATGAGTTCTGTGCCACTGTACGTCCAACTGATCAAACTGTATTTTATTTTGCATCCTCCTTTTTACTCTAAACTGAACTCAAATGGCACTGAGAATTGGGTAAGAGAGATGAAAACTTGCTGATGACCTGGGTCTGTGGTGGAGTAGTGAGTTTGACGTGATTAAACTCGAGGATCTGTGGGGTGTGGACTGGATCGACTCCATTCCTAGAGCTTCCAAACAAATGGGATTTTGGGGTTTGAACTGACGGGGCAGTGAACCCGAGGTTACACGGTGAATCAGTCCTAGAGCTCCTCCTGTCCGATTTTAGGAGAAAATCCAATAAAAAAGATGTCCAATAGATTTCTTGGGCGCGCTGAAAGAACACCACAGACACAGTGTAATCACCATGGGAAAATCTCAGAGTAAAACTAGGAGTTGTGAAAAATATGATACACCGGTGTTTTGCCAGATGAGAAGTTTATCTATGTATCATCTTTTTACTCTTTTAATTAATTTTATAACTGTATCATATCTCTTTTAATTTTTATTTATAACTTTTAATTTTCCTTACTTTTATTTTGTGATTATTTTAATTCCTTTCTATAAAGCACTTTGAATTGCCATAGTGTATGAAATGTGCTATATAAATAAACTTGCCTTGCCTTGTACGCAACATACAAATATGCTCTGATACTGCACAACGTCTATGTGCCTTACATCAAAAGTTTATGCAAAAAAACATATTCAGCCTGAGAGAATACTGGTTACATGTAACCATGCCTAAATGCAAGTAGAAATAATAATTATAATATAGAATACAACCAGAAACCAGTGATGGTTTTTATTGACCACACCAAAAATGGTTGTAGTTGACCGGGTCCCACTAAAAGAAATACAACAAAACAACAAACTGCAATGGACTGTAAAACAAATTAAAAAATAATAGTAACCCTGAATCTTGGTCTTTTCCCATTCCACACAGAAGTCATTGCAAATGTGTCTGTGTAATGCTTTTTTTTTTTTTTTTTGAGCCATAATAGTTTTCTGTTTCCATGCCATTTTATTAAATGTTGTCCAACTTTTATTTTTAAGTGCAAAACAGATTAAAGTTACTCAAATTCAAACTTTAGCATCAAAATAGACTCTAGGTTTGTTTGATTTTCTCAGGTAAACTATTTAAATCAGTTATTTTTTTGTTATTTATACATTCAAGTGCTTTTGTGTTCATTTTTTGACTAGATATTTTTTTTATATAGTTCTAAGTGCTTTTTCTTGTCGTATTACATCTGGAAGCATCTTGGTCATGAACATGGAGTGTTTTCCCTTCAAGTTCTTGCCGTGTTTCTGTTCCAGCCTAATGCAGAGATACTCTGCCTCATCCTCATATTCAGGCCAGTGTGTCAGACCGGGACCATTCGGAGACCCAGTGTGTGCAAAGTTCCCCCAGTAGGCCATCACAGTCCTGCATAACTATGCAGACATTTATTAATGTCTACTGTCATCTTCCTCTTCCTTTGTGAAAGGAGCGGTTGCTTTGAGATGAGCTTTAGCAAAGCAGTTCCCTGAATAAAGAAAGTGCATCCGCATGGTCGACTCCAACAAAGCTGGGTCTTTTCTTCTGGCTCATACTGGGAGGATGCTGGATGATCTATTGACGTATATGAAGGATTAGCAACGGTATCTTATACACTTGAATGTAAAGTTTCTTAATGTGATCTTAAACAGCAATTGACTCTATAATTAATTATTATGCTTTTTATATATTTTACCTCACTCTCCCACTCATTTCCAGGTCCAGCTTGTAAAATGTCCCAATAGAATATTTTATATAGTCCAATCCTTGACCACAGTACATTAGCCTTCATCCCACTTCAAGCATCTGAAAGAGACATGGAATGATTATTGTACACAAGTTTGTATGCTGAAAATTCTTTATCCCCGGGTAGAGCCAAAAAGATTGCCCTAAATGCACTACGTTTTCTGAAGAAGTAATATTTTGTAAAACTCATCTTTGTGAATGTATGCTATGGCTGATCCAGGAGCTGAAAAGCTGGTGCCAAAGCATGGGCTGGTACTGGGGAAAGAGCTGGTGCTGGAGTGAGAGCTGAAGCAGGTGTTGGGTCACGTGGCTGATGCTCTTTGAACAGTTTTAGTTAGTCAATGTTGTTTTTTGGTATAATTGGTCTCTAGGTTGGCACTTTTTCCATCAATTGCAACCCAATTTGGTTCCGGTTTCCCTCCCTTTCTCTATTTTCCCACTTTGTCCCAAATTTTGCATATTTTGGAGCCTTTGGGATTTTGGGTGGCCTTTTTAACATTTTCTCTAACATGGGTGAGGATCTTGTCCTGCCGCTTTGTTGCCTCTGACACCACCTCCTCGTCTGTAACATCCTCAATATTTCTGTCAATCTGTTGGATGAAACAGTTTTTGTCTGTCTTCTGAATTGATTCATTTAGTCTCTCCACAAGTCCATTTGTCTGTGGATGATACGGCAAACATGATTTGTTTCCCAACACAGCACACACGTCTTTGTTGATATGTAATTTTTCAAGGGAATGTTTGCTCTTAACCATGTTTTCCATTGTTATATTGTAATAAATTGTATTATAAAATTTGTACATTTACTGCAGAACCATCTTATATGTTGGCTTAAAACTTAACATGAAATTGTGCAATTTTTTATATTCCTGAATGACAAATTATTGCTCCTGGTCAGTCACAATGTGTATGGGGGCAACAAAGTGGTAGAAAAACTTGGATGCAACTAACCATGTTTTCGGCTGTTTTAGCTGGCATTGGATATGCTTTACTCCATTTGGTGACGTAATCCACCATTACACAAATGGGTAACACTTTACTTGAAGGGGTGTGCTTAAGACTAACATGACACCTTCATAATCATGACATAACACATGTCATGAATATGAAGGAGTTTTTATGCATGTTTATGACAACTGTCATTGTGTCATTCGCTCAATTATGACATTTTTAATGCAAAGATGACATTGTTTGAAATGTCTTTGTTATGACAACTTGACATAAACCAATACATCATAACATGTCAGTGTCTTTGTCATGACAACTTGACATTACCAAGACAACATAACTTGTCAGTGTCCTGGTAATGACAACTTGACATTACCAAGAAAACATAACCTGTCATAAATCTGTTATAAAATATGACATAGCAGATTAATTATCAAATTTAAGAAACGACTTAGCTTTATGGGTTAACAGTACATTAAGGAGAACCCACGGGGTCAAATTTGCCCGCTGTTAATTGCTGCTACCCAAAATGAACAAACAATTTTTTATTTTTTCAAATTTAACTTCAAAAGCCCAGAGTGCCACTTCTGGCCCCTGCATAGAGACACCTAGTGGATGAATGTTGAACTCACAAGTGCCAGAGTGGTAGTTACAAGATGGCTGACCACATGCTGTTTTGTTGAGCTGGAAACCTTCCCAAACAAAATCATCATCTCAGCAAACCAGCGGTTGGTAAAATTGTGTATTTTTTGTTAATCTATTTAGTATTAGCTTGCAGAATGCCTAGAAGTACGTTTTATATTCTTTTTGGATAAATTAGCGACTCTGAGCTAGTTCAAAAAACAATGGGTCAAAAATGACCCTCTGGGTGTATGGGTTAAAAAAATGTCGGGTCAAAAATGACCCTTTGGTTCTTTGAGTGACTTTGATGGAGAATGGTGACAGGCCTGTATTTGGCTAAAGCCTTGAAATAATTTCATTAGTATAATATATTTTAATAAGTTACCTCAGTAGTACAGGGCCAGAGACTAATAAAGTAGTATATCTTTTCAGGGAGTATGGAAGCTCCCATTTCAGGACAGGGAAAGCAACAGAGAAAGATCACTGTAAGACAAGTATTGGAGCAACTTGAAGCTTATGATAGTGACTTTGGCCCTGAATTGGACAGCGATAGCGATGAATTGATGAATTGTTTCAACCGCATGAAAGTGATGGTGGTGAATCTTTTGCCTAAGACGGTGACTTGTCCAATGATGAAGATGTGCCGTTTGCCGAGACTGCTAGCCCACAGATGGAGCCAAATCGTGCCGCAAAAACTTACAGTTGGCGAAACAAAGGCTTTGAGTTGCCTGACATGAACTTTCAAGGTGAACAGGTTGAGTTGTACCAGGATGGCATGATACGCCTAAAGCCCAATGGGTCAAATTTGGCCCTAATCCTAATACGCCTAAAGCCCAATGGGTCAAATTTGGCCCAAATCCTAAATTAGGGAATAAAGGGTTAAAATTGAAAAAGTGGATATTTTGGTGTTCAGTGAACTTATAGCAGTAATTTAATGCATAGTTCATAATTTTCCAAAGAAGAAAAGGGTTCTTGGGTTCTCCAGGGTTAAACTGTCATGTGGTTGGTTTTGACATTGGCTGTCATGAGGCCGGCATTATAATTGTGTCATGAATTTATGACCAATTTTTTTTTCTTCAGTGGTACAAATTGAATTTGTCATAAAAATGTCATTAAGTGTTAATAATCTGTCAAATAGTTTTATAACGGTGTCATGAATATATTGACACGGTGTCATGAATATATTTCTTGACCTCAAGTACAGTGGTACACATTTAATTTGTCATTAAAATGTCATTAAGTGTTAATAATCTGTCAAATAGTTTTATAACAGTGTCATGAATATATTTCTGCAGTGGTACGAGTTTAACTTGTCATTAAATGTTAAGTGGTATTCCTATATGGTCAAATAATGTTAAATACCTTAACAAAATGCAACAGACACGTCAAAAGATTTTACTTAACTTTATGTATGTGCACAATACATAAACTGACAAGCAACAGAACTTGCTCTTCCTCACACAGAGGGTTCTGACATTTTCTGACATAGAATGAAAAAAAAAAAAAAAAAAATTACCTGTGCTTCCTCAAACAGAGGGTTACAAAATAATCTCAACACATATATTTAGTGTTTTGGAGGGAAAACAACAGGATAACTTGTTCAGGAGAAGTAAAAAAAATTAGGTGTACTTGTACATTATTGGGAGGAGTTGTCCACTTTTTTTCTTTGCTGTGATCGTTTCAGCCATCTCTTTTGTCATAGCCCTCTTGCAGCGCTCTGCAAACTCTGAGATCTTCTCATTGACTTCGTCTGTAGGGAGCAGCTCCTGAAATGTGTCTGGATATGTGATTGCTAGCTCAGCAATTATAGCTGTTCTTGCAATTGTGTTGCGGTCAACATTAATCTTGGCGAAGGCCTTTTTAATGGATCCAAACTTGGTGAATCTCTTAAGGGCATTCTTGTAGCGGCGGATGATTCCATCCGTTGTGGTCACTGAACAAAAAAATAACCAATACAAACAAATAAATAAACTAGGGCTTTCCTAGTATTAGTATTAACTAGTATTAACTAGTATTAATTGTGATTAAGTATTTTAATCAGTTGACAGTCCTAATTAATACAAATATTAAAGAGACACTTTTTCTCTAGATTTGACTTATTTTATGAAGTCATATAGTGTCATCCTTGCAGTATTAGAAGTAGGTTTAATCTCAGCTAATGTTCTTTAAGATGCCAGACATCCCACTCTGCGATTTCTCTGCATCCGGGAAACGCTATCGAAATGCGGGAGGTTCTGGGACAAGTGGTATGCCTGAGATGCTTCTGTAAAATGGTGAGTAACACGTGTCTTCTGGGAGATGTTTGAGGTGGCGGAGCGGAGATGTGAGTTTTGGGAATTCCTGGCAATTGTCTGTCATTGTTACAGATATGTAATAGCAAATGCAATTAATCGTGTCAGCTTCTTTTCAGGCAACAGCAGATATGAAAGAATTATACTTAACCTGCTGGTTCACTGTGCATTCTCCTTTCAATTTACAAGAACCAGCACAGTAAGCTGTGTCCTTTCATATCTGACAGCCTAAATCAAACATAACCAGCCTGGGTGGAGGATGCACACTGAATCAGCGTGGAAATTACTGTCTGTTCTTGTCTGCTTTAAAGGCTAAATATGATTATTTATTATGAAACATTTTGTTTTCATTTACCCATCCTCATTTCATTCAAAATCTGTATGAATTTCTTTTTTCTGTGAAACACAAAAGAAGATATTTTGAGAAATGTTTCAGTGTTGTTTTTGTTTTTAGTCCATATGGAAGTTAATGGCAGCCAAAACTCTTTGTTTACAAACATTTCTCAAAATATCTTATATCCAGAAAAAAAGAAAGTCACACAGGTTTAGAACATCATGAATGAGAGAAAATTATGACAGAATATAAATGTTGGCTTAAACTATCCCTTTAACTAAGTTCATGGTAGCAGCTGCTTTTCATTCAAATATAAAAAATGAAAGACAAGTTCAGTAATGGGCAACTTTAATGTAAGAAACCATCTCATTATGAATCAATGAAACTGCATGAATAACGGTAATTGTGTTCCTAATGTACCTGACTTTCCAGTAGATGCAGGTGCCCTGGGGGCTCCCTTAATTTGTGAAAGCAGGAATTCCTTGTCGTTTTTTAGCTCACTGTTGGCCTCTTCCAGGTATTTAATGCAGTCCTCGAGGTGTTCAATCTTCTGTCGATCCATCTTGGTCTGTTCTTTTAGTTTGGCCAACTCCAACATTCCTGTTGGTGACACTGCACATTTTTTTTAAATAAACAAATGTTTTTGTATATATATTCTCCCATCCCAAGAGTGTCCCTTGCTCAGAGCCTAGCAATGATGTCAATCATTAAGTTGTAAATAAAATTAAATTTTTAAACAGAAAGATCCTTCCACTTAATAAGACCTCAGTGTATCAGCTAAAATTGTGAGGATTATTTTTGGTGCTGCTTGACTTTTCAACGAAAACTACATTTCACCAATTGTATTGCACTGAAGAAAGCAAGTCACCGACACATTGGATGGCCTGGGGTGAGTCATTTATCAGCAAATTTTATTTTTTAGGTGGGCTATTCCTTTAAAAGCATATGTCCTGGTGTTCTTAAAACAGAGTGCATCTATTTAAATGCATGTTGCAAAATAAAAGCCAAGTACTTGGCTATACATATAATATATATATATATATATATATATATATATATATATATATATATATATATATATATATATATTTATATATCCATGATGCAATAACAACAAAAACATAAATAATATGTATTATTATTATTATTATTAGACATAATTTTGACAATAAACTAAATTAAACATGTTTACTTTGGTATGGAGAACTGTGTAAAATTACTTGTATTTGGACTGGTTGCAATTTTAATATTGGGACAACACTATTATGCTACAATTACCAAAAAATACAATATCAACAAAATAATAAAAATAGGAAATATGATGTGCCACAATCAGCCAAATACAGATTGAACACATGCTGCCAATCTGCTGACAAAGTGGCTAGAACACTAAGCTACAGGTTTTAATTAAGCACTGGTTGTTAAAGTATTAACACAAAAATTACTTACATAATTTCCTCGGGGAATGTTTGACTGTCTTCTTTCTCTTTGGCCCAACAGGGACCTCATCCACATCTTGTTGTAGGCCCTCATTCGCAATCGCATCATCCACAATTTGTACTTCTTCTTTACCTTCCTTGACCTCCATCACTCCACCATGTGCTCTTTTGCTGAAACGAGTTTTCATCTAAATAAAGTTGTGCAAAGCAAAGAACACAAACACCATGTCATGTCAGCTACATTCGTAAACTAACAGTTCTGTACAACTTTGGCTAGAACAGTAAAGACTGATGATGTCAATGTTCCTAAATAAAATACAAATGTTACATGTTTAGCTTACCTCAAATAGAGAACTTTGTGGGTACTTCGTTTCTTTGATGCTCCTGTATGTTGTCCGTATGGTATGTTTTACGACAATTATAAACTGCATCATCCAGTAGGCGCCAAAATGTAAAGTGGCACGACATTTGAATGTGGAACAGGACAGAGACTGCTTGGTTTGTTGGCTTAGAAAGCAGTTACAGATGACGCGGTTATTGCAAGAACTCCTAAAAAATATTAGAAGTTATGATAACACGAAAAAAAGAAGAATAGTTAGATGGATGCAGAAATGGGGTATCCTGAAAAGTAGGATGCAGTGTCCAAAATGCAATCGAAGCATGCGCCTGGAAAAATGCGATCGCAGCGATGGGTTACGATGGTAAGCCAGTCTGTCTGTCTGTCTGTCTGTAAATACATAAACAATTTAATGAAATGAAATTGCTATCTTATTTGAAACTAGACATTATTATTATTATTATTATTATTATCAATGTTGAAAACAGTTGTGTACAATATATATATATATATATATATATATATATATATATATATATATATATATTTTTTATTTTTTTATTATTATTATTATTATTATTATTATATTTTGCACAATTGAAGTGGATCTGTCTGGATGAAGTCCACCTGTATTGTATTAATGGCCCGTAAGTCTGAAATTAGCATTATTATGTGAAATGTTTTGGATAGTCACAACAATATGTTTTATCCAGGTTGCAATAGTATGATATTTGATATTTTCATGTGTTATACTTTTTTGCATTTTGCCTTCTTTTTCTGTAGGGTCTGTAAGTGTCACAAAAGTTCCCCACTCTCTGTGCGCAATGGCTCAATATTCACCAATTCTCACACCCCTTTGGTGAAATGGCTTGAGTTTATGTACAGGTACAGTATTTATTTATTTGACAAGTAAAGTGCACAAAAATAATAAATACTGTAAATGTGTCAGAATTAGCCAACAAGAATATTTTTCATCTGTAATCCTTGAAGATAATGACACACACACACACACAAAAAAAATTATATATATATACTGTATATAATAATGCATAATAAGATCATATCATAAAACTACAGAGAAGCAATTACAAATGTTCAATACATATTTCATTACAAACCATGTAAAACCTAAGCTTATTATAAACTTAAAATGTAACATTTAAAATTTTAAATATTACAGTTTTTACGGCTTAAATACAAATACATTAAAGATTTGTAGTGTGTGAATTATACTTGTGTATTTATCAACATCAACTCAGCCCTGCATATTGCAATACACAGACTCCATTTTCAGAATTCACCAGAAAAATGTTGTTGATGTGCCAAACAGTGGTAGAAAAGTTTTTACACCAATGTCATATTATACTATTTGAATCAAAATAAAGAGGGGGCTAGTTTTGTTTCGCAAAGGGTTGTTTGCTTTTACCCAGTTCAGTGACAGGAAATTATGCAGGCCAGGCCATCAATGCAACAACAGTACAATTTTAAGTGACTCTAATTAGGTGTTTTAATATTTGTTCCTTCCCTACAGGTTTGCACAAGGTTTGCAGTTGAATCACTGACGGTATAGCAGGAATTTTAAGTGACTCTAATTAGGTGTTTTAATATTTGTTCCTTCCCTACAGGTTTGCACAAGGTTTGCAGTTGAATCACTGACGGTATAGCAGGAAGCTCAAAGACACTGACAAGAATGACAAAAGTACTCAGAAAGGTTGTTGCATTACTTATTAGTTGTAAAAAAAGTAAAATGTGAAAAATTTGATTTCAGTGTTTGATAAGTCCAAACCCACTGTAGACAACTGGATTCAGCATCGCTACATACTTATTTGGTGCACTCAACTTTATAAAATTCCATACTAAGACACTGTAACAAGTCAACTTGTGATGTGTTATTTCTATATTTGAAGGTGTGCATTGCTGCCCTCAAGAGACTGAGGATCAGAGGAATGAGAATTGGTGGTCAACATCGATTTGTTGTTATCGACGAGAGCAAATTTGCTCACAAACGAAAGGTAGGCTGTTTATTTGTATGCAGCCCTACTATAACTTTACTTGACATGTATCAGTTTTGTCATGTTAGTGCAGTGCCAGTCTGAGATTATGTAAAGAGAGATGACGGGAAAAATACAAAAGACAAAAAGATCGGAGGAAAATAACTCGAAAATGAAGTGTTACGATCAGACAAGTAATAAAACCCGCGTTAATATTAGAAAAAGTTTTGAAGCGCTGGAGAGACGTTAGAGAGCGGGAATGCCTGGAAACAGGCGCCAAGGCTGATACTGTATGTTTACAGTATATGGCTGCTGTGTATGTCCTCATCAGTCTTCTGTGTTGAGATTGCAATGCACAAATGTGTATAGCTTATTTAGTTTGAAAACATACAATATATTAAGAAATAAATATACCCTTCATTTATAATCAGACAATAAGTCCATAAACAAAATATATTGAAATCAGGTTAGGATGGCATTCCGCTAATCTACAGTATGTTCTATTAAAAAGAAATACAGTCCAAAATATTTTTTATGTTGTACTATATGACAGCTTTTGTACAGAACAATATGAAAGTGAAACAATATTTTGTTGTAAGGAAATTAAATTATGAAAATGGAAACATTTAAGAAATAAAAAAGCATTTGCACCTGTTGGGCAATTATTTGTTATCAAGCCAGGTAAGAAGGATCAGTCTATTAACTATCCAAGCGGACTGGATTCCAATGATTGGGAAAATAAAAATAAAAAAATACAGCACAACCCTTATTAAAGAATTTATCTTGTTTTATTTTTTTTTTAGTACCATCGTGGCCGATGTGGCAACACTTGGCGGCGTAAACGCCAGTGGGTCTTCGGGATGCTAGAGGTTGATGGTCTTTCCAGAAGACCCATTCTGAGACTCGTCAAGGACCGCTCAAGGCAAACACTTATAAGCCAAATTCAACGACATATCAGACCTAGAACATCAATCCTTACGGATGAATGGCGTGCCTACAACAGACAGCTTTCCCAGTACGGATATCGTCAGTATTCTGTCTGCCATAAAAGACACTTTGTTGATCCAGGGACTGGTGCTCATACTCAGCATATTGAGCGTGCATGGCAGAATTACAAGTTGGAAATATGGCGTCGTAGAGGAAATCGTACTCCTGAGTCATTGAAAACTCACCTCAAAATGATAGAGTGGCACCACTGGTTAGGTGTACGCCATTATGATGGTGTCTTAGGTAGACTTATCCATGATGTAAAAAAACATGTCAAGACAATATAAATGTGTGCGATGCTGTAATTAACTGTTTTTGCAGTGATATAGACCAAATGCTGCATTGCTTAACCCCCACCATTGCACTGTTTTAATTCAATTTTGGGTGAATTGCTCTCCAAATGCAATAAAATATAATTTTATCAATTTTAATTATTATTATTATTATTGGATGATTGATTTTATTTCTCTAACACCTATTCATCTTCTTTAAGACATTTGAAATTGTCTATTATCTAAAAAAAAAACATTATGAAATGAAAAATATTCATGACACTGTTATAAAATAATTTGACAGATTATTAACACTTAATGACATTTTAATGACAAATTAAATGTGTACCACTGTACTTGAGGTCAAGAAAAATATTCATGACACTGTTATAAAACTATTTGACAGATTATTAACACTTAATGACATTTTTATGACAAATTCAATTTGTACCACTGAAGAAAAAAAAATTGGTCATAAATTCATGACACAATTATAATGCCGGGCTCATGACAGCCAATGTCAAAACCAACCACATGACAGTTTAATGTACTGTTAACCCATAAAGCTAAGTCGTTTCTTAAATTTGATAATTAATCTGCTATGTCATATTTTATAACAGATTTATGACAGGTTATGTTTTCTTGGTAATGTCAAGTTGTCATTACCAGGACACTGACAAGTTATGTTGTCTTGGTAACGTCAAGTTGTCATGACAAAGACACTGACATGTTATGATGTATTGGTTTATGTCAAGTTGTCATAACAAAGACATTTCAAACAATGTCATCTTTGCATTAAAAATGTCATAATTGAGCGAATGACACTTAATGACAGTTGTCATAAACATGCATAAAAACTCCTTCATATTCATGACATGTGTTATGTCATGATTATGAAGGTGTCATGTTAGTCTTATGCACACCCCTTCAAGTAAAGTGTTACCCACAAATGTACTGGTTGCCAGATGTAGTCAGGGCAACTTTTCCAATTATGTCCATCCCCAGTAGCTAAAATGGTTGCTTTACCTTAATATAGAAGACACAGCAGTTTGAAATAACTCACATCTATATATCTCAGTTGAAGAACACTGCAATTGTTAATGTGAAAAACCTGTAACATCATCTAAAGAAAAATCCTAACATATTTTTTTGTGGATGTAGTCTACTTCTTGTTTTATGGTCACAGCACTGGCCTGGCATTGGACACACTCAGCAACCTGGAGTATCAAAAACAAGCTGTTAACAATGTATTATGAAAAATTTAAATGGGTGAAATGTTAGATTTACATCTCCCAGAGAATGTTAGTAGGGAGCAAACAACAAAGGTGTTCCCATTATATTGATATGCAGTTGCATAAATGAAAAAACAAATGTACTTACCCATTTATTAATGTCTACTGTCATTCCAGGCCAGTAAAGATGCTGACAAATTGCATCCCGTGTTTTAACAGTACCACAATGGGCACCAATCGTGACTTTAAAGGATTTCTGCCTCCGTCTCCGGAAGTATGGCGGCAGGTGCATTTGGCATTGTGACCTCGGTTTTGACATTTATTATTTTTTGTAATTTGTGTCCATCAAGAGAAGTTTTTACTGATAAGAAGCAGTGTTTTAATTTTTTACCTGAAGAATGTTGCGATGTTGTGCCTATTGGTTACGAACGAAGTATTATTTTTTCCCTTTTACATCTACACTTGTCCAGGCCCTCCATCTCTAAACACCATCCCAACGCCTGAAAATTCATTATCTTATGCTTGTTGTTGTCAGGCGATATTCACCCTTGTCCAGGTCCTAATGGGGTAGTTTGTCCTGGCTTAAACAAGGGTCAAGTTTTGGATTCCGGATCTTACTTGTCTGAACGTAACATCGCTATTGAACAGGTACGAGCGTCAAGCAGTGATGTGGAGCCAAATATCAGCATGTCTAATAACATACCTTACCTTTGCATGGATGATGGCATGGTTGGTATGGATGCTGAGTCGGCTACGGGAACCAGTTTCGAGATGGGCGCTTTGAAAGGCGAGCTATTTGGGGAGCAGCACGGTGAAGAAGCCTGAAGGGGCACTGTGGACGCCGAGGACTCGGTTGGGGTTGGAGAGATTTTTCCAGGATTAAGTGGTTCGAAAGGTTCTTTTGAGGACTATTTTAATGTTAAAGGGTTACATTTTGTGCATCTAAATGTAAGGAGTTTATTACAGAAGATTGAGGAATTAAGGTGGTTACTTAGGGATTGTAAAGTGGGGATTTTTTGCGTTACAGAAACATGGTTAGATTCGTCAGTAAGTGATAATGAAATTAGTGTAGGAATTTATAATATAATTAGGAAAGATCGCAATAGACATGGAGGGGGAGTTTGTATTTTTATTAGATTAGATATAAATTTTAATGTACAAGCTAATAATGTTGAATATTAGTTATTGTTTTTGGACTTGTTAATGCCTGCGACTAAGCCAATATTGTTTGGCGTTTGTTATCGTCCTCCAAATCAAAAAGATTTTATGAAAGACTTGAATTTATTTTAAATCATCATAATGCTTTGACAAAAGAATGTATTATTATGGGGGACTTTAATACTGATATACAGAAAAGTATGTAAATTATTTAATTTTACACAAATGGTAATCAATTCTACGAGAGTATGGGATGGTGGAGAAAGTACTATAGATCTTATTCTGGTGTCTGATGAGAAGCATATTTCTCAAAAAGGAGTAATAGAATATGGCATCAGTGATCACTATATTATCTTCTGTTCAAGGAGACGTAGTGATTCAAATTTAGTAATCATAAAATAATACGGATTAGATCATTGAAAATGTATAGCATTGAATTATTTAAAGACAAATTAAAAGAGTCAAATGGAATGACATTTATAATAGCTTAACAGTTGACACATGCTTGGACACATTTTAAAGTTTTATTTTGTAAAGTGATGGATAGTATTGCCCCCCTTAGGTGAGAATTAAGCAAAGATCCAGTCCATGGATGAATCAAGAAATAATGGAATTATTAAGAAGTAGGAATAAAGCTCTTTCGATTTTTAGAAGAATAAAGAAACAAGAGGTCTATGAAAAATTTAAAGCACTCATAAACTTTGGTCAGAAGACTATAAAGGCGGCAAAAAAGTCATTTTTATAAAAGAACAAATTCAGATTAATAAAGAAGATCCTAAATCTTTGTGGAAAGTGCTGAATAGGTTCCAGTCAGTTGGTAAATTGAAGGTTATAGAATCAAAATTACGATTAGATATACAGTATGTTGTACATGTATATTTAGGCTACCTATATATAGACAGAAACATGTTGAAATGTGAACTAGAGGCATCCTTTCAATGCTAAATATATATAAATGTACGACACGAGGATGTTTTTTCGGTAATAAAACACAGCATGATAAAAGTTGGCTAGTATGAGAGTTTACTCTAATATGGTGATTATTATAATGTTTAGACCCGTGTTTATTGTTAAATACTTTGTTTGTAAATATCTGCTCAAACGTAGATGATAATTATGGTTCGAGTCCTATCTCACAGGTAGATCCTTCAGGGTCGCATGGAGAGGCGAGGTATCCAGAGCACATCAACTGACCACAGGGGTTCCCCAGGGTTCAGTTCTTGGTCCCCTCCTCTTCTCCATCTACACCACATCACAGGCACACTGTTTCTCCTACCACTGCTATGCTGATGACACACAGCTCTTCCTCTCATTTCAACCAGATGATCCCACAGTAGCTGCCCGGATCTCAAGCTGTCTGGCGGACATCTCGACATGGATGAAGGAACATCACCTGCAGCTCAACCTGGCAAAGACTGAGCTTCTCGTCCTCCCTGCCAATCCGTCTCTACAGCACGACTTCACCATCCAGCTAGAATCATCATCAATCACCCCATCAAGGTCGGTCAGAAATCTTGGAGTAACGTTTGATGACCAGCTGACCTTCACAGATCACATTTCAAAGACCGCTCGATCATGCAGGTTTGCACTGCACAACATCAGGAAGATCAGGCCTTTCCTTACTGAGCACGCAACAACTTCTCGTCCAGGCCCTGGTCATTTCTAGGCTTGTGTAGCCAGGCCTTTTCCTGTCTGTTTTTCCCAGTGCCTTCCCCCTTTTCCCTGTCCCACTGTGTAGTGATTCGCCCTGCCACTAGTGGCGCTCTAATAAAGTCATGGCGCCTTTACGGCACTTCCTGTTTCACCTCCGATGCTCCCAGCTGTGGACTGTGCTTTTCGGGTGATTACACGACCCACAGAAAACTAATAATAACTTTGTGGAAATTAAACAGAAACTTCTCAGACTCGACGGTGAGTTTCTAACACTTAATACCGTTTGCATCCTTTAGTGTGAGCGGCATCATTTGTGTTTAAGTGAGTTTGTTTGTTGGAATCGCTACTTTCGGTTTCGCGATGTCCTATAGTTTCAATGTTAATTCTCCCGAGGAGGACCGCTGTTTGAGCCTTGATTTTAAGAGTTTGAGAACTCAAACTTGAATTTTATTATTATCTGCGTCTAGTGTGATGTTTAAACTGTCCTCACATTGACTGGTGTACGGAAATTCCTTTCCGTTCTTTAGTAATGTGAGGTTGTTTGAGCGCTAACATGTGCTAACGTCAGTGCTAAGTAAAGCCATTTACATATATAGAGAATTGGTACTGCGCTAATGTTAGTGCTAACCAGAGCCGTTTTTTTGTGAAGCGGTGATGAATTTGTTATATGTTGCGCAACTGAAAAAACCCTAAGAAACTGAGAAAGTGTTTTAATTATGATTGAAATTATTTACTGTGAAATGAAATGTATGAAGTATTGATGGGATTTACTCCTGAAATGTTACTAGTAACTGAACTTTATTATTTTTGATATTTTTTTGATATTTGTGTTCATGGTGTGTTTTTCTTTTGACCTTGTTTAGGTCAGTTTTTTATAACCCCCACTGATTCCTCTGCAAGAGGTGGCGAGCCGATACTGGTAGGACCTTCTCTTTTTGTTTTTTTTCCTTGCCATTGGATGCCAGAGCTGGATCCCAACATAAAGACTTTTTTTTTGGTTATTTTGAACCACTAACTGAATCATAAGTTTTTGGACAAGAACCGTATAAATCGAACTGAATTATGAGTTCTGAACATGGACCAGATAAAGGATCATATGAACTGAATCTTGCTCTCTGAACAAGGAGTGCACAAAAGGACTTTTTCTTTTTCCCTTTCCCCCCCCCCCCTTTTTTTTTTTTTTTCTTTTTTCTTGCTAGAGAGGCCAAGGAGTGTGGCCATCGTTGTTATTGGTTGTTGTTGTTTAGTGTTTGTTGTATTGTTTTATGTGTTGTGCGTCAGTTATAATTTGCAAATATATTTTTTTATATGCATTCTAATTTCGGTCATTGGTGGTTTATTTCTTGTTTCATTCACAACGAGCTCCTTAGTGAACCAGCGACGGTCAGATGGTTGTTGCAATACTGAGCCCTCTTTCCTGCATTATTCCTCACAGAAGCATATGTTACAAGTGGCGAGCCAGCCAGGAGCTCGTTAATTGAATGAAACTGAAATATTCTTCCTGATTAAGTATTCTGATTAATTCAATCCAATAATGGATTTTTTTGAGAGGTCTGGGGTAAATGTTCTGAACAGTGTCATTGTGTCTGGTGTAACTCACACTGCAAAAGATGACGAACTCTGATGTTTTGAAACAATACGGTCGTTTCAAGAAAATAACTGTTGATGATGAACACTGTCCGTTTTTTAAAAACCTGGTCGTCGAATTCAAATCTCAGTCTGCTGTCATAGAGCTAGCAAAAGTTTTGCCGTACACGCATATTTCAGAGAGCGACCCTGAAATAAAATTTTGCGTTACGCTACCCCCGATTAAAAGCACAGTCCAAGCTGGAGCTGAGGCTCCCTCCCCTGACTACATGAATGAACTGCGGCATCTTGCAAGACGAAGTGGACAAAAATTGGAAAATGTACTTAAAGATGTGCTATCTCAAATAAATGAGCATTTGAACACAGTTGAAGTGGAGCCATATAGTGGTCTAAAAGATGAAGGAAACCCAGCAGTGTTAAGTGTGGACCAAGCAACCCTCTTGCCCGGCCAGCAGGGGGAAGAAACAGCCCAACTACCATCACAGCCTGCATTGAGTCAACCGGTTCCTGAACATCCGAGACCTCCAGCTTCACTTCAAGGAAATGAAAGAGAGGGAGCTGGGAGAGTGAGTGTCTCCCACTCTGATCTGAATCCACCAGAAGTACAGAGAGTTGTTGTGGAGCATGTTGTGAGATCTGAAGAGCTCACAACTCACTCATTACCCCAACTCCGACTTCGTCCATTTTCTGGCAAAATGCCTAAACCCGCGAATGAACTTGACTACGACACATGGAAGTCCTATATTGAGCTACTGTTGGCTGATGTTCATTTACCTCCAGTCCAGATCACAAGAAAGATTATTGAAAGTTTGCTGTCTCCCGCTGCTGATTTTGTGAAGGGCCTGAAGCCAGACACTTTACCATCAGTGTATATACAGATCCTGGACTCTGCCTACTCCACGGTGCAAGATGGAGAAGAGCTGTTTGCCCAGTTCTTGAACACACTTCAGGACCCTGGTGAAAAAGTCTCTAGTTATCTGCAGCGGTTGTTGCTCGCATTGAATACTGCTGTTAAAAGAGGTGGGATCGCAGCATCAGAAACTAATAAACATCTGTTGAGACAATTTTGCAGAGGGTGCTGGGACAACGGTTTAATTTCCAAGCTACAGTTGGATCAGAAAAAGGAGAACCCACCAGCATTCACGGAGTTGCTTCTCCTGCTTCGAACTGAGGAGGACCGACAGTTGGCCAAAGAGAGCCTGATGAAAAAACACATTGGTTCCTCCAAGCATCGTGCAGCTCTCCAGGCCCAAACCTGCAGCCATACCAACACTGATACTTCGTCCATCAACGAACTCAAGCAGCAAGTGAAGAAGCTGCAGCAGCAGATGTCAGCACTGCTGGAGCAGACAACCCGCAGCTCTGCCAAAACCACCAGTCGGACCAACCCCACCTCTAAGTCTCCTAGTGGAAGGATGCAGAACACAAGACCCAGAGCTGGTTTCTGTTTTAGATGTGGAGAAGACAGCCACATTGTTGTGTCCTGCAACCAATCAGAAAATTCAGCTCTGGTGAGACAAAAACGGTTGCGCCTTAAGCAACGACAGGAGCAGTGGGACAGTATGAACAACAATCTAGAATTGTCAAACTAGATCCAGCCTCTTCTGCGGGACAAGCGGAGGCTGCCACATCACAGTGTCCCAACTACATGCCTCAAAACCCCTGTTCACTTCCAAAAGGACTCATTGGCACTAAGTGCATTGCTCAAATCCTCATCATGGGAGTTCCAATCAATTGTCTCCTCGATACAGGCTCACAGGTCACCACCGTTCCAGAATCATTTTATAACACTCATCTATCAGATCTTGAACTGAAACCCTTAAATGATCTTCTTGAAGTCGAAGGAGCTAACGGCCAAGCTGTACCTTACCTTGGCTATGTTAACCTTGACATTACATTCCCTCCAGATTTCCTTGGTACTTCAGTAGATGTAGCCACTTTAGCTCTTGTGGTGCCTGACATCAAGACTCATCAACCTTTCATCCTGGTTGGAACCAATACTCTTGATATTGTTTATGCCCTCTCCAGTAAGCATATTCCTGATGTTCACCCAGTTCCTTATGGCTATTGTGCAGTTCTGAAAATACTGCACCACCGGTACAAAATGAGCAGTGAGAACCATCATGGTGTTGTCCGACTCCACAGCACAGCATCACAGACCATCCCAGCCAGACAGACTGTTTTTCTTGAAGGTACTGCAGCCTCTCATTCCCTGCAAGCAGAGAAAGCTGTTCTGGTTGAACATCCAACATCATTTCCCATACCTGGAGGTTTGATGATACAGGCATGTCTGGCTGATTACCCTAACCATCGAGCGTTCTTGCCAGTTTTAGTCAAAAACGAGTCAGACCATGATGTTATCCTCCCTCCTCGAGCCATGATTGCTGAGATCAGTGCCTTTCTGTCTGTTTCCTGTGCTGCATATACCACCCCTGAGTCCGTACCATCCACTTCGCTCACGCCACTGTACAATTACAATTTTGACAATTCCCCTCTCACGTCTGAGTGGAAGAACCGAATTATTGCCAAGTTAAACGGCATCCCCGAAGTTTTTGCAAAACACAATTTGGACTTTGGCAGAACGGACATGGTGAAACATCAAATTAAACTCTTGGACCCGACACCATTCAAACAAAGACCTCGACCCATTCATCCTCAAGACCTGGATGCAGTTAGGAACCATCTGCAAGAGTTGCTTGAGACAGGAGTGATTTGTGAATCCGACTCACCTTTCGCCTCGCCTATCGTGGTTGTGAGGAAAAAGAACGGCAGCGTCAGACTCTGAATCGATTACAGAAAACTCAATCTACAGACAATTAAAGATGCATACGCACTTCCAAAGCTTGAAGAGACATTTACAGCACTTACAGGTTCACAATGGTTTTCAGTTCTTGATCTAAAATCAGGTTACTATCAAATAGAAATGGAAGAGAGTGACAAATGCAAAACAGCCTTCGTGTGCCCACTGGGGTTTTGGGAGTTCAATCGAATGCCACAAGGGGTCACTAATGCACCATCCACCTTTCAACGTTTAATGGAAAGATGTATGGGTGAAATGAACTTGAAAGAAGTGATTGTATTTATTGATGACCTGATTGTTTTTGCACCAACATTAGAAGAGCATGAGACAAGACTGATGAAGGTTCTTCATCGGCTCAGAGATTTTGGTCTGAAGCTCTCGATCGAAAAGTCTATCTTCTTCCAGACTTCAGTCCCCTACCTGGGGCACGTTGTATCCAAGAACGGTGTGGAAACAGACCCTGCTAAAATTGAAGCTCTGAGATCTTGGCCAGTTCCTAAAAATCTGAAAGAACTCCGTTCCTTTCTTGGATTTGCCGGTTACTACCGTAGATTTGTACAGGGCTACTCTACTATTGTAAAACCTCTTCATGAACTTACATCAGGATATCCACCATCCCAAAAGAAACTCAAGCCCTTGGTCAAGCCAGAACAATACCTTAACCCAAAAGAACCATTTGCGGGACGTTGGACATCTGCCTGCCAAGAAGCGTTTGACACCATCAAAGATAGACTCACTTCTGCTCCAGTGCTTGCTTTTGCCAACCCACAGAAGCCTTACTTGTTGCACACAAACTGGAGTTTCTTGCCTTGAAATGGGCCGTTACAGAGAAGTTCAACGATTACCTGTACGGAACAGACTTTACCATCATGACCGACAGTAATCCGTTGACTTACCTCCTCACTTCTGCCAAACTGGATGCCACCAGTTACCGCTGGTTGTCAGCGCTCTCTACATACTCCTTTAAGATCGTCTACCGAGCTGGCAAGCTGAATGCGGATGCAGACGGTCTTTCACGTAGACCCCATGGAAATCCCTCCAACGATCTGATGTCTCAGAAGGAGAAGGAGAGAATACTCAGATTCACAGAGCAACATCTTGACAGTCCAAACATCATATGCATTCATCAACAGACAGTGAAAGCCCTCTCTGATCGCCAACTGGTATGCAGTTTCCCTGATTCATCCCCCAGCTTTGCCCTTGTGCATTCTCTTTCAATGTCCACCGACAGCCTGCCGGATAGCTACACTGCTGACGAGCAGTTTGCATCCGCAGTGGTTCCCCAACTGAGTCCCGCTGAGATTGCAAGCAAACCACGTGCTGACCCTGTGCTCACACATGTCATCGCACAGATGGAGACTGGCAAGTCACCACCACCCTCCTTGCGGGTGGATCTGCCAGGGCTGCCACTTCTCTTACAAGAGTTTAATAGATTGGAGCTCCAAAATAACATCCTTGTACGAAGAAGGCAGTTCGGGTCCCAGGTCCAATACCAGCTGGTGCTACCGCAAGAATGTCGTGCTGATGTCCTGTCTTGCTTGCACGATCAAATGGGCCATATGGGCATTGAACGCACTTTAGATCTGGTCAGGAGTCGATTTTACTGGCCTCGGATGGCTAATGATGTGCAGACCAAAGTGAAGACATGTGAGAGGTGTACAAAACGCAAAGCACCACCAGAAAAGGCTGCACCATTGGTCAACATCCGAACTTCACATCCACTCGAACTTGTATGTATGGATTTTCTATCACTAGAACCCGATAAAAGCAAAACAAAAGATATCCTGGTTATTACCGATCATTTCACAAAGTATGCAGTTGCTGTACCAACCCCAAATCAAAAAGCAAAAACTGTGGCGCGATGTCTCTGGGAAAATTTCTTTGTTCACTATGGTATCCCCCAGAAAATCCACAGTGATCAAGGTCCAGATTTTGAATCTCGAACAATAAAGGAACTTTGTGCGCTCACAGGAATCCAGAAGATAAGAACAACTCCATATCACCCAAGAAGCAATCCAGTAGAAAGATTCAACAGGACCCTGTTGGATATGCTCGGTACACTGTCTAACCAGAAAAAAACCCATTGGAAGGATTTCGTTAAACCTCTCGTACATGCATACAATTGCACAAAACATGATACTACCGGATTCACGCCATACGAACTTATGTTGGGTCGCCAACCCCGACTCCCGGTTGACCTCGCTTTTGGCCTCCCTGTCTCCAAACCTTGCCTGAACCACTCGGAGTATGTTCAACAGCTGAGGGAGAACCTTGAAAAGAGCTATCATCTAGCATCTGAAAATGCAGAGAAGATAATGCGGAGGAACAAAGCCCGGTTTGATCGAAACATCATTGCATCTGAATTGGAAGTTGGAGATCGTGTGTTGGTTCGTAACGTCAGGCTCAGAGGAAAACATAAGATTGCCGACAAATGGGAATCGACCATCTATGTGGTAGTTAAGAAGTCCCTAAACCTGCCCGTTTACACTCTAAGACCTGAGAACGCGGACAAACCATTAAGAACTCTACACCGAGATCTACTCCTTCCCTGTGGGTACCTACCTGCTGCGTCTCAAGTTCGGCCAGTACCTGTCAAAAAGCCAGTTCAACAAGTCTTACCCGACTTAGATCCTGAGGTTGAATTGTCATCCGATGACGAAATCTTGCCAATTCATTGGTATGAGCCACGTTCATATGATCCTGTCCACTTCACTACCACCATGGACATTTCAAGACCTCGTCCAGTGACCAGTCCTGTCCAAGTGCCACCATCGGACCCATCTCAGGTGCTATCATCTACGGCACCTGGGAGGGAACTCACAGCATCTGCTGCTGAATCTGAGTCAGAAAGAACGGAATTGGAGCCCCTGACACAGCCCGTAGCTCTGGAAGCTCCAGAACCCATTTCCCCTATTGAGTCAATCTCGAGAGCGGACTCCCTTGATGAGTTATCCTCTAGTTCACCTGTTTCAGAGATCAACATTTCAGCTGACTCACCTGTTCCTGAGGAAAACTCGCCTTCCGACTTTGCCTTCGAAGGTGATCAGCCTCTACGACGCTCAACTCGAGCCAGACGACCACCCCAACGATTCCAGTACAGCGATCTGGGTCATCCGCTGTTGAAAAGTATGCAGTCACTCTTTGATGGACTGGGAAAAGTTTTCTCCCTCGCCACCATGGATGACGGAGGGGACTGTTTAAACTCCTCTGGTCAGTCACCGTGATTGCCAGCCAGTCCATGAACAGGGACGTACATGAGATTAAGGGGGGACCCTGTAGCCAGGCCTTTTCCTGTCTGTTTTTCCCAGTGCCTTCCCCCTTTTCCCTGTCCCACTGTGTAGTGATTCGCCCTGCCACTAGTGGCGCTCTAATAAAGTCATGGCGCCTTTACGGCACTTCCTGTTTCACCTCCAATGCTCCCAGCTGTGGACTGTGCTTTTTGGGTGATTACATGACCCACAGAAAACTAATAATAACTTTGTGGAAATTAAACGGAAACTTCTCAGACTCGAAGGTGAGTTTCGAACACTTATTACCGTTTGCATCCTTTAGTGTGAGCGGCATCATTTGTGTTTAAGTGAGTTTGTTTGTTGGAATCGCTACTTTCGGTTTCGCGATGTCCTATAGTTTCAATGTTAATTCTCCCGAGGAGGACCGCTGTTTGAGCCTTGATTTTAAGAGTTTGAGAACTCAAACTTGAATTTTATTATTATCTCCGTCTAGTGTGATGTTTAAACTGTCCTCACATTGACTGGTGTACGGAAATTCCTTTCCGTTCTTTAGTAATGT
Organism: Abramis brama; assembly: GCF_963993115.1. Lineage (NCBI taxonomy): Eukaryota > Metazoa > Chordata > Actinopteri > Cypriniformes > Leuciscidae > Abramis > Abramis brama. The sequence continues at coordinate 14,024,621 of NC_139966.1, forward strand.
GAGGTTGTTTGAGCGCTAACGTGCTAACGTCACTGCTAAGTAAAGCCATTTACATATATAGAGAATTGGTACTGCGCTAATGTTAGTGCTAACCAGAGCCGTTTTTTGGTGAAGCGGTGATGAATTTGTTATGTTGCGCAACTGAAAAAACCCTAAGAAATTGAGAAAGTGTTTTAATTATGATTGAAATTATTTACTTTGAAATGAAATGTATGAAGTATTGATGGGATTTACTCCTGAAATGTTACTAGTCACTGAACTTTATTATTTTTGATATTTTTTTGATATTTGTGTTTATGGTGTGTTTTTCTTTTGACCTTGTTTAGGTCAGTTTTTTATTACCCCCACTGATTCCTCTGTAAGAGGTGGCGAGCCGATACTGGTAGGACCTTCTCTTTTTGTTTTTTTTCCTTGCCATTGGATGCCAGAGCTGGATCCCAACATAAAGACTTTTTTTTGGTTATTTTGAACCACTAACTGAATCATAAGTTTTTGGACAAGAACCGTATAAATCGAACTGAATTATGAGTTCTGAACATGGACCAGATAAAGGATCATATGAACTGAATCTTGCTCTCTGAACAAGGAGTGCACAAAAGGACTTTTTCTTTTTCTTCTTCCCTTGTTTTTTTCCCCTTGTTTTTTTTTTTTTTTTTTTTCTTGCTAGAGAGGCCAAGGAGTGTGGCCATCGTTGTTATTGGTTGTTGTTGTTTAGTGTTTGTTGTATTGTTTTATGTGTTGTGCGTCAGTTATAATTTGCAAATATATTTTTTTATATGCATTCTAATTTCGGTCATTGGTGGTTTATTTCTTGTTTCATTCACAACGAGCTCCTTAGTGAACCAGCGACGGTCAGATGGTTGTTGCAATACTGAGCCCTCTTTCCTGCATTATTCCTCACAGAAGCATATGTTACACTTGACTACTGCAATGCTCTTCTGGCCGGACTTCCATCATGTGCAACTAAACCTCTACAGATGATCCAGAACGCTGCAGCTCTTCTTGTCTTCAACGAGCCCAAGAGGGCCCACGTCACTCCTCTGTTCATCTCTCTGCACTGGCTACCTCTCGCTGCTCGCATCAAGTTCAAGGCATTGACGCTTGCTTACAGATCTATCACAGGCTCAGCTCCCTCCTACTTTCACTCACTCCTACGAGTCTACATCCCTGCCAGAAGCCTACGATCGGTCAAAGAGCGACGTCTCGTGGTTCCATCACAGAAAGCCACAAAATCACTTTCCAGAACATTCTCATTCACAGTTCCATGCTGGTGGAACGCTCTCCCCACCCTCATCCGGAATGCAGAATCCCTGACAACATTCAAAAGACAGCTGAAAACCCATCTCTTCCGTGAGCACTTAACCTCATAAAATAAATAAATAAATAAATAAAAAAATCTTCCCTTTCCCTTTAAAACCTCACTTATCGGGCTTATGCTACTCTGAATAATGCCTGAACCTCGCATTTTGAGCACTTCTTGCGTTGTTTTTGCCTCTTCATGATGACTCGCTTAATTTAGTCCTAATTTGTAAGTCGCTTTGGATAAAAGTGTCTGCTAAATGACTAAATGTAAATGTAAATGATAACAATGATGTTTCATAGTTTGGAGCGGCTCGATCGCTTCAGTAAATGTTCTCTGCACGCATGCGCTGTGAGTTTGAGTCAGTCGCGCTGTGCATTAGGCTTCATGTTTTTACTCCAATCTCATTTCATAACGTCATAATGAATGGAAACATTTGAAGTGACATATGATAATCAATATATTTTTCTCTAGTGTAGTGTTACTGATATGTTCCTTTTTAACGAATATGCCGCCGGGCTATAGTTAATATTATTTTATGCAGCACTGCACGTATATGCCTACAAGTCACAACAAACCTGGTGTTCATTATTTATATATATGTAGCGCTCCCCTCAGTATGTGTATTGATGAGGGCAGAGCTTTTGGGTTCTTTAAAGGTTTTTATCAAATGTGTTTTAACCCTGATTTACTGTAGTCAGTTTTAAATGTTATCTTGATCTCTCTTTTAAAGTACACACATGAAATGTTTTTCTAACCTACCTATGAATTCACGTTTCTTAAGTTATAGTTTTAATAAAGAATTTTAAACCATAAGTGTCTGTATGTGTCTTTTTCAGAATAAAATGATAACCTCTTTCCAGTAATAAAGTAACACAACACAAGGTTTTAGAAAAATATATCTCAATTATTTACTCAAAGAAATTATTATCTCCAACAAATTAAGAAAATGAAATAAGAATATGAATGTTCTTTTTTAAACCTTCAACACAAAATGTCTCTCTTTTTTATAGGAAAATACGGTCAATACTGTACCATAAATGCACAGACAACATTTTAAACCCTATTAACCTTCAAATGGATTAATTCAGAAAACCTCAATGTACCAACTTCAAAATCACTTAAACCAACATACTTTGTGGGCCCACACACACCTTAATTCAATCTAAAGCCGGCAACCAAAATTATTATAAACTAAAATACCGTAGCAGGCCTGATCGTTGTGGCCCAAAACTTAATGGCCGTTTCACTCGTCAGCGAGCAAACAAAATAAAGGATACCTTGAGTTAATGTTTCTGTCCAGTTCTTTCTCCAACAGTCACAGGAGCAGGCTCAGCATCCGATCAGCATTTCAACACGAACTCCGTTGGTTTTTTCTTTTCTCACGAAAAGAGAAAGTAAAACAGTAAAACTCACGAGAGAAGTCCTGGTTGCTCCAAGCTCTGTCTGAGTCTCTTCCCTGTCTTCAGGTCGAAAACAGCAGATAAACCCCTAGAACAGTTCAACTGAGGGAGTCAAACTTTAACTAGAAAATGTCGTTCACTTGTAATGAACGGCCTCCAGCCTATACTTCAAGATGACTAATCGTTAGCATTAGCAGTAGCACAAATGTAAACAGTCTCTGAACTTCGTGTAGAAAATCCTCCCGTTTCTCAATATGCAGCTTGTCACTCTTATCACTGGTTGTCGTGAAAACAATCATAAGACACAAGTTACACACTGGTTTGTGCACTACTAATTCACAAATTAACTCAGAAAATCTCTGTGTCACTCTCACTCTTCTGCTTCACCTCTCTCGTCCGTGTTAAAAAAAAACCCCGACCTGACGCGTCGCCCAATCATTATTAACCCCATAAATGCTGGTTTAGACAGTTTTCAGAAATACATTATCTTTTAAATAAAACAATAAACATATAACAATTTTTAAACGGATTTTAACATTTTTATCATAACTTTTTAAATGAATTTCAACCTTTTTAATCACACTATTTATATGCTCTGATTATTAAATGATAACCCTACTAAAAGCATCTCTTTTCACCTCATGCTTTTTTAACCCGGGTTACATATATATGTGTGTGTGTGTGTGTGTGTGTATTTTGTACATTTTAAATAGCAATTTTAACCAGAAAAAAATCTAAAATGTATTCCCAAAATCGTGCAGCCCTATAGTTTCTCTTGATATCAGCATGTTCACAGGTGTTTATTTATTTATTTTTTTTACAGGGACCAGATGCCCCACTGATGAGTCCTGCTGACTTCAACATTCACATGAGTCTCTGTACATGAACATGGTAAATGAAAAATCAAACACCTTGGAAATGACAGGTATGTACTATGTTTCAGGAATGGCACAAATGTGTGTGACTGGTTAAACGTACAGTATGTCATTTTTTCTCCACTAGGGGTCGCTAACCTCTTTACAATAACAAAGGCGTAGTTTGATGACGCAACACCCCAGGTAGCAAACAGACGTTGGCCCAACGTTGGCCCGACGTCTGTTGTTGTGTTGGGCCAACGTTGGGTGCTGACGTTGGCCCAACGTAATTTTGTCCGTTGGGCCAACGTTGGGCCAACCATGCTATTGGACGGCCAGCAGACCTTCTGCCAACCTAAAAAATACCTTACCAACCTTCTGCCAACTTAAAAACCACTAAAACAACATTGGGCCAACGTTGGGCCAACCATGTTATTGGATGGCCAGCAGACCTTCTGCCAACCTAAAAAATACCTTACCAACCTTCTGCCAACTTAAAAACCACTAAAACAACATTGGGCCAACGTTGGGCCAACCATGTTATTGGATGGCCAGCAGACCTTCTGCCAACCTAAAAACCACTAAAACAACATTGGGCCAACGTTGGGCCAACCATGTTATTGGATGGCCAGCAGACCTTCTGCCAACCTAAAAAATACCTTACCAACCTTCTGCCAACTTAAAAACCACTAAAACAACATTGGGCCAACGTTGGGCCAACCATGTTATTGGATGGCCAGCAGACCTTCTGCCAACCTAAAAAATACCTTACCAACCTTCTGCCAACTTAAAAACCACTAAAACAACATTGGGCCAACGTTGGGCCAACCATGTTATTGGATGGACAGCAGACCTTCTGCCAACCTAAAAAATACCTTACCAACCTTCTGCCAACTTAAAAACCACTAAAACATTGGGCCAACCATGTCATTGGACAGCCAGCAGACCTTCAAACAAATTAAAAAATATAGCCTATTTTAACCATCTGCCAACTTCATAAATAGTAAATCTGCAAACTTATAAATAAATAGGCTTTACCTACCTTACACTCAAATTTTAAGATTTTAACATGGCCTATTCATTGTTGAATTGCATTAAGAGACGGCACAACAAACAAACTGAATTGGATATAGAACCTATTTATTGGTAACAAAATTAACTCATTATATAGACATTATATACAGATACATTCTGCAGATTTTCATTCTGGATTTGCAACGATGAGTCAATCGACAAAAAAGTAGAAAAAAACTACATAAAGGCAGCGGAAAAAATGCAAAGAAAAATAAAACAAAGTCAAAGAAATCAACAAGGAACCAAAAAGTGACAAAAAAGGTGGCAAAGAAAATGCAGAAGAAGACCAAAAAGAGTTTTTTGCAGAGTTGAAGTGAATTAGAGATTGTGTGTGGCTCTGATGATGAAGACGGAGCAGAGGAGAAGTAGCAGCATATACTCCTGTAAAAAAAACAAAAAAAACATACAAACAACTTTTTAGAGGGGAGGGGGGGAATTGGGGGAATCAAGCAGTATGCAGTAAAGGATATGCCACAAACCCATCCTTATACTGTAAAAGAAGGACTTTTGAAACAGTCTGCGTAGAAACAATAGTCAATGACTGCCCGGGCTGTTTCACAAAGGATATATCAAGACTTGATGAATCAATGGGATAGGTGAAAAAAGATGACTTGTTTTGGAATTTAAGACAGACTAGATGCGATGCTTCCTTGTCTTTTAAAATGTTTTTCACTATATAAATATCTCCATTGAACAGAATATAGTTGTCTCCCTCTGATAAACTAATTAAAGTTCCACCATTTACATATTTCTTATACTGTGTAAACTGCTGAGATGTCACATTGTATGGAAAAGGCCCATTCTTATGTTCCTGGTAAAAACCATCCTTGCACACCCTTATTTTAGTTCTGACACTTGCTTTTTCTGACAATCTCCTGATGATCTGTTGAAGGGGCTGGGTAGGGGTCCTTATCAATTTTTTTAATGTGTAGAGGAAGTTCTCAAATGGGAAAGCTGCGAAATTATGCAGCACACCAAACTGCCTTGCATCATTGGCAAGATGTGTCAGCCAATGTGTATGTTATACACAACGTAATTACCATAAACAGATTGAAAATGCTCGACAAATGTGATCAGTAACTTTTCAGCAAAATCACAGTACTGGAGACACAGTGAGGGGCAGCATAATATTCGAATGGCTACATGCAGAAGCATAAAATTGTGGTATAGAACATTCGGCAGATGGTCTTTCAGTGCTACTGGACCAGTGTACAGGAGGAAAGTTCTGAACTCTGTTGCTTTCCACCTATCTACCTCAACAAGGGATCTCCCTTTCCGTGCAAACTCTCTGGGGAGTCTCATGGCAAAGGACATAAGCACTGCAGAAATCAGGCCTATCTGATGAGCACCTAAACGAGTTGGAAGTGGTCCCCTCATCCAAAACCCTATCAACTTTCTCACAACCCCAAGAAAAACCAGGTGCATAACATCTAATGGAAATTGGGAGACCATACCAATTCCAACCCTTGTCAACACACTGGTCCCTTTATGGTGAAACTCATCGTCTTTATTAATAAAAGACGTATCTGTCCGTAAAGGTGAATCGACTTCAGGAAAAGTCATGCGATTTTCCAACCATGTTCCCTCCTGTGTGCATTTTTCACAGCCGTGGTATGCATTGTGGGCTTTAATGTTTTTTACGAAAGCCCTCGCACTTGCATCGCAAACAAAATTTGAAATTTTAATATCTACACATTTGCCAATTACATCCACACCCTCTAATTTAAGCTTTCCATATTCATTCACAAATGATTCTAGGAACAGATTGACATTCTCTGGTTTTTTAGATCCAAGATATAAAGCGATGACGAATGGTTGCTTTGTTTTGTCTTCCTCTACCAAGCCTAGAATGGGCCAGAACTGCTTATTGCTGCTTTTGAACAAAGGTAGTCCATCAATATTCACTTGTAAATGAATGGTCTTTGGGAGAGGGTCTATCTGGTTTAACACATGCCTAATGCCTTTCTCAATTCCAAAATAATGCATGGTGCCACCAGCAATCTGCTGGACCTCATAATTAGTTGGAGTGCCTAAAAGAGTGCGGGCATCCTTTGGGAGATATGGATGATGTTTTCTCAGGATGCCCAACAGCCCATTTAGATGGCATTGTGGTATTTGGCTGTCTATTGCCCAACCTCTGAGCTCCTCCCCAAGACACTCTGCAGACTCAACAAATTCGTCATCACTTGAGTCAGTTTCTGTCAGAGCATTTGACCAAAATCCATCAATCACGTTATCGTCAACATTAAACTCAGTCTCTAACTCGTCTGATTCATAGGACATGGGCCAATCAGATGCAGCATCTGACCATACATCATCAGCAGGGGCGTTTTTTTCCAGGCATATGTTTACGTCGGCTGCGTCAGATTCAGCATTGAAGTAAACCTCACTAGCCCTCCGCTTTGCCTGACGTTTAAGTGTTCTGTCTGAATAAATGTTGTTTGCAGACATAGTTAGTATGCTGCCAAACAAATAACTAACGTTAATTACAGTTACTACAGCTTATTTCGATTCTGTTTAATCTATACTACGAAAGATACAATAGGTAGCTAACGTTAACTGTTAGAATCTAGCAGGCTAACGGTAACTTAGATAGCTGTAGTTACATTGTTACATTGAAAGTAAATTATGCTGGCTAAATTATAAGGCTACATTTACATCAGATTGCTAACGTGAAGCCATAACAATGCCTTACTAGATAACAGATTGATTATATATTAAAACAATATATTGAATCGAGCAGATTACCTTGGACTGGCTGGGTTAACGACTGTTCAGTGAAGTCTAGAAGAAGGCTGACGGTTTGAAGATAACGGTAATTCTAAATCACCCGATTGTTCTGGAAGAATGAGCTCGCGCCTCAGCTCTTCTGACGTGAGTGCGCGCGCGCGGCCGGCACTCAGAGGCTTTAAGTCAAGCGCACTAGCGCAGCAGTCATTCTATTCTACATCACTCACTCAATCATACATTGTGATAATATATATGATCACTCACATCAAGACGCCGCTGCGGTGGTGGAGTCCATGCAGGAGGAGCAGCGTTCAGCACTGCGTCGCTTTTCAGCTCGAGCTGTGTGGAGAAGCCCATTTCCACCTCTACTGCGTTGGAGAAGCAATCCCGCGTAAAATTAACCTGAATTTGAGCACACTTGAGCTCCACTGGCACCTAATTTCCAAGTCTGAAGCTATGCCGTCCAGCAGTGCTGTTGCAACCAGCAACACTACACCTACGTACCCTCCTGACCACTGTACTAAATATAAATCTCGACGCTAACTTGAAGCTGTCCTAACTGATGCAATACTATGTGTGGTAGCTCGTACAAGGGAGGGCGTGGTGAGCTGGAACCTGCTAACGTCACGTAGTACCGCTTACGTCATGCATCACTGTGTACAAAAACGTAAATTATAGTTAGCCTCAAAGTTTTTTATTTGTGTATTTATTTAATTTGTATTATTTCTTCCCCAAGCTCATAAAATTAATTTGTGTCGCACATAAATTGACAGGGTCGGTCGGAAACAGGAACCAAACGAAAAAAAAAGTATGCAGATGTATGTATGTAAGTATGCAGACCAGATGTAACGTTTACAGCAGACTGTGTGTCACAGCACTTTATGAAAGATCCTGGACTTTACACATTCAATGCATATATTATATTTTGGACATCATGCAATGGTTTGCACATATTTTGTCTTGGTTTTGTATGTTATTACTTAAACTGTATTTATACAGTAAACTTGTTTAGCATAAACTTTAATAATAAATAAAGTACTTTTTAAAAAAGGAGAGATTGAACCTGTTAACTAATTTTACCCACTTATGCTACATATTCAGTTAAACACAAAATGTGAATGTAGAGGTAACGTTATCCATTTTTACTGTTGTTATTTTATGTAACCATCTTTTGTCATACGATGTCCTGTCATTTCTTTGTAATCTTTAATAAATACATTGTTCTGATTTCACACATTTGATGCATTGTATTGCTTGGAAACAACGTCATAAAAAGGAGCCAGACACTCTTTTCCCCATGTTTACTGGGACGAATGATAAAACATGAAATGCTGCATGCATATATTTGAGGGAAGTGGTGGGCAATTGCAGCTGACCATACCAACGTTGGCCCAACGTTGTATTTCTGTCAGATAAGTTGTGCCAACGTAACCAACCAATATTGACGTTGGCCCAACGTCTGTTTGCTACCTGGGCATACACCAGGTATGGCGCGTTTAAGGCTCATTTTTACTGAAGACACTCTGCCCCTACCCATGTCACTGGTGTTGCGGTGGTTTCTGCATTTACATGTGCAATGGCGATGTGTGAACGTCAGTTTTATAAACTCTAAAGAGTTAATAGCTCATCTGAAGAGCCATATTGTGGAAGGACACGTGGTCACTTGTCCAGTAAGAGGATGCACAAATACCTTTAGAGTTAAATCATCTTTTACTGCCCACGTCACGTAAACACAGAGTTTTCAGACAGCAGCATTGGTGATTTATATAGAGAGTCTGCATGTCAATCATCATCTGTTCCAATTAAAAATGATGCTATTGCATTTCTTGTCATTTATTCATTGAGGCAGTCATTTTTCTGTTTTTGCTAAAAGAATTCAGGAAATTAATGTAATTCATGTTTTCCTGAAAATGGTTAATATACATTTGTTAGTTGACTTTAAGTGCAGAGCTTAAGCAGTTTTGGCTTTCTTTTTTCATAATGCCAGAAGAAGCTTTAGATGCTTGTTTTGCCTTTATTTGTTTAAAGCAATATATTTGACTAGCAGCAAGTGTGTGGAGGTCAAAATATGTTCAAGACAATAAAAATGTCAGTGAAGGACATCTGAGATTTTGTTGCAGTAGTTTTCTGATGCATGTGTTTAAGGTTTAAGGGTGGTGACACAGCTAAATGGCCCAGAAAATGTATTAAAGACATCGTTAATATAGTCCAAGTGACTCCAGTGGCTCAATCTTAAGTTTATAAAGCGACGAGAATACTTTTTGCCAGCAAGTTTCCGTCACCTAGAAGCCTATGGAGGAGTGAGACAACTCTCAGATTTAATCAAAAATATCTTAATTTGTGTTCCGAAGATGAACGAAGGTCTTATGGGGTTGGAACAACATGAGGGTGAGTAATTACTGACAGAATTTTCATTTTTGGGTGAACTATCCCTTTAATCAGCCGAGCTCAGGTTCATGTCCAGGTGAGCAGTTTCATACGATGAAGGAAACTGACGCTATAAAATGTAGATTGAATGATATGTCTCATCACCATGCATTCAGTCATTAACTTCAAGTTCTATGATAAATCAATAGGAAACTTAAATACAATGTTTTCCAACAAATTATGATTGTGATTAGGGCTGCGTTGTCAATGTACATAAGTAGATTTAAAGGATTAGTTAACTTTAAAAAAAACTTTTGCTGATAATTTACTCACCCCCTTCCCCATGTCATCCAAGATGTCCATGTCTTTCTTTCTTCAGTCGAAAAGAAATTAAGGTTTTTGATGAAAACATTCCAGGATTTTTCCCTATATTATGGTCTCCAATGGGACCAAAACGGTTCAAGGTCCAAATGACAGTTTCAGTGCAGCTTCAAAGGGCTTTAAACGATACCAGACGATGAATAAGGGTCTTCTAGCGAAACGATCGGTCATTTCAAAAATAAATAAAAAAGTTTAAGTTTTATAAGCACAAATGCTCGCCTTGCTCTGTTCTGTGATGCGCGTTCGTGAAGTCACGTAATACGCAATTACGTTTAAAACGTCACGCTTGAAAAATTTCTGTCCTGAAGAAAATTTTCTTTTAGGCTTTTTAATATTAAAGCACCCAGGATACGCACACGAAATGGGCATTTTAAACGATAAACTGACACAAATTCATTTGAATATGTGTATATGGTCCTCCTTCCGCACATTTGTAAACACGTCAACTTGACCTTTTCAACGTAATTGCGTATTACGTGACGTCACTAACGCGCATCACAGAACAGAGCAAGGCGAGCATTTGTGCTTATAAAACTTAAACTTTTTTATTTATTTTTTAAATGACTGATCGTTTCGCTAGATAAGACCCTTATTCATCGTCTGGTATCGTTTAAAGCCCTTTGAAGCTGCACTGAAACTGTCATTTGAACCTTGAACCGTTTGGGTCCCATTGGAGACCATAATATAGGGAAAAATCCTGGAATGTTTTCATCAAAAACCTTAATTTCTTTTCGACTGAAGAAAGAAAGACATGGACATCTTGGATGATATGGGGGTGAGTAAATTATCAGCAAAAGTTTTTTTAAAAGTGAACTAATCCTTTAAGAACTGCATACTTTACACCTAAGAAATCATTTATCATTAGATCTGTTTTTGACAGCATGTTTTGTTCATTTCTGTGCATTTTGCTCAAGCACTGATCAAACTTTTGAAACTTTGTCCATTTTTTGCTGCAGAGGGGATCCTGTCAGTCCAAAGTGAACTCCTGATGGACATTGAAGTACTCCTGCAGAGCTTGTATCTTCGACACCATGCGCATTAGAAACTCCACTGAGTGCTTTCCTTCACCAAGGCAGGACCCAGTGACTCATTACTGTTGATCGGTCAGGGGCAGGTCATTTTTTGTTTCATGTTTATTCATTCCTCCATGGATTACCAGCCATATATATGGACACATGCTGTATTCTCAAGATATATGCTGTTTGGTAGGAATAGAGAAAATGATATGTTTAGTCTGTTTTCAAATGGTATGTCAAATTTTCTCATTGTTTATCAGTAATATTCACTACCTTGGTTATATATGAGCATCTTTAGATTTTTCTATATTTAGCGGTTGCAAATGTAAAATGTACGGTAAACTATTTATGTTCCTCATATTGTACTGTATTTTTAGCGGTAAAATACCGGCAGCTGTGGTTGCCAGGAATTTACCGTAAAATGTATCTGGTCAAAATAAAATGCTGTAATTTGTTATACAATTTCACTGTGTTTTTTACTGTCAAAGGTTTTAATAAGGTTTAACATATTTCTGTTATTTTTACAGTTATTTACCATAATAGGGTCTATCCTATTACTGTTAAATTAACAACAAATTACTGTATATATTATTATATTATAACTTTTTTTTTACTGCAAATATCCGTAAAAAGCTATGGAAAGTTGCATTTTTTCATAAAATTACTGTATAATTGACAAATATATTAGTTTTTTTCTACCATGATTTTGGTAAAAAAAATACGTTGTCTACTGTAAAATTTAGGGTTACAAAACCAGTATACCGTATTGTCTTTTACAGATACCTCTATCTGCGTGCCTAAATGACATAAAATCTTGGATGTCCTTAATTTTTCTACATTTAAACGCAAGTAAAACAGAGGCTATTGTGTTTGGCCCCTCTTTAGGAGATGGAAAAAATAGTTTTAATACTGCAGACCTGTACTGTGATATTAAACCTACGGTCAGGAGTCTGGGAGTGGTTTTGGATTCTTCCTTAAAGCTAGAGAAACACATAAACACAGTGGTTAAATCAAGTTTCTTTCACTTGAAGCTATTATCTAGAGTAAAGCATTTCCTATCACCGATAGAGCTGGAAAAAGTTATACATGCTTTCGTTCTGTCCCGTCTGGATTATTGTAATTCCTTATATATAGAACTACCCCAGTTTTCAATTACAAGGCTTCAAATGGTCCAAAATGCAGCTGCCAGATTCCTGACTGGGACTCGTAAACATGAACATATCACTCCGATTTTAATGTCTCTTAACTGGCTGCCGGTGCATTACAGAGTACATATGAAAATACTGATGTTTGTTTTTAAATCTTTAAACGGTCTTGCACCTTCATACTTGTCCGAACTTGTAATTGTTAATGTACCTGGGAGGTGTCTAAGGTCCACGAGTAACTATAATCTGTACCAGCCACGCTCACGCTTAAAGTCAAGAGGAGACCGTGCTTTCGCTGTTGTCGGTCCTAGGCTGTGGAATAGCCTCCCTGTCTCCTTGAGATCGCTATCCTCTTTATATGAGTTTAAACTCAAATTAAAGGTGTATCTTTTGGAGCGTGCATTTCTCTAAATTTAAATGTATCTATTTATTTATTTTATTTATTTATTTATTTTCCTCTTTTCTGCAATCTGAATGATATTTTTATTCTTCAATCTTCTTGGATTTGTGTTATGTGAAGCACAGTGGTCAACTTCTGTTGTGTTTACTTGTGCTATATAAATAAAGGAAAGAAAGAAAGAAAGAAAAAGATTCCACATTTTTTTCACGGTATATTCCTGGCAACCACAGCTGCCGGTATTTTACCGTAAATTTGACAGTTTTTTTTTAACAGTGTACTGCATTTTATGAATATGACTATAGTTTAGCAAAACCTTTACTAAACATTTCACACTATACAGAATTGAGGAATTGACTACCCATTTCCTTATTGTTCCCATATAAATGTACTCACACAATACATCTACATACTCTACTTTTCAGGCTACAAAGACGATTTTGACATTCAGTGCACCAAACACACCACTGTGGACGTGACAAGTCAACTGGATTTCATCTACAGACCACCTCAACAGACTCAGCTTACTGTAGCTGAAATAAGCAACATGCCAAGTCACAAATTAGTCACAAATTAGTAAGTATATAAATATATAAATAAAGTTTTGATATAGCCATTTAAAATAAAAATTATTTTATTGTTTTATTGTTATTTTATTGTTATTGCTGTTCTGTGATTTTTTTCCGTAACTTCCTTAGTGGGGTCGCGCCTTACTTTGAAGGTTTCTCCTAGTATAGGCAAGAGTATGTCAAAAGGAGGGTTGTTTTGGGATATCTATATTCTGTATATGACCATACATGTCACATTTATAGGGCTTGTATACATATTGTATGAGCCTACACCATGCAGGATAACTTAACGCAGCGGGATAAGGGGAGACAATTTACTATGGTCACTTGGAATGTTAAAGGTTTAAATCATCCCGTTAAAAGGGGCAAAGTTTTGGCACACCTAAAGATGCTATCTAGTGACATAATTTTTCTTCAAGAAATGCACCTAAATAAAAATGAATACATCAAACTAAGATGTAGATGGATTGGTCAAACTTATCATGCTACGTGTGCAGTTAGATCAAGAGGGGTGGCCATACTCTTCAGAAAGGTCACACCATTCATCCAAAAGATAACTATTGCAGATAAGGAGGTAAGATATCTAATTGTTATTGGAGATTTATATTCATTACCCATAACACTGGTTAATATTTATGGTCCTAATACAGACTCACCTTTTTTAAACACGTTTTCACTCAGATCCCTGACATCTTGCAAACTAATTTACTCATTGCAGGTGACCTAAATTTAGTTTTAGATCCTTATTTGTACAGATCATCATCCCGTAGAGCACCACCTTAATTTCAGCATTTTCATGAAGGAATATTGTAATAATTCAAATTTTTTTGATATTTGGAGAATTTTTAACCCTCGAGACAGAGCGTACTCTTTTTATTCCAATGTTCATAGGGTTGTGTATAATGACATAGTGATTTCAGATCATGCTCCTCTTTCATTCTCTTTAAATCTAGCTAACTTGCCTCATTTTGATAGGATATGGAAAAGTGGACCCACAGCTTTTAAAGGAACCACAATTTTGATATTTTTCAAGCGTACAAATTTCTTTTTTCTTTGAGATGAATGATCTTCCTGGAACGTCCCCCTCAATACTGTGGGAGACCATGAAAGCATATATCAGGGGTTGTATTATTTCTTTTCAGGCTGCTAGAAAGAAAAGGAAAAGGGCTGAGTTGGCAGATCTGGAACAACAAATTAATAGATTGGATAAAGAAAATGCAGTGCATCCATCCATAGAGATCTATAAGATGATCCTCTTATTAAGATTTAGATACAATCACATTCTTTCAGATCGTATAACTAGGGGATTTTTATTTACGCAACAAACTTTTTTTGAATTTGGTGAAAAACCTCATAAATTACTGGCTAGACAAATTAGGAAAATGGAAAGTGATCATACTATAAGTAAAGTTAAGTCAGAAAATGGTGTCATATTAACATATCATGCGGACATTAATAGCAGATTCAAATGGTTCTTTGAGGAATTATACTCCTCCAGGGCCTTAATCGATGACCTGGCTGCTGAAAATTTCTTGGATAGTTGTGATCTCCCCACTCTAGGTCAGAAAGATCATGACCTCCTCAATGCAGAACTTTCAGTTTCTGAAATACAGGATTTGATTAGGCCAATGAAGTGCGGAAAGGCCCCTGGGCCTGATGGGTACTCTTGTGAATTTTACAAAGAATTCAGTTATCTCTTTTCGCATTATTTATTTAAAATGTATACTCATGCAAATACTGTTGGCATGCTACCTTCTATGTTAAATGAGGCTACCATAACAGTATTACTTAAAAAGGGGAAAGATCCAGAAGAAGTAGCTATAGGCCAATTTCACTTTTAACATGTGACCAAAAAAATCTGGCTAAAGCATTGTCCAACAGGCTTAGGTCTGTAATTGATAAACTTGTTCACCCCGATAAGACAGGATTTATACCAAATAGGCACTCCTTTTCAAATCTTAGACGTCTTTTTAATATAATTTACTCCCACAACACACATGCAGATGACCTGGTTATCGTTTCTCTTGGCGCAGAGAAAGCTTTTGACCAATTGGAGTGGTCTTATCTGTTTAAAGTTTTAAGAAAGTTTGATATTGGTGATTGTTTTGAAAAGTGGATAAAAATTCTCTACCGTTAGCCCTCTGAAAGAATTCTTACTAATAAGATGCAAAGCCCATAGAATAAGTAAAACTCACCTTTGTAAGCCTAAAGCTGAAGGTGGATTGACACTCCCTAATTTCTTTCTTTATTACTATGCCAGTGCTCTTCATACTATTATAATGTGGCTAGATCCCAACTTTGCACACTCCACTTGGATTCAATTGGAAAGAGAAGCATGTTGCCCATATGATATTGGGGCAGTGATCTTGTCTCCTACAAAGATAGCGAAATTGGTTTACAATCATAATTGTATAATCCATAGTACTATTCGCATTTGGAAGCAGATTAAATCAAAATTGTAATAAAGTCCTTATCTTTCCTCTTACCAATTGGAGGGAATCCCTCATGTATTCCTTCTACAATGGATTCTGCTTTCACAAAGTGGAGAGACATGATGGTTCTTTTGTCTCCTTTAGTCAGCTGCAGGCAAAATACGGTTTGCATAAAAACAATGTTTTCCGATATTTGCAGCTCAGGGACTATGTAAGTGGGAGCAGGAAATGGGGGAGGAGATAAGTGACGAGTTATGGGTTAATGCATTAGAGAATATTCATAAATGCTCTGTTAATTCTCGGCATTGCCTTATTCAATTTAAGATTGATGTATTGGCTTCATTAGACATAGCCTAAGTGTTTTGAAAGTAGTTCTGCTTACTGCAGGCTCTACACTCACTCATCTCTCTCCTCATCCTCCTCACTATCCTCATCATCAGCCACTGGAGCTGATGAAGGTCCTGCTGCTGCAGAAAACATATATTTTGACACATTTTACTGCATCTGCTTGAAGGGCCTGTATCTATTTTCACGCTATTTCTCTGCACATTCCTTGCGTTTCTTCTCCATCTCTCAGACTATTTTGACAGGTACACACTGACACACTGCATGCTCGCTCAAAGCCCAAAGGGGGAGGTGTTTAACACTAGAAGTGCCAGAATTCCATAACTACTAGAACTGTCATTTTGACCGTTAGATTCCAAACTCTATATCTTTAATGATAAATAGCCTATCCAATTGAGAGATTAATGCATTTATTGTATTAGTATATCTTTTAAAAACAAAACAACACCAAACTGTACATTTTAAACAAGTTTAATTATACATTTATAAATGATAATATCCGTAGATGTCCTGAACAAAATGACGAAGTAGCCTATGTTTCCACTGTTCGATCGCGACACACACACACACACACACACACACACACACACACACACACACACACACACACACACCATATTCCAGCATTGCAATCTTGACATTGCAGCCTGTTTATTATAGCCATAATCAAATATAATAATAAAATAGTCAACCTAACATATAAAAATTCCACTGCTCTGTTTATATAGTCAGTAGCCTAGTGTAATTCATACCATTTTGCGCGTGTGAAGAGGATGATTTTTTCCGTCGATATTGGAACATGAGTGAAGTACAAAGCCTATAATAAAGAATAGTTTACCATCCAAATACATTACGAATGTTGAAACATTTTGATTCTCATTAGAGAGTTACGTGAGCCCAACGCCGCTTACTTTCACTTTCACTTTAAAGTATTTCATTTTGGCTTGTTTATAGTTATTTTTTCATTCTTGTTCTGTTCTGAATATCATTACATTTAAATGATTTGTTGTGGAATATGTTTTGTGTATTTTTTACAACATTTTATTGTTGTGTATATTGGTATATGTATAATAATACCGCGAAATTCAGTGCGGTCAATCTGACCGTCTATGGCCGAAATAGGTAAATATGTTCATTTGTTTTTTTGCCTTATGTGTAATTTATATGAAAAACATTTTTAATAAAAATACAGACACTTTTAGGAAAAGTCAGGTACCAGCAGGATTTTTTTTTTTTTAAACAGTTATTGCAGATATAAAATTCAAAACGGTCAAAATGACTGTCATGGCAGTTCTAGTGTTAAAGATGTGATTGGACCAGCCCAGTGTCAATCAAGAAAAGAACCAATGGGCCAATCTGTGTTTCATGGGCCAGTCAGCTGTCAGGAAAAAAAAAAGTTTTTTTTCCAAGTCAAGTCAAGTTATCTTCATTTATATAGTGCTTTTAACAATGTAGATTGTTTCAAAGCGGCTTTACAGTAATAAATGGATAATTTAAGGTAACATAGATTGATTTGTCTTTATAGCGGTTCTTGAATAAAGATATTTTCCAGCTAAAGTTAGTTTTGATTGATTCACTTCCGTCGCAAGGATCATTAGGTATTAAATTAGAGGCCGCTAAGACGACACCATTCTCTCTACACAGACTTTAAACGCGAACCTGTGAGAAACGCTGATGGCGCTCACGTGCGCATCAAGAATTAATTCTATAGTTATGTGCATTTGAATATGTGCGAAGGTTTGTTATTCCCTACAAACCAAGCCTTAAACTACTTGTCTGGCCTTAAAATTGTGAAACAGAATTTTATATCACTTCGCGGTAGATACGCGAAACCGGAATTATCCCGACAATGCTTTATCTGTAGAGTGGAAAAGGGATCCAGCGCCGTCAATTAAGCAAAACAAAACGAATGGGCCACCGATGTACGAGTTTTATGGGCCGTTAAGACAAAAAAGAAAAAAAAGAAAAAAAATAAAGTTTGAGATGTATCTGCCCAAAAAGACACGCGTGCATTCATTGACGTCTTCTCTGAGTCAAGACAGCACGCCAGAATACAGTTATCTTTCGCACTTGAACAATATCTCCATACAAATATCTTCATCTTCATTTGTCGAGTATCTTTATAACATAAGAGCAGTCTTATGATGAACGTAAAGAGTTGACTCAAGAGAATGAGGCGCGTGTGAGATCCGCGTCAGCAGTGGCTGGTCTTAAAGGGACAGTACACAGTAGCCACTAATTATCTCTGTTGTTAAAGTTAATCAAATAACTTTTGGTAACTTTAATAAATATTTATAATTTATGCAGCGGATACTGTTTGATAGCTTTATTCAATTTCTGTATGTCCTAGACAGGAAGGGCACAGGTAAATATGATATGTGTTTTTTTTTTATGGGTTTATGTGAGGATTGTTTGAAGTTCACTTCAATTAAAAGTTGTTATATTTTTTGAAGCCTAATAAATGTTTTTTAGTTTTTTTTTTAAATTGATAGCTTTCAATTGTAATGATGGAATAACTGTAATGTTGGATGGCAATAAATCATGTTTAAAATTGTGTGTGTGTGTGGGGGGGGGGGATAAAAATCCCTGGCTTATTGATCATTATAGGTGTTATTAATCATTTAGTTGTTGTAAATACACATTTCAGCATTATCACTAATCTGTGTGTGCATTTTCCTTGAGAACCAAGAAAGTTGTCTCATGAAACCATTTGTTTATTATATCACAATCACAATATTGACCTCAGTAATCGCAATATGACATTTTCCACAAATCATGCAGCCCTACAGTACACTTGTGTACATGATGTGTGACAAAGAGATATGATTTGAAGGCAGCTCGACGCCACAGTGAATAGTTCCTCTGTCAGAACAAGCTGTTTGGAGCGTTTGATGCCCGTATGTACGTGAACACCACTGATCCTCACAAACTTCTCCAACACATGCGAGCATCCGTTATAAAACACTCGCTGTATTCAACTACGTGAATATACTGAGCTGTGTTCAAGCAGAAATATGATGTTGTGCGCCGACAGTGCACATACACGGTTCGTTTGCATCAAATAACAGACACAACGCACACCTAATGCACAATCCTTAGTCACTGTAATCATCTTTACCCTGATTACAATCGTCATCCATTAAAACTTTAGGCTACTAGTGTGACACTGGCTTCTTTTATCCAGCTGAGAGCTGTAGTTTGCGTATATGTTCATGCAGTGGTTTTGAGCCGCTGTTCAGTCTGTATTTCACACAGCGCGATGAGAAACGGTTTGCTGCCTCGAAACAGAATATCACAGAATACGTAGAGAGGTGGTGCTGTTATTTATTTATATATATTTTTACATTATTTAACATATTAGTCATAGCATTAGTGAATATATTATATTTAAGTTATCTTGCACTCCCCCTGATTGAGAACCACTGACCTAAAGCGCGATCTACCAGCATTGTCTTCACGATTGACTGGTAGATTGCGATCAACCTATTGGGCACCCCTGTTGTAGACTATTCATCAAAAGCAGCATCAAAAAGTATTGTGATCACTGGCAGTCCAGTACAAAAAAAGTATATAAGATTAGCATTTGAACACTGCTTCTTTTCACTATAATAAACACAAAAATGATCTGTATGATGCCACTGTTATTTTTATGTTTGCGAAGTGATAGGAATGAAGAGTACGCCTGTCTTGCATGCACAAACACGCAATGGAAAAGGGATTTTGGTTTATCAAGTTTATCCATAGTCGAGAGGTAGAAGGTTAGGCACTGTTTTAATTGTATGCATCAATGCTGCAGTTGTTTTGGCAAAACAAATGTAAAAATATGTTGAAGTAATTAAAAATAAGAAACAGCATCCTCACAATAATACAGATGTGGCCTATTTTTATAATCATTATATTTATTTAACTATTTCTTTTTTTATATTTATTTATCTTACATTTATATTGAAATTTGATATTTTTGTTGATATGGTTAATATGCTTAAGCATATTTAATTTCAAAATGCCCAGAAAAGAGTGAAATATAATGTTGTTGTTTTCCTTTTAAAAATAACATTTTTATTGATTTATTTGTTTGTTTTTGCAGGATGTCATCAAGTTGCCTATGTGGTTGCCAAATTACCTATGTGGTATTTTTTACAAAAACATGAGCCAACACGTCAAAAACACTCATGGAGTTCTTAACAAGGACGAGCTGAGGTTAATCCTGAGTTTTACAAGTGGACGGTAATCAATCTAATCAGTCTGTCTGTATGTTTATTTACTAGGAATGTGACTGTTCAGATTCAATTAAGTTATATTAACAACACTGTAAAATTTAGATAACAATTAACATTTTTTGGAAGGTCAGTGTCAGGGATTCAGTGGCTACGTTCGAAACCGCATACTCAATGAGTAGGTACTTAATTTCAACAAGTACTTACTTAACAAGAGCTAAAAGAGTAGGTACTTTATTGCCAGATCTCGTTAAGTATGAATGCGATCCGGACATCATCCGCCATCTTGACATTATCATGTGACCTATGATGTTATCACAAGCGCAACAATTTAAAAGTTATGAGCGACAGGTGCACCAACATCTGATTGCATCAGTAACCCGACAACCGAACTAGGCTGCGGTCCAGTCCACTTTTAGACACGCACTTGCAAACTTCCCTAAGCACTTCCCCTCTGGGGAATCCCCGCCGCCATTTTGAAGTGTGTTCCACTTCGTGAAGTGGACGATGGAAATTTAGGTGGACAGACCCTTGTTCCCTCGATTTTGACAGAGGGAGCGAGTCTGCTTCATATGTACACTTCAGGCACCTATATGTCCCACAATGCAGTATGATTGTGACATTATATCAGCAGCTCGCACTCACAGCGCTTGCACTTCATTTATCCACACCTGACACCTTGCACAGATGATGGAGGGAAAAGTACTTTACACCTGTAAGTGAACTTAGGTCACTTAAGCAGTTTTTAATAGTTACATTGAGATGAAACAACACAATACATGTAACTACATTAACTGCTTATTGTTTAGATTTGTAAAGAATTGTTCATTGTAATATTACATTTTATGGTTGTGTAAGACTTACCCCTCATTCACACAGCAAGCGAGAGCGGCGCATCCGCGCAACTACATCGTCACTGCAGCAGCAGACTCCCGCGAGTATTCACACTGGAAGCGTAGTACAGCGTCACAGCAGCGGCTGCAAACCGTGTTTGGCAGACAATATAACCATTTCAAACAATGGGTCAGTTCTTTCAACATTTTTGTTTTTATAATAATACACCTTACTTTCACCCAAAATGAATAATTAAAAAGTTTAAATGGGTAAATACATATTTTTTATACTTAATTTTCTTTTCTGGCATAATTGTTAAAACACTAGACATTGGCATTGTTGTTAAAACTCTTGACATGCTTATGCTGTGCATTTTGAGCACGTTTTGTGTTAAATCATATTTATTTTGTCCATCAAAAGCATCAAAAGTGTGCTTTCACTTTATTTGTTCGTGAGCAGCACAGCAAAAAATAGACCGGACGCCGAAACCCCCGCTGCACTGCTGTTCACGCGACGCTCCTGCTTGACGCTCACGCGCTGCTCCTGCTCCCGGTGTTAATGCACTCATTGATTAACATGGACGCCGAAAAAAATACGTGCTGCTCACGCGCCGCTGACGCTTGCGGTGTGAAACCGGGGTTAGGCTACAGGCTTCATTTGCATTAAAGCACATTAATAAAGAAAACTACAATGGTAATAATAAACCAACTTGCAAAAACGTGGTTTACATAATTTAACATTAACTACACAGAAATTGTAAGAATGTTTAATGTATTACAAATGTCAAATGTATTACAGCCAAGTGTGTTATTGTACAGGGTCAGATCAAGACAATGAGAAGCTTATTAAGCTTAGAGGAGCAAATGGCGGCCTGTTTACTGGCCGGAGAAATGCTGCCAAACTGGCATGGGAGTGAGTGAAGTACATTATTATGTCTGTTATTCACTGTCACACATAAAACAAGTAATTGTTTTGGAAATAACAGAATACTGGACATTCATGTTATTATTATTATTGTCAGTTGTGTTTATGTCTTTGACCAGGACAATTGTTAAAGAAATGATGTTGGATGGAAAGGTGACAGGTGCCCAGGCTTCAAAACAATGGTAAAATTTAAAGAAAAAATATATGGTAGCATCTGGCATGATTATATAATTGTTCTGTATTCTACGCTGCTGACATTTAAGTGCTGAGTTGCTGCTGTACACTTCGAAATTATATTGGTACAGTTTTACAAATTGTAACGGTGTTCTGTTCTTTCAAACCTTATTTAGGAGCTCCGGAACCCTCCAACTGGCACTGGGACAGACCAGGGGGAAGCCAGTGCCTGCACATGGAAGTGCTTTGCTTTCATTCCACATTTGGAGCAAGGGCCAGCATTACTCCCCTTGTTTTAATTTCATCTGCTTTGGCTACCCCACCAACTAACCAGCCAGTGCCATCCTCTTACATGCCAGATCCACCTCCACCTGCGGCCCCAGAATCCCCAACCCACACACAGCCATCAACAGAAGACATCATTACCAATAGCCAACCCCAACCACAACCATCATCCTCATCATCATCCACTGCTCTCTCGCCTGCCTTTCCGTCTGCTTCCTCTGGCAACAGCCCCAAAACACCCACACCCAAAAGACGAAGGAAAGACCATTTGCTTAATTTTATGCAGAGGGAGGCAGACAGAGGTGCAGAGAGATTTCAGAATCTGCAATGTCAGACTGACCGCCTCTTAGACATACTAGAGAGGCTGGCTGACAGTTCTAAGCGAAAAAAGGAACAAGGATTGTTGCCGTTGTATTTTGCATAATATTTAGTTATTAATTGACGTGTTGCCAAACTGTCATAAAAGGAGATTTAAGATGTTTTTTCTCCCAATTATGGTTTATTTCTTGGCTAGTTACAGTAATTGCAGTTCTTATTGACAAGAAAAACGTAATTAAGTGAATTATTTCAGTTTAATATGGAACATTTAATCTGAGACTTTACATACTTTGCACATTACTTTTCTTGAATTAGAAATATTTTGAATTCATTTCACTATTTACACTGCAAAGTTTTCAATAAAAAGAATACAAAAACAAATGAGTCTGAATGTATAATTACCACTACAGTTTTAAACAAACTATTTACATGTGTAGCAAATGATTTCCTTAAATAAACAAATGTCATAAATTGAAAGAATATGAAATATTAAAGAAATACAGTTTAAAGCAGGGCTCAGTAGTTTCGGGATTTCTTCACTGTATTCTCGCTTTTTGCTCGCAGGTTTCTCTCTAGAGCTCCCCCCACAGCTTCGGAATAGATATTTGACAACACTGTTGTAAAAACTTGTTGGCGATTCTCAGACACCAGAGGCTAGTAGATCAACGACATCAAAGCAGATGGGGCATTCTTTAAAACGTCTTCTTCATTCGGGTTCGAACAGCGTGAGGGAGCGCAATAATGACAGCATTTTAGCAGATTTCTTTTGGCCGTAAAGCAATTGTTTACATCGCAAGACCTGATATTACGCAATACTTCCTGACGCGGCGGCCGGCGGCCCGCCGGCTCAAAGTTGCAAGTGCGGATTTTCCGCTCACGGGCACCAGGGGGGTGCGAAACGACCACCATTCAACCCGAAATAAGTAATATAACCATTCCAATGACTCCGAAGCTGTTCAGTTAAGGTAAAAAAGTTACTTAGTTCACCTTTAATACAAGTAGTTGTGGTCATGTAGCTGGGTCCTGGGTGCTGAAATCTGGCGAGCGAGTGTGTTCCTCACAGGGAACCTTCAGGAGCAGGATTGGGAAAACACTGGTCTAGTTTTGGTCTTAGTGCAGACATGCCAACCATCGCAGACGCTGATGAAAACCGTTCTAGTGCTGAGTTCCAGTCCAAAATTGTCATGCCCTTCACTCGCTAACTTCCCTCCGCCTCGTTCACTTGGATGTGCGTCATTGCTTACGTTGTACGAGTGCCCTAATGCCCTAAGCCCTTGACCACTTGTTATGGAGGTAATAATAATAACACTGAACTAAACGAATGTGTGCACAAAGGAGACGTCAGGCAGCCGCTTGAAGATCTCGCCTTTGGAGAAGACTGTTGATTTTATACTCAAACAATGTAAGTACTACTACTTAAAAATTAAGATTACCCTAGAATGAATTGCATTACTAGTCCACCCCAACACTTATGCACTATAATAATGACAAATGCTGACCAACACTTAATTATATAACATTTTCTTTTCTATAACAAAATTATATATTTTGGTTAAATAAGCAAACTGTTGTATTGTCATATGACATAGCTATGCATGAATACACACTAGACAAGTTAATACCACATGAAACATCGGTTTATTTAAACTTATTGTTCTAACAAACGATCATGTATTTACAGGCGGTGAACCGCACATCATACCGCCATCTCAACAGAGCTGTTCCCATTCTGCAGCTTTATTCTGAGGAAGCGGCTGACCACCGTGCCCACCTTCGCCTGTCCCTGCCGTCCATCAGGTCCCTGATTGCTGCAGTCAGACTGGGATCTGACCATGGATGGGAAAGGGACATTGAGGTGTTTGTGTTCCTGCACTGGCTGGCCCATGCAGCATCTTACAGGGTGGTGTCGCAGACCTTCGACATCCCAAAGACCTTTGTGCATGACATTGTGCACGGAGTGAGCAAGGCCATCATGGGAATTTTGAGGAGGGTGATTTGCTTTCCGACCGGAGATGACCTGGAGGTAGTGGGAGCAGGATTTGCACAGCTGTCTGGGTCATAAGCTCTCAGTAGAGCAGTTGGTGCAATAGACAGCTGTCATATCCGTATCAAACCTCCAGCAAATAACTCCCACTGTTACTTCAACAGGAAGCTGTTTCACTCCATCCAACTCCAGACCATCACTGATAACCGGGGAAAATTCCTTGATGTCTTTGTGGGATATCCTGGGTCTGTGCACGATGCCAGAGTGCTGAGGAACAGCCCTGTGTATGCTGGCAGCCTTTATCCTCCTGCAGGCAAGTGCATCCTCGGGGATGGAGGCTATCCTTGCCTGAGTGCCCCCATCTGCAGGGTTCGTACACCTTTTCCAAGGTCAAATTCAAGCACTTTTCAAGCACTTTCAAGGTCCATTTTAAAGCTTTTTCCAGCACCTTACACCACCGTAAATTACATACCAATACATAGTCAAAATTATTATTTAGCGCTTTTATCACATTAAAAGAGATAATGCTATAAACACCCAAAATTGTGTTTTGTAATCAGATATTTAAGCAAATCACAAGTTTTATTTTTCAAATGTATCTAAGTAGATAATGCCTATGAATAATACTTTTCATTATATTAATGTCCAAATATTGCTTCTCAGATCATTTTCAGGCTGTAAAAGTGAAGTAATTTACAAGGGCTGAAAATTAGTGGTGGGGAAAAAAAATCGATTCTGTTCAGTATCACGATATTTTGCGCACGCAATTATATCGATACAGTAGCGCAAAGTATTGCAATATTTAATTATAAAATTATCTGTTTTACTTTCGGGTTATAGGGCTGTGACGGTGGGAGTTTTTTTACCACCACGGTGATAATGGACCAACTACCGGCGGTGGTTGGGGGGTTTTGAAATAAAAAAAATGAGTGTTTATTTGAGCAAAAAGTGTATATTTGAGCAATTCCGTCAAAGAAACAACACACTAAAGCCTGTAAAGCACTGAAATAAATATCAGTAAATATTGGCAAATTAAATAAAAAAAATTTAAAGACGCGTGATACAGCCTACCGCTCTGCATTTTGAGAGGGATGTGGGACACGAGCAGGAAAGAGACCATCGATCTCTTTTCTGATATCTTCATGTTTTCTAGGCTATTTGTTGTAAAAGGTATGAAGAGCGAATTTTATCTTCCACAAGGGCAAGATATTTAGGTTATGTTTGATATTGCGCTGCCAGAGAAAGCAAAACTAAAATCACCCGCGCGTGTGAAACGCTCTTTACAAATAAACTTGACACGCCACATGTCTAATAACAAGCACAAACTGTGTTAAAAAGAATTTGACGTACAAGGAAAAAAGTAGGCTATCTGTTCTATAGCGTTATACTTCACCACAGCAAAGCATACGAAAATAATAGGCCTAATTTAAAGCGAACCAAGGAAGAAACGTTTAATCCCCTTCGAAAATGGGTGAGACGTGAGTGAAGATTCGGAAAAGAAACAAGAGATTCCCAGCAGGGATGAGTCACGATTTTTGAATATTCGAGTAGTTTATTTAATTATAGAATATCGAGGTTGTGTGATTATTCTCTAAAATAAAATCTCCATGTTTTCGGTGCTGATGCAGTGACGCGTTCATGTAACCGCAGGGTGACGCTGCCAATAACGAAAAGAACCGGCAAAAGTAATGATTATGAATGTGTCAAATATAGCAAGGAGGCATTTTAATTGTTTATTAATAAACTAGCGTTTTCTGTGTCAGTGTCGGGCTTAGAGAGAAATGCACACTTCATACGGATTATAAGCAGAGAGTAGGCTAGTCGGTTTCTTTTCGTTTTGAATTGTTTAGTTTAAAAGTAGACAATTCAAGCTTTCTTTATGGAATAACTAATGGAATATTGTTAAATTCGCTGATAATCGGGAGACCAGATCGCAAACCAGAATTCAAAGCCGACAAACTTAAAGTTATGGGCTCACGCACAACTCTCTCATTCGTCATGAATCCAAACGTTTCCATGGCTGCGATGTAACATTTAATTGCTAACTTATTTTTTCTTTAGTAAACAAAGCTTTGTGCTTCACTCGTGTCACAATATTCACATAAAACAGCATTCACATAAAAAAAAAAAAAAAAATGTTTTGGCGGACCACCGCCGGTGCTACTCAGCCATGGTGGTGCGGTTGTCAAGTTTACCGGCACAGCCCTATTACTATTATGTCTGCTTTATGTTACTCTATTGTATTTAACAATGTATTTATATTCAGAGATAGAGATAATTACGTCCTTTTGTTTTGTTGCTGCGTCGACCAAAGCACGCCGCGGTCAAAAATAGTTTTTTTCAGCACTTTTGCCGCTGCGCTCAGTCAGTCAGTGGTGATTACCCACGCGGCCAATAAAAACGGGGCATTTAAACAAGCGCGGAAATCAAAATGAAAACTTCGCCTACTTTTGCTCAGACCAGCTACGCTAATCGCTCTGTATCTGAAGGGCTACATTTTATTTCTCCATTTAATAAACAAACTATTCAGTCAGATAGGTATTTGTTGCGAAAGAAATAGTTACAATTTCAAGCATTTTCAAGCACTTCATCCCAAATTTAAGCACTTTTCAAACCTTTAAAACACAACATCAAAATTCAAGCATTTTCAAGGATTTCAAGCACCCGTACGAACCCTGCATCTGCCTCATCACCCCATACAGAGAGCCTGTACAGAACCCTGTGAGGCTTGTTTCAACCGCAAACACTCCAGTGCCCGCAACATCATGGAGAGAGCTTTTGGGATGCTGAAGACACGTTGGCGCTGTATTTTCTTCAAGGCCTTGGAGGTGAGCCCTGCCTTTGTGCCTGAGGTTGTTGTGTGCTGCGCTTCACAATCTTGCTCTACTCAATGGGGACATCGTTGAGCCAGAGGATGAGGAAGACCATGACCATTACATGCAAATATTTGTTAGAGCTTTATTACCTTTGTGGTGTAGTGGGCTAAACCACTGAACTGGTAAGCAGAAGATTGCTGGTCGATCAGCAAGGCTCTTTACTCCGGGTTGATCCAGGGTCATTGTCCCTGTAATAAATGCATTAAGTCACTTTGGATAAAAGCATCTGCTAAATGTAACTGATTTTGAAAAGCCTTTTGTGAAATGGTCTCGGGCATAAACGCTCAAAGCTGCTTATTTGTCCAAGGTATTACTATAATACAAAATGCATGCATACATTTAGTACAATTCTATTTGGTGGGTTAAAGGGTTAGTTCACCTCAACAAATAAATACAGCCATTATTTACTTGCTTTCATGCTGTTAGATCCTTCTTTTTTATTTATTTAAATACAAAAGGGGATTTTTGTCAAGTTTGTTCTGCTGGTTTCTGTTCATACAATATCAGTCAATGGAGCCCAACCTACAGAATCTTCCTGGCATTATTTGATGATGCTTTTGAAGCTTCTGAAAGTCCATTGACTGATTTTGTATAAAACCAACAGTACAAAACTGACCAAAATCACCTTTTGTGTTCAGAAAAAAAAAAAAAAAAAAACAGGGATCAAACAACATGAAGGTGAATAAATCATGACTGAATTAAATGCTTGGGTTCACTAACCCTTTAGGGTACCTACTAAGGTAGTTTGTGTAAACAGTCTCAAGTGCAGCTTAGGTGATGAAGGGCTATTGTCCTGAAGAGTTTTTCCTACCCTAATTATACATACCTGAATCAATTTAAACCAATTAATAACTGACTACTTGAAAATTACAAACAGGTGTGTGCTCTGTATGCATTTAGAAGTCACATAATACACTACAATAAAACTATTGTTTTAAAGTGTGGTTTTTTACATTACACCACACATTCACGAATTATCCATCACTTCATAAATATTTCATTTATGAATTTTATCATTATCTATCACCAAATGTCTATAATGTACTGTGAGTGCCTAGAAATAGTTTGCTTTATATACATAATATTGTACAAAAGTCTTAGGCCACCATTTGATGTTGTAGCAATGGTATAATGACCATATGTGGCAAGAATTTAGTGTGACCTCCTTTACACTTGAGCAATAAAAGGAACCTGGCTTTCATAAACTTAAATGGAATGGAAAAGGACTAGAAAGCCCAAGAAAACTTCTGATGAGAAGTAATGTGATAAGCTTCACAGAGTTTCTTCTTTGACAATTTCTTCTTACTGATGTTTGTCTAAAGAAGCCATTTTGTACAGATTTTTATTTTAAAAGAACAAAGCTGGTGGTGGTCTATGATTTTTGCACAGTACTGTGTATGTATGTGTGTGTATATATATATATTCAAACCGAACCGAAAAACCGCGGTGAGAGTATCGCGATACGTATCGCGATACTCTCATGGCGTACCGAGGACGCCCCGCCCCCTGCTGCCCCGGCTCAATGGACCTCATGTCTTATGTGTACACAATGAATACAGCATTATAGCCTAACCACCATTAACACCCTATAATAGCAAGCTCTGTATTTTGTTACTTTTGATAATAAGCAAGGTGTAATCTTTCAAATTCTGTCTATTTGATCACGAAATTCAAACAATAAATGCCGTTTTGGCGCTCTTTGATGTGGCGTCACAGATCACTGTACTAGCTCCTCATTTAAAGTGGCAGCGCAGAGCGCGAGTAAACGCGATTCTCTTCCTCAGTTACAGAATAAACGGTAACACTTTATTTCGATAGTCCACTTTAAACATTCTACTAACTATAAGTAACTTTGCAGCTACATGTCAACTAACTGTCATTAGAGTATTAGTAGACTGTCTGCTTAATATCAGCTAACACTATATTTACTCGGTCCCACAACATATCAGCTAACACTATATTTACTCGGTCCCACAACAGACATTCTACTGACTATAAGTAACATGGCAACTACAAGTCGACTTGTTCTCCTAACCCGAACCCTAACACCTAACCATAACCTAACAGTCTACTGACAGTCTACTACAGCCTACTAATACTATAGTTAGAGTAAGTTGACGTGTAGTTGAAAAGTTACTTATAGTTAGTAGAATGTCTGAAGTGGACTATCAAAATAAAGTGTAACCGAATAAGCATGAATGGACACCTGACGGTATGTTAAAATATACAATATACTTACTGAAAGGCATCATAACTTGTGTAATCAATCGATCAGTGTTTCAGCAGCGGAAAGATGCCAATAAAACGTCTTAGTTTGTCACATAGCCTTATATTTACCTCAGGCATGTCATTCAGTGCCCACAGCTGGTTGGTTCCTAAATGAACTCTTGCACTAAATAAATGCACTATATTAGCCTATAGCCTAAAATAGGCTATAAGTAAAGGCTATATAAGGCTATAACTAAATAAGTAAAATATATTTTACTTAACATGTTAATGATTGATATCTTGATTATTTAATGTAGCCTATGTTTTAAATATCTGTCATGAAAATGTCAGCAACTGTGTAAATATTTATATTTCAATAACAAATTAGAGTAGAAAGCATAAGTTAATGAGAAAACTGCCTTATGTGCAGTTTACATGTTTTCACACAATGTGTTGAGTGTTGATTATTATATCTAAAAATAAAAAGTATCTGAAATTAGGCTAAAAGTCTAGGCTCTGTTGTTAACCTGTAAGGTTATAGTAATGTGTGGGCTCCCTATATAGTTTACAGGATTAGCAGATCTTTTTTTTTTTTTATCCTTGCGAAAAGTTTAATTGTAATTGAATTAATTTAAAGACAAAGACAGAATTATTTTATTAAACCACTGTAAAAAAAAAAAGAAGCAGCAATTTTAGCTTTCTAAACCCTAGTGGACTAGTGGATAAAAGTATTACACTTGTTGAAAACATATTAACAGACTGATACGTGTCGGGGCTCAGGTACTACTACTCCCTACTCCCTTACTTATCATCATCAGAGCCAAGAAGCAGGGATCAGGTATTGGACACTACATGTGTGAGGGCTCAGGTACTGGACTGACTGATTATTATCCCTATCCCTCCCTCCTCCTTACTCCAATGGGACAATAGACTCTGAAAGATTAGACAAGACAGCAAATAACCCCAATCTTATCAATCAATGCTAGTGCTTCACATTGTTTTGTTGCCATGTGCTCTATGGGCATAGCCCTGCTTTGCAGAATATGATATTTTCTTCTGACTAAACCGATAACTCTCTCAACATGAATATGCAAATTTGCTATTTTTCTTATGTCTCTCTGCATCTGCATCTGATCGTAGACTTTCAATGCAAGAAGAAGCTCTGCCAATGAGCCGAATTGCCGTCATTAGATCCGTTTATTCAGCTTGCAGCATCCTATTCGGTGGATCCATCAGGCACAAAACTTTGTACATCACACAGGCAAGAAATTTGAAAGTGGGTTCTGTGATGGCCTTGTGAAGTCCAACAGCTTCAACTTTTATGTCAGCACCTTTTCTTGTGGTTGCGATTCCATTCAGAAAATCCACAAGGTTGTCCTGCGATTTCAGCACCACGGACACCGTCTCAAGGTGTCCAGTCCATCGTTGATCCAGCAGCCTTTTAAGCTTCTCTCTCTTATACTGTGCAGCTACAGTGGGCTTTCTCAGAAATTTGTACAGTGCATTGCAAATGGCAAAAAAATCTTCAACAGCATTCAACTGCATGCACTATAACCAAATGTAATTGATGATTAAAACATTGAATGTAGGGCACTTCTCTGTTTAATTTGTTTTGAATATGTTTCTGCATGCCTCCTTCTCTTCCAGATATAACGCTGGCCCCGTCATAACAGTGACTTAATATTTTATTTGTATCGAGACCAACATTTGACAGCTCCTCAAGTACGATGTTTGTGAGTGACAGGGCATCGCACTTATCTGTGGTCAAGACTGAAAACAGCCTCTCTTTCACTGTGCAGTTCTGGTCAACATATCGAAGAACAGCAGCGACATTCTCATTGCGTCACCTCACCTCTTTCATCAACTGAATCAATGGTACCCCTCAATGGCAGTTCGTTTGATACCAGGAATTCAATAATGTCAATTATTGAAGACACATAAAGGCGGTTTCGAGAAAGTTGATCTGAATTAACTAGGGTTGAAATCTCTTTTCCTGTGGAACATCTCAATTGCTGATCTTTCCAAATAGCCATGCAAGCCAGATGCTCTTTACAGTTAGCATGTCTGTAAAATCCTTTTGCTTTATCTGTCGCATGCTTCCAGTTGCAAAAATCAGTACTTGTAAAAACAGAGTCACCCAAATTTCCGACAGGGAAAACAAAACGCAGAATCTGCTTGCTCTGAATATTCTAGCCATTCCCTATCATTGTACCAATTTGCCAAAAATGACCGTTTACAGTCGTTTTTATGTTGTTGTTTCTTTGGAAACTGCTTTAAACAAACCTGGACTGGCTTGTCTTTACCAATGTCCTCTGGTACACTATACGATGACGGCGTCGGCGAGTCCTTGCATTTGGCGGGCTGGGTGACTGGCAGTGCCGTTAGCGGGGCTGCATTGTCAGAGTCCACACTGCTTATTTGGAGCTTAGATGAGCCAGAAGAAGTAGCAGCAGGTGTTGTGGGTTCTTTCTTTTTAATCCATTTTCGAATGTCTATTGTGAAACCAACGATATGATGCAATATGCAACTGTTGAATATCCGTTCTACAGTCTGTAGCCGTCGTGTATGAGAAATTTAACGTAATGTTAGGGTGAGCGAGCACTCAAAATCAAACGACCAATCAAAATTCGACTTTGCCTAACAGACTGTCCTTAACTAAAATATTATTAATTTAGCTTAATATTCACAAAAATAAGAAAATGTGAAAATGTAATTGGCAAATGTGATTTTTAAATAGCATATTTTATCAGTAAAATCCCGCATACATTCATGGTGATCTGAGGGGGCGGGAGAGTCCCGTTGAGGGGGCGTTGCCCCCTCACGCCCATATAAATTATATTAATATTATATATTATAATAATACGTTTAAATAGGATTTCAGTAAGTTAGCTCTCTCAAGCCAACTTAATAACAGTCTGATTAATTCTGAGTCTTAAACTGTAAACTCTCAGGGGTTGGCTTTCTAAATATATGTTGGTTATGTGGCTATTCAGAATGACTTATGAGCAGCAACCTTTTTATTTGGGGTATGTCATGTATGTCCCACATGCCAAAATTGGGTCTGTCTAGTAAGGGGTTAAAAAAATGCTATTGTATGCATACATTTGTAAATATGTGTGTTCAAATATAGATTTTGTTTTAATGTGCAATAAATGCACAATTTCTGACAGGAAAGCTTTTCTGCTGATGACGAGGGTGATGTTTTTAGCACAGCTTATGAGAACTAGACTGCCAGAAACCAAAGTGCAGTTTGTGAGGGAAGCACAGAAGAAAGAGAGGAGTGGTGTGCCAGTGAGGAAAAAATATATCCAAATGCCAAAATCACTAATGAAGAATCACTACTGTGTGTACTTGCCTACAGCCTCAGGCATACAACATCCAAAGTGGCTTTGAGTGACTTCTTAGATCTTATCAATCTCCACTGTCCTGATTCAACTAATGGTGTTCCAGATATCTTATAAAAGCTCATGAAATCCTTTCACTGTGACACTTTTGAAGTCCAGTATATTTGCTCATCCTGCCAATATTTCTTTGGTAATGAGATAGATAGATAGATAGTAAATAATTAATGCACTTCAAACAGATCCATTATGCAGTCTTATGGCGGACGGAACAAATGACATCCTGAACCTCTCAGTCCTGCAGCTCATGGAGAGGAATTGGTCACTGCGGCTGCTTTGCTGGGCAACCACAGTGTCATGCAGTGGGTGGCTCCTATTGCTGAGGATGGATTTCATCATGCTCCTCATTCTTTCCTCCACCAAATCTCCTACGGAGTCCACCCTCCTCCCCAACACTGACACACACTTCCTGACCAGTTTGTCAAGTCGGTTCCCCTCCCTGGCTGTCATACAGCTGCCCCAGCACCCCACAGCAAAGAACACTGCACTGGCCACAACCGACTGATAAAAAAGATACAGCATCTCATTACAGACTTGGAAGGATTTTAGCTTCCTGAGAAAAAAGAGTCTGCTCTGACCTTTCCTGTATGCTGCATTTACATGTACTGACCAGTCCAGTTTATGGTTCAGGTGGACTCCCAGATATTTGTACGTCTGGACCACCTCAATGCCCTCCCCCTCAATTACCACAGGTAGATGATGTGACTTACGCCTCCCAAAGTCCACTATCATCTCCTTGGTTTTGGATGTATTGAGGATGAGACCATTGCACCTGCTCCAGGTCGCAAACTCTGAGATGACCCTCCTGTACTCCTCCTCGTCTCTTCCCCTCACACAAGCCGCCACCACTGTGTCATCAGAATATTTTTGTATGTGGCATGATGATGTTCTGTATGAAAAGTCTGATGTGTATAGGGTGAAGAGGAAAGGGGATAGTACAGTTCCCTGGGGGGCCCCAATACTTGTTTTCACAGTGTCTGAGACCGTATTCCCCAGTCTGACGTACTGTGGCCGCTCTGTCAGATAACTGATGATCCACTTGATGAGAGCAGGCTCCATGCTCAGATTCTCGAGTTTGCCTCTCAGGATCTGAGGCTGGATGGTATTGAATGCACTCGAGAAATCAAAGAACATCAGCCTCACATACCCCCCTGTCCCATCAAGAAAAGAGAGGGCTCGATGAAGCAAGTAGAGGACAGCATCCTCCACTCCCATGTTCGCTCTATAGGCAAACTGCAGGGGGTCAAGTGCCTGCTGTAGTTGTGGGCCCAGGAGCCGGAGGAGGAGCCTTTCGAGGGTCTTCATAATCACAGACGTCAAGGCCACTGGTCTGTAATCCTTGACCCCAGAAGGTCTCCCACCCTTAGGCACTGGCACAATGCAGGATGTCTTCCACTGCTTCGGCACCTGACTCTTCTGGAGACTCCAGTTAAAGAGTGTGTGCAGAGGAAAATATTTCTTTGATAATGAAATCCCCACCCATTGTGTATATCCACCAAATATCTTGACCATTTACTACTTCTAGTACAGGCAACATACATTCTCCTTTAAGATTCAGTTTCCCCCCAGAACATTGACAAAGCTGATGGCCTTTTAACAGCATTTGTGGGTCGTTTTGAGTGTCTGTATGCTAAGTGTCATGTGTCTTATAATGTCCACATACACATACGTAAAAAATTGGGGTCCTTTATGAAGTCACAGTGAATTCATATGAGTCCCAGTATGGACACCTTCAGAAACTCTTTCATGGCACACAAGCTGTAGCAGAACAAATTGTTAACATGTTTAACCTTTACCAGCATGTTCCACGACTCATTGCTGCTGTATTCAATGATGAACAAACACAGCAAAGCAAAAGCTTTGTTGAAAAAATGTTGGGAGGCTCCAAGATTGTGGCAAAGGGTGCTTCTCAATTCTTATTTGTGCGTCCTCGTTGCAAGGAAAGAAAATGAGGACGGAGGAATCAAATGAAAGCTTTTTTTATACATTAGAATACTTGATCACTCGGCGTCACTTCACAGCGTCATCAGCAGCGCTCAAAGGATCTGCCCTTATGTTGTTGAAGTTTGGTTATTTAAGAAATTCATAATAAATAATAATAAAGCAAGATACCCTGTTGAAGTATGTGAGATGTGTGGTTTATATTAACTGCAAAGGTAAAGTATAAATTAAAATGTGTATCAGAGTGTACAGAGAATAAATGGCTGGATTTGCATCTTAATATTATAAAAGGTAAAAGTGTACAGTATACAGACGCAAATCTCTTGAATGTTGAAATGTCTTGGATGTTTGCATAAATGCATGATTTTGAAATGATTTAGAGTAATGGTTAATTTTTATAATTGCCTATAGTCTATTCTTACTCTTAATTTTATTCATTTATTTGTTAATGTTTTTTATTGCTGTCAACAGCCAGAGCATAATATATAAAAAATAGTTCCATGAAATGTACTTAAATCTAATAAAAAAAACTGTATGAATAAAACTACAGCAACTTTCAGTTGTATTCTCCAGACATAGCCTATACTGAATCCAAAACCTGTAGGTTTCTATTTATTTATTTATTTATTTTTCATTTATCAGAAAAAAACCCTGCAAGATAACATTTTGTTTCTGCGTGAGGTGCACAACAGTCCTGCAGGATTTTCCACTTGTTCTGCACAGTAGTATGTGCAGGACAATCCTACAGGTTTTAGAATGAACCCATCAGTACAACAGAAACATGCAGGAACATCCAACACAAGTGAAAACTTCTGCAGGATACCTGCAGGTTCATCCCTATAGGTTATTTCCATAGACAGTATATAAACTGGACACAGCGACCCCATAGGTTTCAACGGAGAGAAGTTGAAGCACATTAGAAGCAGTCACTTCCTGATTGCCGAGCGTACTGCGCAGACTCAAACTGAGCTTGACGACGTGGATGTGACGTGAGCAGCCTGCCTGACAGTTGTAAGTTTTCTAGTAGCCGTGCCAAGCGAAATCGGAACCATTCCCTTCCGAATCTCGCAGAGACGAAGAGTGTGAGTAGGAGCTGTCCATGAGCTAGGAGCAGGAGCAACGTCATGACTCTCTATGGGCTTCTCCCTTTACTTTATCGGACTTTATGCCTCCACGTCCCCCCGATTGACTGCGAGCTTCTCTTCCTGTCTCTACGGTAATTTCCAGAGAGTCGCGTGGTTATGACGCAATCGTTAGCCTACTTTTACAAAAAGTAGGCTTCTACGGGGCCATAACGTAAGATACAAGGTAATGGAGCCTTTTATACATTGTCGTGTTTCTTTAGAAATAAATAATGGACAAATGGAGTCTTTAAACGCCTCAGATGTAAAGTTATTCGCTGTCAAAGTGACGCCAAAATGAATGGGAGTCAATGGGATGCTAACAGCAGGTGAAGGCTTGTTAGCCAATGGCGGCTCCCGGGGGTACCTTCAAAATAATATGAAACCCTGACCGCCTGGTTATTTCTGTAAGGGTTTTATTATTAAAATATGAAAACATAAAAATAGTTCTAATAGCTAAATATTTTCAATAAAAGTGAACATGTGAACTCTTTTATAGTTATCTAAACATCCCTGAAACCCAAAACACACACAACTAATATATAACATTAATTATGAAAACTCATCAATTATTCCCGTGACAGCATTAGTTCTGCCTCCAACAAGTGCACGGCACACCCATCTCTAATTGAGTTACTATCGTCCGTATAAAACAGCGCGTGAAGGTCGAGATCGGCTTCTTCCACGACGACACAAAACACACAAGAACTTCGATCAAGACTGCAACAAGATTGGGCTCGTCCAGGTACTCGTTCATGTACAGTTTGTGTTGTCGTTATTAACAGATTACTGAGTTAGTGATGCACCGAAATGAAAACGCTTCAAATCGAAACCGAAACTAAACATACAGAGACGGAAAAGTCTGACTTTAATTAGACTTTGATTGTAAATATTGTAAGATGTGTCCAGTATTTCCTCTTTGTATATGGCATTCCTCTCAGAAGTTCTGTATCCAGCAGTCATTAATGTGGACATGTTTAGGGCGGGTCTCCGCATTACTACACATTTTCTGATGCAGATTTCATTTGCACAAAAGCACAACTCCGTTTTCTATCGATTGAATCTCATGGAGACATTATTAAGAGCGTGCAAAAACTGGATGCATTTAACACGCCAAAATATTAAAATAATACGTGACGCGCGTGTGGATGTGATTGGTGTTAAGATTTCAGAATGTTATGGGGTTTCAAATCAAAATATGATTTTCTGTTACTAAACAGGACAGCGATTTCATACAATGTCCACTGGACACAGAGACCTTTTTTTTCCGCATAGACATGAACATCACTATCCAAACTTAAATGGTTGTAATTCAAGAATGCTTTGGAATATAGACATGTCTTGTTTTATAGAAGACATAATTTGGCAGATTATTGTAGAATGTAAAAATTTGAAAGTGAAAAAAGTATTAAAATGTAAACATTTAATTATTTATATTTTAATTAAAACATATTTTACAAACATGTTTGAAACTGCAAGAAAATCAAAGCTGAAAATCTGAACAAGTTGCGTTCCAAATTAGTGTTGTCAAAACACTGAAATTGAAAAAATGTGACGCTTTGAGCGCTGTTGAGTGGAATCTTAAACGCCTCTGATTGGCCATTGTATTCCCGAGCTCATCGGATATGTCTGTGATTGGCTACAATGATCAATGCACAGGAGCGTTTGAAAGTGGGAGCTTTAAAAAACACAATATTGCTCTGATGCTCTTCAGCGAGCGCTTATACAGATACACACAGGAGCGTTTGAAAGCACCCGTAGTTGACCGGTCCACTGAGAGACGGGTGCTTTCAATCGCTCCTGTGTGTATCTGTATAAGCGCTCACTGAAGAGCATCAGTGACTACGTTTACAAGCTGTCAATATTCGGGTTATGGTCGGGTTAAGGTCACTATTTGGGTTTCTGAAACATTCGGAATAACCCGTTTACATGCGTGAGCAGAGAGAGTTACTCCTGTATACATGAAATTTGTAATCAATTGGCAATATCCCGATGTAAACGGCGACGCACGGTTAGCGTCTGGACGTACGGACAACCTTAAGATGCAATATGCGTCATTTCCGATTCTTCTTCCTGTATCCAAAGACAACAACAACAGCAGCAGCACGCGGATAATGAATAGTTCGGGGCAGATAGCGATCGCCTTTGTTTGCACTTTCCTCCTTGCTCCAAAAGTGTTTACCTCTACTTCTTGTTTACTTCCGGTATACTGCACGCGGGTTTTTGTATGCGCCGTCTCTCCTCAAAAGACCAAGATTCCTTGCGAATAGAATATGCGCAGAACACAAATCAATGTTCCTTTTGATGGGGATATGCTGATACGCGTTTACATGACCAAATATTCGGTTTTGAGCATATTCGGTTTTTGCCGGTGTTTACATGGCCGTGCGCAACCGGGTTATTGCTAATATTCCGGTTTTGAACGGGTTATTGGCTGCATGTAAACGTAGTCATTGATGTAGGTTTACAACATGTTTTGAGGCGCTGATCATTGTAGCCAATCACAGACATATTTGATGAGCGTGTGAATACAATGGCCAATCTGAGGTGTTTATGATTCAACAGCGCTCAAAGCTACCCTGGAAATCCAGAGTTCTCGCGAGAGCACAAGTTGAATTTGCTCAGCGAATTGCTCTGGCATCGAGTAATGATGCTCATTAACTATGCCCTTGTAGCCGAGCTGCACCAATCACATTGGTGTATCTGATATAGGCGGGCTAGAGGTGAGCTAAACAAATGATGACATTTGCGGTTTTGCTGTTTTGCTGACCGGATACGGCAAGAGTCTAATCTACCAGTTAGCTCCGCTGGTAGCTAAGCGAATGGGGCTTTGGATACGTCAACCCGTGTATTGTTGTGATTGGTCGCATTGTTAGCCAATTGCGTGCAGTGAGATTTTCAAATGCATGCTTGGTGCCGCCCATTGTAATGAGTGATTTCATTACTCGATGCCAGACCATTAATCTTTCGGATTTAGGTCTGGATTTCCAGGCTAGCTCAAAGCGTCACATTTTTTAAAATTCAGTATCGACTTGGTACCAAAGTCGATACTTTTGACAACACTATTCCACACTTTTTCACTAGATCACAATCAAGCTCTATTACTGATCATATTAGGGCGCCTCCATTTCTATATATGGTTTGAGTGATCTGAACCATATATTTACATAATTTTCATACAATTTATAAAGTAGACATCCTATTCAGAAGTAGTATGGTAGTATTTGATTTGAATTCAACCTCGAATAAATGCATAAAACAACACGTTTGTGCATTATAGCTCGCCAATACATCACAAATAGACAATCCATCATATTTTTCCTTATATTTAAAACATTTTCAGACCTTTTTCTCATAAAATTGATTGGTGTTATATTTTGAACTCTTGGCATGAAAAAAACTGAGGTTTCTAACAATCTTTCATGTTTTTTCATGTTCATCACTATTTAAAAATAAAGGCCTGAATATGCCTTATGTGCGGAAGAGGATTAGGGCCAGGCAATAATAAAAAAATAAAACCATCTCGAGATTAAAGTCATTTATAATGCGAGATTAAACTCGTTAAATTTCGAGATAAAAAGTCGAAATACAATCTTGAGAATAAACTCATTAAATATTGAGAATAAAATCGTTGTGTTTCGAGAAAAAACTCGTTAAATTTCGAGAAAAAAGTTGAAATACAATATTGAGAATAAACTCATTACATTTCGAGAATAAAGTCATTGTGTTTCGAGAAAAAACTCGTTAAATTTCGAG
Organism: Abramis brama; assembly: GCF_963993115.1. NCBI lineage: Eukaryota > Metazoa > Chordata > Actinopteri > Cypriniformes > Leuciscidae > Abramis > Abramis brama. Next base: position 14,064,673 of record NC_139966.1, read on the forward strand.
AAAAAAAGTCTAAATACAATCTTGAGAATAAACTCATTAAATTTCGAGAATAAAGTCATTGTGTTTCAAGAAAAAAACTCGTTAAATTTCGAGAAAAAAGTCGAAATAATCGTGAGAATAAACTCATTAAATTTCGAGAAATAAAGTCGTTGCGTTTCGAGAAAAAAAGTCGAAATGAAATGTAGAGAATAACGCATTCGATCAGTGTTCAGCCTACTGATAGAGGACATGGCAGAGTTGGATCACTTAGTCAAGCTATATTTTAGACTTTTTCAGTAACAAAAAATAGAACATTCTTAGGTCTAGGTCGGCTAGGTCTTTTTAGAAGAAAAAATCAGTCCAATTTGCGTGATGTACTCGCTTTTGTCCAACATGAAATTCATCAAGGTTTCTTGGTTTCCCAGGATACCATAAGACGCATTATTAAACTTGTTGATCCTCAAGGTGTGGAATTTCGATGAAGGAGATGCTTGAGAAGACGCCAGTGCACTTGTGCTGGAATGCACTCTGGCATATGGACAGCTATGATAAATTAAAACCGTGCGGCATTGCCATTAATGGCTGTATAGATGGTTACATTCGTTACATTCTGTGGATGGAGGCGTACACAACCAACAACGATTAATAATGCGTCTTATGGTATCCAGGGAAACCACGAAACCTCGATGAGGTTGATATCAGTTAAGCCCAATTTATACTTCTGCGTCGAACTTAATTGGGATGTAATCTATAATTGGGAACACTGATCGAATGCGTTATTCTCTACATTTCATTTCGACTTTTTTTTCTCGAAACACAACGACTTTATTCTCAAAATGTAATGAGTTTATTCTCAAGATTGTATTTCGACTTTTTTTTCTCGAAATTTAACGAGTTTTTTCTCGAAACACAACGACTTTATTCTCGATATTTAATGAGTTTATTCTCAAGATTGTATTTCGACTTTATTTCTCGAAATTTAACGAGTTTAATCTCGAATTATAATGACTTTATTCTCGAAATGTAATGAGTTTATTCTCAAGATTGTATTTTGACTTTTTTCTCGAAATTTAACGAGTTTTTTCTCGAAACACAACGACTTTATTCTCGATATTTAATGAGTTTATTCTCAAGATTGTATTTCGACTTTTTTTCTCGAAATTTAACGAGTTTAATCTCGAATTATAATGACTTTAATCTCGAGATGGTTTTATTTTTTTATTATTGCTTGGCCCTAATCCTCTTCCGTACTTATGAGAATGAACAATTCTTGTTGCAAATTGATAAATGAATTAGTGATTGTAAGCTTTCAAATGATATACAGTTTTTTAATATTACGTTAGGTTTTTACTAAGATATTGTTTTAAATATATTGGCAAATGTGAGATGGTGACAGCTGTAGATCAGTTTAAACGAGAAGTTTGTAATACAATATCTGTGAAGAGTTATTCTAGTTACCAATAATTCTGTGACACAACTGCGTTCATAAGTGTTTCCAGAATATGAAGACCACAGACTGTTTGTAATAATAAATATAAACATATAATATTTTAATAAATACACTGGTAAGATTATTTATGAAAATCTATTTTATATTTTTATTATTCACATGTTTTTACATGTCTTGATTTTGTACAGGTCAATTTCAGATTCAGAAAGAAGAATGTCTAGTACCGTCATTCCCACAAACTCGTCGACGCTGATCATCCAGTTTCAGGCCCCAGAACAAACGGCTCCAGCGACTGTTTATGTGCCACAGACAGCTTCAGCTCCTCAAGGACTTCAGGCTTTCCTGAAAGGCCAACCAAAAGCACTTGGGGTGAGAAATCTTTCAATAAAATGTATTTTTATACGTGTGAAGTAGGAAAGGTACGGAAACAAATCCAAAAAAGCATTAGTACAAACATTAACAAACTGTTGTGCAGATCTGGCAACCCTGCTCAGCTAATAACTGTGATTCACTATTCCCCTGCAATAAGTGCCTGTTTTCTGGTCTTCCTCAGACTGTCCAGATAATGAACGGTCTGCTGATTTTCCTGCTGGGAATTGCGTATATAGTCCATGCAGATTCCATCTTTGTCTTCGATGGTATTCCTTATTGGGGATCTCTCATCGTAAGCAAACAATATACAACTTAAGTACAGTTCAGTCTTTTCTAACACAAGCTAAATATTCTAACAGAAGAATCCTTTCTCTCTCCTCTCAGTACATTATCGCAGGATCACTCTGCATTGCTGCAGAAAATAAACTCCATGGCAAAGCCTCCTCCAGTTTGTGTTTGGTATGCGCACATCATTGTTATTTTCAGGGGTCCAAGCGCGAACTTTATTTAATGTAAGACTAAACAAACTGCCCAAAACTGGATGAAAGTAAAAGTATTAATTTCTTTCAAAAAATAAAATATAGAAAAAATTACTGACCCAAACTTTTGAACGGTAGTAATGATTTCTGAAGGATCATGTGACCCTGAAGACTGGAGTAATGATGCTGAAAATCCAGCTTTGCATCACAGACTAAAATTGTATTATTTGAAGAGAGATATTCGCCTTATTCACCTGGCGGCCATTTTGAAAACTCGAACGCCGTTGAGGGGTACACAAACCCGGAAGTTTGACTCTGACGCATACGATCTTCCAGTGTGGACCACCAATCTTTCCTGTCTGCCCGAATTAACGATACAAAATGGTTTGTTCCTAATGTAATTTCTTATGTTCTGACCTGTTCCGGTTCCTTTTCCATACTTCTATGTACATGGTTACCTTTACAAACCTAGACCAGTGTGCCTATCAATGTTTTTTTTTTATGTTTTATGATATTCTGGTATATTAAATTATAAAGTTATGAAGGACATCATCCATGTGTAATACAATTGTACTTTATTCTTTAGATAGGTACACATCCAGTAGCTTATACTGTACATACACACACATACATGTAAAACAATCAAATCACTCACATGTAAAAGTAAAGAGCATGAGAAGTGATTATAAGGTCTGACAGGGACTGATCCTGTGATACACTGACCATGATAAGGTGCTATGGTAACAATACAAGTTCACATATTTGTATAGATTCATAAAGAAGAACAATAATGATGGTTAAGGCTTTGTACAGATTCGTAAAGATGAACACTTTCTATTCAAGGTTTGAATATGTGGATATTAAAATTTCAGTTGTAGAGATTTACATAACAATGCTAGATATTTGAATAAAAATTACAATTTTAAAAGAGAGGACCTTAGATAAAGAGCTCCCGCACACTATCGTTACTTGCAATTAAAATAAATATTTATTATCAACATTTCGTTCACACACTTTATCAGGAAATTTAACGATAGTGTGCGGGAGCTCTTTATCTACTGATACAACCTACTTAATTGAAGTGCATCGGGGAACACAGCAGTGAGGCGCCATTGCACTGAGAACTCGCGTTGTAAGAACTCCCGGAAGTGGTAAGTGTACCCCTCAGGCTCGGTGGAACGTTCGAGGTGAATAAGGCGAATTGCTGTTGTATAATTGTATTCTCTTCATGAGTCATTTGTTCTTGGACCCGATAATTGCAACTTTATTGTTTATTTTTATTGTGCTCCATATATATTGTTTCATGATCTGCTTTAACAAACTGGGTAAAGTGCTTTCTAACTTATTAAATTGTTTTTTTGTTTTCTGCCTATAGGTGAAAGGTTCACTTCACATGAACATCTTAAGTACTATAAATGCAGTCATTTCCATTATTATCCTTTCATTGGATTTGATTTTAATACATTTAGAATGCATTGATGATGGATGTAATGAGGATTTAGAGGTATGTACAACTTTTCTAGTCACTTTTATTTAGTAATTGCAATAAGATCACTATGGCCACGTTTACACTGTCAGTGAAATGTGACCCAATTCCGATTTTTTGCTCATATGTGACACAGATCTGATGTGTTCTATGACAGTGTAAATAGGAAAAAAACGCATGCATTCGGATATTTCGAGATCGGTTTCAGGCCTCATTCATATGTGGAAATAAATCGTATATGTGCCAATGCGACTGTCATGTAAACAGGCAGGGGTGCGTTTCCCGTACAACTATATAGCTCGCTGCTTAAAAGGTTAGTTCACCCAAAAATGAAAATTCTGTCAGTAATTACTCACCCTCATGTTGTTCCAACCATGTAAGTCTTTCGTTCATCTTCGGATCACAAATTAAGATATTTTTGATGAAATCTGAGTGCTTTCTCACTCTTCCATAGGCTTTCAGAGGGACCCAAACTCGCCGGCCCAGAATAGTTATTAAAAACATCGTTAAAATAGTCCAAGTGACTACAGAGGCTCTACATTAAGTTTATCATGCAACGACAATACTTTTTGTGCGGAAAAACAACAAAAATAATGACTTTATCCAACTATTAGTGTTCTTCAATGTGGGCCTCTGACGAGAGTTCACGGGAGCGCCAGGACGCATGCGTGAGAACTGAGATTACGGCGTTCTTCTTCTACTACTACTTGTTACTGGCTGCTCACTCCTTGGGAGTATTACCGCCATCTACTGTACAAGACCGCTGAGGACTGAGGTAGGCTGTTATCTTTTCTCAAGTGTTAATGTGGAATAACGTTATGGAATAACGTTATGGAATAACGTTAGTGTAGGCCTATGTAAACCGCAAAAAGATGAATCGCGTTTCTATAATATTTCTGTGAGATGAATGAAGGGTAGGCTACATATTTGTAAAGACTGTTTAGCCTAAATATGAATCGCGCGTCTGTGTGTGAAAGAATAAAGTGCTTTGCTATAGCCTACTGAGATGAGTAAAAATCGACTGAAATATGTTGAAATAAAATGTATTTGTATAAGCAACGTATTAAACTGCAAATTAACATTTATATGCCCTAATATTTCATAAAAACAACGTTACAGTCAGGCGAAGTATGAAAGACAACATTTTGTTGACTAGATTTGGGTACAGTTTTTACTGATTTAGATGTTCCAATGTTGGCTATATTCAAACTAATGAATACATATGATAAAATGTAGGCCTATAATCTTTTTTTTTTTTACAAAGAAAGAGTACACTTGAAATATTGTTGAAATTGTAATTATTGTTGTAATTGTAACCTTTTTAATAAAACATATTTACAAGATAGATGTAAGCGAAATCTTAAATGGTCAATATAAGTCTTCTTCTAAATATATCTTTTGTCCTTGCATTGTGGCTCAGTCAGTGTCACACCTGAATGAATGGCTCATTACACATAATGGGTGGGACATTGTATTCTCAGGTGTAAACTACTCCTCCTTCACGCCCCCCTCGCATATTGGCTTTCCAAGCAAAACCTGTTTTACACCATTTAAATCAATGTATTTTTTTTTTGTGAACGATAAAGCAAGACTATTTTCACATAATTTTGAAGCCAGAACTCGTAGCAACAACATCCATTAGTCAAAAGTCTTGTGGACACATATTTAATATGTGTTTTGTGGTCTTATTTCAGCAACTTTCATTTTTATTTTTTCCAATAACCACGCATAAACATAATTCTCTTAAAAATACAAACATCTACATACACGATGCTCACATATTATGGTAGCCCTGTTTGTGCTATATAGAGTGAATTTACACCTTTGCCATTAACATGTTTATAAATAACTGAAAAAAGCACAAATGTCAAGGCATGTCAGAACATCTCAAGGGCCCCAAAAACACCTTGGTCCCCAGAGGGTTAACTACCATAGTACGATGCATGGTTGGATAAATCAACTAGCTAGTCACGACTGTTTCCCGAAACCGTATGTCGCAAAGTATCGTTCAACCACGTTGTTTTATGACGTCTCGCACGTGGTGGACTAATAACTTATTTTAATTAATCTGTTTGAGATCTAATTAACGCTAGATTTATTCATATAAGTCACAGACATGGCATCTGAAGACCATTTCTAATTTTTCTCAGTTATTTTGCTTTATTACCAGTCTCAATATTTGTCTCGTTCTTACATAGTAGAGCACATTCGCACATGTGCAGTCTTCAAAAACAGTGCTTTAAATCTCTTGACAAACTAAAAGGCGTAAATTACATTTGTATGTATTCTAAATAAATAACATGGGTTGTACTGAATGTCAGTTTGCTTATTTTGCTAAAGATAAGGATTTATTCAGTCTATATCTCATGTAAACTAGAAACTATGCTGTTCCAACCACACAAGTTAGCGATGCTGTTTGCGAACGTTCGTTGGAACGATGGTTTCGGGAAACACCAAATCGTTGAACTATGCTGATAACGACGGAATTTGCGACCATAGTTAGCTAATGATGCTTTCGGGAAACACACCCCAGATCGGATTTTCTGAGGCATTAGGCAACGTCTACGCGGTTTAATGACGAGAGAAACCCTGACAAATCTGCAAAGGGACGGATGGCCTGACGAAACGTTGTTTCGTCGTAGGAGAGGAATGTGGACAAACGTTGACACAACATATTGTCATACACAACAAAATTTCGTACCCACTGCTCCTCGTTAAAGCCAATATTTAAACACAATATGCTCCCACCAGTCCTGAGATCTCTCTCACACACAATAACTGAAGCATATGTGCAATGATGGCACTTTTCGTCCACTTTTCGTCCATAATCATGGTGAAGTTTGGCGAACTTCACATATATCGCAGAGCTAGCATCAAGCATATTTCACGTTCGTCCATCTGTGCAAGATAATTTAACCCTTTAAGCATGCGAAATGTTTCAGATAGTATGGCAAGTGTAAACAAATGAACCGGATATGCGTCACAGTTGAAAGAATGTGTAAACGGATGGTCAAAAAAAAAATCAGATAAATGTAACAAATCAGAATTGCGCATCAAGACCTGCAGTGTAAACAAGGCCTATGTTGTCAGTAGGTTTATTAAAGTCTAGCTGTAATCTGCAATAACCTGTCCTTTATTTTCTTATTGGCATTTAACAGAATTCAACAGACCTCCTACTGTTACTGATCATTTACATAAATCACGGCTTAACATTAACACTGTGTCCTAACTACACGCGATGATTCTATTTTATAAACAATTCCTATTTTTCTGTGACGTTGCACTGGAACAACAAACACAAAGTGTGGCAATGATAATCTCAGGTACTGTTTATGTGCTTTATTTAAAGGTGCTGTAAGCGATGCCGGGAGATGTAATTTCTTGTTGACGTTCGAATTGTTGTCAAACAAAACAGTGGGATGAAAACATCATTCACACAAATTGTCGCCCTACTGTGAATTTGCTTTATCATTTACAATAGAGACTGATCACTAGCTGCTAGAAACATATATGTTATATGTTGTATTCATTAAAGTTAACGCTGACTGCATAGTTCTAGCTAATTACATCCTTGTGTTGGTTTGGCGAACATGAACGTCAGTTTAGAAAGAAAATGAATTTACCTGTTCTGCAAAAACAGAGCAACTGAATGTCGGACTGGAATCCCTTCTGCCGGCGGAGTTCTCGCCACCTTTCAAAGGTTTTTCCGATGTAAATTGGGTACTTTGCGCGTTCCTTATCCTTGTCCCTTATCCTTGTCCCTTATCCTTGTCCCTCTTTTTGCAATTTGTTCATCGGAACGTCGTCTCTTTGGTCGTGTGCCGGCCATAATTCAAACTTCCCTCTTCATGCTTCTCTCTCCTCCACACCCCCTTCATGTGTACGTGCACTAACCCCCCAAACCCCACCCTCAAATACTTCTTGCCAGTTATTGGCTGGAATACTGGTTGTTGTGTTTCGTGGTGCGGGTGAGCCCAGTTTGTTTTTCTTGTCATTTGTGGAGCCTGTGGTGTCTACAGAGACCGCATTTTTTTACAGTGTGTTCAGGGGACAGGCAGCTAGCGGATAGTGATGTTTGCTGTATGTGACAAAAAATGTTTTGGCCTAAAAAACGTGTGACATCACTTAGAGCACCTTTAATGTTAAAAGCGTGTAATATGACTTTGAATATCATTTAGTGCTCCAGCTTTGTAGCTGTAAAAGCAACAGTGGATAATTGACCTCAGATCTTGAAATGAAACAAATGGAAACAAGAACGTTCAAACTGTAAACAAACAAGTGTATTATTTGACAAAGATTGTTTTATTAACTCAGTAGCCTGTATTTTTAATAATGTTTAAATGGTATAATATTTGTGGATTTGATTATGTAGCCAACTTATCCATTTTCTTGCGTTTGCCGTCAATATGACTCTCTGGTGCCGTGCACTCGCCGAGACTGTCCACACGCTGTTTTGATTGGCTGTGGGTTTTGATTGATTTTGATGCATCTCGCAGTCGCGTCTAGTGTGGACAGGCAAATTATTTGTTGCTGGAATCTTATCGCATCGCGTCTGGTTAGGACACGGTGTAACACCCGCCGAATGTGTGTGTATTTCAGCAGTCACGTTTTACAGTCACTCCTACTTGCCACTTCGGCAGGCTGAATTCTATATATACTTTTTTCAATTGTAGTCTTTTAAAAAGGCATCTGAAATAATAAACTAAGTGCAATGTAGGAGTCAAAAATATATTTTTTTCTATACATATCAATACTGAAATATCTGAAACGCTTCCACAGATACACAACACCAGCAGCTCTTTCGCTCCAACAGCGAGTGACACATTTTGCTCGTTTCATTTGCTTCAGATAAATATTGTTGGTTTTACAGGGCTTGAATTTTGGTGTGGGATTGCGCATAATTTTGCTCATTCCCAAAGATTTTGTGTGCACACAGAAAGCCACCTCTCAGCACTAAACAGCTCTCTTTTTTGCTGCTTATCAAACTTGTCAGATACACACAAAATAATGCTCGTTCAGCGCGTCATATGTCGTCCTTTCAGTTTCGGTTTTTCAATCGATCAAGTGTTTACATGTTCTCTCGATAAACCACCCCTTTCAGTCCGATCGAAATTATTTGTAATAGAGCTGACACTTTGAGTTTTTTATGGCTTATGTTATAGCCCTACTTGTTTTTATGAAATATCTGTAGTGACAGGATGATCATATCACCGTATTATTTACCGCCATGCGAGCCACAAATTTGGCGAAATTTGGCGAGCCGCATGAGGCTCCCGAGCCGTGCAATGAGTAACACTGGTTTAGAAAATGGCAATAAAATATGACAAGAACTCTGAGTTATCAAATCAGTTTTGGCCATCCTTCTGTTAGACTATCTCACAGATGAATTAGGTTGAGTAGATGTCAGCTGTTGAATTTAAGTACATGTAAGCAGTCCCACGTGACGGGACGTTGACTCTGCGTTGTGTGTGCGTAGAACAAATGGACACCAAACTTGAATGGCTGGTCTTTATAACTGACTCTTTATTTTCTGCACAATGAAGAGCTGGACAAACGAAGAATTAATATTGTAATGTCAGTATAAATGGAAGAGACTAGTTAGTTAGTGTTATGTTGTTCAACAGTGTTAATCGACTCACAAGTGGTTCTATCTGTTAGTCCCTGGTTCTTTAAGGGGCGGGGTTTTAGCGGGGTCAAGGGGCTAGAGGGAGTGAAGAGCTGAAGGGAGTGGAAAAGACAGAGTGAGTTTAACAGCAGAGACAGCACGTTATATCTCTCCCCTTCATGTTGTACGGCGTGGGTTACGGCCATAATAGTAACCCTGCAGTTCCTGAATAAAGCCTTAGAAGGAGGAAGAATCCGTCTGTTTACTTTTAGTAGCGAAACGCTACAATTGGTGTTAGAAGTGACGGACTTTAACGCACGAACTGAGCATTCGCCGCCGAGATGGACTACGGGGCGCGGCCGAAAGTCAAGTCAAGTCAAGTATATTTATATAGCGCTTTTCACAATACAGATTGCATCAAAGCAGCTTCACAGCATTAAACCAAAATAACACAACAAGGTTTGTTTCTAGTGTAAATTTATTGATTGATAAAATTAAATATCCCCAAAATATCCCCAACTGAGCAAGCCAAAGGCAACAGTGGCAAGGAACCGAAAACTCCATCAAGTGACCTAATGGTGTCCTAAAACTCCATCAGGTGACCTAATGGAGAAAAAAAACCTTGGGAGAACCCAGGCTCAGTCGGGGGCCAGTTCTCCTCTGGCATTTATGAACTAGAGGCCAGATTGTAGTTTGAACAGTAAGATTTAAAATGTTATATGAATGCCTGGCCGAAAAGATGCGTCTTTAATCTAGTTTTAAACTGGGAGAGCGAGTCTGAGCAACGAACAGTATCAGGAAGGCTATTCCAGAGTTTTGGAGCTAAATGTGAAAATGCTCTCCCTCCTTTGGTGGATCTGGATATCCTAGGTATGACCAAAAGCCTTGAATTTATTGATCTTAAAGAGCGCGATGGATTATAGGGCGATAGAAGATCCGTTAAATAGACTGGAGCTAAGCCGTTTAGGGCTTTATAAGTCAGTAGCAATACCTTGTAATTAATACGGAACTTTATAGGTAACCAATGCAGTGATGATAAAATCGGTGTTATATGATCATATTTTCTTGATCTAGTAAGAACTCTAGCGGCTGCATTTTGGACTAACTGTAGCTTGTTTATTGAGGATGCAGGACAACCAGCTAATAAAGCATTACAGTAATCTAGTCTCGAGGTCATGAATGCATGAACTAACTTTTCTGCATCAGAAACTGATAGCATATTACGTAGCTTAGCAATGTTTCTAAGGTGGAAAAAAGCTGTTCTTGTAACATATGAAATATGATTTTCAAAAGACAGGTTGCAATCGAGTATAACACCCAGGTCTTTTACTGTCGAGGATAAAGTAACAGGACATCCTACGATGTTAAAGTTGTATTGTGAGAGGTTTTGTGGGCGGTTTTTTGAACCGATAAGTATTACCTCAGTCTTGTCTGGATTTAATAAAAGAAAATTACGCGTCATCCAATCTTTTATATCTTTAACACACTCTGTCAATTTGGATAATTTAGCGTTTTCATCCGGCCGTGATGAAATATATATTTGAGTGTCATCAGCATAACAATGGAAACTAATTCCATGTTTCCTTATAATATTTCCAAGTGGCAGCATATATATTGAGAATAACAGAGGGCCCAACACAGATCCCTGCGGCACTCCATAGTTTACTGGAGTTATGATCGATTTTTCTCCATTTAAAGAGACAAAATGGTAGCGGTCAGATAGGTATGATTTGAACCAGCTTAATGCTTGTCCTTGAACACCAGTATAATTTTGTAGTCGATCTAAGAGTATTGTGTGATCTATAGTATCGAACGCAGTGAAGTGAAGCAAGAGATGCAGGAGACAGTAAGGGGGAAAAGCGAGTGCTTGTGGACACACGGGCCGGCGGCAGATCCGCGCTGGGTTTCGAGCGAGGCGGCTAGGATGAGAGAGGCTATCATGTTACAAGCTGCTGAAGCTGGCTTCGCACCTCCCTTTACCCCGCACAGTGAGTTTGCACATCAGCAGAAAGGCGCCGACGTGACAGCGCATGTGCAGCGCGGCAAGACACACTCTCGCGATGACGTGAAGACGCGGGATGTAAACAAACATGGCGGCGCCCAGGCCTGCGGCGAATACATCAGAGATTCAGACACACTCGCTATTAAAACACCGCGGTTCTCTGGTAAGGCGGATTGGGATGCATTCAAAGCCCAGTTTGAACTGTTAGCTGATGCTGCAGGCTGGCCTGAAAATCATAAAGCCCTGCAGTTAGCGCTGTGCCTGACTGATGATGCGGCTGCCTGTCTGTTGTTGTTGAGTCCTGCAGAAAGAAATGATTATAATGCATTGGTTGGGGCTCTTCATAGGCGGTTTGGACATTGTAGCCAGCCTGTACTTTTAAGGACAGAATTTAATAACAGACGCAGAAGACAAGGTGAACCCCTCCGTATTTTGGCCAATGACATTGAACGCTTATGTAAACGCGCCTATACTGAAATGCCACCATCAGTCCAGAATGAGCTCACTAGAGACAGATTTATCCAGGCACTCAGCCCAAGAGAGCTCCGTGTACAAACGCAGCTAGCTCACCCGACCACACTGAGTGAAGTGCTGGAACTGGCTATTGAAAGGGAGATGCTGGGGACTGAAATGGATGCAGTTGAAGTTACTCCAATAGTGAGGGCCGCGGAAATGACTGAATTGTGTCCCAGGACACCCACGTGGGTGGATAATTATGCAAATGCTGCAACGATGCGCCCGAGCCGCCCCGCCTCAGAGCCCCGTTCACGCCGCCGACCTTCAGTTTGCTGGGGCTGTGGCCAGCCAGGCCATCTGATCAGACATTGCCCTAGGATCGGTCAAATGCAGGGAAACGCCCAGGGGCCCGTGTAGACGGGGACACGGGCCCGTGATAATATTTCCCATACCTCGCCCCAAGCTGAGGATGAGGAGCAGCGGGTGGAGAAAGGGGTTAAACTGCAACCTGCAGAGACTGTTATGGTAGTGGGCTGGTCTTATGTTGGAAATTTTTGCCACATACCCATTGTAGTGGCGGGAGTCGCTTGCACAGCCCTTGTTGACACTGGATCGAATGCAACCCTTGTTCGTCCTGACCTGGTCCCAGTGGGGACAACTTTGGAATCGACGTCTGCTCGTCTGAAAACTGTGACTGGTGATTTTGCGCCAATAAAAGGGAAAGGTCTCTTCCTGTTTGACATAGGGGGTCTGTCCGTGTCGTTCCAGGCGTGGGTGGCTAAAGTGCAGGACCCATGCATCCTGGGACTGGATTTCTTGAGGGCCGTTGGCTGTGTGCTGGACCTATGTAGAGACTCACTTACCCTCCCTGATGGACGTTCGGTGCAACTGACCCATCCTACTCCAAACTTGACCCAGGTTTCCCTATCTGTGTATTCAGCAGACACATCCAGGCATGCCCTTGGCGCAGAATGCCCAGCCCTTGGGGCACCACCTCACTCAGTGAAATCTCCTGCCATCAGTTCAAATTGTCACACACACTACGGCCCCGATTGTGACGCCACATCCCCTCCCCCCATTTTTCCGTCAGCACGGAATGGCTGTGGTGTGAACAATGGGCTATGCGATGACGAGAGAGAGACTCGGATCTCGGCTGTGAGAGACATTTGGTCCAAAAACTGTGAGGGCTTAAGTGAGTAACAAAAAGAGTGCTTGTGGGAAGTCATGGAGGACTTCATCGACATTTTTGCTCTCAATGAGAAGGAAGTGGGCCTAACCCACTTGGTGCACCATGTTATTGACACTGCAGATGCCCGCCCGATAAGAGTAAGGCCACGTCGTCTCCCCCTGGCCCGACAGGAAGCGGCGGATAAGGAATTGGAAGAAATGCTGCAGGCGGGTATAGTTGAACCCTCAGAGAGCCCATGGGCTTCAGCAGTCGTCATGGTACCACGTAAAAACAGTTCCAGATGGCGGTTCTGCATAGACTATAGGCAGCTCAACAAAGTCACGAAAAAGGATTCATATCCCCTGCCTAGAGTGGACGAGTCCCTTGACTTTGTAGCTGGTTCATCATGGTTCTCAACCCTTGATTTGAGGAGCGGCTACTGGCAAGTGCCATTGTCCCCTGAGTCTGCTCCCAAAACCGTGTTCCGCACAAATAGAGGCCTCTGGCAGTTCAAGGTCCTTCCATTCGGACTCTGCAACGCCATGAATGTCTTGTATACCTGGATGACCTCTTAGTCCATGGTGATTCGTTGAGGTAGCACTCGATTCCCTCCGACGGGTGCTGGAAAAAGTGGCAGTGGCAGGCCTGAAACTGCATCCAGATAAATGCCACTTTATGAGGCGGGAAGTTGAATTCCTTGGACACAAGTTGGGGAGGGAGGGCATAGGCACCCTGGAGGACAAAATACACACCATTAGAGACTGACCAATCCCTACAGACCTGAGACAACTGAAGAGTTTCCTGGGGCTCGCCTCGTACTATAGGAGGTTTGTAAGGGGGTTTTCATGCATAGGGGCACCGCTCTTCCGCCTCCAGCAGAAAGACCATGTTTTCGTCTGGACTGACGAGTGCCAGAAGGCATTCGATACCCTACGGCAAGCATTGATTGAAGCTCCAGTCCTTGTTCCACCTGACACCTCACTGCCTTTTGTTTTAGACACGGACGCAAGCAACGTCGGCATACGGGCAGTGTTATCGCAGAACGGACCAGATGGGGAGAAGGTGGTGGCATACTTTAGCAGGGTCTTTAACAAGTGTGAGAAACGCTATTGTGTAACCAGACGTGAGCTCCTTGCAGTGGTAATGGCAGTGAGAGACTTCAAATACTACCTGTGCGGCACACCATTCACAATAAGGACAGACCATGCTGCTCTTCAATGGTTGATGTCCTTCAAAGAGCCTGAAGGTCAAGTGGCCCGATGGCTAGAAGAACTCCAGTCATACGACTTTGCAGTAGTTCATAGACCCGGGTCTAACCACGCCAATGCCGATGCTTTGTCTCGTCGCCCCTGTGCCGCCGAGGGCTGACGTCACTGTGAGAAAAGAGAAACGCAGGAGAGGGAACTGTGTCTGGGAAACGAGCCAGCACAGCCTGCATGTGGAGCATTGAGGGTGTTTGATACACCAGAGTGGAAGTTGGAGCAGGAGAAAGATGAGGATCTGAGGCCTGTTCTACGTTGGCTGGAGGCACAGCAGAGACCCGATTGGGGGGATATTACGGGCTGCTCGTTGGGCACAAAGGGACTGTGGTCCAAATTGAACACACTGAGGCTAAGTGAGGGAGTGCTCCAGCGAGCATGGAAGGAGCCTGCCACTGGGGAGGACAGATGGCAAGTAATAGTGCCCAAAACGCTGAAGGAAGCATTGTTAACCGCTTGTCATGGGAGTACGGGGTCCGGCCATTTCGGGGTGTCCAAAACGCTCCGCCGCCTTCGACAGGGGTTCTACTGGGGCCAGCATAGAAGGGACGTGGAGGATTTATGCCGCAGATGTGATGCCTGTGCAGCTTATAAGGGCCCTCTCGATCAGTCTCATGCCAAACTTCAACAGCAGGCTGTAGGAGCACCAATGGAAAGAGTAGCTGTGGACATCATGGGCCCCTTCCCTGTTACTGAAAGAGGTAACCGGTTCGTCCTCACTGCCATGGACTACTTCACAAAGTGGCCTGAGGCCTATGCGATACCGAACCAGGAAGCAGAGACGGTTTCGGATGCACTGGTGGAGGGGATGTTCAGCAGGTTCGGTGTGGCGGAGGTCATTCATAGTGATCAGGGGAGAAATTTTGAATCCAAGCTGTTTGCAGCCCTGTGTGAACGGCTTGGCATGGAAAAAACTCGCACAACGCCCCTGCACCCCCAAAGCGATGGCCTGGTTGAAAGATTTAATAGGACCCTGGGTCAACAGCTAGCTATCCTTACAGCTGACCATCAGCGGGATTGGGACACTCACCTCCCTTTCATTCTCATGGCCTACATATCTGCTGTACAGGACTCCACATTGTGTACCCCTGCTTTGCTTATGCTGGGGCTTGAGCTTAGGACCCCCCCAGAGTTGTTGTTCGGGAAGCCCCCAGACATGCCGGGTATACCTGCCGGACCAGAGTATGCAAGGAGGTTGCAGGATCGAATGGAGACAGCCCATGTGTTTGCCAGAGATCAGTTGGAAAAGGCTGGCATGAGACAGAAAAGGAACTATGATGTTAGGAGCAAGGGAAGAGACTTCAAGGCTGGCGAGTCGGTTTGGGTGTACAGCCCGAGGAAGAAAAGAGGACGCCCCCCAAAGCTTGATTGCCACTGGGTGGGCCCCTGCTTGGTTCTAGAGAAGGTGGGAGAGGTAGTGTATAGGGTGCAGATGCCGCCTAGAGGCAGAAAGGTAGCCTTGCATAGAGACAGGCTGGCCCCGTACAGAGGTAACTTGGCCGTCTCTTTTGAAAAGAGAAAGACCACCCTCCCTGCCTCACAAAACAACATTGACCCCACACCCGTGCCCCACACCCCAGTGGCTCCTGAATCCTCCGCCCTAAACACCCCACATGCGGCCACTTCCCATGGACTTTCCACTGATCCCCATGCCCCAACCCCTCATACCCTTGCAAGCTCAGACATTCAACCTGAGATGCGGCCAAGGAGGCAGAGACGTCGGCCTGGGCACCTTAAAGACTTTGTTTGCCCCCTCGTGGACGAGGGTTCTTCTTATTAAAGGGGGGGCAGTGTAATGTCAGTATAAATGGAAGAGACTAGTTAGTTAGTGTTATGTTGTTCGACAGTGTTAATCGACTCACAAGTGGTTCTATCTGTTAGTCCCTGGTTCTTTAAGGGGCGGGGTTTTAGCGGGGTCAAGGGGCTAGAGGGAGTGAAGAGCTGGGAGCGGAAAAGACAGAGTGAGTTTAACAGCAGAGACAGCACGTTATATCTCTCCCCTTCATGTTGTACGGCGTGGGTTACGGCCATAACAGTAACCCTGCAGTTCCTGAATAAAGCCTTAGAAGGAGGAAGAATCTGTCTGTTTACTTTTAGTAGCGAAACGCTACAATATCAATAAACATGCATTCCATAGCTTCTCTCAAAACTTCATATTTGCTCTACGAGCCACGAGACATCCTCATATCATCTTAAATTAGCGTTAACTGACATTTAAAATGTTGTGGTGCCAATCAAGGAAATGACTTCTCAAAGATCTCAGATGCCAGAAAGATTAGACTTTATTTCACAAGCAAAGTCTGAACGCCCTTCTGCAGAAAGACGCTCCCGTTCTGTGGCTAGCTTCCTACATATATACCTGATTCCTTGCCCCAAAGATGGTTATACATGAGGGCAATACATTCTATAGGTATTTTGAGAAATAGTTTTGTACCATGTGACATTACTGAAATAGAATTCTCTGCTGCAACAACACAGCTCTCAGGCTTCCAAAGTCAATCCAAAGTCAATCAAAAGACACACAGAAAGGAGATAATAGTGTACAAAAATACAGTTAAATTACTTATTTCAACATATAAAACAGCTTAAAAAATAATCATATCAAAACAATGACAATTATGCTTGGATTACACAATGACATACCTGGACAAACAAAGAATTATTATTAACATGCATTCTGTAGCTTCTCTCAAAAACTGTTGGAGAACAACAGCACATAAGCCACCTTTAATATAAACTTCGACAAAAATGGCACGTCGGCGTAATCCCACATTGCAAATCATGTTAAAACACCACAAAAAACAGTTTTTAACATCATCAACTAATATGTTGAAATAGTATTACCTTTGGCTCAGTGAGCCACAAGACATCTTCATCTCAGCTTAGTGTGAACTGAGAGAGGTGAGAAAGCACCCAAAGTTAAGTGTCTCTTAAAGGGGCCGTACACTTTATTACCAAATTGTATATAAACTAAAACTATACATACCAATGCAATTAAATCAATAGACAATACAATGAATTCAAACAATATATTAAAAATAAAATAATCAGAGATCATACAATGAAAAAAGACGAGGATTTTGAGTGAAAATATTAATGCTGATTTTACATTTGTTATATTCACACCTCCTTTTTTCCCACCAAAATCCCTCAAATTACCATGAAAACCTTTTCAACCTCTGAAGTCGGCAAACGTGCGGGTGCGTTTTGCTGGATTTTCTTCACATTGTTGCACAATAAACTTAAATTACTCCGTCATGTATGATTACACAGAAAAAAGAAATACGAAAAAGGAATCTGTGAGATGTCTACTTTTATATGTGTCCACTTACAATCAAATCAAAACATTGTGCTTTTGTAAAATAAAGAAAATAAACAGGGTGTGTTTTCTGCCTCCCCGTCACGGTGAACTTTTTTTTCTTGAACTCGTCTATAAACTGAAACAAAACTCAGCGAATACTTGTCACACATTTATGAGCCATATATCTTTATAAACATTTAAGTGTGTCATATCATCATATTCAAACTGAAAACAAATATTTTCTGTTTAAGTATTTTGTATAAAACCAACAAGATGTCCAGCTTCTCAAACGCTTGCTCATTTTTAATTCGACCACGTGCGGAAAAGAGATTCACATGCAAATCTCCACATGGAACGCGAACACGCTCGTTACCTCAAAAACAAAGCACCAAAAAACTTCACAAGTCTCTGCTTTTCGTCGAGTTTGACACGCCGTGAGCTTACATTGGATTTACCTCAGTAGAAGAAGAACGCGATTTGAAGACAAGAAAGATGTTAGGTAAGAAATTCTTAATTATATTAGTTGAATATTATTGTTGCATAAACTTCAAATTGCAGTTGAACTGTTGCTAGATATATGGTGAATATTATAATATTTAGACCCGTGTTACGTAGATATGTATAATATAGTAACCATAATGTTTCATATTTTGGAGCGCGCTGTGCGTTTGAATGTAACATAATTTGGAGCGCGCTCAGCGTTTGAATGTATCATATCTTGGAGCGCGCTCAGCGTTTGAATGTAACATATTTTGGAGCGCACTCTGCGTTTGAATGTATCATATTTTGGAGCGCCTCTGCGTTTGAATGTAACATATTTTGGAGCGTGCTGTGCATTTGAATTTTTCATATTATATCATCATAACGAATGGAAACATTTGAAGTAACATATGATAATCAATTTTTTTTTTTTCTAGTAGTTGTTACTGAAGTGATCCGTTTGAAAGATTTATAGGCTGCTATAGGTTATTGTTATTATTATTATTATTATTATTTTATGTAGCACTGCGCGTAGCCTATGCCTACAAGGCACAACAAACCTGGTGTTAATTATATATTGTTGGACACATTTGTGTGTGTATACTGTGAATTTTAAAAAGCAATTTTAACCAGAAAAAAAAAAACTAAAAAACATTTTAACCATACAGCCCTATAGTTTCTCTTGATATCAGCATGTTCAGTGTTTTTTTTTATACAGGGACCAGATGCCACTGAGTCCTGCTGACTTCAACATTCACACGAGTCTCTGTACATGAACATGGTAAAGTGAAAATCAAACACCTTGGAAATGAAAGGTATGTACAATGTTTTTAGGAATGGCACAAAGGTCTCTGTCTTTGGATCACTGTTTTCAATAGTGTGCTTTTTTGTCATTTGTTGTGTATCTTTGGATTATGTTGTGTTGTAAATAAATCCAAACAATCAAAAAGCCATTCTTTTTTAAATCTCCTCATTCTTTGTGCAAGGTTGCTCAGAATGACCATGGGCCAGAAGGGCCTTTAGGGGAGGGTCTTTGTCTTTCTCAGGTGTGAAAACCATACATATTAATGATGTGTTTATGCCTCTTTGCATAAAGCTTTCTTACACAAAACATGTCTTACAAATTTTAAATCAATATATTGTCTTATCTGAATGAGCAGTCAGGGTGATTTTCACATAGTTTTGGAACAAATATTCTAGGCTACGTGATACAGTTTTCAAAAGTCTTGTGAAGAAATAATCAGTATGGGTTTCATGGCCTTATTTCAGTGACAATTTTTTTTTTTTTGTATTTTCACAAACCATGCATAAATGTCATTATCTCAAAACTACAATTTTTTACATACATGCTGCTTATATATTATTGTAGCAGAGTTTTTGCTAAATACAGTGTAATCAGACTTTAGCCATGAAAATGTCACAAGTAACAGAAATAAGCACAAATGTCAGAGCATGTCAGAACACCTCCAGGGCCAGAAAACGCCTCAGACCCCAGAGGGTTAAACCTCTTGAACTTTTAAAACTGGTATCTGTACCATAGATTCAATTAATCTATTTACAGATTTAAGTATTCTCCCCACTCTTGTTGTAACAGGTTTAACAAGCTCAGAGTGAGCATGTGCATCAATCGGTGCAAAGTAAGTTTAGAGAGGGAGGTAAGTGTTGTGCAATTTCATCTGAACATCGTGCATGTCCTTTATCTATAGATACTGAATCTGCAGCACCTGGATTTTGTGTGGCATCCATATTCACTGTCTCTACAACATTAAGTTAAGAGAGGGTGGTATGTCACCAGGTAGGATCGTGTCAACCAAAGGACTAAGTGCTGGTTCACAGACAGAAAGCTTGTCTGAATAATCAGAGAAAGACTGGGATGAATTATCAGTGGATATAACAGCCAAAATCTCTACGTTTGAGTCAGAGAAATCTGGTATGTTGGGCTGACTAGTCTTTGTTACTTGATCCACTCCATAATCGGCCCGATCGGGCTCTGCAGATATCAGTGGCTGATCAGGTTCACTGGAACTTGACCCTTCATCAATACCAGGAATCGACAAGAATTTCACTTCCAAAAATAAATTCCTATGCACAACTTTTGTGCGGCCGGTTGCTGTTGTGTGAGATGTTGCAACACCAGCTAGACAAAGAAGCTCGGCTATAGACTGCTCTCAAAGCTGGTACCCTGGTCGGAGCATATTCTTTTGGGAACCCGTAGATACAAAACAGATTGTCCCAAAGCTTTCGCACAACTTGCTTTGCTGTTTGATTGGTGCAAGGGAATGCATAAGCAAGTTTAGTAAAATGGTCGGTAACTACGAGGACATCCACTAAACATTGCTAACTATCTTCTGCCGACGAGAAATCAAAATACACCAACTTCATTGGGGCTAAGCTCTTAACCCTCTGAGGTCGGCAATCACGCCGGCGTGATCTGCTCGCTTTTTTCCTTATCAGTTGAATTGAGACCCGAAATACTCTTTTGACTTTGATTTTACAAACAAGTTTCATACATCAATCGATTCTGTTAAATGTGTATTATTTTTGTGTATACTCACAATAAAAACAAAGTGTTGTGCTTTTTGCCAAATAAAGAAAAATAAACACGAAGCGAGTTCTGCTTTCTCTCTGTCAGTGAAGTCCATTCTGAAACGCGTCCGAAAATGAACAATAACTCAGCGAATACTCAGTCAATCAGGCATACAGACACACAGGCATGAAGCTTGAATTCTCTTCTTTTAAATGAAGTAATTTATATAAAAAACAAATATTCTCATCTTGTGAAATCTGTATTAAAAGAGAGCGATTCCAGTCGATACAGCTCATTCAAAAGTAATGTGACACGCCCACGGAGAGCGCGCGCTATTCAAACGCAAATGACTGAGGCAATCGATGCAAACTGTGAACGCCCCCATATCAGCTCGAGAAAACACAAGTTTATTCAGATCATTACTTGTTTACACCGTCTCGCAGCGCTGTGAGGAATAATAATAATGGAAAATGTACCTCAGAAGTGCGGGTATATCGAGGAGCGAGCTGAGGAATACTATAAGTTTTTTTCCTTCTCACGTGAATCGGGTTTCTGTTTGTGAATGAATGAACGGCAGAAATGCGCGCTGTTTACCACAGCTCGCAAAAAGACAGTTTAAATTTAAATCGCGTGTGTGAATGAATGATGATGTTTTAGCAAACTGTATTGCTATACTGAGATGAGTAAAAATCGACTGAAATATGTTGAAATAAAATGTAGGCTATTTGTATAAGCAATGTATTAAACTGCAATTTAACATTTATATGCCCTAATATTTCATAAAAACAACGTTACAGTCAGGCGAAATATGAAAGACAACATTTTGTTGACTAGATTTGGGTACAGTTTTTACTGTAGAATATACTGCCACATCAAATAAGCTTTTGTTTAGCAATTTCTATATATATAAAATACTATTTTTGTCAAAAATAAAGTCATCAACTAAGATGTTAGCTGTTCCAATGTTGGCTATATTCAAACTAATGAATACATAGATAAAATGTAGGCCTATAATCAATTTTTTTTTACAAAGAAAGAGTACACTTGAAATATTGTTGAAAGTAATTATTGTTGTAATTGTAACCTTTTTAATGAAATAGCAAAACATATTTACAAGATAGATGTAAGCAAAATCTTAAATGGTCAATATAAGTCTTATTCTAAATATATCTCTTGTCCTTGCATTGTGGCTCAGTCAGTGTCACACCTGAATGAATGGCTAATTATGCAGAGTGGGTGGGACATTGTATTCTAAGGTGTAAACCACTCCTCGTTCACACCCCCCTCGCATATTGGCTTTCCAAGCAAAACCTGTTTTACATCAATTTAAATCAATGTATTGTTTTATGTGAACGATAAAGCAAGACTATTTTCACAAAATTTTTGAAGCCAGAACTTGAAGCGACAACATCCATTAGTCAAAAGTCTTATTGACACATATTTATTATGAGTTTTGTGGTCTTATTTCAGCAACTTTCATTTTAATTTTTATTTTTTTCAATAACCACGCATAAACATTATTCTCTTAAAAATGAAAAAATATACATGCATGGTGATCACATATTTTGGTAGCCCTGTTTGTGCTATATAGAGTGAATTTACACCTTTGCCATTAACATGTTTATAAATAACTGAAAAAAGCACAAATGTCAGAGCATGTCAGAACACCTCCAGGGCCCAGAAAACCGCTCAGACTCCAGAGGGTTAATATTTTCCAAATAGGCATGAACAGAAGGTTCTGGGGACTTTGCAAAAACACACCCTTGACAGCATTTCACATATTTCCTTATATTCTTTTCCATGTCTGGCCAATAAAAACACTGTCTAGCAAGTGAAAGAATGCGGTCCTGCCCTTGATGGCCTGCAAGATCATGGATACCAGACAGAGCTTTGTCCTTTAGACTAGAAGGCAGCTGGAATCAGTGCTCTCTGTAATTGGCTTACAGTACTCAACAGACTTCTCTGTGATTTGGCTACAGTGCTCAACAGATTTCTCTATGATTGGCTACAGTACTCAGCACTGCAAATAGAAATGCTGTAAACATGGACCGTTTGAATGCAGCCGTCTATCTGCGTGTAGGCTATCAATTAAGTCTCTGTACTCAGTAAAACTTCAGAAAGACTGGTATCGTCATATTTGCTCAATTTAATGATTTACTTTGTATAAAGTACCTGTAGGCTACTTTTGACAAGACTACTTCACTGAGGTAAAGTGATAAGCAATAAGTTACACAGTTACACTTTTCTCTCGCAAGCCTCACCATTCTTCCTCCCCTCAAAAAAACTAGTCAGAAGTTGTCTGCCCTCCTGCAGCTTTCTTTCCATTTTTTTCTTTTTTGATAACCTGATTTAGGCTTAATTTTTGTAGTGCGAGCTAGGGCTGTCGCGATAACCGCAATATCGCAGTACCGCGCTACTGACAAGCCAACCGCAGAGGAATTCAGGTAACCGCAGCAACCGCGATATTCACGTGTTTTATTTATTCATAAGGCTATTACCCTTCTTGTTTTGAACTTCGTGCATGTGTATTGAATGTTTGAATGTTAAATAAGTTAATAATGATAATAAGACGCGGCGATCATGGTTTTATCATGGTGATTTGTACAGGGGCTTCGTGGATTTGCACTTAGCGTGCTAAGTCTAAACAGACTGTGAATGAGAGAGATCGACTGAGCGCGTGTGATTACCTGCGTCTGTCTTTGAGGTCAAGTCATATTCGTGAAAAGGTTGCCGTGTCCAAGGAAAGTTAAATATTTGTCCTGTCATCCTTTTAACGTTTAAAATAAAGGGTATTTACCATGAATGGCATCAGCGACAGCGCTGGTCAGCATCCACATAGCGCGAGGAACTCGTGGTAGCGGGAAACAAAACTCAGTGAGTCACGCATTAAATCAATGCCATTTGTCTCTATTAAGAGAAGCTTCGCGTTACCCATGCAACGCGTTGCTGGTCAGCTGAGCCTTGAAAAGTGGAGCTCAAAGTTAAATATAATTAACCTTGTTTCATTACTATCTTTTAATGAATCAATCAGCGATTTTGAACGTGTTGTCGAATGAACGGTTATAATGACTCACTCAAAGACAGTCCGTTGCCATAACAACTGCGCGCCGAGTGACAGCCTTTCAATGCGGAGAGACGCTGTTTAGTTTATTGGTTACTGAAAATGTACTTGTTTTTGTGCATGCTGACCACATCGTGACACTTATTTATATAGCAACAAATAAATAGAAATACCGTAAATCCTCTAAGATAGGCCCGGGCCTTTATTTTACTCAAGCGGATCGCGGCCCAGGCCTTTATTGGAAGGAGGCCAGAATTAGAGACAGGCCTTTATTTCTATTTAAGCAAAACGGACTACCAGTAGAATGAATAAAACGAGATTTTGTGTCTATTTTAACCTATAAAATACTAGGTTCATTTATTGAAAACGTACAGTTAGTTACCATATAACATTATGGTATGCATACAGAACATTAACAACAAATAAATATAATATAAATTATATTTTTTGTGAAAAGCAATGATTCATTTTGAAACAGTATTGTTCCAGCAGTAACAGTTAGTAGCTCCACAACAGCACGCATCTGTGCATTCATTGATTTCATTCATTCATTCACACACTAGAAACGCGTGTCTTTTTGCATGTAACTTACAGACACTATTGCGATTAGAACAAAGCAAATAGAACTGACCTATTTCTTAGCTGGATCCGTTGCTCCTCGAAATAATACTTCCAAGCACTTCTGAGGTAAATTTTCCAGGATTATTATTACTTAGATAGATGTGTGTTATCCAGCTGATTGTGGGCGTTCAGGTTTGCGTGGATCGCCTCAGATTATTTGCGTTTGAATAGTGCGCGCTCTCCGTAATTAAGAGATCAAAGTCAACAGAGTATTTTGAAACTCTTTTGCACTTAAGAAAAAAAGCGAGCCTATCGCGCCAGCGCGATTGTCGATCCCAGGGGGTTAAAAAATAGATTTTCGCCAAAAATCCTCTTTGAATTGATACCATGCAGCTGACATGGTAAACAACATTAGCCTACCGGTGACTGAAGTCTAAGAGTCAAGAGCGAAGTCAAGAGCGAAGTGATTGACATGACCAGGCTACCGTAGCTATGGCTTGGATTCATTAGCAAACATTGCCCCCCTGTGGTATTTGCATGTTACTATCACAAGCATAATGTTGTGGCCTGCCCAGAAAAACGTTGGTTCTAATAATAGCCCCGGCCACTATTAGAGACCGGCCTTTATTTACCTCCGCCGACAGCGAGACCGGCCAATGTTAGAGACCCGGCCGCTAATGGAATACAGGCCAATATTAGAGGATTTACGGTAAATCAAAATAAATTAATAAATGCGGTAAAACCGCATATCGCGCTATTAAGCCACTCAAAATTACCGCAAGGGAAAATCCTTCACCGCGACAGCCCTAGTGCGAGCCGAGGCTCCTTTCCATGCCACAAGCTTCCATGTCCAAGGCCAAACCATTTTTGCTTTTGAAAGAGGGATGGCTAACATGGGAGGGCACAAGCTGCTAGGCAAATAAAGAACATATCTCTATTCTATACTCTAATACTCTTATACGCTTAAGTGAATTAAAACAAAATGGTTTTCAAATAGTTTTTCAAAGTTGAATAGTAGTAAAAAAAAAATCTTCTTGTTGGTTCAAAAAATACAATATCTTAGTCAAATATTTCTTCTGTGGTAATAGATAATTGCTCTGTTCCTCACAGAGTGTCTAACCAGGTTAAAAGTTTGGGTGTAATGTTTGACAGAACTGTCTTTTGAAGCTCATATTAACAGTGTTACCGGTTCTGCGTTCTTTCATATTATGAATATAAATCTTGTATAAACTTGTTCCTCCACGCACTTGGACAACTTCCATGGGATCACAAGCTTTGGGTTAGCTCACAGGCTCACTTTCTGTAGAAGTTTGCAACAGTTCTAGTCTTTCGGTCTTTAAATCTCGCCTTAAAACTTATCTGTTTAGGCAGGCTTTTATGTGATTTAATGTTTGTTGCTGTACTGGTTTTATGAATTTTGTAAGACTCGTCTTTGAAGAAGATAAAAAAAAATGTAGGGGACAATTTCAGGTTGTACTCCCTTAGTTTCTGAAACATTGTGTGCAGCCTGGACAGAGCCTCACTTTCTGATGGCGCAAGGATAAGGAGATCATCAAGGTAACACAAAAGCTTTGAAAATTAAAATCCCTGATGATTCTAAGCATCATCCTCATGAAGAAAGTGTGGCTATTACAAAGCTATTGCGGCATATTCATGAAGGCCTAGTGGTGTAGTGAAAGCTGCATACTTGTCCTCCTCATTCACTGGAATATTATAAAACCCTGACGTGAAATCTATTGTGCTGAAGAATCAATTTCCTCCAAGCGCAGCAAAGCAGTCGGCCTGGTGAGGTTGGGGATGTTGCGTCCTTTTCGGTTCTGGCATTTAGCCACCTGAAATCTGTGCAAATATGCAACCCAACATTCTTCATCCACACCATCACCAAAGGTGATGCGTACTCACTTGAAGACTTCCTGATGATACCTCTTTCTTCCATGTCAGTGTGAACTTGCCTTAACTTCTCATAGTGGGCAGAAGGCTCTCGCTTTTAAGGTAAGCGAAAATGTCGATCATCAGTCAACAATATGCTGTGCACATATTCTTTGACTTCGTCGGAGTCCAATTGGTGTTAAGAGAAGATTTCTTGATAGAAAGCTAGTAACTGGGTTAGACTTACTATCGTCACTGATGGTCAATCATCAGTGAACCATATACGGTGCACATATTCTTTGACTTCATCCCAGTCCAATGGGTGGGATCACCAAGGCCCAGATCCAAAACAAGTGCATGAGACATCTGACTTGCTTTCCACTGGAGTAATATGAAGGCCTTGGAAAATCTAAAAATCCTCAGATGCATGGAAATACGTTTGCCAGTTTGCAGTTTATTTTTTCAATGTGATAACTTTATTTGTTGGATTTACAACTGTCATAGGCTGTCATAGAATATCTCTGGGCAAAGCTTTGGAATTGGTTGGCTCAACAATCACTCTGCTGCCAGATGACAAGGGCACGTTAGTTTGCAGATAGCCCCAAATTACATGTTCACTATTCCCTTTCCAACATTCTGTAACACCTGTAAACATTGACTAGAACCGCTGAATGTCTCCATTAAGCTGATGGTCAGGTCTAGAAGCAATGTCCCAATAATCGCTGCTGCTCTTCAGCTCATGAATCAAGTGTTTGATGATATTAGAGTCCAATATAAGATGATCATGTTGGCCAGGCATGACCAAACAGGTGACAACACACTGGATGCCAAAGAACTGGATCTCTACATCATAGAAACATTTAGGCTGCGTATACTGAACCGCCACGGCCAATCGAGACAATGTTTCCTTCAGAATGTTTCTTCACAGGTAAGTCACCAGCTGAACTGATTTTCTCTTCAGAATTTTTGCTGATTGCCATAGAACCGGAATCAAGCATTCCGTTAAGCTGAACATGGCCATTTACACGAACAGGAACATAAAAAAGGCTACTAAAAGCTTTAACTTTTTGACTGGATTGAACAATTATTTTGGTCCCCTTTGGAGCACTATTACAGTTCTCTTCATATAGCTGGGCAAGATCACATTCTTCATGAAGGGTATTAGTATCCATACCCACATCACCCCTTACCTGACATGGGCTGTCTAGTTTAACTGATGAGGTGGTCTACTAGCATCACTGTTCAACGGCTGTTGGTGATGATTGGCTCGCTGAGGGAAAACTAAGGTGAACTACACTGTATTGGGCATTCAAGGTGAACATGATGGTATCCATTCACTGATTAGATGCAATATAGTTTCCATTGAAGTGGTTTTGTTAGTCTTTGAGCTTCCTACTGAGAGTTGAACTACGTGTGAATGTTTACATAGTCTTAGTTCTTGTGACCATGTGTTGTTTATACAATTTGGGGAATATGTGTTGTTTATACAATTTGGGGAATAGTCTTAGTTGTTGTGACCATGTGTTGTTTATACAATGTGGGGTATACCATTATCTCCAATTGGGGGTAAAATGCCTCTATTGCCTTTAGATGATTAGATTTAGTGGTCATCTCTAAAGCTGTGTGTAAGGTCAGCACCTTTAAGGACTGCCCACTGAATGCCTATAAGATACCATCTAAAGGAATTGAAAAATTAAAACCAACCATCTCCATCAAAACAAATTATGCAAGATATTTATTTGCAAAGATATAAAGTGCCACAGTAAGAGAAGACTATATTCATAATCTATGGCAAAAATACTATTATAAATTAGTTAAGTGGATAATACAGCAGCAAAAGTTATTTTAGAAAAATCATGAATGCACAATCATTTTATAAAATCTGAACATCTAGTGAAATTAACATTAAGCGGAGAACAAATAAATGGTCAAATGTTCCACCTTATTCTTTGTATTGTTACAAAATACTTAGATGACAAACAAGTACACATATATATATATCAGGGCTGGGAATCGCTTAAAAAAATTAATTAATTATTTGCACAATTTGCTGTGATTAATCGCAATTAATCGCATTGGATGTGTCAAAATTTCTTCAGTTAAACAAAGACAAAACTGAAGTCATTGCGTTTGGAAACAAAGATGTAGCTCTCAAGGTGAACGCATACCTACACTCTAGGGGTCAAACAACTAAACATCAAGTCAGGAATCTTGGTGTGACATTAGAGTCCGAACTTAGTTTCAGTAGTCATGTCAAAGCAATAACTAAATCAGCATACTATCAGCTGAAAAATATTGCAAGAATTAGATGCTTTGTTTCCAGACAAGACTTAGAGAAACTTGTGCATGCTTTCATTACCAGCAGGGTGGATTATTGTAATGTACTCCTCACTGGCCTT
Source organism: Abramis brama (assembly GCF_963993115.1). Lineage (NCBI taxonomy): Eukaryota > Metazoa > Chordata > Actinopteri > Cypriniformes > Leuciscidae > Abramis > Abramis brama. The sequence continues at coordinate 14,093,127 of NC_139966.1, forward strand.
CCCAAAAAGACCATAAGACAGTTGCAGCTCATACAGAACGCTGCCGCCAGGATTCTGAGCAGAACCAGAAAATATGAACATATCACACCAGTCCTCAGGTCTTTACACTGGCTCCCAGTTAAATTTAGGATTGATTTTAAAGTATTATTACTGGTATATAAATCATTCAATGGCCTAGGACCTCAATATATTGCAGATATGCTCACTGAATATAAACCCAACAGATCACTCAGATCATTAGGATCATATCAGCTAGAAATACCAAGGGTTCACTCTAAGCATGGCGAATCTGCTTTTAGCTATTATGCCAGCCGCAGCTGGAACCAGCTTCCAGAGGAGATCAGATGTGCTCCTACAGTAGTCACATTCAAATCCAGACTCAAAACACGTCTGTTTAGCTATGCATTTACTGAATGAGCACTGTGCCACTGTTCATCCGAATGTTTGTACTGTACTGTATTTTATTTTTCTAAACTGTTTTAATTATTCTTATTTCTTTTTATTATTTTAATTTCTTCTATGTAAAGCACTTTAAATTGACATTGTGTATGAAATGTGCTATATAAATAAACTTGCCTTGCCTTGCATTTCCCCTAAGCTTGTAATCATCAATATTTAAACGTAGAATCACCTAATTAAATTAAACAACACAGAAAAAAAGAGAAAAATATCCACAAAAATTGGACATAAAATAGCCCTATATTAAAATAATATTAAACATCAATTAAATTTCATATTAAATATATTATTATAATATTAAATATCAATATATTATTCTTCATTCAGTTCTATGCAACATACTCAGATTTAACAGATTTATTTTTTGACTAATTATCAAATAAAGCATAGTCCTACAAAGCGATTATTACCAGAGCATGTGATCAGAGCAGGTGATTTTACCATTGTTGCCCAGCATGGCTATACCAGCTCAGTAGGGCATGCTGGGCCATGCTAGACCATTCAACCGCAAGATAGTTTGCAAACCTCCCATCAATTGAGGCATCGACACATACCGTGAAACTCCATGGTTCTAGTCTCTGCTCTGCCTCAGCTACCCTGACTACGCCAGACTTCGTACTTCCGCTCAATTTCAGTTCGCTTCTGTACTCAGTCTGAGATATCATCCTATCTTTCCGTTTTCCTCCGGCCTGAAAACAGCCGGCCAATCAACGAACAGAGGGCGGGCTGAGAGCTGTGACGTAGACGCTGATTGTACCTTGGATGCGTAGATTTACTTCACATAATCTGCAAAAGTCGTTCACAGCCATGTTCACTCCGGTATTTCGCTCGATGGTTTTGTTTTCGCATCATACATGTGTTTACAGTGGAAGTTCGATGCGGCTGAGCCTGCGCATAACACATGTCATAACCAAACCTTATGTGATTGGCTTATGGGTAACCAATGATTTTAAACTTCAGACAAGCCCCCCCCCCCCCCCCCCCCCCCCCTTTAATATCAAGCCTTGTTTACCATGCAAGAAGGTACTGACATTATACATTAAGTTTGATTTGTTATATTACCATATGAACCTCATGGATACACTTGCAGTCAGCGTACGAGTGTGAGTAACTATCATTTATTTTATTGATATTTGTGCTAATGATGAGTTTTTTCTCAGGTGAACCCCCTCTCCCGGGCGATCATTTGTGTGTCCTTGGTATTCACTATCCTTGAGTTTATCAACTCCATCTTTCTTGGCTGTAAAGCCAACGCCTACTGCTGTTCTCCACAGGTGAGTGATGCATTCAGGTCTAGCCCTCCAGTTGTGTTCGGGTCATTTTGACCGGGAGAAGATTTTCTTTATAGCATAATATAGCATTACAAGTGATTTATAAGCTATTTGTTGTAGGCCAGTCATTTTTGACCGGGAACACCACAAGTGTGACTCTGTACCATTTATTTTTACAAAATAAAAGTTTTTTTTTAAACAAACTTCCTGGTGAAACATTAAAGTAGACTAGTGTGATCAACAGAGCCAATTTTGTTCAAATTAAAGTTAAAAAAAAAGAGCTAAAATTATTAAAAAAGAATGCTTTTTTTACAAAAAAAAAAATTAGATGCCTACTCTCTGATAAATGAGGCCTACGATTAATCAGATGCAAATAAAAATATAAAACCATTCGTAATTGAAAGAAAACAATATTCCACAGTCCTATGCCTTAAGAACCAATCCCTCCCATGATCTTAACTGAGGTAAGAGAAGCTTGTAGCACCAGTCTAATGGAACTTTGTGTAAAATGTTTGTTTTTTTATTTCACGATCCATTATTTGGATTAGTGTTGATTTTATACACATGACCCATTCCACAATTGTGGGCATATTTCAAGCAGAGAAAGAAAACAAAAAAATAGGAATTTTATTGTTTTATTTTCATAGAACACTTAATATTTTTGATATTTGCTGATCTTAACCTTGTAAGATTTAAAATATTGATTCTGAAAATCAATGTACTAACAGAAAAATATGTCAACTCTGTTATAGACAAATTGTGTCAAAAACATATAGTTAACAAATGTAACACAATTCAAAATCTTTCCTAAGATCATTGCCAGGGTTTCACCAGATCTGCACTCTCCGCCCACTCGTTCACTCTCCCCTGATTACTGAAGTCACCCATAAGGTGGAGATTCCTGATGAATACCGGGCGTTCCAGGATGTCTTCAGTAAGCAGCTGGCTACCAAATTACCACCTCATCGGCCATTGGACTGTGCTATGGACCTGCTACCTGGAGCCACATTACCTAAGGGTAGAATATACCCATTGTCCATCCCGGAGCAGGAGGCCATGGAGGAGTATATTATAAATTAATTAATTATTATAATTCTAAATTATTTACGCCCGAGACCTCTCTGAACATCAACAGCACATCACGCAGGTCCTTGAGAAACTTCAAGCTCACCAACTTTACCTCAAACTGGAGAAGTGCGAGTTCCACACCACCTCTGTTCAGTTCCTGGGTCATCGACCAACACGGTATCCAAATGGACCAGAGGAAGGTGGACACCATCCGGAACTGGCCTCAACCTTCTTCAGAACTTCAACGTTTCCTAGGATTCGCCAACTTCTACATAAGATTCATCAATAATTACAGCCTCATCAGCTCACCTCTGACTTCCACCCTCAAAGGCCGGCCCAAATCTCTGTCCTTCACCCCAGAAGCCTCCAAATACTTTCAGCAGCTAAAAGAAGCTTTTCAGACCGCTCTGATCCTGGCTCATCCGAATCCAGATCTCCCCTTCATCGTCGAGGTAGATGCCTCCTCTACAGGGGTCGGAGCGGTCCTATCCCAGCGGCAGGGTGATTCTCCTAAACTCCATCCATGCGCCTTCTATTCTAAGAAGCTATCCTCGGCGGAGCAGAACTACAACATTGGTAATAGAGAACTGCTCGTCATTAAACTTGCCTTAGAAGAATGGAGACATTGGCTGGAGGGAGCAAACCATAAGTTTGAAGTTCTCACCGACCACCGCAACTTAGAATATCTCAGAGGCTAAAAGACTGAATCCACGCCAGGCTCGTTGGGCGTTGTTCTTCACCCGCTTCAATTTCACCGTCACATATCGCCCAGGCATCAAGAACTGTAAAGCTGATGCACTCTCTCGTCTTCATCATCCTTCTCCTGAAGAAACCCATCCGGAACCCATTCTCCCTCCAGCCATGATCATCAGTCCCATTTCTTGGAAAATCGACGAGCAAATCTCACAAGAAAATCTTACCAACCCTGCTCCGCCGGGAGGTCCAGAAGGGCTCCTCTACGTACCACCTCCTCTCCGTTTAGCCCTTCTAGACTCTGCTCACACCTCTCCAGGCTCTGGACACCCAGGTAGCAGGCGTACCCTCTTGCTTCTACATCAACGATAGTTATCTCCCGGTACGTTAAGGGTTGCTCAGTCTGCGCCGTTACCAATACCCTGAGGAAGCTCCCAGAAGGCAAACTGGTTCCACTCCCTATTCCACATCGACCATGGTCACACATTGGAAATGACTTCATGACCGACCTTCCCAAGTCAAGAAATCACACCTGCAACTTCATCATTGTTGACTGTTTCTCAAAAGCTTGCAAGTTGATTCCACTACTTGGACTGCCCACTGCCTGGCTTTATTCCAGAATGTGTTCAGAAACTTCGGGATCCCTGAAGACATAGTGTCTGATCGAGGTCCCCAGTTTATATCCAGAGTGTGGCAAGCCTTTTTCAGACTCCTGGGAGTCACCGTAAGCCTCTCCTCAGGTTACCACCCTCAAACTAACGGCCAGACTGAGCGCAAGATCCAGGAGATCGGGAGATACGTGAGATCATATTGCCACCAGAACCAAGCCAGCTGGAGCCAATTCCTCCCCTGGGCCGAATACGCAGAGAATTCACTCCGCCAATCCACCACAGGGCTCACCCCCTTCCAGTGCATCTTGGGATATCAACCACCGCTGTTTCCCTGGTCGGGTGAGCCCTCGGAGGTTCCAGCTGTCAACCATTGGTTCGAGCAGAGCGAGAGGGTATGGGACTCGGCTCACGTGCACCTCCAGCAGGCAGTGCGGAGGCACAAGATTCAAGCTGACCGTCGCCGTACTTCGACCCTGCAGTACCAACCTGGACAGAAGGTTTGGCTCTCAACCCGGGACATCCGCCTCTGCCTGCCTTGCCGTAAGCTGAGTCCTTGATATATTGGCCCTTTCACCGTGCAGGGGCAGCTCAACGAGGTCACCTACAGGATCAATTTACCACCTCAATACAGAATTTCACCTTCCTTCCATGTGTCCCTCTTAAAACCTCATACTGATCCTGTCACCTCTCCTCCCACAGATCCTGGTGTTGCCGACGTACCTCCTCCTCCCAACCTTATCGAAGAAGAGTCCATCTACCGAGTTCGCACCATCCTGGACTCACGGCGACGAGGTCCCCAGATTGAATATCTCATCGACTGGGAGGATTATGGTCCTGAGGAACGTTCATGGGTTCCACGTGATGACATCTTAGATCCAGGACTCCTCACCCAGTTTCACACCGATCATCCAGATCGACCAGCTCCCAGAGGTTGCGGTAGGCCTCGTCGTCATCGTCTCTCCACTAGGCTTGTTGCGATAGTCGGTGTTACCGGTGATACACGGTGTTTAACCCACCTACCGGTCATAGCACTTGACCACCGGCACCGTCCCCATCGTGTTGAAGTTTTAGCCTATAGTAATAAAGCACTTAATTCAGTTAGTGACTACTAGGGCCCTATGATTTCCGTGATGCAGAAAACGCGGACGGAATCACGGAATGTACACATGAAAACGGAATTCTCTTATACGCACGGAATTTGCATATGTTTTGTTGACATATTAAATAAAATTTTTTTTAACAACAAACGTAGAAAGGTCTCTACCTAAACCCAGAGCCATATAGAGAGACATCTGTCAATACAGTTAATACAGGGATGCAAACAGCGCGCTTTTCAGTATGAGTGCAAGCGTGAACCTTTTGCGCGCTCAAGTTCGTTATTTCAAATGTAGGCGCGCGGCAAGCGCGCTCATAAGTGAAGCGCCGACGCGCTCATTTTTTCCAGGCGCAGCGAGATCACCTCAACTTTTCAGACTGCCGCAAGCGCACCGCAGTTCATGAGACAAGAACCAACATATCAACTTCACCCTTTCCGTAACAACATTGAAAGCTCAGTCAACATAAAGAATGAGGGTAGCACACCACAAACACTACGGGTGTTTTTCTCTTCTCCGTAAATAAATCTTGTAGCAGAGCTACAGCAAGCGTTTTTCGGTGGTGGAAATCTATTAGCTACTAAAACTTCTTTGTCGTTGTGGAGAGCGCGGTGCATGGTTGCATTAACGCCACGGGAAAATCGGACCGAATTTTACTATTAATAATAAAAGATTGCCTAAGCTAATATGCATTTGTATTTGTACACGCACATCTTCAAGCACACCACAAAAATGAAGGACACTGGAAGTTATTGATGTTCGTTCGTTTCATATTCGATGGTTGTGCGGTGTTTTTTTTTTTTTTTTGCTGAAAAAGGCAGGCACTTTATTTAACGAATAGTGATTTTTATATTTTTTATATATAATTTCTTTTTTGATACTTGCACGATGTGTGCAGTGGTTCGTTTTGTTAATAAATGCACTTTAAAGGTGTTTCATAAGTGCTTTTGTTTAGTTTTTACATGGTGTGTTAAGTTATTATTCATTTTGCAATAAAGATGTGTGTAATACAAGCGAGTATCTTATTGTTTTGTGTATTTTTATTAAGAATAAAATAAATTAACCCATGATTAATTCAAACAAATGCTACTGAATTGCCGCTAATTAAAGTGAAAGTAAATTGAGACGTGTGCACGTCCGCATTTTCGGCCACCCGAAATCCCCGACACGCAACCCCGGTGACACCGGGATTACCGGTTTTTTTACACGTCGATTAACCGGTGGAAAAAATCCGTCACCGCAACATCCCTACTCTCCACCCAGTCGTCAGGAGCCGCCCATGGAGGGGTTACTGATTCACCTCACCTGCACCTCATCATTATCAGTATCCTATATAACACCACTTCACCTTCAGTTCACTGTCTGGTCTCGTCTATACCAAGACATGCAAGACTGACTCCCAAGACTTACCTGTTCTACTTACCTGTGATACTCATCTTCAGTCTGTGTTCCTGTTTACCATCTGCCATCACCGCTGATCTCCTTCATCCTTCGTTCAACAGCCTGGTCTACCTTCATCTGCAAAAGACATTATGTTATTTCTCCAGCTAAGTTCATTTATCAACTCATTACAACATCTGATGGTTCCGTGCTTCTGTTCCAAATAAAACTACTGTTTATTTTACTCACCTGTCTGACTCATCTCTAAACCTGACAATCATCCATTAATTCAACTTTAAGCCTAATAAGACAGATACGTTTTGTTTTGGAGTAAAAATATCAACAGTTTCTGTTCAGATTTTCTCTAAACACAGCGTTAAAATGAAAATCCTTTAAACTGTCACGTAGTAAGAATACTAGTTATGCTAATTCTGATAAATTTGTTAACAATAATTCACATATAATGATCATTTTTAAAGCAAAACCTTAAACAAACAGAGCTAACGTTGGTGGTAACAGAGTTGATATCAATAACATTGTTGACCTTCACTAGTTAAAAGACCCAAAACATATAAATTATTATGTGCAAGAATTGATTAGAACTATCAATAAATAAGCATTAAAGCTGATTGCATACCTGTTTTTCTTGCAGGTACCTCTGGTGAGCGACTCTTCCATGAATCACAATCCTGCAGATGTCGCCCCACAATACAATGAAAGTTCTGCTCCTGAATATAAATATTAAAAAGTGGACAGAGCTGTGGTCCTGCCGTTGGGTTTGATGCTTTCGCAGGACACACGGATTCTTCCAGTGATTCAGGCCTTGTCCACACTAATAAGATTTTGTCTAAACACATCTTTTTCTCTCCATTTTGGCCTTCGTCCACACTTAGACGCCACAACACACTTTTATTTTTTTATTTTGAAAACAAACCTTTTTGAAAACGTTCTCCAAAGTGGATTAATATGAAAACGCCGTTTTCGCGTTGTAGTGTGGAATGTCAAAACGGAGGTATTTGAAAACAATGACGAAAGTTTAATCATGTGATGCAAATTGTACCAATAGATATTGCGTTGTTGTATCGGTATTGTGCCTGTTATATACTATTCACTTTCACACTGTTGCTAAAATATGTTACTTTGCACACTACACTCTTCACATCATAGTCCTGCAAAGATGACAGAAAATTCACTCACATTTGCTGTCCTGCAGTAAAACATGAGAGCAGTTGCATTTTAGACCAAATATACAATGGTGACTATTGGTGCGTTCAAGTCAGGTTGTGAAGATCGTATCTGCACATGAACGCCACCTCAACGTAAATACGAGTGGGAAGCTTGGGATTTTCTTTAAGCCCCGATCTTTAGGAGTTGTGTGCGTGTCAGTGACAATACTTAAAGCTACACTGTGTAGGAATTACTCCCATCTAGCGGTGAAATTGTATATGACTACCAACTGAATATTACTTTCTAGCCCCTCCATTCCTAAGGCATTTTAACTCCTATGGTGTTTTTGGTGGATGGTGGATTTTCCTGTCGTGTTGTCGTTTTAATGCTCTCTTTCGCTTCTTGGCGACATGCCAAGTTACATGTCTTCGAGAATATGTGTGATCCTCCATCTTCAACAGGCTTTCAAATCTGCCAACAGTCGGAAGTAATCTCCCCTCGCATTCATCACGGTGCCACTGAGTGTAAAAGCGCAAAAGGCGAAGCTTGAATTTCCAGGTATGTCCCTCTTTAGCTAATGTAGTTTCAAGATGGAGGCGCAACATGGCTACCGCCATTCGAGCGACTCGCTCATATGTATTCTAAATGGCAGATTTTACTAGCCTAGAAATCTAGACGCACCCTAGCGACAGCAAAATGTATTTTGCAGCCAGGGTAGTCTAGAAACTCTCCATAGACTTTCGAGCTGCAAAAACCTAAATTGGGTCAGGCCAATCACGTCGCGTATAGAGTAGGCGGGGCGGGCTTAACATATGACGACAGAGTTGCGACGGTTACCTGCTGCTACTTGAAAACAAAGAATGGCGGCTGCTGGAGAACAGTCTTTCGAATCGGCTTTAACCGCGATTCATATGTTAAGCCCGCCCCGCCTACTCTATACGCGACGTGATTGGCCTGACCCAATTTAGGTTTTTGCAGCTCTTGAGGACTTGGAGTTAAGTTTTTCTTTGAGAAAAGAGCAAAGAACGGCACTTAAGTCATTCTTAAAAAAAGGAAGATGTGTTCGTCGTTTTGCCGGCCAGATATGGCAAAAGTTGAATCTATCAAATAACGTTAGCTCCGCTGTTGGGAAAACGCTCTGGTTGGTTGAAGCGCTGTCCTATTGCGTGCAGAGGGAATTTGAAAGACAGCCGTTTATCCCGCCCCTCGGATTAAACCGCGTCTATGGTGAGTTTCCAGACCTAACATCTTGATGTAGGTCTGGCTTGCTAGGCTAAGATTTTACGCTTACGAGAATACTTGATTAGTTAGTTGAAGTAATTACACATGAATAAGCGCATATAATTTTGAAAGAACAAAGTGTTTTTTGCTAAGAATCAACTTACACATTGTAGCTTTAAAGGTATTTAGCAGTGATATTGTCAAGTGAACATTGGCTTTTCTATTTACAGCAAAAGTACGATAATTGCCTACTCAATATATTATAGATTTATAATATAACAATATAATATGTAACGATAAAGTATACAGTGCTTCATAAATAAATTAAAAACATAAAAAAGCAATACACACTTGATGCACATTCCTTGTTTTTCGCTTTCTAGAAGTAGATTTCAAGAACCTTGCTGTATTTTTGTGTAATTAATTAAGATAAAGTAAACTGCCATCTTACTCCGACGAAAGTGATTTGAACTCGCCTGCCTTCATTAACACGACTTCCCACTTCGTAAATACAAACTTCCCAGGAGGACTTTGAACGCACCATGAGTGGTGCGCATCAGTGAATGCTGAGATATTTTGCTAAATAAAAAGTTGCATGATAACTTTATTTTGTTTTTCCACCTGTATCATCTCAGTGAGGTTTTACGCATGTGCCGTAAGGTGTATTTAGCGTTTTCCAAAAGTTTCTCATCCACACTGAAACGTTTTCAAATGTATCAGGATTAATGTAGACTGACTGCATGTAGCATGTCCTCTTTTTATTGAAAGGAAAGGATCACTGGATCAAATAGTATACAGGTTTCTTAGTCACTTGTGTGTAAAGAATTACTAATCAATATACTGCTTCGCTATTGTCTTTACATCAACAATGCTACCTAATCATCAGTGAAACTCTTTAAATACCTGATATAACTGAATGTTTAAAACTTGCAATGTAAAAGCAAATATTAAAATGAATCATACAATTCCCTAAAATCTCAGTCCTCTGTGTGTCCTTCAGCAGGCTTCATGAATGAATGAATGAAATCTTTATTTCGAACAATTAAAAAGACAGCAATATCCAACACGTATGAAATATCCATCAATAAAAATAAATAAAAAATTAGCATAATAATCAACCTGTTCGAAAAGGGATAAGTAGAAGTCCTAGGCTTATCAGGACCTACCCCCAGTAACTACCCAAACCAAATCACAATCGAACAAGATAAATCAAACATAACGTTTTAGATAATACAGAAAAACTACTAAATTAAATAATGCTTTATCTTAATATTAAGATAAAGAAGCATAAACAGAAACCATTATCAAGCAGATTATCATTCACCATTATCATTCACCCTCACCACTTCTGTACTTATCAAAAATAAAACTTTGGTACCTCTTTTTAAATATCAACATGTTAACACTTTGTTTGATTGAATTGTTTGATCAAATTCCTGTTTTGGGATTGAAAAACAAAGTTAAAGATTAGAGTAGCACGAACATCAGTCTATCCTGATTAAATATTGTTTCTTTTCTTTCTGGATCTCAGGATTGAGTGATATTGTATTATTGTCTAAAGAAAGTCAAAAATGCAGATGTTTTCTTACTTTGGCTTTCAGGTATTACCAGTTACAAGACTTGAGTTGTAATGACTATTATACTGCATGCATATTTATGATATTATGCTGATATGCATTTTAATGAATAAAGACAAAATGAATAATTTAATTATAAATATTGTGTTATATTGTATGTTGTTTAATTAAAATAAAACATGATGTGTTGTCAACTGCTGTGGGCCTAATGTTTATAATGCTTATAAGATATAATGCTGTCACAGTGTCTGGTTTGTGTTCCCTGGTTACCACTAGATGTCCTCCTTCCCCACGGTGTCTGTCACATTCTGAACTACATTCCCCACGATCCTTGTTTCCTCATTGCACTCAGCTGTCCCTTGTCACTAATCATTGCACTCAGCCTATTCCCCATTAGCATTGTCATTTCCCTGTGTATATAAGCCTGCCTGTTTTAGTGTTTGTCACGGAGTTGTTATTATATGTCACAACACTTCTGTTCTGCGTTTCTGGTCTGTTCTTGTTTGTTTCTTTTGTATTTGGACTGCTATCATGGATTTTGACCCTTGCATGGACGACTATGAGCTGGATTGCCCTGATATTAAAAAATACTGTTCATGGATCTCTCTGTTTCCCAAGTGTGTTCCGTGACAAATGCTTTTTAATGAATGAATGATGGTAAAAAATACATATAATTTTACATTTACATATAAAAAATATGTATTAAATTACAATTAATTTTAATGTAATTTTAAATGTAGTTTTTATTGCGCCCTGCAGTGACTAGTACTTTTCAGCTAATTGGGATATTCACATTTTTTCCGCTGTAAAGCACATTCCACAAGTAAGGCAGTCCTATTGTATCTTTACTAGCGATATAACACAAAATATAGAACATTTATTCACAAGACCAAAAATCCACAAGAAACTGTTAACCATAACTGACTGTCATAAAACTTTGAACTGCGTGGACTGACGTCACTGCCGTTACACGATAGGCTAAGGTGCGTACATGATCCAAGTTAGCCATTATACAGCTCTTTTTGTGTTTGTGTTATTTTTGTGTTAAAGTGGTCATCAAAATGTTCTTGATATGTACACATCAGAACCCAAAACTTACTCCCAGTTTAAAGTATTAGGCTAATTATTCTTTTCAAATGCCCAGATTAAAAATCGGGAGAATCATTTCTCTGAGCTGTTCAGGAAGAACAAGGGACTCCGGAACTACAACAAAAAAAATCCGTTCTGGGCAATGTTCCCTCTAATTTTTTTTTCTTGCTTTTTTTTTTCTTGCCATCTGAGCTAAACTTGGGCTATTGTTGTTTACTTAGAGTATTTGTTAATTTATAATGTAATTTAATGTTTAAATTATTATAGTAAAAAAAACAAAAAAACCTGCCGACATTCGGACTTGCCAAACAATCCACAAACAGCCGCTGACGGTAAACAAGATTGTGTTGTTGAGGCTCGCAGTGCGAGTTCCCTTTCGAAAGGGAAATGTATTTAAACTGATGTATTGTAACTGAGGTATTTTGAGTTCGTGGTGGGTGTGTAATTGTAAATGTCTCCGTGTTTTGTTACCGAACATCATCCGTCATTATTTCCATCACTTAATCAAACCACTCTTCTTTAAAACATGATGACCTTTCATTTCAGATGTCTTTGCGTTTCATGTTGTGTTGTATTTATTTGAATATATATTGGAATGATATTGGATATAAATCTGATACTGTATGTATCAGATTTATTTACATAATTATTATTTAATATTTATCTGCTTTGTTTTATATTTATAAATATTCATATGTATTTATCTAATTTGTATATTTAGACTATACAAGTAATATTCTTTATTATAGGATAATTAGATGTGGGATGTCTGACTTCTAGCAGACGCACTCGGGTTGAAGATTGTGTGGGATGTGTGCCACACGACTGGGCCAGATGTCATTTGCTATCTGGGTACATCCATTGTTCTCCTCATTTGTAAGTCGCTTTGGATAAAAGCATATAAATGATTAAATGTAAATGTAAAGGCATATTTATATTTATATATATATATATATATATATATATATATAAATTATTATATATTATATATGTATATATATATATATATATATATATATATATATATATATATTACTCTATGTTTTTGTGCTGGATTCACTTTGCTTTTGTATGCTACTAAGTGAGCAATAGATTTAAAAAAACAAAATCTACCTAAAAAAAAAAAACGTATCAGTATTAACTGGAAAACATCCCCCTCGAAATTCAGTCCATGGACACCATCCCATTTCCAGACCTTTTATTTATTTATTTATTTATTTATTTATTTAATGAACAATATAAATTTACAAACTCAAGTAGGGAACAATAATATGCATGAAAATATGTACAAATATCATGCAATTAAAACGCCATTCGATATCTGTGCATATACAGTAGGCCTATAAAAAACAACAACAGCATATTAAGTACAATAAACAAAACACTTAAAGGGGGATTGCAATAAATAAAATAATTTAAGAATGTACAAATTCTTAAAAAGAAAGTGCATGACTTTATACAAGTCACCAAGGGATTGATTATCTTTTGGATAAGTATTTTATGGATGCTAGATAATTTTTACATTCATTTTTTAAACATGTTGCAGAAGGTTTGCTGTTACTCCATTTGCTTTTATGTATATGATATTTACCCCATTTCCAGACCTGTTGTATGGTTATTTTGCACAGGTGGTTTTATGCTGCCACTTCAGAAGTCATAAGAGCTTGTTGCATTCAAGACTTCTTGCTGACGATTCTGTAATTTCGGTCAAATGCAGGCTATTTTCGCTGTGTATAAAACATACAATAGGCTACGCTTCAAATGATTGCTCATATAAATATGCACTACATTATTAACAAGACAAGACTGATCTAGCTGTTGTGGGGAAAACTCATCAAATATTCCCGTGACAGCATTAGTTCTGCCTCCAACAAGTGCACGGCACACCCATCTCTAATTGAGTTACTATCGTCCGTGTAAAACAGCGCGTGAAGGTCGAGATCGGCTTCTTCCACGACGACACAAAACACACAAGAACTTCGATCAAGACTGCAACAAGATTGGGCTCGTCCAGGTACTCGTTCATGTACAGTTTGTGTTGTCGTTATTAACAGATTACTGAGTTAGTGATGCACCGAAATGAAAACGCTTCAAATCGAAACCGAAACTAAACATACAGAGACGGAAAAGTCTGACTTTAATTAGACTTTGATTGTAAATATTGTAAGATGTGTCCAGTATTTCCTCTTTGTATATGGCATTCCTCTCAGAAGTTCTGTATCCAGCAGTCATTAATGTGGACATGTTTAGGGCGGGTCTCCGCATTACTACACATTTTCTGATGCAGATTTCATTTGCACAAAAGCACAACTCCGTTTTCTATCGATTTAATCTCATGGAGACATTATTGAGAGCGTGCAAAAACTGGATGCATTTAACACGCCAAAATATTAAAATAATACGGGACGCGCGTGTGGATGTGATTGGTGTTAAGATTTCATAATGTTATGGGGTTTCAAATCAAAATATGATTTTCTGTTACGAAAAAGGACAGCGATTTCATACAATGTCCACTGGACACAGAGACTTAACGTGTTTATTAGCCTAGGGGAGAGCGGGGCACAAAGTAACGCTTTTTGACTTTCTCAGTTTTTGTAAATCTACTTATGGTTCAGAGTATTTATTTTTTCACACATTAATTTCTCACATGTCTAGTACAATTATGTGGTTTTGTTTTATTAATACAGTATATACTTTTTTCTTGATATACCCCGAAAGAATGGAAGTGAAATGTGACAACATGCCCCATAGGTGGAGTACATAGTAACATGTGAGGGGAACATTGTAACATGACAGCTTAAAATGTTATCTGATCTAATAAAAAAAAATATACAAAACAAACTAAAATACTTTCTAAATAAAATACAATTATTAGCTTTTTCATATAAAATAATGGCATTTTTTAATAAACTAATTTTTGAGTTTCGACTACAAACACAGGAAAACACAGCTATACAACATTGTTCAAAACAAATAAATAATTTGTAATTTCTGAACATTGAATCTCAGTGTTTATTCACATTTTTCCCATGTTTTCTCAATAGAATTAATAAAAGTATAGAATATAATATTTCTAATAGGTGCACATTGTAACGCAGTGTGACAACATGCCCCGCCTGCACAACTGGGATTTAAACCCGGCTAGTGTCTTCTGCTAGTTAGCGAAGCATTAAAGAATTTCAAAACTCTGGCATTCTGGATGAAATGACTGTCTGTCATGTAAACACGGAAATACAAATAAAAAAACCCATTGAAGTGTCATCATGAAACAAATAAAACAAACACTGCGCTTTAACATCAGCAACATCCAATCAAATCACTCCTCGTGACTGCCTGCAGAGCATGAATTTCAAAACTCCGCACCAAAATTATTTACAAAATTATTATATCAAAATTAAATTATTATTTATTTACTATTTTAAGGCGAGACACTACAGGTGAATAGGGTAAAATAGGGTAAAATAATAGATATCACCATGAAACTTCCTCAGTTGATTACTTACACAAGTATATTAAAAAAATGTATTACAAGTTTTTGAAATTTGTATGTTTAATTATGCAAATTAGGCATTATCTAATTAAATATGCGTGATTTTGCATATATTTTCAGTAGATAGATCTGAACATATGATAAAGCCAGGTGCAAAATTCTTTTTTCATTTTGTTTACACACAAGATGAAAATAAAAACTTTCATTACCTAGGAAATCAAAATATACTGTCCATAGCCTTAACAAAATCGATTTTCGCCATATTTTTTTTATTAAAATGTCACATAAATCAGGCCAGGAATGATTTATTAACAAATCCCTCTGAAAATATCTTCAGAATACTGCTAAGTGTATAACTGGAAAGTTTGGTGTACACAGGTGCTACATAGGCTGAGATGTTTCTACTGAAGAATGACAAAAAAATGATTTTGAGAAAACGGCATTTAAAGATTTAAATAGGGGGATTTAATAAATTTCTATTGGAAAAAATTGCTCAAAAACAGAATAAATTTTCAGGCCCTTAGTTTTAATAATATATAATATTACAAACTCATGAAAACTGATTATTAAATAACATGGCAGGCATATAAGGCCTACAACTGCAGTATCTCAATTAACATCATGCACAAAGTTGCCAACAAAACCCACGCTAGACAGTTGTATGTACTCAGAACAAGACCAACAGTAGCTGTCACAGCTTTATAAACTCTAATTATCCATTCCAGCACCATATGTAGGTCCCTCTGACATCTCTTGCTGGTGCCTTTTCACTTTCTTGTCTGTGCTCACATGTTTTCGTTTGCGTTTTGCACTTGCGGACTGAATGGCGTTTGCTTTGGACACCCTGAGCAGGTCTGCCTTCTTGATGGTGTTCACTGTAATAAGTGCAGCTGTCCAGCCATAAGTTTGCCATCACATTAAGCATAGCTGAGGCACCCTCATTAAAAGAGGAGATGGCCATGCTTGCCGCTGCCTCGACCCTGTTCTTGCCCACAACAACAGCGAGCCCATATCACTGAATTAAGGCACTCGTTTGCATTTTGTGTGCCACCATGCTGCATTCTTTGCAGCAAGCTGTCGCTTGACATGCGGTGATAGATGGGGAGAAGTTTCTGGCCCACCTCATGGGATAGGTAATTTGCAGCATGTCGAGTGTGGCTTTCGGGGGTCTCATCTTTGTCTTCTGCCCTCCGATACCAACACCAAGATGGATTGCACCTAGTATGCAATGGTGTTTCGTCTGTAGACATGCAGTGGAGAAGGCCTGCCCATATCTCTGCTTTAATTGTATCCAGTGACCCCTGGTTATTCAAAATTGCCCCCCTGTAATAATTTTGCAGTGCTCGGCACTAAATTTTCTGAGCGCTGTGCCCATTCGCTTGTGAGCATGGTTTATGCATTCCAGCTTTACAATCTCATGCCCAGGGTATGGGTTCAGTGACAGTACTTCTTTAAAAGCAGAGCTATCCCCATCTGAGAGCATCTCAGTGTACCGCAGCTGGTGGCGACTGACTGATCTACCCCACATCCTCTTTGCTGCCTCCTGCTCCATTGCCTTACTAGACCCTGTGAAATTCTTGGCACAGTCAGTGTCAGCTCCCTCTAGCTGTCAAATTCCTCCACAGTAATCTTCCCCTCATTCTTGGCACTTTGCTTTAGGACACAAGCATGACAGTAAGAGGATAATACCTCAGAAAAGTCAATGACCAGTCCTGTTAGAATATCAATGCAAATGCCAATGCCATAATGGGAAGTGAAGCCTCTTTTTTGCCAGGTGACATCAAAAGAGACACCAATGTTTATTACAGCATCAGCATCCTCCCTCAGCAACTCTGCCAACTCTGGATCAACATCTGGATAGGCCTGTCGGATCTGGGGCCTCATTTATAAACGTTGCGTACGCACAAAAGAAGGCATACGCCGCTCTCTACGCAATAATTGGTATTTATAAAAAGCAAACTTGACGGGAAAATGTGCGGTCCTTCACGCAAGCTCTGACCCAGGCGTACGCACAAAATACGGGTGAAATGAGAAATGGCGACACCGTCGGCAGATGGAAGAAACACGTGCAAGTGTGTGAAACTGTAGATCGTTGTGTAAAAGAAATGGCAATACTGCCTCTCATAAATAACATGAAGACTTCACAAAGCAAGTCTTACAATTAACAGCCTACACAAACACCCGTTTGATCGATCTGCAGTGTAAAACAAACAAAATCAAATTAAGATTACAACAGAAATGCAAATTAACACATATTTGCAAAAAGATATAAATATGTTCTGCAATAATATTAGCATGCTATGCAATTCATCCTCATATTAACACATCTGTAGCTTGTCAGATGCAATCAAATGGATGGTAATAAAATGCCATGATGCCATCACAATGCGTAATGACGCACAATGGCTGATCATGCGCTTCACGCTTGCGCGTGAGTGAAGTTACGTTTCTTGGTTTTCCTCTGTGTTTGCCATGATTTCGCAATCGATGAATATTAACTTGTGGGCGTTCACAGACTATTTATGGGCAACTATGGGCGTGACATGAAGCCGCAAAAGCTGCGCTACATTTAGAATTGATTGTGATTTATTAAGGGAAAACTGCATAGGATGTGCGTGCGCACGGTTTTATAAATCCGAATATTTCTGTGAGTACGCACGTCCTATGTTTCATCCGTACGCCACTTCTGACGCAAATCCTACGCAAAGTTTTATAAATGAGGCCCCAGCTCCCTAGACTTGTGCAGTGACTCCAATCCTCTCTCAATTTCCGCCACTAAAATAAAAATGCATGTTGTGTCAAGAACTGTTCCTTTTTTGTTGAGTTTATTGAAACGGTACACTTGAGTGGCAAAACCCCAATTTCTTTTGGAAAGAACCAGGGAGTAGACCATGCAGTTATAGGAGCCAATTGGACAAGCTAAAATAAAATACAATTACTATAAAGAATAAGGCCATCCTATAATGTTATACTATTACAACAGATCCATAATTGTGCGTGCGTGTGAAATATCATATCACGATTTTTTTTCAGGAAAATCACGATTAACGATTTTATCCCGATTCTTTTTATGTTGGTTTTACTATTTTGTGACGTAGCATTACAACCAATCTAATGTCCATATTCTAAAAACAAAGCCTTAGGTAACAAAATAAAAAAATAAAAAAATGGCAGACAGAGGCAAAGATAAAAATATTTGTCATTATTTTCTTTGTTATTAAATATTAAGATTAAAGATACACATTAAACATACACAACTTAATATACAAATTAAATAGGCTAAACAGTGCTTTATGTTTTCAGCAGGTGTATTTAACAGTAGCATTGAAGAAAGTAATTAAATGAACAAATATGAAAATAAAACAAAACAGACTTCACTGTATAAATTATACATTGATACCTATTAAAGCTACTATTAAAGTTATCAGTCAAGAGCAGTGAGTGATTTTCTCTTTGCATTTTGTTGTTTTATTAACATTAAAAGGATAGTTCTCCTAAAAATTCAAATTATCATAATTTACTCTCTCAAGTTGTTTTAAGTTGTTTAAGTTTCTTTCTTCTGTTGAAAATTAATTTGAAAGAATGTGGGTAACCAAACAGTTGATGTACCCCCAGTGACTACCATAGTATATTTTTCTCCTATGGAAGTCAATGGGGACCAGCTACTGTTTGGATAGCCACATTCTTCAAAATATTAATATTAGAAAAATATTAGAAAATATTAGAAGGAAATGAATACAGGTTTGGAACTACATTAGAGTGCGTAAATAATGAGATATTTTTTTTATTTTTGGGTTGAACTATCCCTTTAAGGACAAGCGGCAGTGTGTTTACTATTACTACTGTCTCTTTAAGAGTTGCGCGCGACTCGTCTAATATACACGCATTTGACAAGCAGATTTTCTCTCAATTTTCTCAAGTTTGCTTTCACTTTAGACATAACCGACTTTGTTTATGTAAACCTTGTGTGTATTTAACAGTATAAGCACAATAAGACTCGAAAGATAACTTAGTCCAGTATCCAGGCACTGGTAGACAGGCTTTTAGTGCATGTGAGCTTCACATGTAGGCTACGCGCTGAGAAATGCACACGTTAGAACAGCGCATCAGCACGCAAATTAAATGTTTAACCTACAAGGCATTAACCCTCTGAGGTCTGAGCTGTTTTCTGGGCCCTGGAGGTGTTCTGACATGCTCTGACATTTCTGGTTATTTCTGTTACTTGTGACATTTTCATGGCTAAAGTCTGATTACACTGTATTCAGCACAAACTCTGCTACAATAATATATCAGCAGCATGTATGTAAAAGTTTGTAGTTTTGAGATAATGACATTTATGCATGGTTTGTGAAAATACAAAAAAAAAATTCTCACTGAAATAAGGCCATGAAACCCATACTGATTATTTATTCACAGAGGTGGACATTAACAAAGTACATTTACTTGAGTACTGTACTTAAGTACACTTTTTGAGTATCTGTACTTTACTTGAGTATTATTTTTTCTGGAAACTTTTTACTTTAACTTCACTACATTTGAAAGACAAATATCGTACTTTTTACTCCACTACAATTCTGTCAAGGTCCTTGAGTAGAAAGTAACATCAGTCAGTGGATGATTTTGGTTGCAGGGGTTGCATTTTGGTTGGAAATGAAAGTCATCAGAACCCGACGTCAGATTGACGTTGGATATTGATTGAAAATAAAAGTCGGGTTGACGTCAGAACCCGACTGATGTTGGTTTCTGACGTCAACCCGATTTTCATTTTCAACCACAATACAACGTCTTTCCAACATTGGAGATCAACATCAATCTGACATTGGATTCTGACATAAACCTGATTTTCATTTTCAGCGCTGGGTTTGGTCTTCTAAATGTTGACTTTTGTCACTTTTTTGGAGCACACTAGCTTATAGATAACAGTAAGCCTAACATATTCATACTAAAAGCCAAAAAACTTTAAATAGGGCAATATTTGACGGAACAGCCATTTGGGTGTCCGAAACCATTGTGGATGTTATTGAGTGCACTTATTCAATCTCACATTCAATCCCACTACTGGAACTGTGTTCTAGAAATAAATTTGATATTGATATGAGGGTAGGTAGGCAGGCGTAGATTCAGAGGCATACGGTACTTTAAGTATTACATACAACAATGCAACAATAATAAAACAATGCATTGACATTTACTTTTTACTTTTGATACTTAAGTATTTTTAACGAGTACTTATGTACTTTTACTTAAGTAAAAATAGGTCTTTAAAAACTTTTACTTGTAACGGAGTAATATTTGACCAGTAGTATCTATACTTTTACTCAAGTAAGGAAGTTGTGTACTTCGTCCACCTCTGTTTCTTCACAAGACTTTTGAAAATTGTATGACGTAGCCTAGAATATTTGCTCTAAAACTATGTGAAAATCACCCTGACTGCTCATTCAGATAAGACAATATATTGATTTAAAATTTTTACGACGGGTTTTGTGTGAGAAAGCTCTATGCGGAGGTCATTAATATGTAAGCTTTTCACACCTGAGAAAGACAAAGACCCTCCCCTAACGGCCCTATTAGGAGCTATCAGGCCCTGTCATTCTGAGCAACCTTGCACAATAGCCTACTGTAAATGAGGAGATTTAAAAAAGAATGGCTTTTAAATTGTTTGGATTTATTTACAACACAACATAATCCAAAGATACACAACAAATGCCAAAAAAGCACTTATTGAAAACAATGATCCAAAGACAAAGACCTTTGTGCCATTCCTAAAAACATTGTACATGCCTTTCATTTCCAAGGTGTTTGATTTTCACTTTACCATGTTCATGTACAGAGACTCATGTGAATGTTGAAGTCGGCAGGACTCAGTGGCATCTGGGCCCTGAAAAAAAAAAGTGAACATACTGATATCAAGAGAAAGGCCTGCACGTTTTTCGAAATAAATATGAGATTTTTCTGGTTAAAATTGCTTTTTAAAATTCACAGAATACACACACACAAATGTTTCCAACAATATATAATATAATGAACACCAGGTTTGTTGTGCCTTGTAGGCATAAGCTATGCGCAGTGCTGGATAAAATAATAATAACAATAACCTATAGCAGCCTATAAATCTTCCAAAAGATTTCAGTAACAACTAAGCTAGAAAAAAAATATATTGATTATCATGTTACTTCAAATGTTTCCATTCGTTATGATGATATGAAATGAGATAATAGTAAAAACATGAAGCCGTTTGGTGCGTTTTGCTTTTCAAATGCGATCGCGATCCAAAATATGATACATTCAAACGCCATCGCGCTGCAAAATATGATACATTCAAACGCGATCGCGCTGCAAAATATGATACATTCAAACGCGATCGCGATCCAAAATATGATACATTCAAACGCCATCGCGCTGCAAAATATGATACATTCAAACGCGATCGCGCTGCAAAATATGATACATTCAAACGCGATCGCGCTGCAAAATATGATACATTCAAACGCGATCGCGATCCAAAATATGATACATTCAAACGCGATCGCGCTCAAATATAAAACATTATGGTTACCATATACATATCTACGTTTGAGCAGATATCCACAAACACAGTAACAGTAAACACGGGTCTAAATATTATAATATTCCCCATATATCTAGCAACAGTTCAACTGCAATGTGACATTTATGCAACAATAACAAACTAATATGTAAGAATTTCTTAACTTACATCTTTCTTGTCTTCAAATCGCGTTCTTCTTCTTCTGATGTAAATCCAATGTAAGCTCAGGCGCGTCTTTCAAACTCGACGAAAAGTGAAGTGAAGTGTTTTGGTGTTTTGTTGTTGAGGTAATGAGCGAGTTCGCGTTCCATGTGGAGATTTGCATGTGAATATCTTTTGCGCGAGTGGGCGTGGCCAAATTAACTGTAATGAGCAAGCGTTTGAGAAGCTGGACATCTTGTTGGTTTTATACAAATTACTTAAACAGAGAATATTTGTTTTCGTTTTGAATCCGATCATTTAAAAGTACACACTTAAATGTTTATAAAGGTATATGGCTCATAAATGTGTGACAAGTATTCGCTGAGTTTTGTTTCAGTTTATAGACGTGCTCAAGAAAAAAAAGTTCTCCGCGACGGAGAGGCCGGGTGTAAACAGCACACCCTGTTTATTTTCTTTATTTTACAAAAGCACAATGTTTTGATTTGATTGTAAGTGGACACATACAAAAGTAGAAATATCACAGATTCTTTTTTTATATTTCTTTTTTTGTATGACCATAAATGACGGAGTAATTTAAGTTTATAGTGCTACAATGTGGAGAAAATCCAGCAAAACTCGCCCGCACGTTTGCCGACCTCAGAGGGTTAAAGAAGGATGAGACCAAAGTGTTGGTCTGTACAGTTGTGCTGTTAGTTATATGTAGTTTGCTGCTAGCATGCAGCCTGACGTCACACTCCCCCCCGTGCAAAATACCAAACTCCTTCCTACATACATTGCAAAACGCTTTGTTAGCATCACGTAAAACTGCAGTAATCCAGGGGTATTTCCCTACCCAGTCCTCCCGATACCTGCAGAGACATTTTTGCTTTTTAGCTACGTGTTCATCGGGTCCCGGGACACCAGCCTGAGCCTCCATTTCAAGAATGAATGAATGAATGAAATTCGCGCCTTGCCGTCTACGTGTACACTCTTAGAAAAAAAGGTACAAAAGCTGTCACTGGGACAGTACCCTTCAAAAGGGTTCTAATATGTACCATTTAGGTACTAATATGTACATGTTTAGTACCAATATGTACACGTTTGGATCCAATATGTACCTTTGAGGGACTAATATGCACTCTTTAGGTAAAAAGGTAGGGATGGGACGATTACCGGTTTCACTATAAACCACGATAAAATGTACTGACGGTTAGTAATATCGTTTAAAATTTAATTATCATTAAAACCGTGTTTGATTATCATGATTTTAGATCCTGTTCAGTCAGCAACAGTCTGACGCAGGCGCAGCACGCAATGTTATTTGTTTTATTCAAGAAGGAATTGCGGAAGGCAGTGACCATGCTCGGGAGATTTTACAGCCTTTTAAAAGAACCAATTCTGAGGTGTGGTCATATTTTGGCTTTAACAAAAGTCCTGAGGGAAACTTAATCGAGGATGGTCACCCTGTCAGCAGAACATGCACAAAAAAGTCGCTGCAATAGGAAGGAAATGCTTTAAAAAGTGCATAGATCTGTTTGCTTTATTTGTTGTTTGTTGGTTTTCAAATATAAAACTTGTTGAAATGTCTTCAGTGTGATCATCAACTCTTTTTGAACACTTTCATCTCGTTTTAACAAAACCGTGATAATACTGATAATCGCGATAATTTTGGTCACTATAATCGTGATATTAAATTTTCATACCGTCCCATCCCCTTTTGAAAAGGTACCGCCACAGTAACAGCTTTTGTACCTTTTTTTTTCTGAGAGTGTATTCTACGTAGCCTAGGCTACTGCAGCTATCTACGTTCTTTTACTGTCTATGAATACTGTGGGCAGCCGACAGGAGCTGGCTGCAGGAAGCCCATGAGCAGTTTTTAATATTCTATCAGACTACTTGAGAGTCTGCTCTTGAGACTTTGTTCTAATTTTCGGGACAATCAGGGCAGGATTCGGGACAACTGCTTGGATTTCGGGACTGTCACGAATTTTTCGGGACGTCTGGTCACCCTATATAGTGTTGATATGGCAACTAGTAAATACACCAAGTTTCGTCATGTTAGCATGTGTGGAAGTATTTAAAACAAGTGTGTTACAACTAGCCCTGCGTTACGTTGTGCCCCGCGCTCCCCTACTCATTTTGGGAGACACGAAGTGAATAGGGGAAAAAATTATTTAAAATAAATAGTAAATTTATAATTTATAGTAATAAATTAGTACACTCTTATTTTTTCATTACAAACACATTAATATTCAAATTAAATAGTGTATAGATACATGGCATATAATGGGAAAACCTGCTTATGGCCATTTTTACACACCACATAAAGCAAAATGGTATATCAAATCATTTTGTTATATCTTTCATAACATAGTTGAGACTCATCTTTATACAAAGTTTGACATATAAAACCTTGAAACATAAAAATATATTGGTGATTTAACCCTTTTTTTCGCATAGACATGAACATCACTATCAAAACTTAAATGGTTGTAATTCAAGAATGCTTTGGAATATAGACATATAGTTGGTCTTGTTTTAAAGAAGACATTTAGCAGATTATTGTAGAATGTAAAATTTTGAAAGTGAAAAAAAGTATTAAAATGTAAACATTTAATTATTTATATTTTAATTAAAACATATTTTACAAACATGTTTTAAACTGCAAGAAAATCAAGAAAAGAAAATCGCAAGAAAATCTGTTGAATCGTAAACGCCTCTGATTGGCCATTGTATTCACGAGCTCATCGGATATGTCTGTGATTGGCTTTAATGATCAATGCATGGGAGCGTTTGAAAGCGGGAGCTTTAAAAAACACAAGCACCCGTCTATCAGCGGACCGGTCTACTACGGGTGCTTTCAAATGCTCCTGTGTGTATCTGTATAAGCGCTCGCTGAAGAGCGTCATTGATGTAGATTTACAACAAGTTTTTAAGGCGCTGATCATGGTAGCCAATCACAGACATATTTGATGAGCGTGTGAACACAATGGCCAATCTGAGGTGTTTCTGATTCAACAGCGCTCAAAGCTACCCTGAAAATCCAGAGTTCTCGCGAGAGCACAAGTTGAATTTGCTCAATGAATTGCTCTGGCGTCGAGTAATGATGCTCATTAAATATGCCCTTGTAGCCGAGCTGCACCAATCACATCGGTGTATCTGATATAGGCGGGCTAGAGGTGAGCTAAACAAATGATGACAGCGCTGTGACGTCAAAGTAATTAGTAAACATTGCAGGATGGCTATGGATGAACACAGTTGTTTGAAACGGCTTTGGGTGCTACAATGAACGAGTTAGACTTGGCTTTTATCTAAAAGAGGATCAGAAGACGGCACTGGAACCGTTCCTTGGCAAGAAGGACGTTTTTGCTGTTTTGCTGACCGGATACGGCAAGAGTCTAATCTACCAGTTAGCTCCGCTGGTAGCTAAGCGAATGGGGCTTTGGATACGTCAACCCGTGTATTGTTGTGATTGGTCGCATTGTTAGCCAATTGCGTGCAGTGAGATTTTCAAATGCATGCTTGGTGCCGCCCATCATAATGAGCGATTTCATTACTCGATGCCAGACCATTAATCATTCGGATTTAGGTCTGGATTTCCAGGCTAGCTCAAAGCTTTACATTTTTAAAATTTCAGTACCGACTTGGTACCAAAGTCGATACTTTTGACAACACTATTCCACACTTTTTCACTAGATCACATTCAAGCTCTATTACTGACCATATTAGGGCGCCTCCATTTTTATATATGGTTTGAGTGATCTGAACCATATATTTACATAATTTTCATACAATTTATGAAGTAGACATCCTATTCAGAAGTGGTATGGTAGTTTTTGATTTGAATTCAACCTCGAATAAATGCATAAAACAACACGTTTGTGCATTATAGCTCGCCAATACATCACAAATAGACAATCCATCATATTTTCTTTATATTTAAAACACTTAAAGACCTTTTACTCACAAAAGTGAGTATTTTATATAGTATTGTACTCGTATTGTACTCGTTATATTTTGAACTCTTGGCATGAAAAAATTAGGTTTGAGGTTTATAACAATCTTTCATGTTTTTTCATGTTCATCGCTATTTCTAAATAAAGGCCTGAATATGCCTTATGAGAATGAACAATTCTTGTTGCAAATTGATAAATGAATGCTAATCTGCAATTTATTTAAAAATTTGTGATTGTAAGATTTCAAAAGATATACAGGTTTTCAATGTTACGTTAGGTTTTTACTAAGATATTGTTTTAAATATACTGGCAAATGTGAGATGGTGACAGCTGTAGATCAGTTTAAACAAGAGATGTATGTAATATAATATCTGTGAAGAGTTATCCTAGTTACCAATAATTCTGTGACACAACTGCATTCATAAGTGTTTCCAGAATATGAAGACCACAGACTGTTTGTAATAATAAATATGAACATATAATATTTTAATAAATACACTGGTAAGATTATTTATGAAAATCTATTTTATATTCTAATTCTTCACATGTTTTTACATGTCTTTATTATTTTGTACAGATCAATTTCAGATTCAGAAAGAAGAATGTCTAGTACCGTCATTCCCACAAACTCGTTGACGCAGGTCATCCAGTTTCAGGCCCCAGAACAAACGGCTCCAGTGACTGTTTATGTGCCACAGACAGCTTCAGCTCCTCAAGGACTTCAGGCTTTCCTGAAAGGCCAACCAAAAGCTCTTGGGGTGAGAAATCTTTCAATAAAATGTATTTTTATACGTGTGAAGTAGGAAAGGTACGGAAACAAATCCAAAAAAGCAGTTGTACAAACATTAACAAACTGTTGTGCAGATCTGGCAACCCTGCTCAGCTAATAACTGTGATTCACTATCCCCTGCAATAAGTGCCTGTTTTCTGGTCTTCCTCAGACTGTCCAGATAATGATCGGTCTGATGATTCTCCTGTTGGGAATCGTGTCTACAGTCCATCCAGGTTCTATCTTTGTCTTGATTGGTATTCCTTATTGGGGATCTCTCATCGTAAGCAAACAATATACAACTTAAGTACAGTTCTGTCTTTTCTAACACAAGCTAAATATTCTAACAGAAGAATCCTTTCTCTCTCCTCTCAGTACATTATTGCAGGATCACTCTGCATTGCTGCAGAAAATAAAATCCATGGCAAAGCCTCCTCCAGTTTGTGTTTGGTAAGTACACATCACTTGTTATTTTCAGGGGTCCAAGCAACTTTATTTAATGTAAGACTAAACAAACTGCCCAAAACTGGATGAAAGTAAAGTATTACTTTCTTTCAAAAAATAAAATATAGAAAAAATTACTGACCCAAACTTTTGAACGGTAGTTATGATTTCTGAAGGATCATGTGACCCTGAAGACTGGAGTAATGATGCTGAAAATCCAGCTTTGCATCACAGACTAAAATTGTATTATTTGAAGAGAGATATTGCCATTGTATAATTGTATTCTCTTCATGAGTCCTTTGTTCTTGGACCACGATAATTGCAACTTTATTGTTTATTTTTATAGTGCTCCATATATATTGTTTCATGATCTGCTTTAACAAACTGGGTAAAGTGCTTTCTAACTTATTAAATTGTTTTTTTGTTTTCTGCCTATAGGTGAAAGGTTCACTTGGAATGAACATCTTAAGTGCTATAACTGCAGTCATTTCCATTATTATCCTTTCATTCGATTTGATTTTAATACATTTCGAATGCATTGATGATGAATGTACTGATTTAAAGGAGGTAGAGGTATGTTAACAACTTTTCTAGTCACTTTTATTTAGTAATTATAATAAGATCACTATGGCCTCGTTTACACTGTCAGTGATATGTGACCTAATTCCGATTTTTTGCTCATATGTGACACAGATCTGATGTGTTCTATGACAGTGTAAATAGGAAAAAAACGCATGCATTCGGATATTTCGAGATCGGTTTCAGGCCTCATTCATATGTGGAAATAAATCGGATATGTGCCAATGCGACTGTCATGTAAACAGGCAGATCGGATTTTCTGAGGCATTAGGCAACGACTCCGCGGTTTAATGACGAGAGAAACCCCGACACACATCTACGAAGGGATCCTCTCACTTCTGGAGATCACATCCTCTCACTTCTGTCAATAGTGGAAAGAGGATCAGGCGTGACTTTTTACTGCGCCAGTCGAAGTACTTCCAAAAGTGCTATTACACCATACTTTATAGTTATCCTTTTTAACCCACTTAGAAAAGCGTCACGTTTTATTTTGTGTCACCATACTTGGTCGTATAACTACTCGTGTAACTGTTTTTAAATAGGGAAAACGTTGATGTGTTTGGTCACTTCTAAATTCATTGCTGTTAGATACCATTGAATATACTGGGGTAAGCTAAGTGCTTTCAAAGTGTCACCGCACGCTAGAGCGATTAAGTGCTGAACGTCTGAAAATAAATCGATCGAGCTACCAAGCAACAATTTCTGATGTGTAATTTGTTCAAGTTCAGACAGGTAATCTTTCTCTCAAAATCGTTCAATACTGTTTATGCATCAGTAAATCAAGCCAGTGACTAAAAGATAAACTTCACATCGTTTATCTTAGTAGGATGAAAATAATCTTTTTAAATTACACACAGAAAGTGATCAAAGAACAATCCCTTTCCAATCGCCCAAGCTGTCAATCACACAGCACGAGTTTATCTGGACACTTGCCAAACTCGTTATGAAATCATTGACGCTGTTACACTGCTTACTTTGCTGAACTGCTTACACTGTTGTTACACTTACTGTATTTACATCGTGTTCGCATTGGTGCAATTAGTGTTTAGTGCAATTAGCACTAAAGCAATAGTGAGAGTGCAGAAACTGCGTTGCTCATCTTGCTGCGATCTTCATTCACGCGATCAACAGACTGTCATCTGCTCAATGCTCATCATCACTGCAACCTTTTATGTGATGGGAATAGATCTAAATACTTTTAAAACTAACTAACTCACTAACTTTAAAAAAATAACCCATACCATGGGATCTTTAAGCAAAACATGGTCAGGTCAAAGTGTCTGAATAATTTTGGGTATAAATAGTTTTATTCAGAATAATTTGTCCACTGTATGAAGAGGTTACAGTCGTAACCTAGACGTTCCCTTTTGAAAGAGGGGGACATAGTCAACCCCACATGCCACCAGAGAGGCTGATCTGATCAAGTCTACTAAACTAGTCTTGCCAACAACCTGTCTGTTTTCATAAACAGAGTCTCTCAAAAAGAAAACCAATTGGAAAAAACTGCAATTAATGGCAGTAATACTCACAAATCGGATCATAGAGATGGGCATCCTGGAGAATAGGACTCTACTCGATCCTGGATATACTCAGTGCTTCAAAGCCCTGTGGAGGCTGGGCACTCTAAAGGGACCCTAATAAGGGGATTGCCTCCAGCTCTAGGGCTGATCTAACAGGGAGGCCTCGTGAGAGTCCTTCGACCTTCCGACTAGACTTAGGGAGTTAAGTATTCAAGCAGAGCGATCCTCAAATTCTTAACCTGATAAGTTAAGCATCCAACTTGTTGGTGAGCCACCTTCAAGGAGGCCTGTTAAGGCCTAACTACTTGATAGCGAGGATGTTAGCAGATCTAGCCTTCAGAAGCCTAGGTGCTCTCACAGACATTTCTGTGGGCCTGGTTATACTTATTTAATATTGCCAACAAGCAGTGTACTCAGCAGAAGTGCTATCTATCCTTTAAGCAAGGAGAGTACAATCATATGCTACAGAGTATCGAGGAGGCCTACTGTATGGCCTACAGCTTCGAATGTCATGGGCGTCTGCCCGGGCAGTGCTTTGGCTCTAAGGGAGCATACTCAACCATCCCAACTGGGAGGGGGTACTAATCTGTTTCTACCTGAGCCTAGGTGGCGAAAGGTGATAGCATATGTTTTTAACTTGAGGCCTTGCTTCCAGCTACTACAATCGATGCTGTAAAGGGCGGAGGCCTGAGCACAATGCTTCTTACTCTTCAGAGAGAAAGACCTGAAAACGGCCATAGATATAGCATGGAAGGCTTAACGAAGGTAGCCTGCTGCCTATGCTGCTATCTACCCTGTTACACCACTAGCATTTATACCTAAAGCAAAAAGCGGGCCTTTGCCAGATGACTCTTTTAGTAAGAGGAGGCTAGTACTAGGAAAACTAGATTTACAGGGGAAAATTCCTGATGGTCTAAGGAACTGTAGGATTACAAATTTAAGAATATGTTTAAGATCTGCTGATCCTACTTCCTTACATAACATCACATGAAAAACTAAGGTGAACTACACCGTATTGGGCATTCAAGGTGAACATGATGGCATCCATTTACTGATTAGATTCAATATAGTTTCCATTGAAGGGGTTTTGTTAGTCTTTGAGCTTCCTACTGAGAGTTGAACTATGTGTGAATGTTTACATAGTCTTAGCTGTTGTGACCATGTGTTGTTTATACAATTTGTGGAATACCATTATCTCCAGTTGAGGGTAATTTCCTCTATTGTCTTTAGATGATTAGATTTAGTGGTCTTCTCTAAGGATGTGTGTAAGGTCAGCACCTTTAAAGGGATACTTCACCTCTGGAAAGATGAATGTGTATTTAAAATAGGTCATTTATGTAGAAGAAATGTGAAATTATTTTTGAATTTGGAGCTTTCTAGACTGAGAAAAGAATACAGAAAATGTATTTTTGGCTTATGTGAATGAAAGACAACAACTCCCAGAATGCACTTGCTTCGCTGCTCTACGAGGCCACTCCCAAGTCGCGCCTACTGGTAAGAGAGCGCAGTTGAAAACAACAAGGCTAGGCTTCTAGTGAGACTCCGTGATGAGTTTGCCTGGGATTTCGAGATCGCCCAAATGTCCGGGATTCGGCTTTTGCGTTATACAGTCGCGATTCATTATGTTTACTATGGCGAGCAGGACGAGACTGAGGGCCGCGGGAGAACGACGCGAGTCCAGTGGCGTGATTACTGAGACGCACCGGTCTCGTATATCTCACGGAGGAGCGGGAAGGGGGATCTCGTCTTAGGGGGATATGATGGTAGAAAGCACAGTAATTCGAAAATACTACAGGTTTTCTACTTATACAAAGCTTAATGCTAAATCCTGAAGTATCCCTTTAAGGACTGCCCACTGAATGCCTATAAGATTCCATGTAAAGATCCCTCAGTCAGACTTGATGACTGCAGCTACCGACAGCTCGTGTTCTCAATAAAGAATCCTGCTGAAGAAAGAACCAAGTCTCCTGGTCTTCGATTCTGAGTTTCCTACAGATCCTACACTCAGATAATGAGAGGTTTAAGGCGAGAATGCTTAGCAAACCGCCACCAAAAATCCTAGATACTAAGCCTAAGCCAGATATCAAGGCAGCCCCATGAGGGCCAATATACGAATATACTGTATGTCTGAAGTTCAGAGCTATAATCTCAAAAACGACTCTCTAAAGTGAGAGGAGAACTACTGCTCTAGTATAAGGTGGCTATCAAAGTGGCTTGACGAGGGCCAACGCTTGATTTTGTATTTTTATCTGGAGCTTGACAGAGCAGTGGCCTCAGTAGGAAAACTTAGGGATGAAGACATCTTACACAGAAATGTCTGCTTGATGCTCAGATGAACGGTGGCCTGACTAGAAATTTTTTGTATAATAATGTTCACTACAACAGATTGACACTACCCACTATATAAGCCTGACGACTCTAAATCAGAGGAGGCCAATGGGAAGGGTATGCATATATGTATAGCATACCCATACAGTGTTTCCTCTAGGATTTTTTCCAGCTGTGGTGGCAGGCCTATTTCCACAGGGGAGGGGGCATCGCCCATGGGTGATTCCCATTGAACCTTACCCAAGAATCACGAGCACTCACACACAGGCCTCTTTCTGAGGAATTGAAAAATTAAAACCAACCATCTCCATCAAAACAAATTATGCAAGATATTTATTTGCAAAGATATAAAGTGCCACAGTAAGAGAAGGCTATATTCATAATCTATGGCAAAAATACTATTATAAATTAGTTAAGTGGATAATTCAGCAGCAAAAGTTATTTTAGAAAAATCATGAATGCACAATCATTTTATAAAATCTGAACATCTAGTGAAACTAACATTAAGCGGAGAACAAATAAATGGTAAAATGTTCCACCTTATTCTTTGTATTGTTACAAAATACTTAGATGAAAAACAAGTACACATACAGTGCTATGCATAAGTTTAGACACCCATGCTAAAGTTGACTAAAAAGAGGAATAAAAAATCATCTTTTGGAAATTGAACTTAATGCCTTAATTAAAAAAATTAGGAAAAAAATTCCATTTGGAAACAAAGATGAAGTTCTCAAGGTGAACGCATACCTTCACTCTAGGGTTCAAACAATTAAACATAAAGTCAGGAATCTTGGTGTGAGATTAGAGTCACACCTTAGTTTCAGTAGTCATGTCAAAGCAATAACTAAATCAGCATACTATCATCTGAAAAATATTGCAAGAATTAGATGCTTTGTTTCCAGACAAGACTTAGAGAAACTTGTGCATGCTTTCATCACCAGCAGGGTGGATTATTGTAATGGACTCCTCACTGGCCTTCCCAAAAAGACCATAAGACAGTTGCAGCTCATACAGAACGCTGCAGCCAGGATTCTTAGCAGAACCAGAACATATGAACATATCACACCAGTCCTCAGGTCTTTACACTGGCTCCCAGTTAAATTTAGGATTGATTTTAAAGTATTATTACTGGTATATAAATGCCCTAGGACCTCAATATATTGCAGATATGCAAACTGAATATAAACCCAACAGATCACTCAGATCATTAGGATCATATAATCTAGAAATACCAAGGGTTCACTCTAAGCATGGCGAATCTGCTTTTAGCTATTATGCTGGAACCAGCTTCCAGAGGAGATCAGATGTGCTCCTACAGTAGTCACATTCAAATCCAGACTCAAAACACTTCTGTTTAGCTATGCATTTACTGATTGAGCACTGTGCCGATGTTCGTCCGACTGTACTGTTACTGTACTGTATTTTATTTTATTTTTCTAAACTGTGTTAATTATTCTTATTTCTTTTTATTATTTTAATTTCTTCTATGTAAAGCACTTTGAATTGCCATTGTGTATGAAATGTGCTATATAAATAAACTTGCCTTGCCTTGCATTTCCCCTAAGCTTGTAATCATCAATATTTAAATGTAGAATCACCTAATTAAATTAAACAACACAGAAAAAAGAGAAAAATATCCACAAAACTTGGACATAAAATAGCCCTATATTAAAATATTAAACATCAATTAAATTTCATATTAAATATATTATTATAATATTAAATATCAATATATTATTCTTCATTCAGTTCTATGCAACATACTCAGATTTAACAGATTTATTTTTTGACTAATTATCAAATAAAGCATAGCCCTACAAAGCGATTATTACCAGAGCATGTGATCAGAGCAGGTGATTTTACCATTGTTGCCATCATTGATGGGAGGTTTGCAAACTATCTTGAGGTTGAATGGCCCAGCATGCCCTACTGAGCTGGTATAGCTATGCTGGGCCATTCAACCTCAAGATAGTTTGCAAACCTCCCATCAATTGAGGCATCGACACATACCGTGAAACTCCATGGTTCTAGTCTCTGCTCTGCCTCAGCTAGCCTGACTATGTCAGACTTCGTACTTCTGCTCAATTTCAGTCCGCTTCTGTACTCAGTCTGAGATATCGACCTATCTTTCCGTTTTCCTCCGGCCTGAAAACAGCCGGCCAATCAACGAACAGAGGGCGGGCTGAGAGCCGTGACGTAGACGCTGATTGTACCTTGGATGCGTAGATTTACTTCACATAAATCATAAGTCGTTCACAGCCATGTTCACGCCGGTATTTCGCTCTATGGTTTTGTTTTCGCATCATACATGTGTTTACAGTGGAAGTTCGATGCGGCTGAGCCTGCGCATAACACGTCATAACCAAACGTTATGTGATTGGCTTACGGGTAACCAATGATCTTAAACTTCAGACAAGCCCCCCCCGATTGATAGTTTTTCAGACACCGGTTCACGTGGAGGGCGTTCCCCAATAGCGCCATTGACGTAGTGCGAGTTCCCTTTCGAAAGGGAACCACTAGACACAGTGGCTAGTGAGCAAAAAAGTTAATATCAAGCCCTGTTTACCATGCAAGAAGGTACTGACATTATACATTAAGTTTGATTTGTTATATTACCATATGAACCTCATGGATTGTATATTCTGCACTTGCAGTCAGCGTACAAATGTGACTAACTATCATTTATTTTATTGATATTTGTGCTAATGATGAGTTTTTTCTCAGGTAAACCCCCTCTCCCGGGCGATCATTTGTGTGTCCTTGGTATTCAGTTTCCTTGAATTTATCATCTCCATCTTTCTTGGCTGTAAAGCCAACACCTGCTGCTGTTCTCCACAGGTGAGTGATGCATTCAGGTCTAGCCCTCCTGTTGTGTTCGGGTCATTTTGACCCGGAGAAGATTTTCTTTATAGCATTACAAGTGATTTATAAGCTATTTGTTGTAGGCCAGTCATTTTTGACCGGGAACACCACAAATGTGACTCTGTACCAGTTTTTTTTAAAACAAACGTCCTGGTGAAACATTAAAGTAGACTAGTGTGATCAACAGAGCCAATTTTGTTCATATTTTATTTAATATTTCTAAAATTATTCAAAAATAATGTTGTTTTTTTTACTAAAAAAAATTAGATGCCTACTCTCAGATAAATGAGGCCTACGATTAATCAGATGCAAATAGAAATATAAAACCAGTCGTAATTGAAAGAAAACAAGTTGACAAAAAGATTGAATCCAATATTGGGTGATGATATAGCAATAGCAAGAGCAAGATATAACAAGTGATTTATAAGCTACTTTTTATAGGCCGGTCGTTTTTGACCGGGAACATCACAAATGTTATAGGGTTTTGAACACAACACAAGGGCTAGAAGCTGAGTGGCCGCTATGGTTGCTAAGCAGTTGCTAAGGTTTTCTGTGTGGTTGCTAGGACATTTCAGATTGACAGAAAGACGTTTTTCAATTTAATTGTTTTTTAAGTTTCCACATCAAAATATTTCAGCAGGATTTTTGTCTTTTCCTTTTTTCCATTTGAAATACAGTGGTGTGTCTATAAACCTGTAAAACTATACCTGTCTGCAAATGTTATTGAGTTTATATTGCAGTAAGAAGTTATAAAACGCAACGTGTATTTTTTTTCCAAAGGTGCCGAATGTTTACCAAGTTGTTATTCCACAGTCCTATGCCTTAAGAACCAATCCCTCCCATGATCTTAACATATCAGAGGTAAGAGAAGCTTGTGGCACCAGTCTAATGGGACTTTCTGTAAAATGTTTTTTTTTTTTCTCATTCACGATCCATTATTTGGATTAGTGTTGATTTTATACACATGACCCATTCCACAATTGCGGGCATATTTCAAGTAGAGAAAGAAAACAAAAAATAGGAATTTTATTATTTTATTTTCATAGAACACTTTAAATTTAATATTTTCGATATTTGCTAGTCTTAAAGCTACACTGTGTGATTTTTACCCCCATCTAGCGGTGAAATTGTATATGACTATCCAGTGAATATTAGTTTCTGTTCCTCTCAATTCCGGGGGCGTTTTAACTCCTACGGTGGCCGTATTATTCCAAGATTAACATGGCTTCCAGTTATCGACTTCGTCCATGACAATAATAAACAATACGTCTAAAATGAATAAAACTACAGGACCGATGTCAGGAGGTAAACGTCACCCTTGGAATCGGCTATCCCAGCATAATCAGATTAGGCTAACGTTACAATGTGTACAAAGTAAAAGCAATTAAAAATAACTAAAATTTACAGTGTCCTTTTTTATATAGATTAAAAAATTGCGCCTTTAAAACTATTCATTACCTGTGATCCGTCGCAGCACAGATTTATGTTACAAGGTAAACAATGCTTTTTCACCATTGACGCGAGGATGAAGTTATACTAGAGGTCGTTCTGGCGTTATGCACAACCATGCTATGGTTAGACAAGCAACTATAAAACTTCGAATTTACACAAATGAATTACAACAGGCTGAATTACCTGTCGAGAAGAAAGCAGGCAACCTCGGCGTCCGTTTTAAAATCTTTTCTCCTCATGAGCTCTTTCCATCTGGGAAAAGTTACTCCAGTATTGACTATGGTCTTGCTGATTTGTCTGTCGCGTTGACGTTTTAATTCTCTCTTTCAAATGTGAGTACGCACAGACACACACACACACACACACACACACCACACTATCTTTCAAATCTGCCGGCGCTCGCGAGTAATCTCCCCCTCGCATTCGTCTCTGTGTCACTGAGTGAAAAACGCAAAAGGCGAAGCTTGAATTTACAGGCATGTCCCTCTTTGGCTAATGTAGTTTCAAGATGGAGGGGCAACATGGCAACCGGCATTCGAACCCCTCACCCGTATGTACTTTCAATGGCAGATTATAAACTTAAGAGAATACTTTATTACTTGAAAGAAGTAAATATACATTAATGAGCACATATATTTTTGAAAGAACTAAGTGTTTTTTGCTAAGAATCAACTAAAAATGTATGAAATCCTTTAAAATGTCACGTAGTAAGAATACTTGTTATGCTAATCAGCTTCTGATCAATTTGTTAACAATAATTCACATATAATGATCATTTTTAAAGCAAAACCTTAAACAAACAGAGCTGACATTGATGGTAACAGAGTTGATATCAATAACAGAGTTGACATCCACTAGTTAAAAGACCCAAAACATATACATTATTATGTGCAAGAATTGATTAGAACTATCAATAAATAAGCATTAAAGCTGATTGCATACCTGTTTTTCTTGCAGGTACCTCTGGTGAGCGACTCTTTCATGAATCACATTCCTGCAGATGTTTCCCCACAATAAAGTGAATGTGCTGATCCTATATGGATATTAAAAAGTGGAGAGAGCTGTGGTTCTTCCAGTAATTCAGGTCGTCCACACTAATACGTTTTAGTCTAAACACATCTTTTTCTCTCCGGTTTGGCCTTCGTCCACACTTAGACGTTTTTATTAATTTGAAAACAAACCTTTTTGAAAACGTTCTCCAAAGCGGATTAATAAGAAAACGCTGTTTTCGTGTTGTAGTGTGGACTGTCAAAACGGAGGTATTTGAAAACAATGACGAAAGTTTAATCATGTGATGCAAATTGTACCAATAGATTTTGTGTTGTTGTACCGGTATTGTGCCTGTTATATACTATTCACTTTCACACTGATGCTAAAATATGTAACTTTGCACACTCTTCACATCACAGTCCTGCAAAGATGACAGAAAATTCACTCACATTTGCTGTCCTGCAGCACCTTTTAGACCAAATATACAATGGTGACTATTGGTGCGTTCAAGTCAGGTTGTGAAGATCGTATCTGCACATGAACGCCACCTCAACGTAAATACGAGTGGGAAGCTTGGGATTTTCTTTAAGCCCCGATCTTTAGGAGTTGTGTGCGTGTCAGTGACAATACTTAAAGCTACACTGTGTAGGAATTAATCCCATCTAGCGGTGAAATTGTATATGACTACCAACTGATTATTACTTTCTAGCCCCTCCATTCCTAAGGCATTTTAACTCCTACGGTGGCCGTATTATTCAGAGATTTGCCTGTCGCATTGTCGTTTTAATTCTCTCTTTCGCTTCTTGGTGAATCGCCAAGTTACATGTTACATGTCCTCGAGAATATGCGTGATCCTCCATCTTCAACAGGCTTTCAAATCTGCCGACAGTCGTAAGTAATCTCCCCTTGCATTCATCACGGTGTCACTGAGTGTAAAAAGCGCGAAAGGCGAAGCTTGAATTTCCAGGTTTGTCCCTCTTTGGCTAATGTAGTTTCAAGATGGAGGTACAACATGGCTACCGCCATTCGAGCGACTCGCTCATATGTATTCTAAATGGCAGATTTTACGCTTACGAGAATACTTTATTAGTTGGTTGAAGTAATTACACATGAATGAGCACATATCATTTTGAAAGAACAGTGTTTTTTGCTAAGAATCAACTTACACAGTAGCCTAGCTTTAAAGATATTTAGCAGTGATATTTGTCAGGCTTTTCTATTTACAGCAAAAGTACGCTAGTTGCCTACTCAACATATTACAGCATTATAATATAACAATATAATATGTAACGATAAAGTATACAGTGCTTCATAGATAAATTAAAAACATAAAAAAGCAATACACACTTGATGCACATTCCTTGTTCTTCGCTTTCTAGAAGTAGATTTCAAGAACCTTGCTGTATTTTTGTGTAATTAATTAAGAGAAAGTAAACCGCCATCTTACTCCGACGAAAGTGATTTGAACTCGCCTGCCATCGTAAACACGACTTCCCACTTCGTAAATACGAACTTCCCAGCAGGACTTTGAACGCACCATGAGTGGTGCGCATCAGTGAATGCTGAGATATTTTGCTAAATAAAATTATTTTGCCAGAAGAGTTGTATGATAACTTTATTTTGTTTTTCCGCCTGTATAATCTCAGTGAGGTTTTACGCATGTGCCGTAAGGTGTATTTAGCGTTTTCCAAAAGTTTCTCATCCACACTGAAACGTTTTCAAATGTATCAGGATTAATGTAGACTGACTGCATGTAGCATGTCCTCTTTTTATTGAAAGGAAAGGATCACTGGATCAAATAGTATAAAGATTTCTTAGTCACTTGTGTGTAAAGAATTACTAATCAATACACTGCTTCGCTATTGTCTTTACATCAACAATGCTACCTAATCATCAGTGAAACTCTTTAAATACTTGATGTAACTGAATGTTTAAAACTTGCAATGTAAAAGCAAATATTAAAATTAATCATACAATTCCCTAAAGTCTCAGTCCTCTGTGTGTCCTTCAGCAGGCTTCATGAATGAATGAATGAATGAATGAAATCTTTATTTCGAACAATTAAAAAAATAATAAAATAAAAAGCAACAGCAACAGGTATGAAATATCCATCAATAAAATAAAAAAAAATAAAAAATAAAAATAAAAAAAAACATTAAGCATAATAATCAACCTGTTCGAAAAGGGATAAGTAGAAGTCCTAGGCTTATCAGGACCTACCCCCAGTAACTACCCAAACCAAATCACAATCGAACAAGATAAATCAAACATAACGTTTTAGATAATAACATAGAAGCATAAACAAAAACCATTATCAAGCAGCATTTACAACAGTTATGAATTATGATTCACCCTCACCACTTCTGTACTTATCAAAAATAAAACTTTTGTACCTCTTTTTAAATAGCAACATGTTAACACTTTGTTTGATTGAATTGTTTGATCAAATTCCTGTTTTGGGATTGAAAAACAAAGTTAAAGATTAGAGTAGCACGAACATCAGTCTATCCTGATTAAATATTGTTTCTTTTCTTTCTGGATCTCAGGATTGAGTGATATTGTATTATTGTCTAAAGAAAGTCAAAAATGCAGATGTTTTCTTTCTTTGGCTTTCAGGTATTACCAGTTACAAGACTTGAATTGTAATGACTATTATACTGCATGCATGTTTATGATATTATGCTGATATGCATTTTAATGAATAAAGACAAAATGAATAATTTAATTATAAATATTGTGTTATATTGTATGTTGTTTACTTAAAATAAAACATGACGTGTTGTCAACTGCTGTGGGCCTAATGCTTATAATGCTTATAAGATATAATGCTTTTTAATGAATGATGGTAAAAAATACATATAATTTTACATTTACATATAAAAATTTAAATTGAAAGTAATCTTAAATGTAGTTTTTATTGCACCCTACACTCAAAAAAATACCTCATCAGTTGAATGTATATTAATCATGTGGCAAATTTCCACATAAAATTACTACATTAATAAAACTGTTTGTAATCATGTCTGTCGGATGTAATCAAACTATTTCTATCTGAATTATCACAATTACATTGACCTAATGTAATTTTCCTCAAAATCAAACTTAACTTTATTACATTGACCTAATGTAATTTTCCTCAAAATCAAACTTAACTGTATTACATTGACCAAATTTAATTTTTTTTGAAAATTAAGCTTAACTGTATTACATTGACCTAATGTAATTTTCCTTTAAAGTCAAACTTACTGTATTACATTGAACTAATGTAATTTTTCCAAAGTAAAATATAACTTATGTATTACACTGACCAATGTGTTTTTCTATAGGTCTAACAGAATGGCAAATATACAAAATTGACTATATTGTGCTGATCATAGAATTGCTTCCATGCATGTCTTTCACATTGTTGCATACATTAAAAATATGCCATTACAGTATTCACACCAAAAAAGCAAACAAATCAAATAGCAAGTCAAACAGTTTATTCATTTCATAATGCTATAAACAGTTATAACAGAAATGCAGACAAAACATCATGTAAAAAAAACAAAACTGAAAACTGATCTACTCAAACATCTTCAGCTAGCTTTTGTCCATCCAGATTCAGTTTTTGAAAGACCTCGAAAGTATGCTGCAGGTTGGATGGGTACCTCAGATCCAGAGAATAAATTATGTCCATAAGCAAAGTGATGGCACACAGCACAGTCTGAATTTCCTCGAGTACCTCTACTCCCTGAATTACAATTGACACTTCTTTTGGTGGTTGTTGTGCACCCTCCGCATGGACCACACAGATCCCTAGGACCATCTCAGCTTGCTTTCTCAGCCTTCTCACAATCCTTGAAATCGGAGAACACAAGAAACACAAAGGGCCCTATTTTAACGATCTGAAACGCAAGTGTCAAAGCGCAAAGCGCAAGTAACTTTGTGGGCGGGTCTTGGCGCTGTTGCTATTTTCCCAGCGGGATAAATGACTCTTGCGCCAGGCGCAAATCTAAAATGGGTTGGTCTGAAGTAGCTTCATTATTCATAGGTGTGGTTTGGGCGTAACGTGAAATAAACCAATCAGAGCGTCATCTCACATTCCCTTTAAGAGCAGACGCGCTTTGTTCTAAAGCGGATTCCTATTATAACGGCGGATTTGCCAGACGCGCACCAGGAGCGGTTCACAGCCAAGGAGACCAACGCTCTCGTCAGGGACGTTGGGGATGGAGAAACCCACCCAAATTAACTTCGGTTAAAAAGGTGTATGATAATTTGGGTAAATGTGTAAGCTAGATGTATGCTTTTATAATAAATTGTCTATCTATCTATCTATCTATCTATCTATCTATCTATCTATCTATCTATATATCTATCATAATAATGTATGATTTGCAAAAATGAAAACTGCTGCTTCTGTGTAGATGAGAGAATCAAAGTGTATGCGCATTATGCACACGCTACATTCATTATGGCCAAGCATGCGCCCTTAAAATAGCATATGAATAACATGTGCAACGCGCCACTGACTTTAAACTATTTTTTCCTGGTTAGTGGCGCAATTGTTTTCTAAACCTGCAAAATAGCATGAAGGAACGTTTGCGCCGGAACACGCCTCCTTTTTTGCGCTGAACCGCCCAGGGAGCGCAAGTTCATTTCCTAGTTTAGCGACGTGCTTCTGTGGAGGGAAAAGCGCGCTTTGCGCGGGTGCAAAATAGGAATGATACATGCGTCAGTGTACAAAGTCAATTGCGCTGGGTGCAAGATAGGGCCCAAACAGTGTGTGTGTAATGGTCAAAACAACAAAACATCCCACTAAACTTGCATTACAAACAGAAATATGTATATATATTTTTGAATATATTTTAAAATGCAATTTATTTCTGTGTTGGTAAAGCTGAAATTTCAGCATCATTACGGTAGTCATGTGACACTGAAGACTGGAGTAATGATGCTGAAAATTCAGCTTTGAACACAGGAATAAATTACAATTTAAAGTATGTGGATCCTGGATATGTGGATTACTGTTTTTGTGGTATTTTGGATCAAAAGATAGCCTTGGTGAGCAGAAGAGACTTCTTTTAAAACTTTAAAAAATCTTACCATTCTCATAATTTTGGCCACCACCGTGTATATATATATATATATATATATATATATATATATATATATTAAATCTTAATTAGTGGTTGTGTATATGGGTCACCTCAATAAAAAAGAGGGTCGCTCTTCATTTTTTTTTGAAAACCACTGATGTAAATCCTACCACTGTCCAAAAATAAACAAAAAAATTCACATATCTTACCAAGCACTCCTTGATAAAGGATACAGTCCTCCTTGAGGTAGTCACACAGGTCTTTAATCACCACTTCTCTCTTCAAGTCAATGCTGTTGCACTAAAAAAGAAAAAACATTTTGCTTTCTGCTCTTGAGTATATACTTGGGGAAAAAAATCACTGACAGAAGGAAAGGGAGGAGAGCAGAGAATGAAAAAAGTAATTCAGGGATGAAAAGAGGGGGGAAAGGGACAAGACCAGAAGATGTAGGGCCCTATTGATTTCCATGATGTGGAAAATGTGGACGGAATTGTGGAATCCAGGTATAAAAACGGAATTTAGGAATGCAAGGAGTTTGAAGGGTATGAAAAGTATGATACAGTTAAATCTAATGAAGGGTTAGCTCACCCAAAAGAAAATTCCGTCAGTAGTTACTGTTAAATGAACGAAAGTCTTACGGGGTTGGAATGGCGAGAGCGTCAAAGTTGTCGGAAGTCATTCATTTTCAGCGAATTTTGCCGCTCTCGCCGGCGGTGATGTGAACGTACAATAACTCACCCTCATGTTGTTCCAACCCCGTAAGACTTTCGTTCATCTTCGGAACACAAATTAAGATATTTTTGCTGAAATCTGAGGGCTGTCTCACTCCTTCATAGGCTTCTTTGTAATTGAAACTTGCCGACCCAGAAAGTTAGTAAAAACAATGTTTAAAATAGTCCAAGTGACTACAGTGGCTCAACTTTAAGTTTATCAAGCGACACAAATACTTTTAGTGCGCAAAAAACAAACAAAAATAACGACTTTATTCAACTATTCATTTTCTTCTGTGTGGGTCTGAGTGAGTTCACGTAGTGTAACAGCGCAGCGCTTCTGGGTTGTACGTCAGAACTTAGGCTCACTATTGGCTGACGCTGGTCATGTGTGTGATGCATGTGACATACAACACATAAGCACTGCATTGTTGCACTATGTGAACTCACTCAGAGGCACACATAGAAGAAAATGAATAGTTGAATAAAGTCGTTATTTTGGAGTAATGACTGAAGTCGTATATTGTTTGTTTTTTTGCGCACTAAAAGACGCTAAAAATTTGAGTCGCTTGATAAACTTAAAGTTGAGCCACTGTAATCACTTGGACTATTTAAAACATTGTCTTAAATAACAGAAGTTTATGAAGGAGTGAGCCAGCTCTCAGATTTCCTCAAAAATATCTTATTTGTGTTCCAAAGATGAACAAAAGTCTTACGAGGGCTGGAACAACATGAGGGAGAGTAATTACTGACAGAATTTTTGGGTGAACTAACACTTTAATATTAGAAAAAAATACACAAAAGATTGAAATAGCTGTTCATGTGTAGAAATTGGATATACATATTTACATGTGTTTAAGCATAGCTTAAATATAACATACCTCATCCAACACAGCCAAAATGTTGTGTATCTTTATTTGAACAACTCCTTGGGCACTGCAGAATACTTTGAGCTTGCAAGTAATATGAAAATGAATGTTGATTTAGTTAATCATGTGAATGTGTTCTTAATCCATGGTCATAATAATTGCATTGTAGCTGCCTCATAATACATTCCTGAGGTAAGTTAAAGAAAGAAAAACAAAAAATGACAGTCTCAGCTGCTTCTCGACACTTTATACCCATTCATAATCATATGAAAGAGGTCCACCAGTCGACCATCGTAAGTGCTGACTGATGGTGACACGGTGCACATTTACCTCTCTCTATGGATGTTCCATTATTCCCTATGTGTCCGCAGCATGGTTCGCAGTGCCCTTCGAACTAAACATGTTCGCTCCCTTTGGATTCGAATCTCACTCAGATGGCGGAATGCCCTCTTAGCACTACATCCACTATGGTCGATTGGAACGCACTTCGAATCACTCTGGCGACTCATTACGGAGTAAAAGATTCGTTCAAAATGAACGACCCATCACTGGAGTAGATTGTATATTTTTACATTTAGATATATCATTATTTGGTAGCTATTACTGAATTTATGCTTTTAAAAAAGATGCCGCAGAATGTGACGTCATATCACGACCGTTGCAAAGTGCGGAGAACTGTCAGTAATGCGATCGCTTCCTTACTGTATCACCAGAAAATTAGATTATTATAGTTTAAACAATACACAAAACACCTCAGAATACAGACAATTGTAACATCTCACAGACTTAAAGCTAACTTTAAAGTCGGCATGAAATCAAATTTGACAAATCTTCTTTTTATATGTAATATTGTAGTGTTTATTATAAATGATTTATCTGTGCACTTCATTATTTTTTTTTAATTCATGTACCCTTATAATCTTTAATCAAATACATTACCCTTCCCTCCCCCCTCGAAACGACCTCTCTTCTCTTTCGGTCACGTGCCATGGCGAAACGGTGCGGCCAGAGTCGATGAGGGTGCGGCTATCGAGATGCTCTTGAGGGTGAACTTGACTGATAACAGAGAATGTCTAATAAGGCTGATAACTTGACTTGACTCATCTTGGTTCGCGGGAATAATAAAATAAAATAAAAAATCCTTCATGGGAGGGTAACGGTGGGGAGTCCGGTGGAGAGAAATCCTCCACAACTGAATGTAAACTGGCATTCAAATCTGCCTCCATTTTGTTTGCAACGCCCAACCTCCAACGATCCAATCAATTCCCGAAGGACGAAATCAAGCCCCGCCCTACATTTTTTTTCTAATTTCAGAAGCCGTTTCACTCGGATATACGTCACAACAAGGAAAAAATTACAATCTCAACTTCCGTTTCATGCCGACTTTAATGGTAAAACTACTGATTTCAATGTCAACGGAAACGTTATTTTTTTCACCATAG
Source organism: Abramis brama (assembly GCF_963993115.1). Classification (NCBI taxonomy): domain Eukaryota; kingdom Metazoa; phylum Chordata; class Actinopteri; order Cypriniformes; family Leuciscidae; genus Abramis; species Abramis brama. The sequence goes on from NC_139966.1 coordinate 14,137,934, forward strand.
AATACAGCTTCGCCTAACAAAGCGTACATAGGGGGTAAAATACTTATTTTAACTGTAACTGGGTAAGAAATTGCATTGTTATTGTTAGAAATGTCTTGAATAACGTTACTCACCCAACTTTAGCAGGATCCGTCGAAAGTTGATCTCAACCAATGGCAGCAAAAAAAAGTTTCTCGAACACAGTACAGCTCTCAGTGACACGCGCAGTAGGCGGGGTCAGGCCACAAACGTAAATTTCAGTCATTGATCCAAGTAAATTCACTCTCATTACATGTACAACCTAGGTAATTTACATTTCTTCAAAAAAACAAAAATACATCTCCTTATAAATGTATAATATTTGAATTGATCTAAAATGAGTGATTTGTGTTCATCCAATGAATGCCCATGAGCACTTTTTTGAGTGTACACCCAGGTAGCCAGCGGAATCGGGCCAATCGCGGCTGAGTGTCGGCTCACTCGGCTGTGTACTGGCATCGGCTCACCGGAAGTGAGCCAGCTCTGGCCCAGTAATGGTTGCCAGCTCTGGCCCAGTAATGGTTGCCAGCTCTGGCCCAGTAATGGTTGCCAGATCTGGCTAGGTTTTGGCTGTGTGTAGCTGGGCCGATTGTGGTTGAGAAATGGCGCATTAGGCACATTAAATTATTATAAATTATCATTAAATTATAAAAATTCCATAATTCATAAACTTCAAAATGAGTTTTAAATTCATGATTTAATCTACATTTTTATATTAATATATATATATATATATTTTTAAGAATTGTATTTATGTAATGTTCTAATTCTAGATGGTTATGTTTGTAAATTCTGCGTGCGTGACTTTTTTTTATAAGAATAATATATTTTATTGTATTTTTTATATTTAAAAAAATATATTAGAATTGTATTTATGTAATGTTAATTCTAGATGTTTATGTTTGTAAATGCTGTGTGCGTGACTTATGTGTTTTAATGCTCGTGCTCGTGAACGTCCATGTGACGATCTGCAGCTGGAGTGCTCGCTTTAGCACTCTAACTTTAGAGTAACTCTACTCTCACTTTAGCTCGCTTTTTTTTCCTTCCTAGTTTATTATTTCCATTATGTTTTACTGATTATTTTTTTACTGACTGATTATTCCTTTATTTCATGCACCTATTTTTTATCATCTTGTTAACGCACCTGATTTTAGCCTGAGTTTTCCCTTTGTTCTTTGCGAAGTTTTGTATGTGTCTGACTGTATTTCCTAGTCATGTTCCAGTTTCTAGTTTCCAATATATTCAATTTTGAATATCTGTTGCCATTGAAACTGTAACAAAAATAAATAAATTAATTAAGCTACACATTTTGTACTGTAAAAAAATATATGTGCCTATATTATTTATGATGTAATTACAGTATATCATGGAATAGCACAATGAACTTATATGGGAGCAAATGGGAGACCAGGGCAAATACAATTATTATATTATTTTCACCATGTTAAAAGAAAAAAAATCCACAAGGGCCACTGAGTTCCCATGATTTTTCAATGTGAGGATAAATAGAGAGAGAGGTGGATTATGGCATAAAATAATAATAACAACAATAAATAGCCTACTGTGTATAATAAAATTGGAATGACATTTCTGATCAGTTTGAAAATGATGTTGCTGTAACAAACTAATTATAAACTACATATTGTACTGATACAATGTTACAATTACATGTTGTTTCATGGTCATGATCAAGTAAGTCTGGCTCCTCTGATGGTCTTTATTTGTAGTGACACTCGTGGTCTTCGGGGTCTTTTGGACCCCAGACAATAACATTTAATTTTGTAACAGAACAATATATATATATATTTTTTTTTACAAATATAATTTTACTCTGTTTATTAATGTTTTAATCAACATTTGTGCAGTTTTTGGAGGATTTGTGATATCTTTTAAATTTCTATAAATTAATAAATAAATATTTATTTAAATAGGCTTTTTACAACAACCAAAAAACAGCATTTTATGTAAAATTCACTTTATAAAAGACCCAGATTTCTAACTTTCATTCATGGGAATACCATGGATAATTTTACAAGGTTTAATGTAAGATTTTTGCCCATTTTTTGAAAAACACAGTTTAAAAATTTTAATAAATCACTTTATTTATATATTCTGTGTGTGTGCATATTCCTCTGTGTGTGTGTGTGTGTGGTGACCATGATAATTTTGGATTGTGAATGTTTTTTGGATTGTTAGAAGTGTGCCACTTTATTTCTGTCTGTGCTCTGCATTGTTTCTGATTTAAATGATGAATTTTGTCTATAATGATAAATAAATATTTATTTATTTATAGATATTTAAAAGATATCATAAATCCTCCAAAAACTGCACAAATGTTGACTAAAAACATTAATAAAGAGAGTAAAATTATAATTGTAAAAAAAAATATATATATATATTTTGTAAAGACCCTCGAAGACCACGAGTGTCACTATTTGTGTCACGCCTACATAAAAACAGATAACATTCCATTTTTAATTTTTTTTTTTTTCTAGAAAGTGTTGAGAGCCGTAAGAAGTTTCATACCATTTGGAAAAGGAGAACAAAAGTTACAATTTGAGCAAAAGTCATTTGGGGTCCAATGGACCCCGAAGACCAGAGGGCTTGTCAAGTTGTTAAGTTTTTGTTTATTTTGTATTTGTTCATGTTTTTGTAAAATAAATCTATAACTGAAGTTACACCAAAACATTTCACTTTTAGTATAAGCCTATTTCTTATTATAAAAAATAATAATAATAATAATAATAATTATTATTATTATTATTATTATTATTATATCCCATCCAAATGGACTTTGCTTAATAATATAATAACAAAAAAGAGAAATTATTATTATTATTATTACTACAATATCCCATCCAAATGGACTTTGCTTATAATACTAATACTACTACTACTACTAATAAATATATATATATATATAAACGTTACTATTTCACACCAAGTGCAAAAGACCGCGAAAGAACCAGAGGGTATATAAGCAAGCTATGTGCCCATCGCGCGCACAGCCGGACTCCCCTTTGAATGAGAGGTCATCGCAGGACTGTGATTTTTACTGAGGTAAAGTATTTTTTGTATATATAAGTATAAAATGGACGGACTTTATTTTAAACGTTCACATATAGATCTACTGTTCTCATAAACAATGGCTTTCTGCCTATTTGTGGCTTTTTTCCCATATGGTAACTTACACTATTCAGGGCCGCTAACTTAATTACCGTTAATACCGTTATATCTGTCTGACGTCATTCACACTAGCAGCTAGGCTATATGGAGCAGATTTGCTAGGATTGCGAAAAACTATTTCGTTTCAGATTCATGTTGGTAACGTTTGTTTTTTTAAAAGTAATTTTACAATTATTAATAATATTTTACTCGAATAACTAGCCTATACTCTCTCAGGAGCGCGTGAACTCTCTCGCACTCTGAGCGCGAGCGCACTCTCACGCACGCTGAACGTAGGATTGCGAAAACCTATTTAGTTTCAGATTCATGTTGGTAAAGGTAATGTTATTTTTTTTAAAGTAATTTTACAATTATTAATAATATTTTACTCGAATACTCTCTCAAGAGCGCGTGAATTACTCTGAGCGCGAGCGCTCTCTCAAGAGCGCGTGAACTCCTCTCTCACGCAATCTGAGCGCGAGCGCTCTCTCTATTTACATTGAGAGAGTGAGTCAGTGAGATACAGAAATGACTAAGCATACAGGATCCTATACCCGTGTGAGATTATACTATTAATAATAATTGCACTTTTTATATAATAAAAAAATAAAGGTACAACATTTATACAACCAGGAAAAAAGATTAATCATATTCAAGTAAAATTATAAATATTTTCAAAAATGAAAATACGTTGCATTGTGACTTACTATTCCTTTTATTTGTAAGAGTTTCTTTAATACATTTTCAGATGTTTTTGTATATTCATAAATAACAGCTTTTATTGATTTTATGGTGAATGGCATGACAATAATTATTTTCTCTCTTTCTTTTAGTGTCAATTTTCATCTGATTGTTGTAAGTGATCAATCTAGCAGTCATCTACATGTATGATTTGCCAAGTTCTTGAAAAATTTATTAGTCAATGATCACTGATGACCAATCAATACATTCTGATTTGTAAATGCAATATTTCTGAATCAAATTCAGTGATGCTTTGCTTTTTCTCACCTTCTCCTTCCCTTGTTTTTTTTTCTTTTGTTTTTTGTCAATAGCTGTTACATACACCCAAAGGTTCTTTTAAGAGCCACAGCACAGTGCGTCTTTGGCTTTGTAAGTATATGCATAAATTTGTCAGTCACATTCTCAATATTTGCGTTACGGTTCAGTAAAGCTATGTAGATCATGCAGTTAGTCATTAATCATGGCTTAATAAAGACAAATTATTGTTAAAGTATAGCATCATCTCATCTGATTGTTGTAAGTGATCAATCTAGCAGTCATCTACATGTATGATTTGCCAAGTTCTTGAAAAATTGATTAGTCAATGATCACTGATGACCAATCAATACATTCTGATTTGTAAATGCAATATTTCTGAATCAAAGTCAGTGATGCTTTGCTTTTTCTCACCTTCTCCTTCCCTTGTTTTTTTTTTCTTTTGTTTTTTGTCAATAGCTGTTACATACACCCGAAGGTTCTTTATTCAAGGTCATCTGGAAAGTGTTCATCCATGTAAGTAATTTAATCTTAAATGTTGCTATAGATTAGACGTGTAAATATACGGTTTCTTTTAGGATACTGAAATCAGACTGGTACATATTTTCTTTAAATTCATTTTGTTGCACTGTTTAATTGACCATGTAGGACCAGTGGTACTCACATATTTATACTATCTTTACATATATTAACCCTCTGGGGTCCTTCGGGTCCAAATGGACGTTTAAATAAAAAAATGTAAAAAATCATAGCTTCATCGGAATGGTCCGAAATTTGGTGACTTTGTTGGTACTTGGTATATGAACACCCTGGTCCCTCCCCACCTGGTCCCTCCCCACCACACTTATACACACAATAACACACACACACACACAAATGAAAGCTAATTTTGGGAAATGTGTCCATCCCGAGCTCGTCCCTCCCCACCTTGTCCCTCCCCACCTGGTCCCTCCCCACCTGGTCCCTCCCCAGTTAATTAGTATGTAAATAATATGTAAATATAGTTAGGATACTTTTTTATTTCTCTAATTTACTGTTTGATAATTATTATACTTTTGCTGTTATTTTAGTTTTTTGTTTATAATTGCCGTTGCCAATTTTGAGTAGAATAGCCTATGTAAATAGTATGCAAATAATTTAAAGTTATGATATTTAAAACACCTTTTTTATTTTTCTATTTTCCATTGTTTGATAATAATTATACTTTTACTGTTATTTTAGTTTTTTGATCATTATTTGATGTTACCAGTTACTGTTCATTGAATTTGTTCATTGAATTTTCAGTTACTGTTCATTGAATACTGTTCATTGAATTCAAAATGTTTATTGTGAAAGATTAATAAAAATATGTTATGACTGAAAGAATTGCATTTTTATTAAGTTAGAATTAAGTTAGAATTAAACATTGGGTAACAAAATGCTTTCCATTTGTTCTCTTTCTAATGCAATGTTCAGGTTTGACTGTATTATAAAGTAAAACTGGCACTTCAAATTACCATTTAAACCAACCAAACAAACAAAAAAAAAAGACAAAAATAGTCTTTGAGAATCTGTTATTATATTTTAAAATCAACAACCTGAAAAAAATTGGCAAATATGTGCAAAAATCACTAGAATTCGCAAGCCATTCACACACACACACACACACACACACACTTATACACACAAGAACACACACACACACATAAAATTCTCAAAACACCAAAAAAGAAAAGAAAAAATATTATAAAAAACAAGTAAAAAAAAAAATTATGATTTTTTTTATATTAACCCCGCCCTCCAGGTCCAAAAGGTCCTGACTGTGACTGTTAAACGAAGGACCCCAGAGGGTTAAAACAATATTAGTATCATGCTTTTACCTATTAAGATTTGCTCCTGACATAATGATAATATAACAGAAAAATAATGCAAGTAAACCTTTTTAAAGTGCTATCAACTTTTAATTATTAATTTTCAGGCATTGGAATGTTTAAATAAATAAACATCTAACATAAACACAATTTAACACATCACATCTGCATTTTCTCTATAAGATATTTTATTAAAAAAAAATTTTTTAAAGTTGGTGATGTTACATTTTTTTACAGTTTTTACCATCCTTTGGCCATAATGACTGAACGTTACTCTGAGTACATTAAGAACTCAAATCAGCGAAGGAAGGCTACAGCTACAGCCAAGACACATCTAGAGTCACTCTACACACATGTCTCGATAGATGAAGCTACTGATCCTACTGAGAGACAACTTCTTGAGTTTGTTGAAAAAATTGCTGAGTGTAGTGGTCAAGTTGCTGATTGTGGTGATGGAGCTGAATTTGATGATCTTAGTGAGCAGGATTTGGACACAACCATGGAAACTGAATGCACAGCAGAGGCTTATCCTTTGACAGTGGGTGATGAAGGAAATGGGGATGAGAGCGAGGACGAGCAAATTGAACAGCCAACTATAACTACTAGCTTGATGAACTGGGCCTTAGAGTATAGTATCACTTTGGTTGCACTGACTGCCTTGTTGTCAATTTTAAGGTATCACCACCCATCCCTGCCAAAAGATGCCAAGACACTCCTCCATACAAGCAGAAATTACATTATCAAGCAAGTTGCAGGTGGTGCATACTTTTATTTTGGAATTGTAAATTCTCTGTCACGTTTCTTGAGTAATGCTTGGTGTAAAATTCCAGACAGGCACACAATAAAGTTACAACTAAATTTTGATGGGCTTCCTCTTTACAAGAGTTCATGTGTCCAGTTATGGCCAGTTTTGGGGTTAGTTCAAGGATTTTCCATGAAACAAAAACCTTGCTTGATTGCCCTGTTTGGTGGAAGGTCAAAACCACATCCTCTGGGAGACTACTTAAGAGATCTAGTGATGGAGATAAAACACTTAACAGCTGGATTTGCATTTAAAGGTAAAACATTGTTCATAAAAATAACATCAGTAATGTGTGATGCCCCTGCACGAGCATACATAAAAGCAATAAAGTATCACACAGGATATGCAGGTTGTGACAAGTGCACATCACATGGGTTTCATTTAGACAGTCGAATGACTTTTCCAGACAGCAAATGCCCTGCTAGAACAGATGAGAGTTTTAGACTTCAGATAGATGAGGAACATCACAGAGACATCTCCCCACTTACTGAGACAGATATTGGAATGGTTTCCATGTTTCCGCATGATTATATGCATCTTGTTTGCCTTGGAGTCACAAGGAAGCTCCTAGAGATGTGGGCAGGCAGCAGTGGCCGACTTAGGTGTCGCTTGCCATCCAATAATGTAACACAGTTGACAGATACACTTTTGTCTTTCAAATGTCACATTCCCAGTGAATTTGCTAGAAAGCCCAGATCTGTTGCAGAGAGGCATAGATGGAAGGCAACTGAATATAGACAATTTTTGTTGTATACTGGGCCAGTTGCACTAGTTGATGTCCTTGCCTCTCCAGTTTACAACAACTTCATGTTGCTCTATGTGGCCATATCTATACTGGCATGTCCAAATCTCTGTGTGATCTTCTGTGACTTTGCAAAAACCTTGCTTGTGTCTTTTGTAGAGCACTTTGGACAGCTTTATGGCAAGGAAAATCTTGTGTACAATGTGCATGGCCTTATACATCTTAGTGATGATGTAAAAGAACATGGGCAGTGTCTGGACAACATTTCTGGCTTTCCCTTTGAGAACTATCTTGGGCAAATAAAGAAATTGATCCGCAGCCCTCAGTTCCCAGTTGCACAAGTTGTGAGGCGAATGTCAGAGCTTGAAAATGCAGAGTGCAATGTAGATAAAATAAATAAAGCCAAACTCAAAAAGCCACACAATGAGGGTCCTCTACCATCTTACATTACATGTCCAGTCACGCAGTACAAAGAAGCTAGTTTCCCACACTTTTGTGTCAAGATATCCACGGGAGATAACTGCATATACCATAATGATGTAGTAGGCATAGTCCGGAATATCATTGAGATTGATGGCGTTCTGCATTTTGTATATAATGAGTTTAATCATTATTCAAGCTTCTTTGACTACCCTATAAATTCATGCAAGTTGGGTGTGTTCCTTCTCAAAGACTTGTCCCAGGAATCAAAATGTGTTAAGATGGATGAGACTGTGAAAAAGTATGTACTCCTTCCATACAGGAATACATTTGTTGGTATGCCATTTCTCCATTTGCAATAACATGTATGTTGGAGTATGTTGAAGGAAGTGAGCCTATTGTGGTCCAAACCTATGGCAAAAATGTATAAAATGTAAATATTGTACCAAACAAAATCTATATGTTTTCTATAGATTCGTTTTTTTTTTAAAAAACAGTGTCAAATTGGATTCCAAAATTGTTATTTGTATTTTTTTTCATTAATTACTTTATTTTATGCACCAAATGATTACTTGATGAATTGAAAAACAAATCAGCATGTTAATTTGTAATAAAATGTTTTGTACAATCAACAAATCAAAATATTTGCAGCCATAAATGCTTTAGGCAACTAAGAATGTTTAAGTTTTTGTTAATGTAAAAGTTATTTTTACAAAGATGTTTATTATGAACGAGCAGAGAGAGAGGTCCGGTCGCGCGCGCGTCTTCAAACTGTCTTGTTCTCTCTCACTCCCTCGCGCTTATTAATCTAAATCAATTGAGAATTGACACAACGGTAAAAGATCGGAAGAACGAGGTTTCACGTGGAGCATTCGGATATTTTTTTTTTCTGAATTAGGCTACCGCTGTGTGTGAATTGTGCAAAAAAAAAAAAAAAAAAAAAACTTTTTTACCTTTCCTTCTTCTCTGAAAAGCGTTCCGCCCCCATTCGGCTGACATAAAAAAACACTTTCAATAAACTAAACAAAACCTATCCAATGATGAAATGTTTTCTGTGTTGACAAATCTTGTGCGATGTCCTAAAACTGCCGGGATAATCACACAACGCGTACAAGTCTGCTAATGATACGTCCGATTCGCGAACTAATGACTCCTTTGAACCGATTCACTTTAATGAATGGTTAAAACAACTGATCTGTCCAACACTGAATCGGTTCGGTGTATAACAAAATCGGTAACACTTTACAATAAGGTTCCATTTATTAAACTCTAGTTAACTAGATCAGTGAACATTAACTATTAATAAACTGCACTTCTACAGCATTTATTAATCTTTATTAATGTTAATTTCACCATTTAGTAGCCTACATTATTTAAATGAAAAGTTGTATTTGTTAACATTAGTTAGCTTAATGCACTGTGTGAAGTAACATTAAAAATACAGGGTTAGGGTTAACTAAGATTAACAAAGATTAATAAATACAGTAACAAATGTATTGCTCGTGGTTCATGTTAGTTAGCCTAATACATTCACTAATGTAAACAAACCAAACCACATTTAACATCTCTTAAAATGAGAATTTTGTTTGTTACCTCAATAAATTTAGGGTCATTCCTATTTTATTTGTGTACATTTTAATCATTAACATTAAAAACATTCTTTTTACGACTAAAATTACAGTAAAGGGTAAAAAAAAAAACTGAATTCCCAAAAATTAAAACGGAAAAAACGGAATTTGGGAAAAATAAAACGGAATTTGGGAAAAAATAAAACGGATTTTATAGGGCCCTACTAATTCGGATCAGCACAGAACTGTTTGATCCTACAAAATGTGCTGAAAATTGGCTGTCTGCTGGAAAGAGGTCAAGACGACCAGGCTACAAAGCTTGGTCAAGTGACTCAGACATGATCTTCATTTCAGATAAAATCTGAAACATACATAGGGCCTACATACAATGATAAATGAAATCTACATGACGATAAAAATAGAATTAAATTAAAATAGAATTAAATGAAAATCTTTTGTTTGAAAGTTTTGGTCTGATGTTCTTAACCTTACAATGAGCATTGTAAATTTAATTGTTGAATAATTCTAATAATAAAACTATAATGATAAACTTATACAACAAAAATGACTGTGCCCCCAAATATTTGTCTGTGCTCCTAAATTTTTTTATTTAGGCGCACCAGTGCTCCTTGTTCAAAAAGTAAGTGTAGAGCCCTGCTCCATGTTTTAACTTCATCTAGCATAATTTAAAAATATATACGGTGCTAACAGGACCTGAGCAGGGCTCGACATTAACGCTTGTCCGGGACAAGTGCATTTTTTTAAGGGACAAGTAACAGAATTTTACTTGCCCGAAGTAGCCTGATTAAACGTCAATAACAAATAATAATAATAAGAATAAGAAGAAGAAGAAGAAGAAGAAGAAGAAGAAGAACTAAGGAATCACTAAAATGAGAGAATGATTCTGATTGTATTATATTTATTGTAAGTAGGCTAATAAATGTATTATTGACGGTAACAAGGTTGCGCTGTTGAGGCTCGCGCAGCCTCTCGAGGAGAAATCCAAACAAAAGTAAACTCAGTTTAAACTCAGTTAACAACATACTGCCAGTGCCAAAATTCAAAATGTGTTTTAATATTTTTAACATATGATACAGTTTAGCAACCTCACAGGACGAGTGCTGTTTTCTTACCATTACGACTGAAAATGTGACATTGCTTTTGATACAACAGTTCAAATTAAGTCACTTACATTTTAGACACAATATTGACTGTTTTTGTTCTGTTTCAGCAGCAAAAATAGTTCCAAACAAAGATCACAGCAGCACTTAACCGTGTTTTCATTACTGAATGATTCAGCGTTGTGTACGAATTGGCTGAGTCAAAGATTCAATGACCCATTCATAAACATCTGTCTCATTCTTGAATGAATCAGTTGTTTGAACAAATCGTTTGAATGAATGACTCAATGACTCGCTCATTAAGACGATCGCCTGCCGCCTCCTACTGGTGGTTTACTTTAAAACTATCATTCAAGCAAGCAACTTTTTTACTCGGACAAGTGAATGACATATTTACTTGTACAAAGGACAAGCACATGAAAAGGCTTAATGTTGAGCCCTGGACTGAGTGAGTCGGAGTAGATAGCAATGACAAAGTGCCAAGGTTATTATTCACCTTATTAGGGCTAAGGGCTATGGTTAGGATAACTCAAGGGCTAGGGTTAAGATAAGGACAACTGAAACTCAACTCGAAACTACAAAAAAAAAAAAACATACTTGACAATGACAATACTTAATGATCACAATTAAACATTAGTGTACCTAATATATATGATGGGTAGTAAGTGGTGCTTTGCATACCCCCCCCCCCCCCCCCCCATACCCCCCCCCCCACCCCACCACAAATTATTTTTAAATCCTTTTCTGTTCAAAGACAATGTATCACATTGTCGACTTCCTTGACACGGGTGACACAGAGGTTGTTCCAGCCTCATGGGTAAAGGATGGTCGAAGCCTCTGGCCTCCATTTAAATCAAGGGAGAAATGCAACAGGGTGGTGATGAGAGGTGACCCTCCTGACGAATCCTGGCCAAGTCACACAATAAGGATAAGGGCAACAAAAAGTAGGATTAAATTATGATCTAAGTATTAATCACAACTGGAATTAACTTCAAGAATAAATATATTATTAGAATTTGATGAGTGGAAACATTAAAACTATTCTAAAATTTATGTTCTATCTTTTTTTTTTTTTCAGATACATTTAGTGAGGCTTGGCTGTTGCTCCCCAGAGCACTGCAGACATCTGATCTCCAAACTGAGGATGATGAGGACAACCGTCCAGCATATAAAAAACGGAAGAGAAGGTATAGCACTCATTGTGGTAGAATTTCATTTTCTTTTCTTTTTGTATTTTTTCCGAACCAAACCCGATCAACTAAGATCCCTATAAGTGCATGACATCAACACATCCTGTGATGTGACTATTTTGCGGATATGCTAAAACGTTATATCGTGCTGCCCTAATCATGATTGCTATATCGACTTAACTTCTTTTGTTTAATAGAGTCACATACAGACTCTTTGACTCGGAGAGTGAAGACGACGACGTCCCTAATGAGCAACCCAAAAAAAAAAACACCAGGGCTCCATTAGCTTTAGCCCCTGCACCAGCTATTGCTCCTCCAACTATCATCTCTCCTCCAGCTGCTACCAGACCAGCAATTTCTGTCCACACACCGACTTCTAGTATGGCACCCCCTAACCAGCCAATTAGGATACACAATCAGCCAATGTGTGATCGTAAGTGTTTTTTAGCAATTACTACTAAACAGTTCATTAAATTACATGGAAATATTTTTAGCGACATTGGCTTTTATTTCTGGTACAGCTAGCAACTTGAAACCTATTTAGTTTGGTATGATTTTTTAAGTTCTTGGACTAACAATAGAGGGATAGAAATCTCTCAGGCTACAATAAAAATATTTTAATGTGTTTTGAAGATGAATGAAGGGGGTCCTGCAATTATATGAGGGAAACTGTCAGTTGTGAACAAACTATTAAATAAAATATAACTTACTTAGTGTGTTTATATTTTACAGAAATTCTCCGTGATATTTTGACCTCAATGGAAACCATAAAGCAGCAGCAGAAACTGATATTGCTCCAAATGCAATCCAATTACCCAAATTCATTGGAGGTGCCAGAAGTTTCTGGATTCCCGCTCACATCTTTTGCTGAACTGGTGAAGCTTGAGGAGAGCATTGCTGCGGGGGAATACAGACGAAAACTGGTATGTTTTCCTATTTCAAAAGTTTTGGACTGCTAATTGCTTTTGTTTAATTGTGACTTCAAAAAAAACAGTTGCCTACAACAGTGATTTTTTATTTGTGTTAAGGAGTGAACATTTATTCAAACAAGCTTTTAGTATTGTAAGGAAAAATGATGTGGACGTCGAAGATCTCAAAAATGAAGTTTATTACAGCATAACAGTGGCAAGGTATATGAAGCACCTTGGGTTCATCGGCGTCAGAATGAACCCAGAACATCCAAATTTGAAACCTTTTATCCTGTTACAGTTTACAACTCTTAAAGGAAATTAAGTTGCCCTTGTTGTAACAGCTGTGGTCTGTATGTTAATGAAGTTGAGACACCCCATTGTCTGAGAAGGTTCTCTGTGTCCCACACCCATTCCCATTCTACAATTGACTACCATTTGCTCAGGATGTGATCAACCCAAGTGGTCAAGAAACAATATAATTTGACTGCCTTAATCTCTATGATAATTAAGCCATTTTGGGGATGAGCTCATTCTAAAATATATTTAGGAGTGGAATCTGGGTCGAGGCAGACTACAATTTCTTACAGTATGTTTATATTGAACTAATTTAGATAACTTTGCTGACATATGTTAATTATTGCCATAGTAGCCACATTTAATCTACAATGTACCTAGGGCAGTGCGATCTCACAGTCATTTTACATTTCACATTAAATGCATTCACATGTCTGCAGAGCGGTTCAGTGCAGCAGATCGAGCAATCAAGAATATCAAACATTGTGGACGTGCGCATTAATGCAAACAGCATAGCGGGACACAATGATCCTCCATTACAATTGTCCTTCCTATAGAGAAGACATCACATTGCAGAAGGCAGTAAAAATTAAGAAATAGCAAACATATCAAAGCGGCTAAACGCCAACAAGCTACTAAGCACACAAACGCAATAACTTTATCATTGTAGAGCTGCAATTTTATTTTATCTAGACAAACCTCATTCTTTACTTGTCTGGGAGGGCAAAAAAAAATAGCATGGTAGGACACCGTCCACCACTAGTATCACTAGTATTATCACTAATACTATTACTCGTTCCCTGTCCGTTATAATCAACAATATTTGATTTATTCACCATCACTACTTTCTTACGTTTTCGCTTTAGGGGCACCCAACCTATTTGCGACAGCCCAGACTACCATTTGTCAATATTGTCTTTCAGGTCACCTATTTTGGACTGGCAGGGGGGCTGACTGTGAAAGAGAGTGTGTGGCGAATCATGTCAAAACTAATGACAAATACTTATTTTAACTGTAACTGGGTAAGAAATTGCATTGTTATTGTTAGAAATGTCTTGAATAACGTTACTCACCCAACTTTAGCAGGATCCGTCGAAAGTTGATCTCAACCAATGGCAGCAAAAAAAAGTTTCTCGAACACAGTACAGCTCTCAGTGACACGCGCAGTAGGCGGGGTCAGGCCACAAACGTAAATTTCAGTCATTGATCCAAGTAAATTCACTCTCATTACATGTACAACCTAGGTAATTTACATTTCTTCAAAAAAACAAAAATACATCTCCTTATAAATGTATAATATTTGAATTGATCTAAAATGAGTGATTTGTGTTCATCCAATGAATGCCCATGAGCACTTTTTTGAGTGTACATGTGACTAGTACTTTTCAGCTAATTGGGATATTCACACTTTTTTTCCGCTTTAAAGCACATTCCACAAGTAATGCAGTCCTATTGTATCTTTACTAGCGATATAACACAAAATATAGAACATTTATTCACAAGACCAATAATCCACAAGAAACTGTTAACCGTAACTGACTGTCATAAAACTTTGAACTGCGTGGACTGACGTCACTGCCGTTACACGATAGGCTAAGGTGCGTACATGATCCAAGTTAGCCGTTATACAGCTCTTTTTGTGTTTGTGTTATTTCTGTGTTAAAGTGGTCATCAGAATGTTCTTGATACACATCCCAAAACTTACTCCCAGTTTAAAGTATTAGGCTTATTATTCTTTTCAAATGCCCAGATTTAATCGGGAGAATCATTTCTCTGAGCTGTTCAGGAAGAACAGGAGACTCCGGAACTACAAAAAAAAAAAAAATCCGTTCTGGACAATGTTCCCTCTAATTTTTTTTTCTTGCTTTTTTTTTTTCTTTTTTCCTTGCCATCTGAGCAAAAACATTCTTTATATCAGACCTGTACAGCATAAATAGATGCAAAAAAATAGATGCAGTCTTAATTAAAAATGTTTTTCTAAACTTGGGCTATTGTTGTTTACTTAGAGTATTTGTTAATTTATAATGTAATTTAATGTTTAAATTATTATAGTAAAAAAAAAAAAACTGCCGACATTCGGACTGTCAAACAATCCACAAACAGCCGCTGACGGTAAACAAGATTGTGTTGTTGAGGCTCGCAGTGCGAGTTCCCTTTCGAAAGGGAAATGTATTTAAACTGATGTATTGTAACTGAGGTATTTTGAGTTTGTGGTGGGTGTGTAATTGTAAATGTCTCTGTGTTTTGTTACCGAACATCATCCGTTATTATTTCCATCACTTAATCAAACCACTTTTCTTTAAAACATGATGACGTTTCACTTCCGATGTCTTTGCGTTTCATGTTGTGTTGTATTTATTTGAATATTGGAATTTGTATGTATCGGATTTATTTATATAATTATTATTTAATATTTATCTGCTTTGTTTTATATTTATAAATATTCATATGCATTTATCTAATTTGTATATTTAGACTCAACGAGTAATATTCTTTATTATAGGATAATTAGATGTGGGCCACATCTGGCCCGGTTGTGGCTGACTTCTAGCAGACACACTCGGGTTGAAGAATGTGTGAGATGTGTGCCACACAACTGGGCCAGATGTCATTTGCTATCTGGGTACATCCATTGTTCTCCTCATTTGTAAGTCGCTTTGGATAAAAGCATATAAATGGTTAAATGTAAAGGCATTTATATATATATATATATATATTACTCTATGTTTTTGTGCTGGATTCATTTTGCTTTTGTATGCTACTAAGTGAACAATAGATTTAAAAAAAAAAAACGTATCAGTATTAACTGGAAAACATCCCCTTCGAAATTCAGTCCATGGACACCCTCCCATTTCCAGACCTTTTATTTATTTATTTATTTAATGAACAATATAAATTTACAAACTCAAGTAGGGAACAATAATATGCATGAAAATATGTACAAATATCATGTAATTAAATTGCCATTCGATATCTGTGCATATACAGTAGGCCTATAAAAAACAACAACAGCATATTAAGTACAATAAACAAAACACTTAAAGGGGGATTGCAATAAATAAAATAATTTAAGAATGTACAAATTCTTAAAAAGAAAGTGCATGACTTTATACAAGTCAACAAGGGATTGATTATCTTTTGGATAAGTATTTTATGGATGCTAGATAATTTTTACATTCATTTTTTAAATGTTGCAGAAGGTTTGCTGTTACTCCATTTGCTTTTATGCATATTATATTTACCCCATTTCCAGACCTGTTGTATGGTTATTTTGCACAGGTGGTTTTATGCTGCCACTTCATAAGTCATAAGAGCTTGTTGCATTCAAGACTTCTTGCTGACGATTCTGTAATTTCGGTCAAATGCAGGCTATTTTCACTGTGTATAAAACGTACAATAGGCTACGCTTCAAATGATTGCTCATATAAATATGCACTACATTATTAACAAGACAAGACTGATCTAGCTGTTGTGGGGAAAACTCATCAATTATTCCCGTGACAGCATTAGTTCTGCCTCCAACAAGTGCACGGCACACCCATCTCTAATTGAGTTACTATCGTCCGTGTAAAACAGCGCGTGAAGGTCGAGATCGGCTTCTTCCACGACGACACAAAACACACAAGAACTTCGATCAAGACTGCAACAAGATTGGGCTCGTCCAGGTACTCGTTCATGTACAGTTTGCGTTGTCAGGTCGTTATTAACAGATTACTGAGTTAGTGATGCACCGAAATGAAAACGCTTCAAATCGAAACCGAAACTAAACATACTGAGACGGAAAAGTCTGACTTTAATTAGACTTTGATTGTAAATATTGTAAGATGTGTCCAGTATTTCCTCTTTGTATATGGCATTCCTCTCAGAAGTTCTGTATCCAGCAGTCATTATTGTGGACATGTATGGGGCGGGTCTCCGCATTACTACACATTTTCTGATGCAGATTTCATTTGCACTAAAGCACAACTCCGCTTTCTATCGATTGAATCTCCTGGAGACATTATTAAGAGCGTGCAAAAACTGGATGCATTTAACACGCCAAAATATTAAAATAATACGGGACGCGCGTGTGGATGTGATTGGTGTTAAGATTTCGTAATGTTAGGGGGGTTCAAATAAAAAACTACTCATTCTGGGAGACATAAGTGAATAGGGGAAAAACATATTTGAAATAAACAGTATATATTACAATCTTGGCATTACTCCCTACTACTTATTACTCCCATTATCACTCTTATTTTTTCATTACAAACACATTAATATTCAAATTAGATAGTGTATAGATACATGGCATATAATGGGAAAATCTGTTTATGGCCATTTTTACACATCACATAAAGCAAAATGGTATATCAAATCATTTTGTTATATCTTTCATAACATAGTTGAGACTCATCTTTATACAAAGTTTGACATATAAAACCTTGAAACGTAAAAATATATTGGTGATTTAACCCTTTTTTTTTTGCATAGACATGAACATCACTATCCAAACTTAAATGGTTGTAATTCAAGAATGCTTTGGAATATAGACATATAGTTGGTCTTGTTTTAAAGAAGACATTTGGAATATTATTGTAGAATGTAAAATTTTGAAAGTGAAAAAAAGTATTAAAATGTAAACATTTAATTATTTATATTTTAATTAAAACATATTTTACAAACATGTTTTACTCTAAAACTGCAAGAAAATCAAAGCTAAAAATCTGATCAAGTTGTGTTCCAAATTAGTGTTGTCAAAACACTGAAATTGAAAAAATGTGACGCTTTGAGCGCTGTTGAGCGGAATCGTAAACGCCTCTGATTGGCCATTGTGTTCACGAGCTCATCGGATATGTCTGTGATTGGCTACAATGATCAACGCACGGCAGCGTTTGAAAGCGGGAGCTTTAAAAAACACAAGCACCCGTCTATCAGCAGACTGGTCTATGGCTACCAGTCTACGTACCAGGACTACGGCTGCTTTCAAATGCTCCTGTGTGTATCTGTATAAGCGCTCGATGAAGAGCGTCATTGATGTAGATTTACAACATGTTTTTAAGGTGCTGATCATTGTAGCCAATCACAGACATATTTGATGAGTGTGTGAACACAATGGCCAATCTGAGGTGTTTATGATTCAACAGCGCTCAAAGCTACCCTGGAAATCCAGAGTTCTCGCGAGAGGACAAGTTGAATTTGCTCAGCTAGTTGCTCTGGCATCGAGTAATGATGCTCATTAACTATGCCCTTGTAGCCGAGCTGCACCAATCACATCGGTGTATCTGATATAGGCGGGCTAGAGACGAGCTAAACAAATGATGACAGCGCTGTGACGTCAAAGTCATTAGTAAACATTGCAGGATGGCTATGGATGAACAAAGTTGTTTGAAACGGCTTTGGCCGCTACAATGAACGAGTTAGACTTGGCTTTTATCTAAAAGAGGATCAGAAGACGGCACTGGAACCGTTCCTTGGCAAGAAGGACGTTTTTGCTGTTTTGCTGACCGGATACGGCAAGAGTCTAATCTACCAGTTAGCTCCGCTGGTAGCTAAGCATATGGGGCTTTGGAAACGTCAACCCGTGTATTGTTGTGATTGGTCTTAGTGTTAGCCAATTGCGTGCAGTGAGATTTTCAAATGCATGCTTGGTGCCGCCCATCATAATGAGCGATTTCATTACTCGATGTCAGACCATTAATCTTTCGGATTTAGGTCTAGATTTCCAGGTTAGCTCAAAGCGTCACATTTTTTAAATTTCAGTACCGACTTAAAACACTTTCAGACCTTTTTCTCATAAAATTTATTGGTGTTATATTTTGAACTCTTGGCATGAAAAAATTAGGTTTGAGGTTTATAACAATCTTTCATGTTTTTTCATGTTCATCACTATTTCAAAATAAAGGCCTGAACATGCCTTATGAGAATGAACAATTCTTGTTGCAAATTGATAAATGAATGCTCATCTGCAATTTATTTAAAAATTTGTGATTGTAAGCTTTCGAATGATATACAGGTTTTCAATATTACGTTAGGTTTTTACTAAGATATTGTTTTAAATATACTGGCAAATGTGAGATGGTGACAGCTGTAGATCAGTTTAAACGAGATGTATGTAATATAATATCTGTGAAGAGTTATTCTAGTTACCAATAATTATGTGACTCATCAGAGTATGTGACCAGAATATGAAGACCACATATAGTTTGTATTAATAAATATGAACATATCATATTTTAATAAATACACTGGTAAAATTATTTATGAACATCTATTTTATATTCTTATTATTCACATGTTTTTACATGTCTTGATTTTGTACAGATCAATTTCAGATTCAGAAAGAAGAATGTCTAGTACCGTCATTCCCACAAACTCGTCGACGCAGGTCATCCAGTTTCAGGCCCCAGAACAAACGGCTCCAGCGACTGTTTATGTGCCACAGACAGCTTCAGCTCCTCAAGGACTTCAGGCTTTTCTGAAAGGCCAACCAAAAGCTCTTGGGGTGAGAAATCTTTCAATAATTGATTTTTATACATGTGAAGGAGGAAAGGTACGGGTACAAATCCAAAAATACAGTAGTACAAACATTAACAAACTGTTGTGCAGATCTGGCAACCCTGCTCAGCTAATAACTGTGAGTCACTATTCCCCTGCAATAAGAACCTGTTTTCTGGTCTTCCTCAGACTGTCCAGATAATGAACGGTCTGCTGATTATCCTGTTGGGAATCGTGTATACATTCGAAGCATATTCCATCTTTGTCTTGATTGGTATTCCTTATTTGGGATCTCTCATCGTAAGGAAACAATATACAACTTAAGTACAGTTCAGTCTTTTCTAACACAAGCTAAATATTCTAACAGAAGAATCCTTTCTCTCTCCTCTCAGTACATTATCGCAGGATCACTCTGCATTGCTGCGGAAAATAAACTCCATGGCAAAGCCTCCTCCAGTTTGTGTTTGGTATGCGCACATCATTGTTATTTTCAGGGGCCCAAGCACCAAACTTTATTTAATGTAAGACTAAACAAACTGCCCAAAACTGGATGAAAGTAAAGTATTCATTTCTTTCAAAAAATAAAATATAGAAAAAATTACTGACCCAAACTTTTGAACGGTAGTAATGATTTCTGAAGGATCATGTGTCACTAAAGACTGGAGTAATGGTGCTGAAAATCCAGCTTTGCATCACAGACTAAAATTGTATTATTTGAAGAGAGATATTGCCGTTGTATAATTGTATTCTCTTCATGAGTCCTTTGTTCTTGGACCACGATAATTGCAACTTTATTATTTATTTTTATTGTGCTCCATATATATTGTTTCATGATCTGCTTTAACAAACTGGGTAAAGTGCTTTCTAACTTATTAACTTTTGTTTTCTGCCTATAGGTGAAAGGTTCACTTGGAATGAACATCACAAGTGCTATAATTGCAGGCTTTTCCATGATTATCCTTCCATTGGATTTGATTTCAATACATTTCGAATGCATTGATGATGATTGTACTGATGTAAAGGTGGTAGAGGTATGTTAACAACTTTTCTAGTCACTTTTATTTAGTAATTGCAATAAGATCACTATGGCCACGTTTACACTGTCAGTGAAATGTGACCCAATTCTGATTTTTTGCTCATATGTGACACAGATCCGATGTGTTCTATGACAGTGTAAACAGGAAAAAAACGCATGCATTCAGATATTTCGAGATCGGTTTCAGGCCTCATTCATATGTGGAAATAAATCGGATATGTGCCAATGCGACTGTCATGTAAACAGGCAGATCGGATTTTCTGAGGCATTAGGCAACGTCTCCGCGGTTTAATGACGAGAGAAACCCTGACGCACATCTACGAAGGGACGGATGGCGAACCATTGTGTAATCGTAGGAGAGGAATGTGGACAAACGTTGACACAACATATTGTCGTACACAACAAAATTTCGTACCCACTGCTCCTCGTTAAAGCCAATATTTAAACACAATATGCTCCCACCAGTCCTGAGATCTCTCTCACACACAATAACTGAAGCATATGTGCAATGATGGCACTTTTCGTCCTCCTTTGCCTCATAATCATGGTGATGTTTGGCGAACTTCGCATATATCGCAGAGCTAGCATCAAGCATATTTCGTGTTCGTCCATCTGTGCAAGATAATTTAAACCTTAAAGCATGCGCGATGTTTCAGATAGTATGGCAAGTGAAAACAAATGAACCGGATATGCGTCACAGTTGAAAGAATATGTAAACGGACAGTCAAAAAAATCAGATAAATGAAACAAATCAGAATTGGGCATCAAGACCTGCCGTGTAAACGAGGCCTATGTTGTCAGTAGGTTTATTAAAGTCTAGCTGTAATCTGCAATAACCTGTCCTTTATTTTCTTGCTGGCATTTAACAGAATTCAACAGACCTCCTACTGTTACTGATCATTTATATAAATCACGGCTTAACATTAACACTGTGTCCTAACTACACGCGATGATTCTATTTTATAAACAATTCCTATTTTTCTGTGACGTTGCACTGGAACAACAAACACAAAGTGTGGCAATGATAATCTCAGGTACTGTTTATGTGCTTTATTTAAAGGTGCTGTAAGCGATGCCGGGAGATGTAACTTCTTGTTGACGTTCGAATTGTTGTCAAACAAAACGGAGGCTAGCTAGACCCTCCCTCCTGCTCATCCCGTCTCCTCCCTCCTCCTCATCCCGTCTCCTCCCTCCTCCCCTCCCTTCCGGCATAAAGGAAAGTCAAAGTAGTCACTACAAACAAAGTTGAGTTTTACTGATACTACATTCAGGGCCCTATCTTGCACCCAGCGCAATTGACTTTGTACACCGACGCATGTATCATTCCTATTTTGCACCCGCGCAAAGCACGCTTTTCCCTCCACAGAAGCACGTTGCTAAACTAGGGAATGAACTTGCGCTCCCTGGGCGGTTCAGCGCAAAAAGGAGGCGTGTTCCGGCGCAAACGTTCCTTCATGCTATTTTGCAGGTTTAGAAAACAATTGCGCCACTAACCAGGAAAAAATAGTTTAAAGTCAGTGGCGCGTTGCGCATGTTATTCATAAGCTATTTTAAGGGTGCATGCTTGGCCATAATCAATGTAGTGTGTGCACAACGCGCACTTTGATTCTCTCATCTACACAGAATCAGCAGTTTTCATTTTTGCAAATCATACATTATTACGATAGATAGATAGATAGATAGATAGACAATTTATTATAAAAGCATATATCTAGCTTACACATTTACCCAAATTATCATACGCCTTTTTAATCGAAGTTAATTTGGGTGGGTTTCTCCATCCCCAACGTCCCTGACGAGAGCGTTGCTCTCCTCGGCTGTGAACCGCTCCTGGCGCGCGCCTGGCAAATCCGCCGTTATGATAGGAATCCGCTTTAGAACAAAGCGCGTCTGCTCTTAAAGGGAATGTGAGATGACGCTCTGATTGGTTTATTTCACGTTATGCCCAAACCACACCTATGAATAATGAAGCTCTTCAGACCAACCCATTTTAGATTTGCGCCTGGCGCAAGAGTCATTTATCCCGCTGGGAAAATAGCAACAGCGCCAAGACCCGCCCACAGAGTTACTTGCGTTTTGCGCTTTGACACTTGCGTTTCAGATCGTTAAAATAGGGCCCTCAATGTGTAATGTCACCAAGTTAGATAAATGCTTTTATATATTGCATAACAGGTGCAGAAAAAGAGAAACATCGCCACCAGAGGTTATAACTCTAGCTCCCATACAAGGACGCAATAATAGCAAGATAATGTTAGCTTTGCGTTTCCCAGTGAACATAAACAACGGCGGCGTCGTAAACAAATTTAGTCAAAGTTGTCAATAGCCTATAAATGAACATTCAAATTCATAACAAACAGTGGATGAAAACAATCATTCACACAAATTGTCACCCTACTGTGAATTTGCTTGATCATTTACAATATAGATTGATCACTAGCTGCTAGAAACATATACTGTATATTGTATTCACCAAAGTAAACGCTGACTGCATAGTTCTAGCTAATTACATCCTTGTGTTGGTTTGGCGAACATGAACGTCAATTTAGAAAGAAAAATGGATTTACCTGTTCTGCAAAAACAGAGCAACCTGAATGTTGGATTGGAATCCCTTCTGCCGGCGGAGTTCTCACCACCTTTCGAAGGCTTTTCCAATGTAAATTCGGTACTTTGCACGTTCCTTATCCTTGTCCCTCTTCTTTGCAATTTGTTCATCAGAATGTCGTCTCTTTGGTCGTGTGTCGGCCATAATTCAAACTTCCCTCTTCATGCATCTCTCCTCCACACCCCCTTCATGTGCACGCGCACTAACCCCCCAAACCCCACCCTCCAATACTTCTTGCCAGTGATTGGCTGGAACACTGGTTGTTGTGTTTCGTGGTGCGGGTGAGCCCAGTTTGTTTTTCTTGCTGTTTGTGGAGCCTGTGGTGTCTAGAGAGACCGCGTTTTTTTACAGTGTGTTCAGGGGACAGGCAGCTAGCGGATAGTGAGGAGATGTTTGCTGTATGTGACAAAAAATGTTTTGGCCTAAAAAACGTGTGACATCGCTTAGAGCACCTTTAATGTTAAAAGCGTGTAATGTGACTTTGAATATCATTTAGTGCTCCAGCTTTGTAGCTGTAAAAGCAACAGTGGATAATTCACCTCAGATCTTGAAATGAAACAAATGGAAACAAGAACGTTCAAACTGTAAACAAACAAGTGTATTATTTGACAAAGATTGTTTTAGTAACTCAGTAGCCTGTATTTTTAATAATGTTTAAATGGTATAATATTTGTGGATTTGATTATGTAGCCAACTTACCCATTTTCTTGCGATTGCCGTCGATATGACTCTGGTGCCGTGCACTCGCTGAGACTCTGTTGTAGCGTTTATACGCCCACGTATAAATATAATTAATTATTATTCATAACGGATTATGATCAATAATTAATATTTTAATTATTTTCAGAATTTACTGTAGCAGAATCAATAGTATGATCATTTTATCAGTTCATCCAATGAACAAAAAACATAAACAATTATTAACTCTAGGAAATATAATATCTTCCTGGCCAAGAAAGAATAATCCCCAGCTAACAGTAAATTAAGAAATAAATCAAGGGTAAAAGCATCGGTAACTTAGATCGAAGTTCAAGACAATAAATTCGTAAGCACATAACAAGTAATACTTCTCTTTTCAAATACAAACAATACTTTATTGATTATATACTAACACATAAAGCTAATATCTAACACACGCACACGCATACACACGCATTCATACAAGTTGCCGAAAGAAAGAAAGAAAGAAAGAAGATTAGAAAGAGTTTGGAAAGAATGAGTTTAAGAGTGAGATGATGAAATCTCAAGATTCTATGCACTTATAAGACATAACCTGGAACGAACCATCAATCATTAATTGACCCTTCTATCGTTTCTTAGACAGGTTAAAAAGGTTATAATGCACCAGTTCAGTTAAGAGTCTGGAGGTACTTGCATTTCCGTTTGAGGGTTCCCTTTTGTTGGGTACAAAGGGTGTTTTTTGGGGTCCGTTGGTTGATCTCCTCGTGCTTGGATAGAGTTTTGGGAGAACCAGTCACGTGGTGGCTGGCGGATGGTTGAAGCGTCTTTGAAGTTGAAAGCGTGCGTTGCAGCCGTGAATCGTGGACCGAAACTTTGCAGCAAAACTTAACTTAAAACCGAGACTTTCAACGGAAAAGAAATGAAAACTCAGAAAAGAAAGAAAATTGAGACGAGAGTAATATGGCTTGAATAAAGCTGTGAACCCGTTCTTCTGATCTTAATTTGGGTTCTTTGTCTCTGCGGTCTACATGGTTACTATAACCATCGCCTGCCGTCTCTGTCTTTGTTCTGCACTTGTTGAGAGCTCTTCTAAAACTTTGTTTGGGTCTTAAGATTTTAAACTCAAAGTTCGTCAAACCTCCAGGATGAGTTCTGGCCAATTAGACACTGGCTAAATTTAGGAGGTGGCGTTCTTTTCAGTTCTGATCGTAAATCATGCGCATCTGTGCTCTCCTTACTAACAGAGAGAACAGAGGCCACAGTTTAGACATTGTCAGAATTATAAGAATACGAAACATTTTACACAGATTTCAATCAAGCCATCTTTTGAATCAAGAGCATACGATCATACTGATATGAAACACTACACACTTTCATTCAAACATCTAACAGTTATAACCATTAAATGACTTACATGGGATTTAAACTTATTGAACATACACATATATTGTAGAAACATCATAGGATTATGTAGTTGCATGATGTTCATCGAAACTTGTTCTGTGATGATTTTATTTATTTTGATATGTAAAGTGTGTTTGTGTGTAAAGTTTATGGGGTTTAAGAAATTCCGATCTGAGGTCATGTATAGTTCCTGCTGACGTCTGTTTTGTTCAACTCCTTGGTCCTTAAGAAAGACGGGGTCTGTTAGTCGCAGGGGTCATGTGACCTCTTGTTAGGGCCCTGAGCAGTACCATCTTCTGAACCGATCCGTCTTGCAAAACTATCAAACGTTGACAACGTTCTTCCTTAAAGTTAACCAATAAAAGTCTTTGGTTAGCAGACTTTCTGGAGACTGTGAATGATTCATGGCTCTGGCTTGGGTAATTTGAGTCTGGAATGTGAGGACTCTTGTGTGAGACCATGGTCTCTGTCTTTCTCTTAACCAATCAGTATTTTGGCAACAAAGCTAGCATTGACCAGTTATTTCGTTAGTGCTAGGGGCTAGTCAGACCGGTGATGCCGGACCCGATGGCAAGATTGATGACGATCATGAGACGTTCTGAACAAATCTTCCCCCCTTCATTTGCGAGAAGCGGAGAGTTTGCATTAATTTTCTGGAAGAAGATTAGTCTGTGTTTGGTTCATACTCGCAGTCGTTACACTGTCCACACGCTGTTTTGATTGGCTGTGGGTTTTGATTGATTTTTGATGCATCTCGCAGTCGCGTCTAGTGTGGACAGGCAAATTATTTGTTGCTGGAATCTTATCGCATCGCGTCTGGTTAGGACTAGGGTTGGGTATCGTTTGAATTTGAACGATTCCGATTCCGATTCCAATTCCTTGTTTCGATTCCGGTTCTTAACGATTCTCGATTCCGATTCTTTTAAGAGGTAGGGTCAAAAAAGTTTAGATCAATTTTAATTCTATGAATTTTTTACTTTTTATGAACTTTACTATGAATTTCTCACAGGGCTGTTTTCAACTACAGTACAATATAAATATCAAATCTATTTTAAACAATTTTTTTAGGATATTTTAAATGAGCTAGCTAACCAACGGTCTTTCTGAAGGAAATAGTCTGACCTAAATGGGCTATCAGGTAAAATAGGCTAAATAAGGTTGTTTACACTCATGTGTAAATGTGTTTTCATCATTTATTTATTTATTTATTTTACGTTCGCCGGCATCGCGCGCAGTTTTCAAACGAACGAGCAGAGGACGAGAGAATATGGTTGTAACTTGCAAGATACCGAAGAATAAGAAAACATCATATAAGTACGTTTTTAAAGTTTAACGTCAGGGTTGTTTGCTCTGAATACATTTTATGAGGCACTGTGAGTTAATAGGGGAACGTGAGTAAAATGAATCCGATCGCTCAAACCACTTCAGGAGGTGGCCTGGGCCGCATTCCAGACGAAACTGGACAAGTGTAAATGCATCTGGTTGTTGAAACCACATATGTAAATTGTCCTCCTCCCAAAAATGCAAAAAAATAAATAAATAAACGTGTGAGAGCGTGTTATAGGCTATGTAATGTAATAGCCAGATACGACGATACTGGAACACGCGCGTCACCGCAGATGAGAAGCTGAGCATCTGTTCATTAAGCCAACGTGCAAACTATCGCAAAGTAAAGTGAAAGTAAGTCGCAGACGCTTAACACATAATCATCATCATTAAAAGTAAAGAAAGAAATGATCTTACCAGGGCTGTTTTCACTCTCTCTTATTGCGGTCTTTGATTTTGAAATTAGCTGATGATCAATAAAATGCAGCTCATATCTGTTGCTTTCAGTGACGTGCACAATCTGCATATAGCGCGGGAATTGAAGATCGGATTTAAATCCGTTTCGCAAAAACACATTTATGTGACCAGGTGTAAATGGAATCGTTTTGATTAATCAGATAGCTATCCAATCTGAGAAAACGCATGAAGTGACCAGGTGTAAACAGCCCCTAACAGCGGTGTCTTCTTCCGGTCGGCAGACTGGGAATCGAAACTAGGAATCGAAATTTAAACTTTTGAACGATTCCGGGAAAATCGCAAAGCTAGTCCCGGTTCCAATCGATACTCGATACTCGATACCCAAGCCTAGTTAGGACACGGTGTAACACCTGCCGAATGCATGTGTATTTCAGCAGTCACGTGTTAAAGCCACTCCTACTAGCCACTTCGGCGGGCTGAATTCTATATATACATTTTTCAATTGTAGTCTTTTAAAAAGGCATCTGAAATAATAAACTAAGTGCAATGTAGGAGTCAAAAATATATTTTTTTCTATACATATCAATACTGAAATATCTGAAACGCTTCCACAGATACACAACACCAGGAGCTCTTTCTCTCCAACAGCGAGTGACACACAAACCCACCTCTTCTCACTCACTCGTTTCATTTGCTCCGGATAAATATTGTTGGTTTTACAGGGCTTGAATTTTGGTGTGGGAATGCGCATAATTTTGCTCATTCCCAAAGATTTTGTGTGCACACAGAAAGCCGCCTCTCAGCACTAAACAGCTCTTTTTTTGCTGCTTATCAAACTTGTCAGATACACACAAAATAATGCTCGTTCAGCGCGTCATACGTCGTCCTTTCAGTTTTGGTTTTCAATCGATCAAGTGTTTACATGTTCTCTCGATAAACCACCCCTTTCAATCCGATCGAAATTATTTGTAATAGAGCTGACTCTTTGAGTTTTTAATGGGTTATGTTATAGCCCTACTTGTTTTTATGAAATATCTGTAGTGACTGCATGATCATATCATGATCGTATTATTTACCGCCATGCGAGCCACAAATTAAGCTTGGCGAGCCGATGAGGCTCCCGAGCCGCGCAATGAGTAACACTGGTTTAGAAAATGGTAATAAAATATGACAAGAACTCTGAGTTATCAAATCAGTTTTGGCCATCCTTCTGTTAAGACTGTCTCACAGATGAATTAGGTTGAATAGATGTCAGCTGTTGAATTTAAGTACATGTAACCGGTCCCACGTGATGGGACGTTGACTCAAATGGACACCACAATGAACAAATGGACACCAAACTTGAATGGCTGGTCTTTATAACTGGCTCTTTATTTTCTGCACAATGAAGAGCTGGACAAACGAAGAATTAATATCAATAAACATGCATTCTGTAGCTTCTCTCAAAACTTCATCTTTGGCTCTACGAGCCACGAGACATCCTCATATCAGCTTAGTTTAGCGTGAACTGACATTTTATGTAAGAACGTTGATAAAACAGCTTAAACAATAATTGTATCAAAACAATGACAATTATGCTTGGATTACACAATGACATACCTGGACAAACAAAGAATTATTATTAACATGCATTCTGTAGCTTCTCTCAAAAACTGTTGGAGAACAACAGCACATAAGCCACCTTTAATATAAACTTCGACAAAAATGGCACGTCGGCGTAATCCCACATTGCAAATCATGTTAAAACACCACAAAAAACAGTTTTTAACATCATCAACTAATATGTTAAAAAAGTATTATCTTTGGCTCTGCGAGCCACGAGACATCTTCATCTCAGCTTAATGTGAACTGAGAGAGGCAAGAACGCACCCAAAGTTAAGTTTCTCTTAAAGGGGCAGAACACTTCATTACCAAATCGTATATAAACTCAAGCTATACATACCAATGTAATTAAATCAAAAGACAATACAATGAAATCAAACAATATATGAAAATAATAATGCTGATTTTACATTCCTTACATACACAATTACATAATACCAATTTAGGTCAACCAATTGCCAAGCAATGCTTAATTTGGTTCAGTCTGTGGTGTAAAAAGGTCACGATAGCAATTAAAGAAAACAACTCAAATGTCCCATGGTATGAATTTTTTTTTTAACATTAATATGAGTTCCCCTAGCTTGTATATTTGTTTATTTGTTTATTTAAAAGGATCCCCATTAGCTGACGCCGAGACGACAGCTAGTCTTCCTGGGGTCCAAACAATACATACAAAACCCAATAATTACAATCACAATTACTCCCAAATATATCATATATAAATACACATAAAAGAACAAGAAAAAGTAACAATACAAAAAGTACTGATTAAAATAATAATAAAATAATGAAAAACAACATAGCACATGATACAACCTCACTCAACCAATCCAGACGATATTATGATGTTGAAAACAAATACCGTCTTAGTCTTTTTTTAAAACCAGTTTTTCCCTTGATTTCACGAACCCCAACTGGAATATTGTTCCAAAACACAATTGACCTATAAAACACGGTCCTCTTCATAGAGTCAGATTTAGGTAGGGGTAAAGAAATCTGTCGACTATTCGCCCCTCTTGTGTAATGTGAATGCATATCTGAATAGTAAATTATATTATCATAAAGAAATTTAGGAGTCCGAGTGTTAATAATTCTATGAAAGTATACTAACATATTAACAGATAGTCTATGCTTGACCATCAGCCAAGCAAGACGTTCATGCATCTCTGCAACACTAGTTCTCGAAGAACAACCAAGAACCAGTCTTGCAGCCTTGTTTTGAGCCACTTGTAATTTTTTTAAATGACTGCTTGATGCAGCAGACCATACAACAGAACAGTAATCCAAATGACACAAAACCAATGTACAAACAACACGACTAAACAGCTGTGAATTTAGAAACTGTGCACATTTACGCATTACTGCAACAGCTCTACCCATTTTAGCAACAACTTTGTTGATGTGATCAGACCATGACAATGTGCAATCAAGCCAAAGTCCAAGAAGCTTCACTTTTTTTACTTGCTGTACATTTTGACCATTTACTTGTATATTAATTTTAGGATTATCAGATAATCTATGCTTAGAACCAAATATTATACTCATAGTTTTTGAAATATTTAGAACAAGTTTATTTGTTTTGATCCAGTTTAACAATTTGCTAATCTCACAAGACAGAACCTGATTAAGCTCTGAACATGTAGGGGCTGCATAATAAAGAGTAGAATCATCAGCAAACATAGTCAATGTAGCCTTACTGAGTATATACGGCATATCATTTGTAAAAATTGAAAATAACAAAGGTCCGAGGCAACTTCCTTGAGGAACACCACAATCCAGGGACTTGCTACAAGATAATGCACCATTAAAATAAACTCTTTGCGACCTCTCCGACAAATAGCTCTTAAACCACTTGATTGCTGAGGAAGTAAAACCATAACTAATAAGTTTGGAAATCAAAATTTCATGGTCGATCACATCAAAGGCAGCACTGAAGTCTAGTAGTAGTGTACCCACTAGCATTGAGTTTTCAATTGATGTTAGCCAGCTATCCGACATTTGTGTCATTGCAGTGCAGGTGGAATGACCATACCTATAAGCATGCTGAAACATCGTAGTCAAATCATTGTTAGAAAAGTAATCTTGCACTTGCTCAAATACAATCTTTTCCAATAATTTACTTAGAATAGGCAAAATGCTAATAGGCCTACTATTTGGACCACAGAAAGTTGATTTTGTGTCTTTGGGTAAAGGAATTACCTTACCCTCCTTCCAAAGTTTTGGACACACACCACTAATCAGACATCTGTTGAAAATGTGACAGATTGGTTTAGAAATATGTCCAGCTGATAATTTCAACAGCCGACTATCCAAGTTGTCTGTACCAGCAGACCCACCAACAGTCAAAGATCTCAGCAACATTTCCACCTGCACAACATTAACCTGATGAAATTCAAAACTACACAGTTTATCTTTCATAATACACCTTTCTATTAGCTCATTGGAGTTGGAATCAACAGTGTATTTCATTGTCTCTCTAAAGTTAGAAACCTTATTAACAAAATAATCATTAAAATAATTTGCAATCTGTATTGGCTTAGTCAAATAAACTCCATTCAATTCAACAAAAGAAGTACAAGTAGATTTTTTCCCCATGATTTCATTGAGTACATTCCACATTCTCTTACTATCTGTACCACTATCGTCAATTCTCTTCTGAAAATATTTTTTCTTTTTCACTCTGTTCACCTTGGTCCCCTGATTCCTTAAAGTACAATAAAATGTTCTGTCCTCAAGAGAGTCAGGAAGAACCGCAACCTTTTTAGCCTCTTCCCTTTGAGCCATTAAGCTCCTTAACTCAGTATCAACCCAAGGAGCACTTTTGGCTTTAACTGTAAATTTCTTTAATGGGGCATGATTGTTAACAACTCTCATAAAACAATCCATAAATAAATTAAGGGATGCATCCACATCATCAATATCACTTATCAAATTCCATTTAATATTATCCAATTCATTTAGAAAACTCTCCTCATTAAATACCCTATAAGATCTTTTCATAATGATTTTAGGACAGGCTCTAGGTAGCTTAGTTCTCCTGGAGACAGCAATACAGTTGTGATCACTAAAGCCAACTGTTACAGAAACGGGTGTTGAGCACATATCAGGATTATTAGTGTAAATATGATTGTTACGGCCCTTAATCTAATTTTGGCTCTTTTAAAAACACACAAAAGACAAGGACCGAACATATCAAAAATCACAGACGATTGGGTAACATTTCTGACGTCAACCACGCCATAAGTTTTAATGAGAGGAATAATAGAGCACTTCAAAAGACGGAGAAATAGTAATCATAAATCAACAACACAGGTAGGGCAGCTACGAGAAAACAGGAACCCTTAACTACACCTATTATTCCAGGAGAGATCTTACCTAGCTCCCGAAAATAACTGTAACGGGTGAATCTTCCGGGCAACTGCTTACCTTCACTGTACTAAATAAATAACAAAAAGTGTACTGAGAAAATAACACCACTACCTGGTTTTAAAGAAATAAAATAGAATCAAAAACACAATCATAAGGATCGCTCCAGCATGGCGAGGCGAGGCGAAGCGAGAGTGAGCTCGCCGCAAGGCAAGAAACCCCCAGCTGGCAATCAGGCGAGGGAGGCG
Source organism: Abramis brama (assembly GCF_963993115.1). Classification (NCBI taxonomy): domain Eukaryota; kingdom Metazoa; phylum Chordata; class Actinopteri; order Cypriniformes; family Leuciscidae; genus Abramis; species Abramis brama. The sequence continues at coordinate 14,170,170 of NC_139966.1, forward strand.
GAGAGAGCGAGCCACCAACACCGTCACGGCTTAAATAGCAGGAACTCTCATGACGTCACTTCACTTCCGCGGTACAGGGAAAATCCCTTCTCAAAACTCCACCTACAAACTCAAAGAAAATAAATCACACACACTAACGGTTCAATATTATACCCACACGTAACACCCTCACCCTTAAATGATTAATTGTAAGAATGAAAGGTTCTTACCTCAGAGTGAACTACAATTAATTCAAATACGAGATAAAGCGTCAGCAATCACGTTATCCTTACCCCGAATGTGACGAATGTCCAGCTCAAAAGTCTGTAAAAACAAACTCCAACGCATCAGACGTTGATTATTATTTTTCATTCGATTAATGAAAATCAGGGGATTGTGATCCGTGTAAACAATCAGTGGGTGTGACACAGAACCGATATAAACATCGAAATGTTGAATGGCAAGGACAAGGGCGAGCGCCTCCTTCTCAATAGTGGAGTAACCTCGCTGGTGTTTATTAAATTTGCGTGAAAAGTAGCAAACGGGATGCTCAACACCAGCCGGGTCTAATTGAAGGAGAACAGCTCCTGCACCAGTGTCACTTGCATCAACAGCAAGAAGGAACGGAATAGAAAAATCAGGAGCGGACAAAACAGGATAATTAACTAGAAGTGCTTTGATTTTCTCAAAACTCGATTGGCAAATCTCAAACCATTTAAATGGAACCTTAGGACTAAGAAGGTCGGTTAAGGGCGAAGCAACAACAGAAAAATTCTTACAAAAATTTCTGTAGTACCCTACCATACCCAAAAATCGACGGAGCTCGCGACGTGTATTGGGCACGGGAAAATGAGTGATAGACTCGACCTTAGACTCAACAGGTCTAACCTGACCACCACCAACAATCTTTCCCAAATAAATGACCGTAGCTCGACCGAATTCGCACTTCGCTAAATTAACCGTTAGGTTAGCTCGAGACAAACGACTGAACAGCACATTGAGTTGTTCCACATGTTCTGACCAAGACGCGCTGTAAATGACCAAGTCATCCAAATATGCCTCAACGTTATGCATGCCTTCGATGACACGATTAACCAATCTCTGAAAGGTTGCCGGGGCGTTTCGTAAACCGAAAGCCATTACGTTATAATGGAGGAAATGATCTGGTGTCACGAACGCACTGATTTCTTTTGCGCGATCTGACAAGGGCACCTGCCAGTATCCTTTAAGCAGATCGATTTTCGTAACGAACACAGCATTTCCGACATGATCCACGCAATCTTCCATACGAGGCAATGGATAACTATCTAGTTTGGTCACAGCATTAACGCGTCTAAAATCAGTACAAAAACGAAACGTACTGTCAGGTTTTTTAACCAGCAAACAAGGTGAGCTCCAAGGACTAAAGCTTTGCTCTGCGATGTCATTTTCAAGCATGAAGGTCACCTCATTTTGCAACAGAATTCTCTTTTCAGGACTTACCCGATATGCGTGCTGTTTGATAGGCAACGAGTCACCAATATCGATGTCATGCTCTATTAACGAAGTACGAGATGGAACATCAGAGAACAAATTACTGTACGTCCGAATAATATTAGTTGCGTCAGCTCGTTCAGCAACGGTCAAATGGGAAAGATGCGAGTCTAAGGTTCGGATCATCTCAGAATTTTTCAATCTTCCCGCAACCAGTTCTGTGGAAGGAAACTCCACATCCTCCTCGAAAGTGGAATTATCACCACTCTCCGATACAGCAGAACACAATGGACGGATCAGGGCTTCAGGTCTGGACAGCGCTTCAACTTCAGGTACATCAGCACTAGACAGCGCCTTTTCTCCGGTCACCGGAAAGTCTGTGAGTGAAACAGTTAATACAGCCGAATTCCGTCCAGACAAATCTGGCGGTCTCTCAAAGTACGGCTTAAGCATATTAATGTGACATACACAAGTTTTTTTTCTTCTGTCTGTCGTCGAAATAACATAGTCAAGCTCACTCACCTTCTCTTTCACTTGGTAGGGACCATAATAACGAGCCTGCAATGCAGACCCAGGCACTGGCATCAACACTAACACCTTGTCACCAGGAGCGAAGCTACGAAGTCTAGCATGACGATCAAAACGCTTTTTCATTCGTTGCTGTGACATCTCCAAGTTCTCTTTGGCCAACTCACATGCGCGGCGCAACTTGAAATGAAAATCTGAGACATAGTCAAGAATGTTGTTTGGAGTTGTATCACTAGTCCAATGATCTTTAATCAACTTCAGTGGGCCACGGACAGTATGCCCGAACACTAACTCGGCCGGACTAAAGCCCAACGACTCCTGCACTACCTCCCTCACTGCGAACATAACCATAGGCACTCCTTCGTCCCAATCTTTTTGAAATTCAAGACAGAATGCACGCAACATTGATTTTAAAGTCTGGTGGAACCTTTCGAGTGCTCCCTGGCTTTCTGGATGGTAACAACTTGACATGCAATGTTGGATATGCAACTGACTCAGAGCTTGCTTGAACACACGGGACATAAAATTCGTACCTTGGTCAGACTGAATAGTACGCGGAAGACCAAACAGTGAGAAAAATTTTATAAGTGATCTTACAATCACTGGTGCAGTAATTTTACGCAGAGGAATTGCCTCTGGAAAACGCGTTGACGTGCACATGATGGTAAGCAAGTATTGATTTCCCGACTTCGTGCGAGGCAAGGGACCGACACTGTAATTGAGGTTTAAGTTTATGCTAATTCGGGTTATTTCGAACCCCTGCAGACAGTCGGTCAGAACTGTGTAATGACATCAAATGTAGTGAATTCACTCTGCAGAATCTCTCCAAATCTCTTTGAAAGTGTTTACTGATGATAATTTAACAGGTGTGGTTCTGGAACAGAATACAGAAATAAGCTTAAATGAGTGACTTACATAAATTTACTTTAACATTTGTAAGTAATATGATTATAAGGCAATGATCAGTACAGGTATGAATAACAATAACATTGAGCCCTTAATAACGTAATAGGAAAAACAAATAGAACAGCCATTCTGTATGAGTCCGCTAGATGGCGCCCTTAGCGCATTTATGGTGACTGAACACATTTAGATCAATAATTACATGTACTGATAAATCACAAAATAATCCAACACATTATCATCTCTTACTGTAAATTGCGTGTATTACTTGCAGTAGCTATTATGGATATTGATAAAGGGATAACAGAACGTCAGTATTACTTAGATAACACAGATTCCTATGGCGCAATGGCGCTTGATACATCTGAATCGCAGCATGAACGATCGGCGCATTCTGAGGAAAAACTGACAAAATACACTTACTTTCTATTCACGCACACTATATTACATCAGTAATATTCAGATGCTGCCAACAAACGTGCGATAAAGTGGAGTCATCTTGGAACAGCATACGTTCATTGCATCTGCTCGGTGCACCTGCTTTTCCTTCTTGGCACGTGATTGGTGATGACGTTGAAGGGTGCGATTGGTCAATAACAGAGGAGCCTTTTGAACAGACACAATCAATCATCACACGCTCAAATGGTTCACCAATAGCTGGAATTGGATGTAACGGAGCAGGTGAAATATTCTGGTTCGGTTTTCCCGTCATTTGGCACACGTGACAACTTCGACAATAACTTGCTACATCCGTTTTCAAGCCTGGCCAAAAAAATTTTCGAAGTATGCGATCGTACGTTTTGTTCACTCCTAAGTGACCAGCAAATGAACCATCATGCGCAAGACTCAAAATTTCGGAGCGATACGAGGAGGGAACTATTATCTGCCTAACGACTTGCCACTCATCATCAGCAGATGCAGTAGGTGGTCTCCACTTCCTCAGCAACACCCCATCTTCCACAAAGTATCCTTGCGATACATGCTCGAGTTGCTCAACCGGAACAACAGCTTCAAAGAGGGACGACAATTTCTCATCTTTCCTCTGTTCAACAATAAGCTGCTTGCGGGACAGAGACAATTTATTAGGCCCCATAAAATGTTCATCTAATTTATTAACGGCAAGATCTGAACCATCAACAAGGTCTGAACACTTGACTTCACAAGGATCAGAATTAGAAAGGAACGTATCACTCAGGTCAAACTTACACTCACTTTCTGATTCACTAAGGCTTTTATCTTTCAGTCTCTGAGTCATAGCGCGAGTAACAGCACATGAGGGAAAAATCTCAGGATATTTCTGAGCTAATGCATCAGCAGTAGGACAGAGAAGAGGAACATCAGTTACCTCAGGGCTGGCAAAAACTTTTCCTCCCGCCAAGTCATTCCCTAAAATAAATGTGACATCTCGAACGGGAAGACACGGTCGCACTCCAACAACAACGCGGCCAACAACAAGGGAAGATTCAATTTCAATCTCGTGCAAAGGTACCTTCACGAAGCCCATCTCAAAACCCTGTACTAAGACACTTGAACCAATAGAGCTCTCATCAGACAACGGCAGTATTCCTTCCAGAATAAAACTCTGAGCAGCCCCTGTGTCACGAAGTATCCTGACTGGTTTGCGTAAGGCGTTACCTGTCAGAGATACAAATCCGTCCATCATAAACGGCACATACCCCTCATCTCCACACACATCAGCTTCCGTAGCCAACAACTCAAGTCCTTCCACTTGTGGCGTGGACGTCATCAATAAACCTACAGGTTTAGGAACACTTTTTTTCTTTTTGAGCACATTGCACTCAGAAATAATGTGTCCACGTTTCTTACAATAAAAAACAAACAGGTGAGAACACGAACTTATCAGGACTCACCGTCACTTTATCAACGGGTAGAGGACGTTCAAAATTGCACTGAGAAGACCGAGGACTGTTACTGGCTGATGGTAACTTCAGTGCAACGCTAAACACATTTTTATGTGTAAGCACATATTCGTCAGCCAAAGTAGCAGCAGCAGAACACTTAGAGGTTTTTTGCTCATTTAGATAGATAACTGCTCTGGTAAGCAGTTTTTAAATTCCTCTAAAATAATCAGTTCACGGAGCTCTTCAAAAGTTTTCACTTTCATGGAAGCACACCAACGATCAAACAGTGACTCTTTCTCCCGAACGAACTCAACATAAGCCTCGTCAGTTTTCCGTAGATTATGAAATTTCTGACGATAAGCCTCGGGGACTAGTTCATACACTCTGAGAATGGATGTCTTCACCTGATCATAATCAAGAGAATCTGCAACTGACAAAGAGGAAAAAACTTCCTGGGCTTTACCCACAAAAACACACTGCAACAACATGGGCCAAAATGTTTTCGGCCATTTCATGTTAACAGCGACGCGTTCAAAAAGAGCAAAAAACTTATCTACCTCTTGTTCTCTAAAAGGAGGAACCATACGAATATTACGACTCACGTCGAAATCAAAAATATCTGACACACCCCTTTCGCGAGATCTCAACTCCATCTCTTTGAGAAGGCACACTTGTTCTACCTCAAGCCTTTTCAGTTCAAGTTCATGTCTCTCACGATCTCTCGTTCTCTCTTTCTCACGCTCCCATTCTTCTCTCTCCCTCAACAAAACTATATCGTGCTCTTTAGCTTGCAGCTCCAATTTCTTAATCCGCATGGCGAGCTCCTCGGAACTACCCTCAACTGATTCAGGATAATCCGTCATCTTTTCCTCATCACCAAAAACGCCCTGTTCATGCAATGAATCAATAAGCAACATCTGAAGTTCGCATTTAGTTGAAGTCTTACGAAAACTGACTTTAAAATGAGCAGCAACTTTCATCAGATCTACTCTGTTTATTTGAAGCAGCTCAACTTGCGTCGGTTTTGCCACAAAGTTCGCTAATTCAAACATGATCAGAATTAAACGTCCGGTTATTATAAGGAAAAAAAATTAACGAGCAATACACGAGAAAATTCACACCAATCGACTGTGATTTAAACAAAGTTACTCAAAGTTACTCAAGTAACAAACAAAGTGTGAGCAGATCAAAAAGATCAAACAAAGCCACACAAAATTCAACTCCCGGACGAGCGCCCAAATATGTTACGGCCCTTAATCTAATTTTGGCTCTTTTAAAAACACACAAAAGACAAGGACCGAACATATCAAAAATCACAGACGATTGGGTAACATTTCTGACGTCAACCACGCCATAAGTTTTAATGAGAGGAATAATAGAGCACTTCAAAAGACGGACAAACAGTAATCATAAATCAACAACACAGGTAGGGCAGCTACGAGAAAACAGGAACCCTTAACTACACCTATTGTTCCAGGAGAGATCTTACCTAGCTCCCGAAAATAACTGTAACGAGTGAATCTTCCGGACAACTGCTTACCTTCGCTGTACTAAATAAATAACAAAAAGTGTACTGAGAAAATAACACCACTACCTGGTTTTAAAGAAATAAAATAGAATCAAAAACACAATCATAAGGATCGCTCCAGCATGGCGAGGCGAAGCGAGAGTGAGCTCGCCGCAAGGCAAGAAACCCCCAGCTGGCAATCAGGCGAGGGAGGCGGAGAGAGCGAGAGAGAGAGAGCCATCAACACCGTCACGGCTTAAATAGCAGGAACTCTCATGACGTCACTTCACTTCCGCGGTGCAGGGAAAATCCCTTCTCAAAACTCCACCTACAAACTCAAAGAAAATAAATCACACACACTAACGGTTCAATATTACACCCACACGTAACACAAGTATTTGTATGGTCGTGCATTTACAATTTGCACTGATCATAAGCCTTTGATCCATTTGTTTAATGAAACAAAAGCAGTTCCTCAAATGGGATCACCCAGAGTGCAAAGGTGGGCTGTGATGTTACAAGCATATCAGTACAACATTGTTTACAAGCCAGGAAAGTACCACCAAAATGCTGATGCGCTGAGTAGACTTCCAGTGCCAGGTGAGGGAGAACCTGATGACACTAATGATCAAGTGCTGATGATGGATTTAATGGACGATTCGCCTGTAAGTGCAGCACAAATTCAGAAGTGGACATCACATGACATAACACTCTCCATGGTACATGAGTACATCTTAAAGGGTTGGCCTGAGAAAGTAGAGCCACATGTGTTACCGTACCATCACAGGAGAGATGCTCTCAGTGTTAAAGATGGATGTGTGACTTGGGGAGCGAGAATCGTTATACCATCGCAAGGTCGAGCGGCTGTATTGAAACAGTTACATCAGACTCATTCCGGCATGTCCAAAAATGATGTTTTATTAACAAAGTTCGGGAGGAGCATGTTCAAATAATCAAGCAATCAATCAATCAATCAACTCATCAAACAATTACCATGTCTACCCTATCAGCATGAGAGGAAGCATATATATATATTCACTCTGTCAACTCACCTAACTTCCTTGACAGTTTTCAGCATCCCTCCACCACCCCGACTCCTCACTCTTGGCTTGTTCTTTCACAGCCAGGAATACGGGGGGAGTACTCTGGGTTCGGGCCAAATACCGAGCCCGGAGCCCTCTCCTCGGACAGCACGCCAAATACGCATTTATTCTACCTGACTTATTTGTAAGTGTGAACTCGTGAATGAAAGGATTGGCCCGATCATACATGTGGTGGCCTGGTATGGATCAGGATGTAGAGAGAGTGGTTCAGAAATGTGAGGTGTGTCAAAGTTTCAGAAAGGCACCTGCTCAAGCTCCTTTGCACCCGTGGGAGTGGCCAGGCTCACCCTGGGAAAGACTTCATGTAGACTACGCAGGGCCCTTCTTAGGAAGAATGTTCCTAATTCTGGTAGATTCTCATTCCAAGTGGATGGAAGTTTATCCTGTCACGCAGACCACTTCCCAAATTACAATTGAGAAACTGAGAATGTGTTTCAGTACACATGGATTACCTAAAATGTTAGTGTCAGACAACGGAACATGTTTTACCAGTAATGAGTTTGAAACTTTCATGGAGAGAAATGGTATTCAACATGTAACCTCAGCTCCTTATCATCCTTCTTCAAACGGCCTAGCTGAACGTGCTGTTCAAACTTTCAGGGAGGGGATGAAAAAGATGAAAGGTGACACCGTGGAGACAAGAGTAGCAAGATTCTTATTTAATTATAGAATCACTCCTCATGCAACAACTGGGTTATCACCTGCTCAAATGTTAATGTCACGGAAGTTGAGATCCACATTTGACTTACTCATTCCTGATGTGAAGTTCAAAGTTCTGAAAAAACAGCAGAAACAAAAAGAAGGCCATGACAAAAGTTGCAAACTCAGAAGTTTTGAAGTTGGAGATTCAGTGTACGTGAGGAACTATGCTGGTGGACCTAAATGGATTCCTGCAGTAGTGGAATGTTGTACAGGACCTCTTTCATATAAGACTGCTCTGGGGCATGGACAAACTGTGAAAAGACATGTGAACCAAATAAGAAATCGCAGTACAGATGAGATGCTTGAGATTGTACTACCCACAGAGAGTGAACAAGATGGTGACACTTCTGCATTGCCTAGTGCGGATGTTGTCAATATACCTGCAGACCAGGAGATGGCTGCCCTTGAGAAAGAACAATCGCTAGAATTGACTGTTGTAGAAAAAGAAACTAACCAACCTACAAATCTGAGAAGGTCTGCAAGAGAGAGACGTTCTCCAGCTTACTTGAAAGACTATGTTACATAAGTCAAGTCAGTAAAAGACAATCAATGCAATCTAACTGATAGTTGTTAACGTGTTCTCTAAAAATGTGATTGTTATACAGTGTTAATGTTATTAGTATTTAGTCGGTGATATTGGTGGTAATAGTATAAAAAAAAAAAAAAATTAACCAATTGATAGCTTAAGGAGGAGGGGATGTAGTATCCTGGAGTAACCACTAGGTGTCATCTGTATATCTAGGTTGTTGGGTTCTATCTTGGTAAAAAGTGGGTTGAAGAAGATGTGCCAGGTGGAAGGCATAAGCTGTGTCCCAAAGTGAAGGCTGCATCCTTCGAAGGCCGTATTTGAAGGCCGATTGCGTCACCGCGGCGCGACGAAGGATGTCCCAATTCAAAGGCTGCATCCTTAGAAGGTCGCATTTGAAGGCCGATTGCGTCATCGCGCCGCGACGAAGGCTAAAAGCGACGCCAAATTCACCCTTCTTTCCCCGTGAAGGGAAGGATACAAAAACGGATCCTTAGTGGCCTAACCTACCCCATAAGTCATTGCGCGCCGGTGACGAAAGCATTTTCATTTGAAAAAATGGCGTCCTCGAGTTCGGTGGGTGAGGGAAAATTCACTTTTAAATGTAAGTATTAGGTTTTCATTTATTTAAATAGCTAGCGAAACCACAGTCAAAAGCCACAAGTTTTTATTTCTTATAAACTTCATCTTAACTCATTTGTTACCATTGGGTGGCTTTATTTGTCAGGTGGTTAGACGCAAAACTTTATAATTACTGCTAATTACTTTAATAATTTTCAGGGAGCAAGGAGCAGACCGCTCAATTTATTAAACTGCGGTCTGAAAACGACCATTTATTCACCGGGGTGAAAAACTCCGCCAGCGTGGCTTGGAGGTAAGACAACACATACTTGTAAAATTTGCAGTAATCTGTCTCACTTGTGTATTATAATAAATATCATTCACCCTAGAATCCCACAACAATAAGAAAAGCAGTAGATGATGCAATGGTTTTCACTTTTATGTGTTTTTGTAGTGCTGTCATGCAAGTTATGTTTACAAAGGTTTTAACCACATTTGAGTATCCAGAAATATGATTTCTAAACTATTTTGAATGCATGTCCTGATGTGTCTTTTTGTTAATCTTTTGTTGGTCTAATGTTAATATTTAATTTGCACCCGTTATAATTTTTCATAAGTACCCTTTTATGCTTTTTTAGAGCAATTCTGGAGAAAATGGGCCTGCTGGGGAAGGTAACCCCCATGCAGGCAAAAAAAAAATGGGACAACTTAAAAACAAAATACAAGGTAAGACAGTTAATACACACATCTTTGCTGAAATGTATTGTGCTGTTGTTGTTAACAAGCTATGGTTAATTTGCCCTGCCTTAGGATTGCAAGTGTCCTGGGACAGGAGAGGGAGTGGGTGGGAAACCCACTGCTGAAACGTGGCCCTGGTTTGTCCTCATGGATGAGGTGTTGGGGCAGAGGCATTCTACCAACCCCCCTGTCTTCATCGCCTCAATCCGTGAGGACACACCAGGGCCAAGTTCAGCAGTTGGTGGCCACAGTGAGGAGGAGCCAGCACCAGCACCCGTAGCAGCAGCACCACCAGGACCACCAGCACCCATAGCAGCAGCAGCACCAGCACCAGCAGAAGCACCAGCAGCAGCACCAGCACCAGCAGCAGCAGCAGCAGCACCCGCACCACCACCACCACGAGCACGGAGAAAGCGGGACTATGAGGAGGAGATGCTGGACCTCATGAGAGAGGACATGGCTCTGCAAAGGGAGGCAGAGGAGAGGAGAGCTCGAGAGAGCAGGGAGAGGATGGACAGGCTGTTTGCGCTTCTTGAGCGCATGGTGGAGAAATAGTTTTTTTTATTATTTTTTTTATGTATATATAAAAGAGGATTTTTTATTTAAATTAAATGGAAAGAGGAAACTTAAGTTTTGTACAGTTTATTTTTGTAATCTAAGTTATATTAAATGATGTATTTTTTTCCAAACTTGTGTACAATTTATTTAAAATGAATAATAAACATTACTTTTGTTCCATTTCTGTGCATTGTTTATTTTTTAAGTAACTTGATGTGTTGGGATATGAAATAAAAAGGAACAGTTCTTGACATTGCTTATTTTTTTTAATGAAAGGTTTGACAGGCAATATTTTATACAATAATAACATTTGGAAAAAATAAATAATTATATAGATAACGTTTTTTATAACTAATAAATAATAAATTACCATTTACAACATAACTTAAATATCATCTGACAACATAATTTAAATGAACAGTACATAAAACAAGATTTCAGCTGAGCAGGGAGACCCTGGTGGAGCTGCTGGACCCGGGTGGGCTCCACAATAGAGACGCTGGTAAGGCCTCTCTGCCGGTGAGTGGGACATCATCTAGGATGGTCTCCAGAGTGTTTGACTGCATAATTTCCACTGTCCACTGCATTGTCTAACAACAGGTTTGCAGGGCTGACTCAATCGACGGCTGCCATCTCACTGAGATCATTTCAAAAAGAGGGAAGAATAAAATAAATTCTCATCCTCAAATCAAAGCATCAAAAATTTCAACATGTAAGCCCATTCTATGGACATTCATTTTTGGTTTTGGCCATTATAGCTTTAAAGTTCTCTGACTTGCCTGTTACAAGTAATCATGGTCAATGGGAACCTCCTCCAGGGCAGACACCTCTGCAGACAGCTGGTCACGCCAGGGAGCCCCACTGACCGTCTCCAAAACATGCTCCCCCTCATCCTCTGCATCATCCACCTCATGCTCATCCTCCGGGGCCATGATGTCACCAACCCCAAGGCAGGTATTGTGGAGGATGGCACAGGCTGTGATGACCTGAAATGAAAAAACAAAACAAAAAAAGATATGGTCTGGAAGAAAGAGGTTAATTATGTTTTTAGCAAATGTATTTTTCATTTAACTTACATGAGGTACAAAGGTGTGGTGCACCTCCAGCGCTTTCAGGAAGATGGCCCTGAACCTGGTCTTCATCATCCCAAAAGCATGCTCTATAATGGAGCGTGCCCTGGAATGATGAAGATTAAAGCGCTGGGCTCCCACACCTCGTACTGGCCTCTTGTAGGGAGTGATGAGGGGGAGTGGGTGTTGGAGACATGGGTACCCTCCGTCTGTGAGGATGAAGTGCCCTGGAGGAGGGTACACTGACCTCCTGTACAGTGGGCTGTACCGGAGCACTCGTGCGTCATGCACTGACCCCGGCCAGCCCACGTAGGTGTCAATGAAGCGGCCCTGATGGTCACAAACAGCCTGCAGGATGATGAAAGGGAACAGTTTCCTGTTCCTGTAGCATTGACCATCAGGGCCACTTGGAGGCTTGATGCGGACATGGCAGCCGTCGATTGCTCCAGCAGCTTTCAAGAAAGCCCTGTGTCTGGCCAGCCCTGCAAACCCACGGCAAACTGCCTCCAGGTCTTCTGGGGTGTTGGGGAACCGAATGACCTGGTGGCGGATGGCCACCACCTCCTCAGCGACCCGGTGGACAATGCGGTGGACAGTGGAACGAGGCATATCAAATGCTCTGGAGACGACCCTATAGGATGTACCACACGCCAGCCAGAAAAGAAATACCAGGGTCTCTATTGTGGAACCCCATCCGTTTTGCCGGTCACTTCTCAACAGGTCCAGCAGCACTCTCAGGGCCTCCCTGCTCAGCCGAAAATCAGGTCGTGGGTCCATTTCATTAAAAAACCTGTCCAGCACTGGGACATTCAGGTTTATCCTGCAGTACAGAGGTCTGGTCTGATTTAGGGAAACAAACAAAGAGAGATTGTTTAAAGTTGTGACAAAGTAATTGTTGGAAGATATAGTGATACTTAAACTACTTTTTGTAAGTAGTTATATTTAAAACCTTACTTATGTACAAGTGTTATCTTGCATACTTGTATTTAATTTACTTAAGATATGAAGAGTAAATGTACAGTTAAGTATTCTGCATAAAAAACTGTTTGTCAGGGTTTTTATATATTTTGTTGCATTCATATTACTGCTTGGCTATGTGTATGTTGCATTTTAATTCTGAATATGTTGAAGGTAGTTATATTTTAATTTACTGTTGAATAGTTTACTATAGAACAAGTTATCATATTGTAAAATACCATGGTTTTGTAGTGTTGCTGTCCTGTGAAAGAGAAAAAAACCCTCATTACTTCACATTTGTATGTGAATACTTAACGAATGTACTTGCTTAGCCTACAGTCAACCACAGGTTATTTTGAAAATGAAACGAGCACAATTTTAAGGAATTGTTGCTATACAGATGCATGCCATATAAAAGGCTGCATCCGAAGGCGAGCGGGAGTAGCCTACCTATATAAGAGGTATATTTCACTGTATTTATTTAAGAAGTATATTTCACTGTGTTTATTTATTGTTTTGTGTTTTATGCTTCGACTGAGTTAAAACAAAGCACGCTGGAAACATGCCTGAATAAGATCACCATGATCAAGAGAATAAAAATACATAAAAATCGCATCTTCGTAAGGTAACTTAGCCTATAACTAAACAGCTTTATTTTGAACAACTTTATGTGTATTTTGTATTTTCATAAGTAGCCTATCATAACATGACTCAAGTACAGTCTCAACTTGTGTACTCCAGCAATTAAGGACGCAACTTCTGAATTGGGATGCAGCAAACCAGTTTACTTTACCTGGCCACGGTCTTGACAAAGCCGGAGATTCATCACCCGGCGGCGCCTGGGATGAAACATCCCCACCATCTCCTCCAGTAAAACATAAAATAAGAAAAATAAAATTATGCAGTCTTGCTCCATTTTTATTTTTAATAGATGCCGCGTAGGATGGCAGCTCTCCTATCGCAGCGTTGCTAGGCGACAGCATAATGGGGAACACCTGGTGGCAATTACAATCCTACGAAGGCTAGACTCGGAGCGTCCTTCGACGGCTGGGAAGGCTGGGTAGGCTGGGTCCTTCGACGGCTGGGAAGGATGGGTAGGCTGGGTCCTTAGAAGGACGTGTCCTTCGAAGGACGCAGCCTTCACTTTGGGACACAGCTATAGAGTGTGTGATGTCTGTTGCTGTAATTGCTGCAAACAGAAAGTAAAGTATTAACTTCAACTCAATTCAAGTGGTGGTGATTTATATGGACGATATCACAGCTATTGTTGTTTACTTAGAGTATTTGTTCATTTATAATGTAATTTAATGTTTAAATTATTATAGTAAAAAAAAAAAAAAAAAAGCCTGCCAACATTCGGACTGCCAATCAATCCACAAACAGCCGCTGACGGTAACAAGATTGTGTTGTTGAGGCTTGCAGTGCGAGTTCCCTTTCGAAAGGGAATGTATTTAAACTGATGTATTGTAACTGAGGTATTTTGAGTTTGTGGTGGGTGTGTAATTGTAAATGTCTCCGTGTTTTGTTACCGAACATCATCCGTTATTATTTCCATCACTTAATCAAACCACTCTTCTTTAAAACATGATGACTTTTCACTTCCGATGTCTTTGCTGTTGCATGTTGTGTTGTATTTATTTGAATATTGGAATTTGTATGTATCGGATTTATTTATATAATTATTATTTAATATTTATCTGCTTTGTTTTATATTTATAAATATTCATATGCATTTATTTAATTTGTATATTCAGAGTCTGAATTTCAGACTATATGAGTAATATTCTTTATTATAGGATAATTAGATGTGGGCCACATCTGGCCCAGTCTAGCAGACACACTCGGGTTGAAGGATGTGTGAGATGTGTGCCACACGACTGGATGTAAAGGCATATTTTTTTATATATAAATATATATACAGTATATATATATATATATATATATATATATATATATATATATATATATATATATATATATATTACTCTATGTTTTTGTGCTGGATTCATTTTGCTTTTGTATGCTACTAAGTGAACAATAGATTTAAAAAAAAAAAAAATCTACCTAAAAAAAAAAACACGAATCAGTATTAACTGGAAAACATCCCCCTCGAAATTCAGTATTTATTTATTTAATGAACAATATAAATTTACAAACTCAAGTAGGGAACAATAATATGCATGAAAATATGTACAAATATCATGTAATTAAATCGCCATTCAATATCTGTGCATATACAGTAGGCCTATAAAAAACAACAACAGCATATTAAGTACAATAAACAAAACACTTAAAGGGGGATTGCAAGGAAGAACAAATAAATAAAATAATTTAAGAATATACAAATTCTTAAAAAGAAAGTGCATGACTTTATACAAGTCACCAAAAGATTGATTATCTTTTGGATAAGTATTTTATGGATGCTAGATCATTTTTACATTCATTTTTTAAACATGTTGCAGAAGGTTTGCTGTTACTCCATTTGCTTTTATGTACATGATATTTACATCATTTCCAGACCTGTTGTATGGTTATTTTGCACAGGTGGTTTTATGCTGCCACTTCAGAAGTCATAAGAGCTTGTTGCATTCAAGAGCTCTTGCTGACGATTCTGTAATTTCAGTCAAATGCAGGCTATTTTCAGTGTATAAAACGTACTCGGTTACTAACGTAACCTCGGTTCTCTCTAGAAGAGGGAACGAGTACTGCGTAAGAGTATTTTACGCTAGGGGAAAACCTCTTTTCCACGAGATATTGAAGCCAAAAAATTATCCTTAATTCTGTATTAATGTAAAACGCGTTGCGGCAGCATACAGACATAGGCAAGACGGCTCGCGCGCCTATTGGCTGTTCTGCGGCAACTGCAGCAGCCTATCGAGCGAGGCCTAGCGTGACGTCAGACCCAATGAGGGTGCTTCGCGCCCGCTGCGTCACGTCCCGCCGAAACGGGCGTGGCTTAGGCCTATAAATCCGCTCGCGGGCAGCTGATATCTGGTTTTTCATCGCCGAAGCGAACCAGAGCGTGTGCATGCACGGCAGGATACGCAGTACTCGTTCCCTCTTCTAGAGAGAACCAAGGTTACGTTAGTAACCGAGTACGTTCTCTTACGAGAGGTCTCTCGTACTGCGTAAGAGTATCTTACGCTAGGGGACCCAATGTAAAACGCCGTGCGTGCTGGGATCTGACACCAAAGACCCAAGGGCTAGAAACCCGGGGTTCATATAGTGCACAATCACCAGGTGAACTCACAGGGAGTCCGGGAAGATGGAGGGGCGAAGCCGTGCTCTTCCACATATAGTAGCGTCCTTAACATATTAGCAAAAATTGGCAAACAAAAGCTTATTTAAGGTGGCAGATATTTTACATAAAAAATGTGTAATCTATCCAAAACTAGTCAACGAAATGTTGTCTTTCATATGTCTGTAACACAGGTCTTTCGTTTTTATTATAAGGAATATAAATGTTAATTTGCAGTTTAATACGTTGCTTATACAAATACATTTTATTTCAACATATTTCAGTTGATTTTTACTCAGTATAGCAAAATAGTTTGCTAAAAGTGGATCATTCATTCACACACAGAAACACAATTCAAATTTAAACCATCTTTTTGCGAGTTGTGGTAAACAGCGCATCTCTGCCGTTCATTCATTCACACAGAAATGCATTCAAATTTAAACCGTCTTTTTGCGAGTTGTGGTAAACAGCGTGCATCTCTGCCGTTCATTCATTCACACAGAAACGCGATTTACTTGAGAATGAAAAAAACTTGCTACAGTATTCCATCCGTTGCTCCTCGAAATACCAGCACTTCTGAGTTACATTTTCCATTATTATTATTCCTCACAGCGCTGCGAGACAGTGTCAACAAGTACAATGATCTGAATAAGCTTGATGTGTTTTCTCGAGCTGATATGGGGGGCGTTCACAGTTTGCATGGATTGCCTCATTCATTTGCGTTTGAATAGCGCGCGCTCTCCGTGGGCGGGGCAGATTACAACGTAATGAGCTGAGATGAGAACGACTGAAATCTCTCTCTTTTCATAAAGATTACATAAACAGAGAATATTTTTTTATAATAAAGAAGAGAATTAAAGCTTCATGCCTGTGTGTCTGTATGCCTGTTTGACTGAGTATTCGCTGAGTTATGGTTCATTTTCGGACGCATTTCAGAATGGACTTAACTGACAGAGAGGAGGCAGAACTCGCATCATGTTTATTTTTCTTTATTTGGCGAAAAGCACAACACTTTGTTTTTATTGTGAGTATACACAAAAATAATACACACTTAACAGGATATATTGATGTACAACACAAGCATATAAGATAAAAAGTAATATTTTTATTTTATTTATTTTTTTCACTGATAAGGAAAAAAACGAGCCTATCGCGCCGGCGTGATAGCCGACCTCAGGGGGTTAAGACGCAAAATACATCATACAGACAGGGCAGAGTACGGCCTGCACTGATGGGAAATTATGGGTCTTATTCGATAGCCCAAAAATCTTTTGCGGTCGATAAGCGAGCAGTGCTCTCAGACAGTGCTCAGCAGACACAGTACTCTGAACCGATAGCATCAGAACAGATAGTACTGGTATAGTTAGACCGACAACAGCTTGGCCTGTAAGGCGGGAACCTCTAGGTTATAAAACCTGATAAATGTAGACGGGGAGGCCCAGCCTGCCGCCATACAAATATCTTGCAAGGCAATCCCACTCGACCAAGCCCACGATGAAGCCATGCTTCTCGTGGAGTGCGTTCTGACACCCAATGGGCACTGCATCCCCTTTGAAGTGTATGCCAGCGCAATGGCATCAACTATCCATCTGGATAGGCTCTGTTTCGACGCGGCTAGCCCCTTGGAGCGTCCGCTGAACGAAACGAAGAGTTGCTCCGTCTGTCTGAAGACAGACGAGCGAGACACATAAGCTCTTATTTTCAGATACAAATAGCAATAGGCCAAATCGAGCCCTTGGCCTGAGAGAGGAGATCCCTCGTTACTGGCACTGGCCACGGGGCAGTGCTCGCTAGCTGCATCAGAACTGGGAACCAGGGTTGGTTTTTCCAGAACGGCGCTACGAGTAGCACTGAGCATCCTTCTTCCCTGATCCGCTCTATCACCTGAGGCAGGAGAGAGACGGGAGGAAAGGCATAGAGCGGGCAGCGGGGCCATACATGAGCCAGCGCGTCCCTGCTCTTGGAGAAAAATTCCAGACAATGAGCGTTTTCTTGAGACGCAAACAGGTCTACTTCCGCTCTGCCGAATTTCTTCCACAGCAGCTGGACTGTCTGTGGGTGTAGGGACCACTCGCCTGTCGGAACATTGTTCCTGGACAGTTTGTCCGGTCCTACGTTTTGGAGCCCTGGCACGTGCGCTGCTTTCAGCGAGAGCAGGTTGCGCTGGGCCCACACCAGGAGGCGTTCCGTCAGCCTGTGTAGGTTTCGGGACCTGAGGCCGCCCTGGCGATTTATGTAGGACACCACTGACATATTGTCCGAACGGACCAGGACGTGGCGTCCTCTTATCTGGGGACAAAAACGCGTCAGCGCGTTGTCTACTGCCAGCATTTCGAGGCAGTTTATGTGTAGAAGCTTCTCCCGTTCTGACCATTGGCCGAAGAACGGTCTGCCCTCGAGCAGCGCTCCCCATCCCGAGGTGGATGCGTCCGTAGACACCACCATCACCCTCGAGGAAGTCCCCAGGCTTACACCTGATTGGTACCAGTCGTTTGCTTTCCAAGGTTTCAGAGCTGCGATGCATGTCTGATTGACCTTGAGACGAAGCAGACCGGAAGCCCACGCTCTGAACTGCAGCGGGCGCATACGAAGCAAGCCCAGCTGAAGTACTGATGATGCTGAGGCCATGAGACATAGCATCCTCTGAAATTTCCTGAGCGGGACACATGCGTCGCAGCGGAAAGAGCTCGCTGTGCGCTGAATGTCTAACACGCGCTGTGGTGACAGCCGCGCTGTCATAGACAGCGAGTTCAGCTCTGTGCCCAGAAAAGATATTACCTGTCTGGGGAACAGGGAACTCTTCGCCCAATTGACTCTGAGACCCAATTTCTCGAGGTGATCGAGTAAAATGGTCCTGTGCTCTATGAGCTCCGAGTGAGATTGAGCTAGAATCAGCCAATCGTCCAAGTAGTTCAATACTCGCATGCCCTGCAGTCTGAGGGGTGCGAGTGCTGCGTCCATGCACATCGTAAATGTACGGGGTGCTAGGGACAAGCCGAACGGAAGGACTGTGTACTGATATGCCTGGCCCTCGAAGGCGAATCTCAAATATCGCCTGTGACGTGACGCTATTTGTATCTGAAAATATGCGTCTTTCGGAGGAGATCGGCCTGGAAAATTTGCAGTGTGGCCATAGTATGCCGCGCTGACGCAGCCTGCCCAGCGGCGGAGAAAGCGCGACCGAGCAGGGTTGACGTCATGCGGCAAGCTTTCGAAGGCAGAGCCGGCTTAGCGCGCCGTCCAGCAGAGGGCGGGCAAAGGTGGGCTGCTATCGCTTCTTCGACCGGCGGCAGCGAATGGTATCCTCTGTTTTTAGCATCGTCCACAGCGGAGAATGCTAGTGAAACAGAAGAACGCACTCTAGCTGAAAAGGGGGCGTTCCAAGACTTAGCAACTTCTTCATGTAACTCAGGAAGAAAGGGCGCTGGTCTGGATGCAGGCGAAGCGCGCTCCCCAGAAAGAAAGTATCCATCCAGCCAGTTGTGAGCAGGCTGCTCAGGCGTAGACCACTCAAGGCCGCGGCCTGTGCGAGTACGCGCATCAGCTCTGACTCGATGTTAGCTCTTTTTCCCGACGATGCGCGAGCAGAGGGCGCGAGATCCACAGAGCTCGCCCAATCCTCACTGCCCGAAGCCAGGATAGAGCAGGAATCATCCTCCCCTGATGCGGCTTTCTCATCAGCATCATCGACGGAAGCGGCGGCAGACGGCGGCCGCTGTCCGCCAGGAAGAGAAGCTGACGAAGCCGGTGAGGTTGAGTAAATGATGACAATGATGGCAGCATTTGTCCCCTGCCTCTTCAATACCACTGTGGTGCCCTTGTGAAAGACCCTTAACTAGGTGTGTAACTAGATGTGTAACTGTGAGAAAGTGAACAGGACATTTCTGATAAAGACAGGTGGGCTGTGATGTCCCCTGAATAGATAAAGGGTACCAATAAAAGTTACATCAATATACAAGGAACAAGAGATTTTTTAGATTGGCATATGCCCCAAATTACCTTGAATTACATCATATAAATGTGTGGCTTTAAATGGCTTCTTTTCAAGCTGGCCACCACCCCTCAAATTAAACTTCGCCATTAAAGCATTTGACATCATTCTGTGAAAGAAATTTAGGATTGCTTCAATAAATCACAATTAACAGTAAAGTGCAGCGTAGCAATTGCATGCAATGTTAAAACATACACTTTCACAACTACTCATCTATCATATAACAAGTGCTTTGGTGACAAGTAATGAATGTCATTCATGGCTTACACTGAAATCATGTTTTGATTTCTTGTTTTCAGTCTGGCTGACTGTCTGAGCCAGTACAGACTTATTATATATAAATGGCTGGGTTAATTATGGTGGGTAATCAATATATACAGTGAGGAAAATAAGTATTTGAACACCCTGCTATTTTGCAAGTTCTCCCACTTAGAAATCATGGAGGGGTCTGAAATTGTCATCGTAGGTGCATGTCCACTGTGAGAGACATAATCTAAAATTAAAAATCCAGAAATCACAATGTATGATTTTTTAACTATTTATTTGTATGATACAGCTGCAAATAAGTATTTGAACACCTTAGAAAATCAATGTTAATATTTGGTACAGTAGCCTTTGTTTGCAATTACAGAGGTCAAACGTTTCCTGTAGTTTTTCACCAGGTTTGCACACACTGCAGGAGGGATTTTGGCCCACTCCTCCACACAGATCTTCTCTAGATCAGTCAGGTTTCTGGGCTGTCGCTGAGAAACACGGAGTTTGAGCTCCCTCCAAAGATTCTCTATTGGGTTTAGGTCTGGAGACTGGCTAGGCCACGCCAGAACCTTGATATGCTTCTTACAGAGCCACTCCTTGGTTATCCTGGCTGTGTGCTTCGGGTTATTGTCATGTTGGAAGACCCAGCCTCGCCTCGACCCATCTTCAATGCTCTAACTGAGGGAAGGAGGTTGTTCCCCAAAATCTTGCAATACATGGCCCCGGTCATCCTCTCCTTAATACAGTGAAGTCGCCCTGTCCCATGTGCAGAAAAACACCCCCAAAGCATGATGCTACCACCCCCATGCTTCACAGTAGAGATGGTGTTCTTGGGATGGTACTCATCATTCTTCTTCCACACATTTAGTGGAATTATGACCAAAAAGTTCTATTTTGGTCTCATCTGACCACATGACTTTCTCCCATGACTCCTCTGGATCATCCATATGGTCATTGGCAAACTTAAGACGGGCCTTGACATGTCCTGGTTTAAGCAGGGGAACCTTCCGTGCCATGCATGATTTCAAACCATGACGTCTTAGTGTATTACCAACAGTAACCTTGGAAACGGTGGTCCCAGCTCTTTTCAGGTCATTGACCAGCTCCTCCCGTGTAGTTCTGGGCTGATTTCTCACCTTTCTTAGGATCATTGAGACCCCACAAGGTGAGATCTTGCATGGAGCCCCAGTCCGAGGGAGATTGACAGTCATGTTTAGCTTCCTCCATTTTCTAATGATTGCTCCAACAGTGGACCTTTTTTCACCAAGCTGCTTGGCAATTTCCCCGTAGCCCTTTCCAGCCTTGTGGAGGTGTACAATTTTGTCTCTAGTGTCTTTGGACAGCTCTTTGGTCTTGGCCATGTTAGTAGTTGGATTCTTACTGATTGTATGGGGTGGACAGGTGTCTTTATGCAGCTAACAACCTCAAACAGGTGCATCTAATTTAGGATAATAAATGGAGTGGAGGTGGACATTTTAAAGGCAGACTAACAGGTCTTTGAGGGTCAGAATTCTAGCTGATAGACAGGTGTTCAAATACTTATTTGCAGCTGTATCATACAAATAAATAGTTAAAAAATCATACATTGTGATTTCTGGATTTTTTTTTTAGATTATGTCTCTCACAGTGGACATGCACCTACGATGACAATTTCAGACCCCTCCATGATTTCCAAGTGGGAGAACTTGCAAAATAGCAGGGTGTTCAAATACTTATTTTCCTCACTGTATTTTCCTGAAATATTATGCAGCAATACATAATTCAACAATTCAAGGGAAATGCATACCTGTTCATAACTTTGTTCACGCAGTCTCTGACAGAAGATCCACCAACTCTGGACAGTTGCTTGACCTAAATGTGAAAACAATTGAAATAATGCTATAGAAAGATAGATGGATATATACACACATAAATACATATATACATATTTTTTATGTCACAACTTACGCAGATCATCTTATCAACATCTTTAATGTTTTCTTCAAAGAGTTTTAGGTCACTCTCAGAATCCATTTTCTTAAGAGTCGTTGTAGACCTGCCAGGGTCCAGAATGCCGACTACTTGCTCAAGTTGATCTTTTAAATCAAACAACATCGAAAACACCTTCCTTTGAAATTCTGAAAGAAAAATTTATTAGATTAATATGTACACACACCTGGACACATTTTATGATGTAAAAATCATACTAACAATATAAGTACACCTCAGGAAACATAAAAAAAAAATCAACATCATGGGACCTTTAAATGCATTTTATTTTACTGGCCAGTGTTTGTAGCAGTAGCCCAACTAGCCAAGTCTACGTGGAGAGAAGGTGTTTCATCAGTTGTATGTGAAGTCTCATCCAACTGTTCAGTAGAATCTCTGTCATAATTGTGTTCTTCATCGGTATCACCCCTAATGGACACTGTGCTGATGGAAGAACTACAGGCCTCCATAGAATGTAAATCGTCATATGTTGATCCCTCCGCGAGTGGACTGCCCTCCCCCGCCAAGGCTGACTCCACTGACCCCTCGGATTCAGAGCTGCTACCATGTTCCACTAAGGCATCAACCCTTGCCCTTCGTCATCTCCACTTCTTTTGGTATTCAGAGGACATGTTTAGCAATTCTAAAATTACAAAATATTTTTAAAGCAGTTACTGAAAACATACATGTTCCAATCCAACTAAACATTTCATTCTATTTCAGATAATTTACTTTCTGAAAGAAACTCTCAAAAGGCAACATTCATTAAACATACTTTATACTATGGTATACCGTTGTATAAGTTCAAAGTAACTTTTAGCCTACTAGCTAATTTTAGCCAAACTCAGTAAATTTCAGTTGACAATGTGGGCATCATTTCTTTCAGTTCATTCATGTCAAACAAGTAAAACTCAAGCACGTAAATCTAATAATACAAAATGTACGTACCCAACAGTAGATTTTTAATAATATCGATACAACTCCCTCCTCAATTCCTCCTCTCCTCGTGGTTGTTCAATGTTCCGGAGTCTATGGGGAGAACTCGTTAACATCTCGTGAGATAATCTATCCTATCGCAGGATTTTGTAATATCGCGAGATCTTTTATTACTACATCTTGGCAGCACAGTTTTGGCAATTACATCCAACTCAGACATAAATGGTGACCGGATATATTTCTGTTTTACATGTATATGCATACATTCCATAAAAAAATAACAACGAATACATCAGGTACAACAGGTTGAAATAATGACTAAAATGCAGTGGCTTTGCAATCACTTAACCACACTGGGCACTTTGTGAATATAATTTATTTAAACAAGTTAAAGTAAATATATTTACTTTGTATACAAATCGTGTACTTCATAAAGATAATTCCTGGTTTTTTTCTGTCTTTCTTGACTAGACATGTAAAAGACGTCAGTGGACGTCTTCACAATCTCTTAAAAACTGCGTGGCCAATTAAATTAATTATTGCAGTATTAATCATGCAAGGATTAAGCACAGCTTTTGCATATTTCACAAGGATTTCACAGAGGGTCATGATGGACTATAAATGCACGTGTAAAAGACTTCGCCAGGTGACGTCCTCTCACCCGATACACTGTATATTGAACTACATGTAGCTAAAAGTCAAAATAACAATTATACATGCAACCCCAGAGAACTGTAGACATGTACAAATGTATCTGAATGCATTTTTAGGAAATGTTCTGCGTTACATATTTTTACCGATTTACCTACCGTGACTATTTTAGGCCAGGGACACGATGTTGCCATTGGCCATCGTTGCCAATGTTTGCTGGGAACAAGCTTTTATTTAGCTACCTTCAACACTATATTGTATAAACTTTCGTACACCCTTTGCTTTGAAATCAGTACCTACCACCATCCTGCTTCCCAAGCTGTTCCGCAATCATCTGCCACAATATGTCTTTATATTCCGTGTCTTTGTTTGTCATCCAGTGCTTTGTGCTGCGAGGCGGCTGCGAGAGTGGATCAACTTGTCAGACGTCAGACGTCAGTTTGGTGCGGATGGGCAGCCGGAGCGCGTTAAGGGTTTTTTGTTAGAACGATGTCGTGTTAGCGGCCCCTAAGTTAATGATTAATTATCTTTGCAACTTCACTGTTACGCTAATTTCTATTATCACAGTGTAGCCAAGCGGGGGTGAGCTGACTCAAATTGATATAATTTCCGACTACGCCACCTGGGGAATTTCACCCCAAGAATTTAACACAACCTCTAAACACAGGCACACACAGGTTCTAATCACTGTTGGAATCAGAGACATAAGTAATCGTACAAAAGTATTTTATTAGCAGTTAAGAGACATTCATAGTTAAAAGAGGCATTGACCAGCAATCACTCATCTATTTGTTTAATTCTATCGTTGGCAGCAGAGGAACCTGGGCTTACCCACAGGGGCAGTCTCAAGATATCACCCTTATGAAAATTACTCTATTCACAGTGCACACACACTAATACACACTCAACGACTCATGTCAGAGAAGACCACGACACACCGTGAGGATGTCACCACCTAAATGGTCACTCATCTGCCCCCGGGTGCCCAGGCCCTGCCAACAAACAAAAGAAAAAAAGACATCAAACAGTGATATGCAAAAAGAACAAAATGATATAACCATAAGTCACTAATACAATAATCAAACCAAAATAAACATACAAATTCAAAAAGATAAATCAATTAAAGAAATAAACAGGAAAAAGCAAACAAACGAAACTCAAAGCATATCACTGAAAACAGAATTCACAGAAAACAGTGCACTGGAACAGTTCGCTCGAGACGGTTCACTCGAAACATTCGGGGTCAGTTCACTCGAGTCAGTTCACTCGAGACAGTTCACTCGAGTCAGTTCACTCGAGACGGTTCCCTCGAGACGGTCCACTCGAGTCAGTTCACTCGAGACGGTTCCCTCGAGACGGTTTCCTCGAGACAGAACACTCGGAACAGAACACTCAAGACAGTTCACTCGAAACAGAACACTCAAGACAGTTCACTCGAGTCAGTTCACTCGAAACAGAATTCAAAACAGAACACTCAAAACAGAACACTCAAAACAGAACACTTTGAAAGAGTTCACTTAAAACAGAACACTTGAAAGAGTTCACTTAAAACAGAACACTTGAAAGAGTTCACTTAAAACAGAACAGCAGCCGATGAGGAGCAGAGCAAACAGCACTTTGCGATGAAGCACAGGGCAGGTAATTCTCATGCAGGACGCCGCTATTGTCCTTATCGCATGCAACAAAACATGCTGTCCCTGGATTACTATCCCCAAACTATGCGGTGGATGGAGCCGGATGTCTCCGACAAAACTCGTTGGCAGAAAGCGCAGATAGATCTTACACTATCTCAAATGTCCACATTGAACTCTCCAGAGAGCACACAGACCGGCAAACAGCACCGACAGTGGATAAGCAGCTTCAGCGATCTTTTACGAGCAACAACACATGACACTGCACTCTAGCAAAAAGAAGCAGGGCGCGTGGGTGACGTCACGGCCCCGGATAGTGACGCACACTAAGGAACCGGAAATCCATGCTCTTATACGCACCGGACACCAGGCCATTGGCCAAACCATGACGAGTAGGAGGGGTCATAACCCTTCCTGCTACAACAGTAAAGCTGCTTTCAAACAATCCATACTGTTAAAAGCGCTATATAAATGAAGGTGACTTGACTTGAAGCTTTTGAAGGCCTGTATTACCGATGTCTCTATGACATTTTTTTTTTTTTAAACATTAATGATAGACATTCAATATTACAGTATGATTGAAAGCTATCAATTTTAACATTTATTAGGCTTTAAAAAATAACAACTTTTAATTTAAGTGAACTTAAAACAATCTTCACATAAACCCATTATAATAAGGTAGGAAACATACAGAAATTTAACAATGTTATCAAACACTTTATAATCTTAACTGCATAAATTATAAATTAAATAGCTATCATTTTCTCTGTTACCTTTGTTCTTTGACAACTAAATTGATCCACTGTACAACACGTGGTTAAGGTGGGGGGGATTTTTTTTTTTATATGTTTATTTGCATTATTCTAATATTGTTTCATGATTCGATTTACATATACTGTATGTGGCCCCAGCTGGACCTTTGTCAACTCCATCAGTGTTAAACTCCGTCAGGTAAAGGTTTTTGTTCATTTTGAAATGTCTTTTTCTTTTTTCAATTTAATGTGTAAAATTTTTTAAAACATCAATGGAACTACATCATATTATGTTTATTTTACCTAAGAACATTGATGATATTTTTAATATTAAAAAGAGAATTAAGGAATTTAGGAACTGGATTGTTCATAACAGTGGCGGCTGCTGGTCTTTCAAAGAGGGGAAGCTCATTTTCGGCCTACATCATAAAAATTATTCATTTATTTAAGCGTAAATTCTATGTTCCTTTTCAAGAAAATGCTCTGTGAAAAATGAATGTAATAATATAATAAAGGTATAAATAATAATATGATAAAGTATAATAATAATGCTACTAATAATAAGATATTTTTTAAAATATTTTTGAATTATTACTACTACTAATAATATAAAAAAATATAATAAGTAATAATATAATAAAGGTATACATTTATAATTGTGTGAAATGTATTGTAAAAATTGGCTAGCAATTTCGACAAGCAAATACCAAGAAATAGATTGCAGCAGTTTGTCTTTGAAAAATCCGCGATGGGACTGAGCTCGAACAGCTTCAACATCAGCGACTTTTTATTGTATGAAATCGCTGTCAATCAAAAGAGACACAGCCTTTCGACAGACCGTCCAATCATCACGCGGAAGCCCGGAGTCCAGGCCAGCCCACTCCGCGTTCACCCCCAGAGAAGCTGAGCTTCCATGGGCGGGACATAATCGCAGCATTTAGCCAATGACCGTCTAGTTTCGAAGCGCTGAAAAAAACTGTTTGAAGCAGCCCCATTGAAGTCAATGGAAGCTGGGCTTCAACAGGGAAATGCACTGTCTGTGACGCTACGGGAATGTATGAGAAGGAAATCGAGTCAGCCGACCTGCTGTATGTAGCTGATTCTGAACGAACTCGTCTTTCAGACGAACGTTTTATAACGCATTTTAGTCAATAAAATGTTAATACTATAACATTCATTTAACATTAATTTTTTTGACATTATAGGGGAAGCCGAGCTTCCCTTGCAGTCTTAAAGAAATCGCCACTGGTTCATAATAGTGTTTTATGAATTTTATGACTTGGCTCCTTTACTGAACACCAATTTTACATAATTGAAGACTTTACACTGTTTTTGGATTGAATCATTTAAATTAGCATGCTTTTTAGTGCGTCTGACGGAGTTGACACACATTAAGTTCGAAAGTGAATATATGTTAGGTTTTTATGAAAATATACATATTTTTAAATGATTCCCTTACATGGTTCATTATCTGAGACCTTTGTCTACAAAAATGATTTTTTTAATAGTGTAGACAGTGTTAGTTTTTAACATCTAAAACATGTTTCGTCTCTTATCCTAAGAATCAGTGATGTTTTCTAGGAATCCAGACAAAGACTATGAAGGACTAAAAATGACAGAACGAAAAATAAATAAATAAATAAATAAAAGTAGAAATAAATAAATAAATGCAGAAATAATAGTGAAAATAAATACATTTTGGTAATATAAATGGCTATTTCTGTATTTTTACATTTATTTATTTATTTATGCAGTTCTATATGTATTTATTTATGTATTTATACACTTATTTATATATTTATGTATTTATATATTTATTTATTTATATATTTATATATGTATTTATTTATACATTTATTTATTTCTGTATTTCCACATTTCTACATTTATTTATTTCTGTATTTCCACATTTCTACATTTATTTATTTCTGTATTTCCACATTTCTACATTTATTTTTCCCTGCGCATGTATGCTAATTGACCTATGGCTAAGCCACGCCCCCAAACGCGATGAGCCAATCACAGTATGCATAGCTAACCCAATACACTTGGACATTCTCTGCTTCCTCGATAAATGCATTGCAGTTATATCAGTTTCATTCGTTTTTATGTTTTTTCTTGTCATTTTGGCTTTTAAACAGCGTGTGTGTGTGATTTTGGTTGGGTGACAGTTGTAGTTTACAGTTTGACAAAAGCACAATGTTGTGTTTTACACAAATATAAGTAGGCTAAACACTTTGCAGTTTTAATGATGTCCTGTATGAACAAAATGGGAGTATGTTTTTATGTTTCCACTGTTCGATCGAGCCCGCTCTCTGACACACACAGACACACGCACACATACACATTCCAGCATTGCAATCTTGACATCGCAGCCTGTTCATTATTCTGCGCTCACACCAAACGCGAATAGAGCGTCAAATTCGCGCGTATCGCGTCTAGTTCGACGCTTGAACATTTTGAATCCAAAGCGAATAGGACGCGTATAAAGCGAGCGTTTGAATCGAAATAGCACCAAACTATAACGTTTACACTGTGAACTGTAAATCTTTGTCTGGAGCTGAAGCTTATCGACCTTCTTAACAATAAAATTATTAATATAACCCTCCAATGCATATTTAAGGCCCTTTTGGTGACATCGAGATGATATATAATCTTTCTGTCTCCAAAAAATCATCAATTGCCTCCTGTGAAATGTCTCCTACTGTGACAGCTGCCATAGCGCCTTTTACCGAATGTTGACTCTTTGTCGAGTGAGTGGAGGGGGCGTGGCTTAGCCATAGGTCAATTAGCATACATGCGCAGGGAAAAATAAATGTAGAAATGTGGAAATACAGAAATAAATAAATGTAGAAATGTGGAAATACAGAAATAAATAAATGTAGGAATAAATAAATGTAGAAATAAATACATATATAAATAAATATATAAATAAATGTAGAAATACATAAATAAATACATATAGAAATGCATAAATAAATAAATAAATACATGTAAAAATACAGAAATAGCCATTTATATTACCAAAATGTATTTATTTTCACTATTATTTCTGCATTTATTTATTTATTTCTACTTTTATTTATTTATTTATTTATTTTTCGTTCTGTCATTTTTAGTCCTTCATAAAAGACATCTACACTCTCAAAAAAACAAAACAATTGTACACAGTAAAATCCGGTGTTAAATTAACACTGCTCGGTGTCTCATGGTTAATTATCTCAATAACTGCAACACTGCTTCAGTGATTATTGACCATTAGTGATGAGAAACAATGTATTCTGAATAAATGTAATGGTTTATTTTGTGTTTAGAGGTTAACTAGCGAGTTGTGAAGGTCTTGAGGTTCAGACATGGCTGTATTCAGGGTAAGTTCAAATCTTTTCCACGAGAGAGTAAAATTATTTTGATTTAATTCAAATAAAAAAGATTTGAATGCTAAATATTGATTTATTTATATTAAGGGGTCCAAGCACCTAAAGTTTCATCAAGTCAGTGATGATTCAAGATGGTATTTGCTGTAAAAAAGCACATTGTATTTCAAGATACATTTCAATTGTATCCGCTAGTTGTCTACATTGATGCTTTGACTCAGATGATTGCGAGTCATTTTGACCTGGACATTTTTTGCGAAATTGTTTTCAAAATTGAGTGTTTAAGACCCCAGGACTTTTGTCGCACTTGAACCATGAATACACAAAACAAAAATGTAATAGATTCGAGGAGTTTTGTGTTTGAAATTTAAAAAGTAACAAATCCTCCCTCGTGGGTCAAAATGACCCCTTTAGGAATGAATGGAATGTGAGGAATTGCTCAGTACACATAGAAAAAAAAAAAGAAAAATGCTCAAAATTCAAACTAAAAATACTAAAACTTAACCAAAAAATAATTGTATAATGTCTACATGTGTATCTAAATGCATAGTGAAGACAAACTGACTTTAGGACCCAGAGGAACAGCTAATTTGCTCCATATAGAGATATAAGGCCATCTAGAGTCATGAAATATCATGTTATATTATTTATTTTCCACAAGAGGTCGGCAAAGACACCCAATGTAAGAAATTTTGAGCTGAATTAAAAGGTTGTTAATTAATTTAAATAAAGTTATTTTAAATTTAAGTTGAAAGAATGTGAGGAATGTGCTTAAATTACTATTTATTTATTGATCAAATCTAGTAATTTAAAGGTAAATAAAAGAAAAAAATGGACTAGCCCGAAGGTTGTACTACATATGAAATACTGGGTGACTTAGCCCAAGGGAAAGAGTGCCCCATCTCTGAGTCAGAAGATCCTTCCTCAGAGGAATGGGCCAGGGAGGGACTGACACGAGAAGCATGAGGGGGATCACACTTCTCAGCCTCCCTGGGAAAGTCTATGCCAGGGTACTGGAGAGGAGAATACGGCCGATAGTAGAACCTCGGATTCAGGAGGAACAGTGCGGTTTTCGTCCCGGTCGTGGAACACTGGACCAGCTCTATACTCTCTACAGGGTGCTGGAGGGTTCATGGGAGTTTGCCCAACCAATCCACATGTGCTTTGTGGATTTGGAGAAGGCATTCGACTGTGTCCCTCACGGCATCTTGTGGAGGGTGCTCTGTGAGTATGGGGTCCGGGGTCCTTTGCTAAGGGCTGTCCGGTCCCTGTACGACCAGAGCAGGAGCTTGGTTCGCATTGCCGGCAGTAAGTCAGACTTGTTCCCGGTGCATGCCCTTTGTCTCGTTGTCAAGGTTGTTTCATATCAACACCTGCAAGTGACCACTAGGTGTCACCGTTGAGACGGGTGTCGGATTGTTTCGAAACCTTGACACAATATGGCACATTTGCTTAAACTGTTTCATAGGGGTGTGCCGGTTTCAGAATTGGTGATGATGGTTATGACGTGAGTCAAATGTGACGGTTCGTAACATAACCGTCGTCGGGGGGGTGCGACGTTCGGCTGTTATAGGACAACTTAGTTTGAATAAAATTAATATTTGTGTAGTGTTCAATGTTGTTAGCGGATGGGGTATTAGTTCATCCGCAACCGCTTCACAAAACTCATCATCCGCACCAACGTTTTTTGACCAGATTTCAAAGCCGCACCTGCCCGCCATCCGCTGATTGTTTTGCGGTCTATGGACGATGCAATGCTCTGCTGATGCGAGCCGCAAGAAAGCCCTTGTCTGTTCTAGAAAGGATGCAGCAAAGATATTTAATGCTAATGTATTAGGCATAGGCCTACGCTGAGTTTCATTCATTTACGATGAGATGCGCTCTAGTTCAACTTCACAATGCAATGCAAGTGAACGCGGCGCATCGGAGCCTCAATGTCACGGTTATATTGTCTCCTATATAATATATATTATTTATTAAATACATGCAATTGGTTGATGAAACATTTATTAAAATTAAGATACAATTTGTACAAAACGAAATTCGCTTTAAAGAAATGCTTTCTACAAAGCTAAACTTAATGAAGTGGTAAAAATCATGTCTGACGATTTACAAAACAAAAACTTCATTAAGTGGTAAAAACCATGTCTCCCGATTGCAAATGTTCATTGCTAATGTTTATTATTGCAAATGTTTTTCATTTGTTTAATAAATCTCATAATGATGGCACATCACTATATCATAGCTTTTATTTCTATCTCAAATGATTGGCGGTCGGTCAGGGGGTACTTGGCAAAGAATCAAGTTGGAAACGACGTAGACCATTAATAACACAGACTGTTAACAATTGTTTTTAATTAGTATTTAAACATTCTCTATGATAAAAAATGTTTGTAAAAAATATTTTAATAACACGGTTTTGGCGGTTATAGAGTTGTAATGACGGTGTTCAACTATAACCGTCGGTCTCACGGTTATATACTAACCGCCACACCCCTACTGTTTCATTGTTTCACGAAGCTTCGATCTGCCCACCACTACATTGCAGACGCACTGAAGAGAGCATTGATCCTCTTTTTAACCGTGAGTCTGTTAATTGCATTATAACGTGTTTGTGTACGAAGAAAAGCTGCATCCAATGTTACATTCGTCACCATTATGTTCAGTTTTCACAGACTTTCAGTTTGTTTTCATTCTCATCATGTGCTCTTTTGTTCAGTTTTCCTGCTCCTCATTATTAGTTAATTTGTGTCAGCTGTGTTCTATTACTCATCCTCATTTGTGTTTGCTATATAAGTTGGTCCCTCAAATTCACTGTCTGTTCGGTCTACGTTACATTTAGTGCGTGGGGGTGGGCAGATCGAGGCTTCGTGAAACACTGAGGGCCCGTCCACACGGAGACGCGTTTCGCTGTATACGTATACATTTTTTATCATATTGGCGTTTCGTCCACACGGATCCGGCGTTTTGGGAGACTGAAACCGCTATTTTTTGAAACCAGGTCCCAAAGTGGATAAATCTGAAAACGACACCCTTGCGGTTTCGTGTGTACAGCCAATCCGTATATTTTGTGAAACGATGATGTCATCACATCACGTGTCGTCTGTGTCACGCGTAACAGCAACAAAAATAATGGCGGACTTACATGATTGTGTTCGTGCTGCAGAAGCTACTAAGCCTACTAACTTTATTACAGCAAAATATATTGCTTCACTGCAACTGTGGTGAGCAACAAGCGATAATCTTCGTCCTCTTCTTCTTGGTTCGTATACAGCGCGCAAGGTTATGCGCATGCTCAAAGTCTTCTTCTCCGTGTATAGTGTATCTCTGTGTCAGAATTACAGCGCCCCATACTGGTCTGGCATATATACTACACCGTTTTCAGTCGGTTTCAGTGGTTTCGTGTGTACGCAGATATTTCCTGAGACGACGCCGTGTTTACGGAATTTTTTTTTAGAACGAGGAAAAAAAAAAATCGGATCGGGAACGCACCGGCTTCGTGTGGACGTGGCCTGAAACAGTTGAAGCAAATGTGCCGTATTGTGTCGAGTGACCCCAGTGACCCCTAGTGGTCAGAACAATGCAACAGAAACCCGTGCCAAACATGCAAAAAAACACCTTTTACAAATCTATTGCAAATTTTTTATTGAAAGTAAAATTTAATTGGAATTATCTAATCATCTAATAAGATTATCAAGTGTATATATGTTATTTTAGCCATTGTCAGTGTTTGTTTTGTTTGTTCTATGAATGTCTCAGCTAAACAGGCCAATAAGACTCTAACTACCAATATTCATTTTAATTATACTAATGTCTAATTAAAACGTCTACAAATGTATAAAACTGATCAGAGATCAGGTAAAACCCACAGACACTTGGGTTGACAGAGATCATCGCCCCCAGTGGTGAACCATTGAAATTTTCGAAGTGTTTCGAAACAGTTGTGACTTAATGAAGCCTCATTTACTGAAATCACGTGACTCTGGCAGTTTGATGCACGCTCCAAACCATTGATTCAGAACAAAAGATTCGTAAAGGCTTCGAAGCTTCATGAAGCAGTGTTTTGAAATTGCCATCATTAATATTCGGTCCTGCAACCACCCGTAATAACATGAAATCAGAAGTTATTTATATCGTCTATTATTTGTTCTGTTGTGACAGGGCCAAAACCACTTGAGGCCTGTGTCCTCAAACTGATGAGTCCAAAATGAAGGAACTGTATCAGATTCAGGAAGCTGTCAGACAGAACAGAGACAAGATTGAGAAATGGAGAGACTTTGAGTTTACAGTCAACAGAGATTTCACAAAAAAAATCCCCACGCTTTCAAAAGCAACCAGCTGCAAAATCAGTCAACAAACCTGTCATGACCTGTCATGATGATTTACGCTGCTGGTGGTTTTCTCCCAGAAGTCTCTCACGGTGTGGAGTCATGAAAGACGACCACTGCACTGTGTGTACAGGATAGTGTCATTACAGCCAACACGTCTACTAAAAATATGTGACCGAGACCAGCGAAATCAAGATGTCATTTAATGAACTTAAAGAGAAGTATGGATACATTGGAGAAATACCTGCAAACAGAAACGCAGAAATAGAAGACAAAATGTTCAGTGATCTGGAGAAGATTAAAAAACAAAGGTCCGTCCTGCTGCATGAAGCTTATAGGAACATCATGAAACTGTCTAAGATCCCGTTACATGCATACTGCGCTTTAACTCTTCATCATCATTTGTTCTTCATTGACAAACTGAGAGAGGAGGGAGAAGACGAAAGGGTGAAGAACCTGGAGGATGTCATTTGTCAATATAAAAAAACCTTTAACAAAATGACTTAATTTAAAATAATTGTTACAAATTGAAATCTAAAACTGCTAGAGCCCTATGAAATACATTTAAACAATGACTAAAACTGCTAGAGCCCTATGAAATACATTTAAAAAATCATTTAAAAAAAAAATCTATTTATTTCCCCTATAACATATTAATTTTTTCTGGATTCCTTTTTTTTCCGTTTAAATTTTTTTGGAGTCAGTTTTAATGGTTACATTATTTTTTTTAAATTAAAAACCAAACAATTTCCATAATTTTCCAAAATGCATAGAAACCCTTACTGTTTTAACTAAAAGTTATTTAAATATTTATTTATCGGATCACGAAAAGTCCCCGAGCTGGAAATCCGAACTAGTGTCGCCCGAAGCACAACCGCACTTCACCAAATAATGATATTATCTATACAAGCCATATTTTTTTCAGTGATATTTACGAAGAAAAATCGATAGCTAGACGGTAAAATAGAAATAATGGTCTTCTCAAGTAATGAGATAAAGAGATTGTTACAGATACAGGATCCGCTGCACCCCTAGTGAGTTGCTTTTACTCAGCAGAAACATTATGAATCATTTTCGTCAATTACATTTTTTCCACTGACGAGAATGGAACGATAACTTAACAAAAAAGCTGTTTTTAAAGACAAAATCTATGACGAGAATCTACTCTCATTTTATGAAAACGTTAGGGAGGGATGATTTGGGAAGACATCCATCAAGAAATGATGTCCAATGTGGAAAATTATAACATCGCATTCTACAGTCTCTAGTAGTCATTCTACTCTTGATAGCACACATTAATGCCAAGCGATTGCTTATAAAGTAATGTTGATGAATTCTGACAATGTTTACTTTAACAGTGTTTATTTAGCAATATGTTTTAGACAGTTGTAAGGAAGCATATTTTTATCTCCCTCATCTATACTTGAACGAGCAGCTGCAACAGTACAGTGCAGAATGAGCAGGGGCTCAGGTGCCCCCCCATAAGATGTCTTGTGATTGGTTCATTTTACGGCCAATCAGTTATAGACTACTGAAGTTCGCGATTCAAAGAAGTGCAGCGCCAGAGAAACAACGGTCGCAAGTTGTGAGTGCAGCTTCTCTGCACTTAAGCTCATAAAAACACATTTACGCACTACCATGACTCATGACAAACTCAGTGTCCACTACAGCGGCAAAAGTCCGCTCAGTGCCGCTGGCAACGCTGTAACGTCTCCGCTTTGGGGTGTGTCTGTTGCGAGTGTGTTTAATCAAAGTTTTTTTCAACACACGGACAGTATAATCATCAGCGATGCACGCGATTACATTTAGAAATAGACAAGCTTTGTCGAGAACTGCCCAACCTTTTGAGGTTCTCGGTCGCTCTCAACGCTTTCTCCGGTCCGCTGTCAATCCCAAAATGCAACTGCGCGAGCGTGAAGCTCGACTTCCATAGGAATGAATTGAAAACGTTCGCTCCGCTCCACTCGCACCGTGCCAGTGGACACGCACCGTAAGCATTGAGGTGAGGAGAGCCAAATGTCTTTACTTAGATGATTTTGTTAGACGGTTTGCCAGTCACCACCGAAACAGAAAAATCCAGCTGTTTTAGTTGAGGTTTGCCTTCTTTCTTTTTCGACTGTTTTCCTCTCTTTCTGCTACTGTTTTTATTGTTTCTAAACTAAAGACTGTTCTTTAATATATTAGCAGAGCACAATGTAATGGTTCCATATTTTATTTTTAAACTGTGGTGTTTTCATTTGAACTGTTACAGTGCTAAAACTTTAACTCTGTGTTACTCAGTTTTTTTTTTTTTGTAAATTAACCTGAAAGAAATGTTGAATGAAACACTATGATGTTTTGGCCAAACCATTTGAATTATTACAGTGGGGGGATTTATTTATTTATTTATTATTTGAAAGAGATTGTGAATAAAACGACTGTATATTGTAATGGCCAAACTAATTAAAAGAAAATAGTTGACATCATTTCTGCTTCTGGGTTTTTAAAATTGCTCATTATTAAAATTGCTTTTATTTTACAAACTTGTTAGTTTTATGAAAACACTAAAAATAATAAACACTGGCTCTCAAATTTAACTTAATGGATATATACAAGGATGACAAAAAACTAAATTAATCAAAAATGTTCTTTATTACCACATTTGTTTACAAGTAAGTTACAAGTTTACGTAATCAAGTAAAAAAAAAATAAAAAAAATAATCAATAGGATTTACGTACAATATACTGTAGAATTTAGCTTCTTTTTTTTTTGGTCACTGGCGGCCACCCTGTTTGGAGGCAGTGCCCCAGCATGGCCCCCCCACTGAAAATGCTCTAGACACGCCCCTGAGAATGAGACATTTCAAAATAAGAGTCACGTTGGATTCGGTCTTGTTTACGATTAACATTGTGTCCTCCTAACTACACGCGATGTGACATGCGATAAAAGGAGTTTTTGCCCTAACCAGCCGCAGTGGCGACACGAGACAATTCCATATTTTTAGTCCATCTCTGCAAAATGGACTTCAGGGTAGGAGATGGACTAAAAATAAACTCCCAAAACTTATTAAAACGTATTCTGGAAGATGAATTCTTCAAACAGTGGTAGAAGAGGATCTGGTGCTGGTCCTTCAAGAGTCACTCTCAATCTGTCTGTCTATAAAGTCTAAAAAAAACAGTCTTCATGTATTTCACAACACTTCAGCTTGTGATTCTTATTAAGAGGGGGTACATTTTTAGGATTCTTTACCTAACCCACGTCTCTGATATCCTGACACCTTGCTCTTCTGGAGACTCCAGGTAGGTGCAGTTCTGGAAAATGGTGGCGCTGAAGACTAAAGGGTTCCTGATGGTTTCACACTTAATTCCTCACCTTAATTCCTAATTCTTTTGCAGTTAACATGTGTTTTTTCTAGGGCTGTCAAAGTTAGCGCGTTAATAACGCGTTAACGCAAAATCATATTAACGGCACTTATTTTTTTAACGGGCGATTAACGCAGCGCATATTTTCTGTTTGACCCGTGGCCCAACCCCTAGTTGGAGAAATGGAGATACACCGTGTTGGCAACTTAGCGACATTGCAGACCCCTTTAGCGATTTTTTTTCCTTCAACAAAGCGCCCAAACCTTATTTAGTTTTTGAGAATCTACCGGTACCGCCGGTACTGCTCTCTCAGCACGCGCGCGCGCGCCTCTCTCTCTCTCTCTCTCTCTCTCTCTCTCTCTCTCTCTCTCTCCCTCTCTCTCTCTCTCTCTCTCTCTCTCTCTCTCTGCGTCTCGCGCGGAGGAGCAGCGCTTTAATTCAGTTAAACAGATATTATGTTGCTTCTCTAATTTTACAAATATACACGGATATTGTCTTTAGCTTATGTGTATTTGATTTCACCAGACGACGGCTCGATTATCAGAATTTTTGTGCAGATTAACGTCTTGGAAGGGAGAACTGGTTATGTTTATTGGGTCGCGTTTCAGTCACAATTTCAAATTCATTCCGTTGTTTGACAACAGAAACAGTAAAATATACCAATGAAAACTGTTTTATTGAGAATTTAGCTTCATCAAAATGGGCACAGAGAGAGACAAACTACAATGTAATAATAAATGCATGTACATTTAGCATTTTCAGAAGAGCTGCCCTGTCATGCAAAAATCTAAACATTTTTTTTGTTAGTAAATTGCTCAGTGCAAAGAAAGAGAAGTAATGGGAACATGGCATTTCTTTGTTCTTTCTACATGTGTCTAATAGACATGAACAAGTTCTTTGAAAAAACATCTATGACCTCTGAAACATGTCTCGTCTTCATGCTCTATGGTTTCAATAATAAACATACATTTGCATAAAGCATCTATATTTATCCATGCCCACATTGATTAGAGTATTACAAACTTGAAAAGTATTAATTTAAGGTATATTTAGAACAAATAAAAAAATGTGCGATTAATCACGAGTTAACTCACGACAATCATGCGATTAATCGATTAAAAATTTTAATCGATTGACAGCCCTAGTTTTTTCTTCTCCACCTGCTTTTGTCTGACCCAATGAGCATTTTACTGTCCAATGGTCATGCCTTAACTGTAATCTCTAGTATTGCATTAGTATTGTATCCTTGTCTTGGGCATTTAATAATTTTTGACTTTGAAGTCTGAATTAAATCTCTTTTTTGGCTTATTTTATCTGTAAAAGAAAACTTGCCTAATAATTCTGCACACCTGAATATAAGGCGTTTTTCTAATTGAAAATATTAACAAAAACTCTGATAGTACCTCAATGCTAAGTATGCGTCATGCAGTGTCAAGTAGTGAATTGAGCTCTCTTTCGTGTCTTTTTGCGCTTGCATGGTCAAAAACGCACAGAATTATGTTAAAATGTCAGTTTTGGTGAGTAAAGTAACAGTTGGTTATGTCTTAAGTGAACGTAAACAGCCATTAGAATATTGGTGTCACGATCCACACCAGAAAACACAGGAGAAGATCCAATTGCAGAAAGTATGTTTAATTAGGGAAATCCGTTACTCAAAATCCAGTCCAGGCAATAGTCGATATCATAACCCATCCAAAACAAGAACATAAACAGGAACACAGAAGAAACAGAAGTGGCGTGATAAATACAAGGACTCCGTGACACATACTAAAACAGACAGGGTTACATACACAGGGAAATGACAATGCTAATGGGGAACAGGCTGAGTGCAATGATCAGTGATAAGGGACAGCTGAGTGCAATGAAAAGACAAGGATCATGGGCGATGTAGTTCAAGAGTGTGATGGACACCGTGGGGAAGGAGGACATCTAGTGGTGACCCAAGGAACATAAACCAGACACTGTGACAATTGGATATGAATATTGTACAACTATGGTAATTTCCAAATAAGCCTACAACAACCATGGAAAAAAAAAAGAGCTATTGACATTCACTGTACAATAATGAAACAACCTAAGATTTGGTGTTATAAAGTAATAATTTTATTATTAAATAAAGAAAGAAAATTTGGTTAATGTTATTTAAAACAAACGATACGTGCTATTGTTAGACTATTATTTGAACGAACATTAAAAAAACACCAGCACAAAGTCTTGTGAAAAAACACTTCATTATTTCAACAAAAATGAACAAACAAAACAGAATAGAACAAACTTAGAACAAAAAACAATTTTTATTTATTTTTTAAATATGCCTATTAGGCTACAAAAGAATTTGATTAATTTTAACGAAAGCAAAAATTAAATATGTTAAAGTAAATTTTAAACAGAATAGAATAAACTTTTAGAACAGAAAAATAGAATCAAAAGTTGAGACGACAACAATATAGCCTATATTTCATAATGTAGACGTCGGTGGGCATCAGAACCCTATTCCTCGGGGGAGCAGCTCGATAAACTAACAAATTCTTTACTAACAAATTTATTTTCACTGACTGCCTATCTTGCAATCAGTGAAAATAAATTAGGTGCTGTAACGGTGGTGACCACCCTGGCACAAAAAGTCTGTCAAAGAAATAATATATTCTTTCTGTTCGGGCGCCAGCCAGGAATTTCCTGACAAAGATGGTATTTTTCCCCGGATCGCAAAAACCACCGGTTACAATATTTACAAAAAAAAAATATTTGTCAGCGACAACTGTTAGCAAAAAGAAGAAATTTATTTTCCAATGTCCCAAAAACAACACACAAAACAACCTTCAAGAACACAAAAAACCCCCCAAAAAAATAAAAATAAAATAAAAAACTGTTCAACAATGCAATTCAAGGGTGAAAAGAAAAAGGAAAAAAAAAACCCTGTAGCAATCGCCGCGTCACCTGTGTCACGTTTCCAATAGGCAGATTCGCGTCCAGGACCATAAAAAAAAAACATAGAATAAACATTCTGTTAATTAGTTCAAAGTTACTAACAATAACAAACTTAAAAGGTACAATAATCAATAAACAATCACAGTAATACTTATAAACATATCAAAAGTGCGTGCGTGAATGTTTTGCGAGTGCGTGCATGAATGAATGAGTGGGTGTAATGGCGGCACACAGGTACTGACCAAGTTTGTTGCTTATGAAGGGATCTAGGGGGTGTTGTTGTCAGGCACCGTTTCGGCGGATTAAGCAGCCCATACTTGTCTTCAGCTTTATTAAAACCAGATGATCAGGATGTGCAACGCAGTGAAGTTGAGTG
This sequence comes from Abramis brama, assembly GCF_963993115.1. Taxonomy (NCBI): domain Eukaryota; kingdom Metazoa; phylum Chordata; class Actinopteri; order Cypriniformes; family Leuciscidae; genus Abramis; species Abramis brama. The sequence goes on from NC_139966.1 coordinate 14,210,407, forward strand.
AACTCCGCGACGCACCAGACATCACTCACAGGAAACCTCAGCTCACAAGCGGCCGTCTCTCCCCTTCATACGGTAATACCAATCCAAACAAACACTCCCACAGCTTCACACCTTCGGATGACGCGACCTCTCTCAGGTACGAACCCACATTTATATCCTCCTTGCCTCCGCCGTTAATTGAAAAGCGCCTCCCCATACACGCAAAGTGAAAGTAAAAATAAAAGTAAACAAAACAAAGATGTGGCGTAAAGCTCCTTTTTTTTTTTTTTAATCGCCACACTCTCCCTCCCTGGAAGAAAACAACCCACGGTTGTTAAAAAAAACATGTATTAGAAACCTAAAAATTCTTCATCATCCGAGGGTTCTTGAAATAGCTCATACAGTTGTTTTTTTTCCAGAGACTCCAATTCTTCCGCTGTTGGAAAACACATTTTTAAGTTACAGACATGTGCTGTACGTACATCTTCTCCTGTGTCTTCCCGAGCTATTTGATAGTTCAGTGGACCCAACTGTTTCAGGATACGGTACGGTCCTTTCCATTTTGGTGCCAACTTTGCACTAAAGTGGTGTTTTGCACTTGATTGTGGAAAGTTTCGCAGCCAAACTCTGTCTTTATGTTTGAAAGTTGACTCTCTTCTCTTTTTATTATAGTTCCTCAGTTGTCTCATCTTGGCTTTTCCACTATTTTCTTTAGCTTGCATTTGCAGCTGATGGAGGTGGTGGACCACATCGTAAGAAGCAGTGTCTGGAGATAAGTTAGGGCCACGAAGTATTTTATCCATTGGTCCTTGGAGCTTTCTGCCAAGCTGGAGTTCTGCTGGAGATAGTCCAGTGGTCTCTTGGATGGCGGAATTCAGGGCGAATCGAAACTCGGGCAAGAACTGATCCCACTTCTTGTGATTGTCGTCTACGTAGGCTGCCATCATAGTTTTGAGGGTACGGTTCACTCTTTCTGTCATGTTGGTTTGTGGATGGTAGGCTGTAGTTAGTTTGGATGTAATGCTCCAATTCTCACACAGCTCTCTGAACACAACTGAGACAAACTGAACGCCCCTGTCTGAGAGAATGAAATCCGGAACGCCCCATCGAGTCAGGATCTCTTTTCGGAAGATGGAAGCAACACTTTGTGCAGTAGCCTGACGGATGGGGAATAACTCAACCCATCGCGAATAATAATCAACAAACACTAGCAGGTATTCATTTTGATTTGAACTCCGTGGTAAGGGACCCATGATGTCAACTCCTAGCATTTGGTTTGGGTGTGTGGTGGTAATTTGCTGCAATTTTCCAGCAGGTTTTCGATTATCATTTTTCAAAGTTTGACATTTTAGACAGGTTTTGACATGACGTTTCACATCAGACCACATGCCAGGCCAAAATGCTACTTCCTGGAGTCGCTTGTA